>NC_142468.1:75697500-76322500 GCF_049115385.1 Moschus berezovskii
TATTCAACACTTTATTATGAAAGAGGCTTTTTGTTAGATGATTTTGCCCAAATGGAAGCTAATGTAAGTATTTTGAGCATGTTTAAAGTAGGCTTAGGCTAAGCTATGATGTTTGGTAGGTTGGGTGTAGTAAATGCAGTTTTGATTTAAGATATTTTCAGCTTACATTGTATTTATTGATACATTGTTTTGCTGTTGTTTAGTAACTAAGTCTTGTCTGACTCCTTTGTGACCCCATGGACTATAGCCTGCCAGGCTCCTCTGTCCATGGGATTTCCCAGGCAAGAATACTGGAGTGGGTTGCTATTTCCTTCTCCAGGATATGTATATGAAAAGAAATTGACTTATGTGATTGTGGGAACTGCTACTGCTGCTAAGTCACTTCAGTCATGTCCGACTCTGTGTGACCCCATAGACGGAAGCCCACCAGGCTCCCCTATCCCTGGGATTCTCCAGGCAAGAACACTGGAGTGGGTTGCCATTTCCTTCTCCAATGTGTGAAAGTGAAAAGGGAAAGTGAAGTCGCTCAGTCGTGTCCGACCCTTAGCGACCCCACGGACTGCAGCCTACCAGGCTCCTCCATCCATGGGATTTTCTAGGCAAGAGTACTGGAGTGGCTTGCCATTGCCTTCTCCAGATTGTGGGAACTAGGAATGTTCTAAATCTGCAGGGCAAGCTGTCAGGATAAGAAATCTGGAAACTCTCAGGAAGGAGCTGATGTTGCAATCTACAGGCAAAATTTCTTCTTCCAAGAAACTTCAGTGTTAACAGTTTAGATCAGTCCCACTCATATTATTCAGGATAATCTCCTTTACATAAAATCAATGGACTATAGATCTTAATCACACCACAAAATATCTTCACAGCACCAACAGATGAGTGTTTGAATAAACAACTGGGTTCCATGGTCTAGCCAAACTGACACATAAAAATGACCATCCTACCACCTTCTAGTGAATTTGTTTAATCTTGACTTCTTCCTTCCTAAAACCTTTTTATAAATTAAAACTTAAAAACAACCTAGGGAGAAAGAAGGATAAAAGATTTATATATATATATACCTCAAGAAGACACTAGGAGGAGAAAGCTGGTCAGGTGGGAGAGGAATGGATGAGAGACAGAGAAATTGCCAGAGACCCAAAGTCAGAGAGGAAAAGACAAAGGACAGGAAGACAGAAAGAGGGAAGAGGCATTGTTCCTCAGTTTAATTTCTCTCATCACCAACTTTACAGTGGGAATTAGAGAAATAATTATCCCTAGCTTTTCACTTTCCTTGTCCTTGGAGCTAAATGGCCAAGTTTGCCAGGTAGGGAAACATAATTCCTAAAGCGTAAGTGATCTGAAAATTATTAACTTTAGCTGGTCCCAGGCTAGGACATTCCATCTCTATGCTCTTTGTTGAGATAGGTTTGGTTCTTCTGAATTTGACCATAAGGAAAACTTGCCCTTTTCCTCTCTTGATCAGTGCCTTAGGCTCTGAAGTCATACCATGTGGAATGCATCATGCCCTCAACGATCCTGCTCCCTGGTGTTGACAACTTTTGTATTAATATTACACACTCTGAGAGTGGGTGGGACCATGTAAAGTATGAGATAATACATACTGTTTTAAGTCACTAAGTTTTGGAGTAATTTGTAATACAGCAATAGATAACAAATACAAGCTGCCTGTATTTAAATCTCACCACGATTCGCTATGTGACCTTGGGCAAGTAACTATAATTCTGTGCCTTAGCTAACTCAATTGTAAAATATGGACAATAATAATAATACTGACTATATAAGACTATTGTAGGACTCAATGATATAATACATATAGAAACCAAATAGTGCCTGGAACACAGTATGAGCTTACTATCCCTACAGCAGCTATTATGGTTATTATCATTAAGAGCTTAGGGAAGGATCATTGTGTATATCCTTCCAGAGAAACACACAATTGCCTCCAGGTAATCAAGACTAACCGCTGCTCCTTAGGGAGTTAGACTTACATTTTCAACATTAACCTCCCAAGCTCGTGCTAACTTCATGTGATTCTAAATTTGGAATGGCATGTCCACATACACAGGTGGTTCCAGAGAGCCTAGTGCCCGGAATATCCTAAAACATTTCTGAAGTATTTGGAAAATGACCTCTAAAGTGATCCTTTTGTATCTGTTCTCTTTCATCCTGGTGTGATTTTACCCAAAGATTTTCAGCACCCAGTCATGGATTTATCTGATAAAAAAATTGGAGAAGTTCTCTGGCTTCAGGGATTGGCAAACCATCGCTTAACCGGAACTCTGAGAAGAGCCTGCATCTGCCCTTCCTGTGATCTACTCCAGAACCTTGCAGAGTTTTTTCTCTGGGGATGCTAAAATGGGAGGAGGCGGGTAGGGGGGTGCGGGGGTGGGGGGACAGGGGAGTGTCTACAGGAGGGAAAGACCAAATTACAGGATTGTTATTGGCCATCTCTCCTTACTTGTAAATAAGGAATAATATTTCACTCTCTTTACTTTCCTAAGCTGTCATCAGAAATGAACGAATGAATGAATATCTGAATGATGATATCTTTAACACATCTGTTACCGTGAGAGGAGGCTTCAGGTAAGGAGTACCTTTGATTAAAAAAAAAAAAAACTGCCAAAAGGTAACAGATGGAATGTTAAGTACTAGCTGAATGAGCCCTGCAATCTTTGCAGAAATGGGGATGAACTCAGATCTCAAGGAATTCTTCTTCTCCTAGAGATCCAAGAATGCCATAAATGCACCATCTGTTGACCAAGGAAAGGAAGCTGTCACTCAAATGGATCTCAATCTATTCTCTTTTGTCCCTTTCCAATTTGTTTTCTCTAAGCTTGCAGCAGCTGCTGGGATAGAAGGAGCCTTAGAAGCAGTCCCCATAACAGTGCTGATACTCAGAAGAAAAAAAACTATCAATATAAGTGCTTTAAATCAGTCTGCAGGATCTAATGTGACTATTCCAAATTTCAAGTAATTAAAAGAGTTCTTTGTCTCCTCTTTGCTTGACATGAAGGCATCAAGTATAGTGATTTGGTGTGGGTTTGAAATGAGATAGACTATGGTACAAATTCAAATTTGACTTTAGAGATATTCCTTAACCTCCACTCTTTATCTCCTCATCTATAAAGTGGTAATAAAAATGCCTACCTCACAGAGTTGTTGATAGCTATTATTATGATTTGAAAGGTAATGTTTAAGATGGAAAATCTGTGCAGGGGTGGAGAGAGAGACTGAAAGCTGGATCTGCCTTTAGGAGTGCTGGTTTAGGGAGAATGGCAACACAGCTAGCATAAATCACATTGCATATTCCAGGATAACTGACAGACCTTCCAAAGCAGCAAGTCCCAGCCCCTAGGCTTTTGGCATTGATACCTAGCACCTAGAAAACTCTTGGGCGATAACTAGCATCTAGAAAACTCTTGGGCGCAATCAGTGTATTGCTACCTCTTGTAAACTCTACTCTGCCTTTGTTCTTGTAACTGACAACTAATCGTCATGTCGTTGTTGTTCAGTCACTAAGTCATGTCTGACTCTTTGCAATCCCATGGGCTGTAGCCTGCCAGCCTCCTCTGCCCACGGAATTTTCCAGGCAAGAATACTGAAGTGCGTTGCCATTTCCTCCTCCAGGGGATCTTCTCGACCCAGGGATCGAAAATGCGTCTCCTGCACTGGCAGGTGGATTCTTTACCACTGCACCACCTTGGGAAGACAATCGGCATAAAGGGCTGAGTTTCATCCTATTTACTCCCTACCATCCATTCTGACAGCCCCAGTTCATGGCAATCTCACCCTTTCAAACAACTTCTACTCCGTTTGCTGGACACTGAGCAAGTTCTAATTTCCATTGCTTCTTACCTTACCATACTAAGTTTACAGTTTGTCTCAGGAGTTAAGCTGCGTTTCCTTGAGGATGGAAAGGGTCCCGGGAGCAGGCACCATGAACTGTGCTTCTCAAACTGCTCTGTAGATCTCTAAGATTCTGTGGAGAGAACTGGGTTCCCCATGCAAATCTTGGGCTCATCACCCCTACTGTCTCCTCTCAGCCAGGAGAGCCTAGCTTTCATCTGTTTTGCTTTTGGACTTCAATAGCGATGATGACGGAGAAGGCAATGGCAAGCCACTCCAGTACTCTTGCCTAGAAAATCCCATGGATGGAGGAGCCTGGTAGGCTGCAGTCTGTGGGGTCGCTAAGGGTCGGACACGACTGAGCGACTTCACTTTCACTTTTCACTTTCACACATTGGAGAAGGAAATGGCAACCCACTCCAGTGTTCTTGCCTGGAGAATCCCAGGGACGGGGGAGCCTGGTGGGCTTCCGTCTATGGGGTCACACAGAGTCGGATACGACTAAAGTGACTCAGCAGCAGTGATGATGACGATGTGTATTTATTGAGCACACTGGTAGACAATGTCCCCATGTATCTCCTTGGGCCCTACTATTGTAGGGGACTTGCCAGCCCAGTTTCCAACTGCCTGAGGGTTTTCTCTGGCAGACAGAGCTGGTGAAGGGCCAGAGAATTCACTCCCCTGGGAGCAGGCTTCAACACTGACTGACCAGAGTTAGTATATAAATACCTCAGTCTCCTTGTCCTTCTGGGGGTGACTTTGAGGTGGGTGTTTCTTACTGACCCCCAGAGTTCCCCAGTAAGATTAAGTGTCCACTTTCTCACAGGGAAAACTGACTTGATAACTTACCCCTTACTGGGTTTCTTCCCTTGCCTGCTTCCTCCCTTCCCTTCCCTTCATCACTTACAGGTATTTCCTAAATACCTAAACTCCTAAATCCATGTCTCAGGTCTACTTCTGGGAAACCAGACTTGAACACAGTGTCTGTTCATTACCAGTCACTGTTCTAAAAGCTTTATAGGTAGTGACCACTTTTAAATCTTCAACCATCCTATTAACAATTTAAAATTTTGAAATTGAAGCAAGAAAGAGCTGGTGTTTTATCCAAATTCACAAAGTTAATATATATTGATACCAGGATTCAAAGCATAGGGTTCCAGAGTGAAGAGACCTTGAAATTTGCTGATCCAGGTAGATACCACACCCATTCAAGAAGAATCACAGTTTTCTCCAGAAATCTTTGGCCAAGCTCATTTTCTCTCATTAACTTCTGAATCTTGTCTTTGCTTTTAAATATTTTAAGTCTAGATGACCTTGGTCTTTAGTTTGAAGGTGATTCTGTTGGGGGGGGAGCATTATATTTTTAAAAATTGTAGTTTTTTTTTTAAAAAAATACTTTCTTAAATTTTTTAAAAAATGAAGACTTTAAAAATTGAAGATTTACAATGTTGTGTTAGTTTCAGGCATACATCAAAGTGACTCAGATATACATATATCTATTTGTTTTCAGATTCTTTTCTTTTATAGGTTATTACAGAATATTGAGTATAGTTCCCTGTGTATATAGTAGGTCCTTGTTGGTTATCTATTTCATATATATTAGTGTGTATCTGTTAGTCCTAAATTCCTAATTTATCCCTCCCCCTACTTTTTATTTTATTTCTTACAGACAGTAAGAGCAGGGCAGTGCAACAGGGAGACGCAGAGGGTATTGATGTCTTGACTGAGTGGTGCTTATTATTTCTGCTGGTTCCCTTGTCCATGCCACTGGGGGAATAAGGCCTTGACTCTAGAAGTTGTTCTTCCAAGGATGGTGGTACCAATAAGAGCTGTGGACACTGGGAGGAAAAAGAAGACAGCTGGTGTGGGAAAGGAGAGTTCACGGGGAGGCTCTCACTCACGAGATGAATCTGCTTTAGTCACGCTGTGTTTGAAGAAACGGTGATACACACATTTGGAAACGTTCAGCATGAGGTTAAACAAAATGAGTTTGGAACTTGGAAGAGCTGGTAATAAAGATCCGGGCCTAGAAGTGGTGGTAGCTAAAGTTATAAGAAAGGATAAGGCTTGGATTTTATAGAGGGTTCGGGAGGGTCAAAGATGGAATATTGGGGAATGCCCATTCCTGATGAGGACGAGAAGTCATCAAAGGAGGTGGAGACATAGGAAAGCCAGGGTAGTGCTCCTCAAGGATGGACCCTAAGGGTAAGGAAGGAATAGCGCTAGTTCCAAGAAATAGTAACTCATCGACAGGGCTAAATAATTTAATGGTCAAGGAGAAGAACAAGAACTAAAATTAAAATGTCATGCTTGGGATGTCTCTCTTAACCTTGGAGATCAGAGACTAAAACATTTAGGTAGAAACTAACAGGAGGAAGGTTATGGAAAATGACTTTCACACAATCAATTTGGTCATGTAATTTAGTAAATCAATCCTCTGCTTTTATGAAGGCTATTCTAGAACCACCCAATCCCCAAACCACTTCAACATACTGTTTTAATGTATAAGCGTTTAAGTGAGGAATCTTTAAGACTGACCTCAATCTTAACTTTCTGGGTTTGTTTTGTTGTTACTGGTTTTAAAGACTAGGAAATCGTTCCTTTGGGAGCAAGGACTCCAGTTAGCCACTAGAGAATTTCCAAACAGGTATTTTTATTTCTAAAGAATTAGACTATAGTCAATTCACTTAACATCACAACTTAAGAGAAGGCAAAATAATTTTCTTTGATGATTAGGAAGATACTCCAGGATCAGGCTGTACCTCTGGGACATTACCCTGAATTTCGTTACAAAGAAAACTGGAAAATAAATACCAGACAAGGAGCCAGAAGGTCTGGGTGCAGCCCCAGCTTTCACCAGTTCAATTCACCTCAGAGAGCCCCTGTTTTTCCAATCTGAAAATAAGGAGGTTGATTCTCAGACCAGAATTCATCTCTAATGATGTTTGCATCTCCTTTGCAGCAAAGGAGGGTAGATGGGGGAGGGGAGAGAGAGGGAGGAAGATAGAAAGAAAGGAAGAAAGAAATTATGTAGTGAGTTGTTTAAAAGTCAAATTTATTTTTAATTCTAAGATTTGTCATTTCTGCTGTTATGCTAAAATGTTCTTTCTTTTATAAAACAATGGTCTAGGCATTCAGTTCAGTTCAGTTCAATCACTCAGTCATGTCTCACTCTTTACGGCCCCATGGACTGCAGCACGCCAGGCCTCCCTGTCCAACACCAACTCCTGGAGTTCACTCAAACTCATGTCCATTAAGTCAGTGATGCCATCCAGCCATCTCATCCTCTGTGGCCCTCTTTTCCTCCTGCCTTCAATCTTTCCCAGCATCAGGGTCTTTTCAAATGAATCAGTTCTTTGCATCAGGTGGCCAAAGTATTGCAGCTTCAGCTTTAGCATCAGTCCTTCCAGTGAATATTCAGGAATGATTTCCTTTAGGATAGACTGGTTGGATCTCCTTGCTGTCCAAGGGACTCTCAAGAGTCTTCTTCAACACCACAATTCAAAAGCATCAATTCTTCAGTGTTCAGCTTTCTTTATAGTCCAATTCTCACATCCATACATGACTACTGGAAAAACCCTAGCTTTGACTAGATGGACCTTTGTTGGCAAAGTAATGTCTCTGCTTTTTAATAAGCTGGCATTAGCAATTGGATTTTTTTAATGTGTTTACAAAGCAACAGGAAAAGCTGGCGACTTCATGGTACTGCTGACAATTTCCTCTAGATTTTTATTGGTCTATGGACTCAATGGGCTAGAATGCTTATCTCCTCTTCAACTCTAGGTTGAATGAGGCAGGTAGAGTTTAAAACCTCTGACTTTTATTCGGATCTCAGATGAGAGCAACAGGAGGCAACCAGGAGCACTGCCAGTCTCCAAACTCTTATCAGAGTCTTGGAGCGATCTGCCACACTTGTCAGCAGCAGTGACATATTGAGAAAAAATTTCAAAAGCCGAGCTCGCGTCCCAGGACACTGCAGCTATGAATGCCAATGGAAAACTGTTCATCCTTGTATAGAGCAAGAAGATTTGCTTTGATAAATTCCTTAATCATTGTAAAGGAAATTTCGCCAGCTCAAAGCCACTGGAAATGAGATCTGCTCAGCACAGGCTGAAAAGACAAATTAACCCAGAAGTTGGTTACGGAAACATTACTTTAGAACCAGAATAAAAGTTATTTACTTCCATTATTACCTCCTGAAATGTGGGTCTTACCCTGGCACCTGAAATAAATGACATGAAACTCCATTTATCTCCTTCCCACTGTGTACCTGTCTATTTCAGCAGCAACTCTTAAAACCGTAGCAGGTCAGAGCAAATTGTTGCTGGCAACAGTTTCGATAAATCTGTGCCACTGAACTGCAGGCAGGAAAAATTAAAATGCAGAAATTAGAAATCAAAGGCATTGAGGTGAGTGTAACTGAGACTTATCTGATTAAGTGTGGTTTCATAGATCTCAATCTCATAAAGCCCTAGGCAAAACCTGACAATGGAGGTGGGCAGGGAAGATTCCACCTACCAGAGGAAGCCATGAATTTCAATATGCCATGGCAACAGAATACATTTCTCATTAAAGATGTGGACATAATACAGCTCGGAACAAAATTCCGTGGGAAACAAACACCGAAAAGCAGTGTTGGCATTCACCTTGAACTCACAACACGTGAGATCAGCCCAGAATGTTTTGTTTATTGGGGCAGGAAATTGGGTCCTGAAATCAGAGGCATTGTGTCTTTCTTGGTGGGTAGAGGCCTCATGACAAATCAAAAGAGAAAGGAACTTTAAGAGAGGCAGGCCTACAGGATGCTCTGGCTGGTGTACTGGGATGACCCAGAGGGATGGGATGGGGAGGGAGGTGGGAGGGAGATTCAAGATGGGGAACACATGTACACCCAGGGCAGATTCATGTCAATGTATGGCAAAACCAATACAATAATGTAAAGTAATTAGCCTCCAATTAAAATAAATAAATGTATTTAAAAAAAATAAATAAAACTGTAAAAGAAAAAAAAAGAGAGGCAGGCCTATATACATTGTTTTTAAGATATCATTTTCCATTAAGGTTTATTACAGGATGTAGAATATAGTTCCCTATATTGGCACAGTATTGTAAATTAACTATACTTCAATTAAAAAAAAGGCACACAAATAGATCTGAAGGGCAGGCATTGGAAACCAGTACAAAGGAAGAGGAAGGGGATGGATCTGTAAGAGAGATCTCAGGATTTCCTACTGAGCACTTTTATAAGACACTCTACTAAGCATTTTCTAATCACTAGGTCATTTAATCCTTAAAGGCACCTTGAGAAGGAGGTCTTTTCATTCCCATTTTCCAGAAGATGAAATAGGTTCTCAGAGCTTAAATCACTTGCTCAGGGTCACAGAACTCAAAACCTCCTCTGCTTAGTGTAAAGTTTGTCTAGTGTACTAGCCTGAGAACAAGTTTAAGGTTAAATCGTGGTTTTCCTGGAGGCAAATGTAAATGAGCAATGGTCCTATTGTTAATCTATTGCTTTAACAACTGTTCCAGCTGGAGATGCCCTGAAGCTTAGCTCAAAGGAGACAGGGGGTGGGAGGATCCACCCCTCAAGCTTCTGCTGGTGTGCTCAGCTTGCCTCCAAAGTTGTTTTGCTGATGTTTAGTTGCTTAGCAGTAGCCCACCAGGCTCTCCTGTCCATGGGATTTCCCAGGCAAGAATACTGGAGCAGGTTGCCATTTGCTTTTCCAGGGGATCTTCCCAACTGAGGGATAGAACCCCTGTCTCTTTACTGGCAGGTGTTTTTTTTTTAAGCCACTGAGCTACCTGGGAAGCCTTCTATATCTTCTGAAATTCAGTTAACCCCCTCTCCTCGGTCCCCTCTTTGAGTGGTTCACTAAAGTGGCGATTTAACCTTATATGATCTTCCAATCTTAAGGTGTCAGAAAAAGAATAAAGACATTTTTCATGTGTTGTTGACTGCTGGAAAGTCTTCTTAACTATGACATCTTGCCTATGTTAAGCAGTTGTGATGTCTGTGACTTTTATAAAAGAGATAAAACAGATATCAGTAGAAGAAGAGAAATATTTCCCTGCATTTGTCCCCTTGCTAATGAAAAAAAGGGAATTCAAGTCAAGGCTTTTTGGTATGGCTTCCAATTCTTTGGACCAGAGGGATCTATCAACAGAATAATTTATTGCATAAGATTTTGGAAACTAATGATAATCACTGCTTAACATTAAATTTTAAAAAAAGACTGTAAGTTTATACGCCATCGTTCCAATCAGGGCCAAATCAAAAGCAGGTGTGCTTTTTCAGTTCCATTCAGTTCAGTTCAGTCACTCAGTTGTGTCTGACTCTTTGCAACCCCATGAACCACAGCAAGCCAGGCCTCCCTGTCCATCACCAACCACCAACTCCCGGAGTTCACTCAAACTCATGTCCATCGAGTCGGTGATGCCATCCAGCCATCTCATTCTCCGTTGTCCCCGTCTCCTCCCACCCCCAATCCCTCCCAGCATCAGACTCTTTTTCAGTGAGTCAACTCGTCGCATGAGGTGGCCAAAGTATTTCAGTTTCAGCTTTAGCATCAGTCCTTCCAATGAACACCCAGGATTGATCTCCTTTAGAATGGACTGGTTGGATCTCCTTGCAGTCCAAGGGACTCTCAAGAGTTTTCTCCAGCACCACAGTTCAAAAGCGTCAATTCTTCGGCGATCAGTTTTCTTCACAGTCCAACTCTCACATCCATAGATGACCACGGGAAAACCATAGCCTTGACTAGGCGGACCTTGGTTGGCAAAGTAATGTCTCTGCTTTTTAATATGCTATCTAGGTTGTTCATAACTTTCCTTCCAAGGAGTAAGCATCTTTTAATTTCCTGGTTGCAATCAGCATCTGCAATGATTTTGGAGCCCCCAAAAATAAAGTTACAAAAACAAGACCAGGAAATGACTGTGGCTCAGATCATGAACTCCTTATTGCCAAATTCAGACTTAAATTGAAGAAAGTAGGGAAAACCACTAGACCATTCAGATATGACCTAAATCAAATCCCTTATATTTATACAGTGGAAGTAAGAAATAGATTTAAGGGACTAGATCTGATAGAGTGCCTGATGAACTCTGGGTGGAGGTTCGTTACACTGTACAGGAGACAGGGACCAAGACCATCCCCATGGAAAAGAAATGCAAGAAAGCAAAATGGCTGTCTGAGGAGGCCTTACAAATAGCTGTGAAAAGAAGAGAAGCGAAAAGCAAAGGAGAAAAGGAAAGATATAAGCATCTGAATGCAGAGTTCCAAAGAATAGTGAGAGATAAGAAAGCCTTCCTCAGTGATCAATGCAAAGAAATAAAGGAAAACAACAGAATAGGAAAAACAAGAGATCTTTTCAAGAAAATTAGAGATATCAAGGGAACATTTCATGCAAAGATGGGCTCGATAAAAGACAGAAATGGTATGGACCTAACAGAAGCAGAAGATATTAAGAAGAGGTGGCAAGAATACACAGAAGAACTGTACAAAAAAGATCTTCGCGACCAAGATAATCACAATGGCGTAATCACTCACCTGGAGCCAGACATCTTGCAATGTGAAGTCAAGTGGGCCTTAGAGAGCATCACTAGGAACAAAGCTAGTGGAGGTGATGGAATTCCAGTTGAGCTATTTCAAATCCTGAAAGATGATGCTGTGAAAGTACTGCACTCAATATGCCAGCAAATTTGGAAAACTCAGCAGTGGCCACAGGACTGGAAAAGGTCAGTCTTCATTCCAATCCCAAAGAAAGGCAATGCCAAAGAATGCTCAAACTACCGCACAATTGCACTCATCTCACACGCTAGTAAAGTCCTTTTTAGGAATTACTTCTGTTCATGGGATTAATTGGGGACAATCCCTTTTTGCCCTCTCATCAGTAAAAGAGCTTCACAAATTAAATACTTAGAGAGAAAAAGCACAGAAATGTGCTTTGTTTTTTCTATTTGTTAGTGAAAAAATAAATCTTCAGTCGATATATAAATAGTGCTTACATGTATAGTGTTGGATCAAAAAAGTTGGCAGCTAGCAGAGGTCAGCCCCTCCCCTACAGTTATTCCATCATTGCCTTTGATACTTTCCCCAGGTGGAATCTGAGTCAACTCAGGCCAAAGTCATGAGCACAATTAACTGGAGAAATGTATTTTCAGTAGATGGATGACTCTTATAGTTGGGAAGTGAGGTTGAAATGGATATTGAAGACGGATTCAATGTTGTGTAGAGTTTAGTATATCTCTAATACGATGGGGAAGGCTATCTCTATCAAGTGTGGCCTCTTAGCTTCTGTGTCTCCAAGCATGGTAGGTCTTATTTAGTCACAAGGCTTGGACCTGCCTTTCCTATGGATAAACCAGCAAAGATTTATGAGTCTCTTGGCCAGAGTAAAGGGGCCAAGGTCTTTGACCAGCAAATAGAGTGAGACTAACTGGCCCTCCTGGAATTGAATCCACAACCCTGGCCTTAATACCACTTGAGCAATTGACCACCATGAGTAACAAAGCATAGCAAATAAGATACTGAATTATATGACTACAGCCATTTTTCATTAATATTTTAAAGCTATATCAATCTTTCTGGTAAAACACATATAAAAGGGAGATCCAACCAGTCCATTCTAAGGGAGATTCAATCCTGGGTGTTCATTGGAAGGACTGATGCTAAAGCTGAAACTGCAATACTTTGGCCACCTCATGTGACGAGTTGACTCACTGGAAAAGACTCTGATGCTGGGAAAGGTTGGGGGTGGGAGGAGAAGGGAACGACGGAGAATGAGATGGCTGGATGGCATCACCGACTCTGTGGACATGGGTTTGAGTGAACTCCGGGAGTTGGTGATGGACAGGGAGGCCTGGTGTGCTGTGATTCATGGGGTCGCGGAGAGTCGGACATGACTGAGCGACTGAACTGAACTGAATGTGAGAAAATCCTCAGGACCAATAGTTCATTTGAGAATTTGCCAGAGGGAAAAATAAATACATGAATTTTATTTCAATAATCAAGCTTTAGATTTTTTCAGGCCTTTAAAATATGTATGTAAAAGGAACATATATAAATGTACATATATAAATGCAAGGATAAAAATGTCCAGTTTGGCCCCATAGGCCTCAGAGTTGTTACAGTGTGCTTCCCAGCTGTTGGTGATATTGGCTGCTCAGCGCCCCACCTCCAAAGCTGCTAGTTTCCAGGGCTGTCTTTGAACAACTTGAGCATCCCAATGGTATTTTATTGCTCTGTGGACACCTTCCTGAAAATTTAATAATGACAGAGAACTTGCAAGGATTTAGAAACCTGAGAGGCTTGGCTTTTTCCAATGAGACTATAGTAGATGCTAAGTCCTCTAAGAACTGAGGTCCAAGTCCTCTAGCTTTCTATGAAGAGTAATTTTCGGAGAGACAGTTTGAAATGCAGGGTGTAGGAGAACAAGCCTGATATGTGGTGATGTCAGGTGGTGGGGAAGGGGTATATCAAATTGATGGTTTCCACTTTGCTGCCCTAGAAGCAAGGTGACACAGGATAAAAAGTACCAAAAAGTACTAGGCTTGGAGTCAGACAATCCATGTCTGAATGACAGCTCTGCCACTTACCAGATGTATAACTTAAGACAAGTAACAATCTTAGTTTATTCTCTCCCAGGTTTCATGGGAGAACTAACAAAGCCCAATATGTGAAATATGTCATCTATCTATCTTATCCGTCCCAGTTTCCTTTCTTTCAACTATCTCTGAGAACAAGGGATTCAGCTGTCATATTCAGTGTTATATCTGCAGACCTGGATTAAGTAAATCCTAACGTGATGAGATAATGTTTTCACCTGATTAGAGCATCATTATTGGTCAATTGGGGGGACATTTTAAAGATTGGAAAAGGATTTCACATAGGGACAAATGTTCTAATTTCCCCTAAACATATACTGAGTCCCAGAATAAATCCTAGAATGGATAATTAAACAGCTCACTTTTACACACACTGAAGGAATGTAAGGATCACCCAGAATCCAACTGGATATATTCACAGTGTTAGATCACTCATTACCACTTCCTTTATCTCAGAGGTTATTTAACCAATAAAGCAAGTAGTGTCCTATCTCACATATCCTGATTTCAGTAAAGTGTGTGAAAAGGCATTTGTAGTCTCATGAACAAGAAAAATTAGGGATGCAAAATACTATATTTCTGTAGGTTCTTCACCTGTCAAATAATCATAGATGAAAGTATGCAACATCACCCAAGAAGGTATGGGAAAGGTAGGCCATACTATAGATTAGTGATAATCAGCACTTTGAATGGTATAATCTAGATATAAAAAATGTCTTAAGGGACCATAGATAGAAATAAAATAAATTATAATAGAAATATTTTTTAAAGCTAGTATTTAAGTATCAATACTTGGACATGAACAAAATGTTAAAGTCTTGACGTTAGTGGCTCATGTGGGAAAGAAAATAAAAACGACAGAAATTCTAGTTAAATGCACACATAAAGTGTCATTGGTGCTGTTCCAAAGCCAATCCAATATTAGGCTTTGTGTACAGACTGTCCAAAGGAGGAGAGCACTCTGTTTAGGAGGAGGAAGACAAACTGGAATGCTTATAACAAGGCCATCAGGGATGATGGAGGCTTTGGAAACTATGGATGGTGAGGGAAAGAGGAATCTTTAGTCAGGAGGTGGGAAAAGTGGATGAGGGCGAGCATGACAGGTACCCTCCAATATGTAAAGGGCCAAGATTTGCAGGTGGTTTGCTTTATTCTAGGCAGGCTTCAGAAGAGGAACAAGGGTCAAGGTGCAACCTCTGGAAGGAAGCAGTTTTGGTAAAATAACAACAACAACACATTTTTCTTAGCATCTCTGATGTCCAGTAGAAAAAGAAGAACTGGAGCCCAGGAAAGAGATCTTAAGGCAGAATCAAGAGAGAGGCTGTCCACAAGGAAGTTGCAAAATTGGTTGAGGTTTCCAGTGTTCTGTGCCACCAGTAGCCCAGAATTGTCACCCATACCTCTTCCCGGTTTCTTCTCAACCTAGGCGTGCAGCTCTTCCTAGCGTGCCCTCTCTTGAAAGCTTCTCTGGCCCTGGAATTTCTTGGCCAGCAGACAGAAGGGGACGTCCTGAAACCTCAGCTTTAGCAATGAACAATCTGACAGCCTCCCAACTCCAGAAAGTGACCTAAGGCTGGGTGATGTGTCAGCAGTGCAAAGACAGACGGGGTCCCACTGTTTCTCTTTTACAGAGTTCCCAGGGCTGGTACCCTAAAATGCAGAAGAAATTTAGGAGAGGAGGGTAGGCAGAGAGAACGGGTTCATGCCACCTAACCTCTGAACTGTGGATGGAATGGGAGAATCCCCGGAAGGTTTCTGAGGTGCAGAGAGATGGTACTCTGGCCACCAACAATGGATAATCAAGCAGCTTGGTAAAACATACTGAATGGGTTTTGCAGAGGAGAAGGGGTTCTCTTAAGATGCAGAAAGGGCCACGAAGGCAAAGGCAAAGGCAAACTTTGTAATGAATGGACAGACACCCTCATTGCACCGTTTTCTCTTTGCTGTTCAGAAGATCACAGGCACACCCCTCTCAGCCTTCCGCGGCTGGGGGTCCGAACGAGGCACTCAATTTGGAGCAAAGCATTGGAGCCCAACACACACACACACACACACACACACACACACACGCACGCACGCACGAGGGCAGAGTGGGCAAAGAGAGAGGGTAGATGCCTAGTCTGGGCACGCTGGAGCTAAGCAACTGGCCTTTGTTTGCGAATCCGAGCAGGGTAGGGGCCCTCTCTCGTCGCCGCGGGGCGCGCGTGGCCGCTGAGCGGGCGGCGAGGCGCGGTGCGGTGCGGGGGAGGCCGCCTGCCCCCGCCCGGGTCGCAGCGCCGCCCCCGCCCGCTCTGTGCGCCCGGCGCTGCGCTCTCCGCGGGCCCGCTGGCCGCCGCGCACTTGGCTGGGGCGAGAGGCGAGAGGGGAGGCGGGCTGCTTGGTTGGCGTTGGCGCTCTGCAGTGCAGTGGAGTGTTGCCCAGCTCCCTATATGGTTGGGGATTAGCTCGGTGCTGCTGAGGCAGAGCCAGGAGCCGGAGGAGGAGGAGGAGAAGCAGGAGAAGGAGGAGGAGAGAGAGCGCAGCAGCTGCGGGCGCACGCCGAGCGGCTGCCCGGGGAAGCAGAGGCGCCGGAGGCTGGGGCCCCGCCGACGCCTCGGGAGCCATGGCCGAAGCGGGAGAAGGAGGCGAGGACGAGATCCAGTTCCTGCGGACTGTGAGTCTCCGCGGCTGGGGCGAGGCGGCGGGCAGGTGGGGAGGAGCGCGGAACCGGGCGAGAAGGGGCTGCGCTGCGCCCAGGTGCCCGATGCGCGGTGCCCGATGCCCGGCGCGTTCTCCGCACCCGCGGGCTGCAGAGACGGACCGGCCACCCACCCGCGGGGCCGCAAGGGGGCTGCGTGGGAAGGGACATCTCTTCCTGCCTGTCCCTTCTTCCTCTATCGCCACCCCCACCCCAGACCTCCACCTCCATCCACCTCTACTGCTCTCCGGCAACTTGCTACTTGATCTGAAACCTTTGATGCCCAAACTTCCAGGCAGGGTTTGCTCATGGTTCTGACCCGGAGGATCAGAAGTGGAAACTGTTGCCCCGGAGTCGACCCGCTCTTTCACCCCAATATTCCACCCCAGCCTCCTGTCGCCTCCTCCACGCACTGGGGAACTGCCAGAAGGAACCAGCGGGAGAGGGGCGAGCTTGGGATACGGAGAAGCCGGCGCCCGCGCTGGGTCCCGGACCTAGGATCGCTTGGAAGGGAATTCGCGCTGCGCTGCCCCTCGCACTTTAAACCCCGAACGGGCAGCTGCTGCTGGAGCGTTACTTGACTGCCCCGAGTGTAAGAACCGTGGTTTCTGCTGCCCGCTCTTCAGAGCCCCGCAGGACAGGGAAACCCCGGGCTGTGGCTCCGCATCACTCGGGTCCCCTCCCTGGCACCGGGGGGCGCTGCTCCTCCCCAGATTTTAGGGCAAGTGGCGGGGATAGTGGTGGAGGTGGAGTTCGTTGTAAACACAGCAACCTTGCCCCTTAGGAGTTAACATAAAGGTTTTCCAGGTGGATAACAATCAGGAGGGGTGGGAGCATTAGGATGCGTCCCAGCTCTGACTTTCGCCAAGTGACCTTGAGCAGATCGCATAATCCACCCTTCCTAGCCTCAGTTTCCTCATACCTAAAATAAAATTACACCAGCGTTTCAGGGTGATACGGATTAAACGAGATAGTGAATGTCCTAATGTTTTGTAAGCTGTAAATTGCTCTAGAAGTATTAGAGCATTTTATTTGTTGCCTGGATCTCAGGAATTGGAATCCTTTCCAATTCTCTCCCTCTTTTTCTAAGTGCCACCTTCAAACCTGGTTTCTGAAGATCCCAACTGAGCTCTTGTCCATCTTTTGCACCATTCCCCTCTCCTTGGAGTGTTCCCTGCAGTTCCCTTTAGTTTTACTTCCAAATATGGTTTCTCTTTAGGGGCTGGAACTTGGGTCTTGTTTGGGACCTGCTACCCTTTGGTCCTGGAGAAGGCAATGGCAACCCACTCCAGTACCCTTGCCTGGAAAATCCCATGGACAGAGGAGCCTGGTAGGCTACAGTCCATGGGGTTGCCAAGAGTCAGACACGACTGAGTGACTTCACTTTTTTTTCTTTCTTACCCTTTGATACTGCCTTCTGATACTATAGAATTATCCATCTCTTCATCCTGACTCTGATCCGCAGACCCAGACCTTAGTCTCAGCTCTCACACTTCAAACAAGACACCCTCATGTTTACCACTCCTTACAGCCCTTTTGCTGTGAATCTGCCTGTTTCTCCACACCAACAAAGCCCTGTGAATTCCTTGGGCTTTCCTTCCAACAGGTGTTCTTGGTATTGGATGGTTGGCAGCTCAGGTGCTTCCTGCCTCAATCAGTCATGTCTTCTGCTTATTATTAATGATCCTGTAGGTATTGCTGCGGAGAAGGCAATGCCAACCCACTCCAGTACTCTCGCCTGGAAAATTCCAAGGATGGAGGAGCCTGGTAGGCTGCAGTTCATGGGGTTGCTAAGAGTCGGGTGCAACTGAGCTACTTCACTTTCACTTTTCACTTTCATGCACTGGAGAAGGAAATAGCAACCCACTCCAGTGTTCTTGCCTGAAGAATCTCAGGGACAGAGGAGCCTGGTGGGCTGCCGTCTATGGGGTCGCACAGAGTCAGACACGACTGAAGCAACTTAGCAGCAGCAGCAGCAGGTATTGCTGATTGGAGAAATTCCATTCTGACAGATAGGCTCAGTCCGAATGGATAGATGACCCAGAAGGTCAAGGTGAAGTCCTAATGGTTTTCTTGAGATCTGATCCAATGTATTTCTTTTGGCTTCTGTGGCCATCTTCCTTGACTTTTCCTCTCCATCAGGCAGTGTCGCTGTTTTTTTTTTGTTTGTTTTGGTACACCTATAACCAAGGCTTACTGTAGAACAATGCTTCTTAAACTGTTTGTGTCAGTGGGCGTCCTGCCCCTAGATCAGATCAGGTGGGCTCATTTTAAAGCCCATTCATGGCCACCCATGGGGTTCAATATCCCAAGGTAAGAACCTCGGAAGAAGTACTACGTATCACTTATGGCTTTGATCCAGACCTGCAAGTGACCATGAGGCTAGTGACTCCAAATGTGGTATTGATCCCTTTCCTTCGAATAATCATCTTTAGATGTGTTCCTCGGTAACCCCGAGAGACAGTTTAACTTCTTCATCTTTAGCTTATTGGGGGCAGAATAGGTGATGATATGGAGGCATAGGAAATCCAGTGCCTTGGCCATGGTTGCCCAGCAAGTTACTAATAATTGTCATTCCATAATATTAAATTCCCACTAGAGCCTGGCATTGAGCATTACTCCAGAGGTTATTTATAATCTTAAGAATATACTGAGAACTGCCATTTTCTGAACGCTGACACTGTCTCCGTATCCATGAATTAGGCAAAATTAAATCTTCAAACCTAATCAACGTGAGTTTTTGATACAAGATTTTGGCTTTAATTTGCTGCTTCTAGGGCTATCAGGAACCATGGGGCTATACTGTCCGTGGAAATTTTTCACCTTTGACCAAGACTGGATTAAAGAACATATTTCAAAATTCCCCACCTATCTTTACCTTAGGGTTTCTTTCTTGTCCCAAAACAATATCTTTGTGTGTTAGTCATGTTATATCTTTTTACCTTAACATTGTTCTGAACCAGAAAGTCATGAACCAGAAGGCGATGAAATAGAATTCTATCTTTGCAACCATGAACTTCAAGGGTTGCCACTCCAAGAACAGAGGCTTTTAAACCTACTTAAAAAAAAATAGATCATAGAATAGCACTGTGTCAAGGACCCTTGGTGGTCACTGTGTCCTGTTTATCATGAGAATGACAAAAATGAAAGCAGCTAGAACTATGGGTGACCTGAAATGGGCCAAAATTACTGCAGTAATCACTGGAGGCGTGTGGACTGGGGCTTCAGGCACTTGCCGGGTGGTGGTGGTCAGCTTGGTTGCATCCTCTGATTGAAGCCCACCCTCTCCTAAGTTGGGGGCAGGTCCTGCACAAGGGGTTTGAAAGCGTAAGCCTTTACTAACTAAAACCTCCTGCACCCCCAACTCAAAAATGGCTGTGTAAAGCTACCTGTTTCCTCCTGGCTTTCTGAAATCAGTGGCAGTCATCTAAGTCAATGTGAGCGAGTCAGCCACACGGACAGACCTAAGAATTCTCTTGAAGCCTACAATCTTCCCTCCCACCGCTGCTGGCAGTGGTATCATGCTCCCTTCCGATTGCTCTTGCTGACGTAGCCAGTGTCACTGACGTGGCTCCGAAGCTGCTCAGAAGCAGATAAACCTGCCAGCCACTGATCTGAAAGCAAGAAGTTACGGTGAGAAGAGTGACAGCTACCCTCTCTCCAGACAGTTGGTGGAGCGGCTGGCACTGCATCAGGCTTTGAGAGTGCCAGGGAAAAGATGGTTTCTCCGCCTCCCCCTCCCATTTTTTTCCCCTTGGACTGCAGCATCCTTGGAAAAAGAGAGAAAGAAAAACCTCCAGGCCTCAGCTAGTTGTTTTTAAAATGCCATAGCCTTCTCTTTGCCAGCCCCCTCTCCACAATAAAGTTAACTGAAACAGAACTCAGCATGAGAGAGACACTCGTTTCCATTAGTTTTCATAAAATTGGTCAAGTAGATGCCTCATTTAGCCCTCCTCATAGAAAGCTGTACTCCTTCATCTACATTTGCAGCTCTCAAGTGACAGGAGAAGGCGCTTGGGCTGAGAATTGTGACTGCTCCTGTGGTCTTGGGTTCCAGCCTCGAGGGAGGCTAGGACAAATCCCTGAATTTGAGCTGTGGCAACAATGTGAGCTCATGTCAGTCCAGAGAACGGAGTAGTCCCAGGTTGGGATGATAGTGAACTTTGCCTCTATGGTATAAAGATTCCTGCTTGGTTCTGCCCTCGGCTGAGTCTATTTACATAACAGCGGCATGTTGCCAATGTCGTGCCTTTGATCACTTTTTTCATGGAGGCAGGGGGGAGGAGGCGGACATCAGTGACTTCTTCAAGCACAGCGGCTCGGAACGACAGTGTGTGGTGATGGAGGCAGTGCCAGAATACAGACCCAGTACCAGGCATGTGTGGTTGGAAAGCAGGGCTGGGCTGTCCTGTAGAATCAGGTTTGACGGTTAAAATGGCAAAATGCAGAATGTCCCCCTACTCTGGATCTCCCAACATCACTTCCCACCTTTTTGGTCTCTTTTCCTTTGGGAAGCTGATCTTATTAAGGAGCTGTAGCAGAATAGCTGGACATCCAGTATCCCCTCCTTTCCAGGGAAATGGCCCAGGTGGACGTAAAAGAAAGCCAGGTCCTTCTCACAGAAATTGACTTGTGTTAGAAAGGTCACATCAGCACTGGGGGTGGTGGGGTGGTGGTAGCTTATACCTGGAGGCGCTGATGGTCCTGACTAGGGTTGTCCTGAGGGATTGTGAGCTGCCGAGTTCCAGAGAATGAGGTGATGATAACTGTGAACTTGGAAATATTGGAATGCATTTTAGCCCAGTGTAGGAAGAGTGAGACCAAGAGCAGGTGTGCAGTTGACTAAGGTGTGTCTGATGTTGGCATAATTTTTTTATGTGAATATGATTGTCAAGCAGGATGAGGACACGTCAGTGAAATACATCTTTTAAAACAATTCTTTATTTGCTTTCCAATACTGAATTAGAGGAAATACAAATATATTTCTGAGTTCCTTAGGGTCGATCTGAGGGGGAAAATGTTGAAAAAGAAAGGGTGAGAGGAATTTATCTGGAGAGTGAAATACCCTAGTAATTATTTTTGAAGGATTATGTATTTAAATAGATTTTATTATGAGTATCTCTGTTTATTTGCCTCTGTTGCCTTTTTTGTGATCACCTGTTTTCACTGCTTCCTGGGAATGATTATTCATTTCATCATTTGACTCTACCTTACAGATTAAAGAATGTTGAATTTAGAAACAACTGGCTCCATCATTTTCTAATTGACCTGCGTCCTCCTGCCTGATTCTCCCTCATCACTTGTGTAGGCCCAGGAATGTCTTCAGAAACCAACATTCTGGCTCATTTCCTACAATCCCACATCCATATAAACCCTTCTTTATTAGCTTTGTCTTTAAGCTACCCTTCTTACGAAATTTATCCAGTAGAGGTGGAATGATGTAATAAAAAGAATTGAACTTGGAGGCAGGAATTCTTGTTTCTGGCCTTAGCTCAGTGTGACCTTGAATGAGTCCCTTAGGAAAATGAAGGTTTTCCTCCCTGTCTGGAGGTAGAACCTGCTTTAATTGCTTCACAGAAGAGCCACGAGTGGCAGTGGTCCTTCAACAGTACCTCAAAGGAGCGAAGAGGGTGTATTTTGTCGGGTGTTATTGTGTTTTTCTTGCATGAGGAAATCAACCCTACTTGTGACTGGGTCTTGTTGAAAAGCACATTTCCCTTCATCTAACATGCTCTCTGCCACACGGCTTCCCCTTCATCCCAGAGTTGTTATATGGGCTCCAGCGTTGGTCTACCTGCAGCATATCTGGGAAATTACTTGACTAAAACCAACACCAGCTACTCTCAAGCTATTTGACCGAAAGACTTGATTGAGAATGCAAGTTACTTGGTGCTAGAACCTTCAAAAGGTAGCCCTCCCCAGGATTCCAGCCACCAAGCAGAACATTCAGAGTTATTTTTTGTCTTCCCAGAAAATTACCAAAGCTATGATTTCCCATTGGACCACCTTTCCTTATTGAATCCCTTTCTCACTGAATATCTTCCTTTCAAAGCTGTCCCTCTCATGAGGGAGCCCCTTCCCCCAGAGCATTGGGACCAGCTTTTCTCTAAAGCCAACCCTGCTTTTCCTCCTAGAGATTTTGCTGCTTCAGTCACGTCTATTTGGAGAGTCAGGACCTTTGAAAAGTTCCTTTTTGGCCGCACATGGAGGAAGCAGATGCTTTTATGGCAGGATCCCAGCCAATGCTGAGGCTGCAGGGCACCAGATCTCCCCAGGGAGCCACGTCGGGTCCTTGGGCTGCCATCCTCTCAGTCCTCTCCCTGTTTGAAAGCCAGTGGGGCCTTTTAGGGACAAAGACATTTCCAGTCACCGCATCTTTGTCTGCTTCAGTGAGTTTTGCCGTTATAGCATCTCTTCAACTCAGAGAGAAGGAATGAAAAGTGCTGGCACCTTGATCCTGATCCTGCCACGGGGATAGGCCTTGGGAGGTGCCAAGCTTGTTTTTTTCCTCCTCTGTCATTTCTGATTCCTGATTATTAGAAAACAAAGTTCAGATTGGCTCCGAGACCAATGATGCAGTGTTCAAAAATAAGAGAGCTGTGCTTCCTCTCCTCACACGCACTGCTTCCCTTGGCTAGCTCAGAGCACATTGCTGACTCCACGGGAATGCTCAGGGCTGCTGCCCTTTTAGGCTGGACACGGCCATACAAGTAAGAGACACTGAGGCAAGAGGCCCTGATTTTCTCTTTGTTGGCTCTTTCTTCTCTTTCACCTTCCATCTCCTTAGGCAGTGAACTCCTCTCATTGGTTACAGGTCTCGCAGCCCCCATTCATCTTTTTATTTATTTTTGGTTATGCTGGGTCTTAGTTGCTGCGGGGGCTAATCTCGAGCTACAGTACGCAGGCTTCTCATTGTGGTGGCTTCTCTTGTTGCAGAGCACAGGCTATAGTGCATGTGGGCTTCGGTAGTTGTGGCTCATGGGCTCTCAAGTGCGAGCTCAATAATTGTGGTGCACAAGCCTAGTTGCTTCATGGCACATGGGATCTTCCTGGAGCAGGTGTCCAACCTGTGTCTCCTGCACTGGCAGGCAGTTTCTGTTCCACTGAGCCACCAGGGAAGCTCCCAGCCCCACTTCAGGCTTGACTACTTGAAGAGGTCTTACTTTACTGGGTCCAGTGCCCAAGAAGGACAACAAACATTATATCCTAAAATCAGATCACAAAGAGATTCAGAAATTTCACTCAACAGGAGCCATCCCCTCTGGGGTGACAGCTGCTTGATGCTGCTTACTTTTCAGAGAGAAGAAGAGGCAGGAGAGAGCTCTGGAGACAGAGCTGCTGCCCCTGTGCAGAACCTTGAACACCATCAACAGTTTTCTGCTGAGTTTATGTATGATTTTATGCCATAGGAACAAACCCATGTGATGAGCAAGGCAGCATAGCTTTCAGGGAAGTGTAGGAATGCAAATCTGAGTTGGTGTCAGTGTTACCCAGAAGGCTGTAGTTCTCCTTGGTCTGCCTTTGGGATAAAGCAGTGACTCAAGAAATTCACTCTATCAGAAGATAGAAATGCAAAATTGTTAGCTCAGTGGGTACCATCAGTGATTAGCATCATTAACAGCTGAGCAGAGCCAGTTTCTGAAGCACTAGGAATTGGATTGCTGTCACCTGAGAGCACCGGGGAGAACTCCTAAGTGCGGCAAGCTTAGGTGAGCACTTCACTGGTTCTTGGGAACCCTGAGTAGGCAGAAGAAGCATCAGGGCATAGAAGTCTGACCTGTGGGGGTGGTGACACAGAGACCCCATCTTTATTTGCTTGTGACCTTTGATCAGAGGTGAGGAATCCTTGAGCTACATAGAAGAAAGTAACCAACCTCATTTCAGGTGCTGATAGGAGCACTGTTTACAGCCAGGATTGGTGCTACTTAATACTGTTTTAGATAATTCCGAATGAGGACAACAGTTAGAAAAAGACAGTCTCTGATTGTTATCCAATGAGGTGACTCTACTGCCAATTGAGCACTAAGGCAGTGCTTTCTTGAAGAAGGAAAGAGTTCAAACCGCAAAACTCCATTGTCATTTATCATGTTTGGTGATGTGTTGCTCATCGTTATCCCAAGCAAATGCTCCAGAGTCCCTGAGACCAATCCAGGGACAATTAGAACAATTCTGCAGCAAAAAAGGAGAATGCCAAGGAGAGCCGCCTATCCTCCAGTGGAGCAAATAAGAAAGGCTCTTACTGGAAGGTACACACCAGTGATAAGGCCTGGCATTTACTCCCTGATAATTTTGCAGTTGAGTTCTCTAATGGGCCTGAGCAGAGAGAGCTAGTCAGTGGGACTACAGTAAGAAATGGAAAGTTCTCCACCAATGGCACGTAAATGTCTACAGTGTAAGAAGTATTGATTGACACTGCTGTACTCCACACCATGGGCCAGATCCAGACTATAAATAACACTGGGGCAGTAAGAGAGATCTGGTTGGCCACAGGTTCACATTGAACCAAAAACTGAATCCAAGAGGTCATATTGAAAGAAAGCAGGCAGTCCTGGAGGACTGTCAGCCCCTCCTCAGCCCCATCATCCCTATCGTACAGGACATGTGGCTGTTATTCTGAACTACTGCAATGGTCCACCTCCAAGTCAGTCTCTCTCCTTTCCAGGCTGCCTGGCAAAGAGGAGTCCAAGAATAAACCATGGTGATGTCTTGAATAAATCTCATTTCTTCACAAGAGGGGTTTTAAGATGAAAAGTGTAACAGAGATCATTCCAGTCAAGTGGGTAAACTCGGGGTGAAAGCATTTGCTTTATTCTGGGGCATTCCATCACCGGATACCTGTAGGATTGTCTTTCCTTTCCTGTGTTATAGTTTATCCATTTCTGAAGATGTGGCCATGACGAGTGTATCTCAGGGATGCCTTGAAAATAGGAGTGAGGCGATCCTGAGTCTCCTCTAGGAGAATTAGATATGTGTATGTAGAAGGAGTCACTTGAAACAAAAGATATTTAGTGGCCTCATTGCCTGAAAACTTTTCTATCCACCTGAAGTGCTGACCATAGGTTATAAACTTTAGGAGCACAGAGGTCTTCTATTCAGTCTGCTCCAAATCCCTGGGTACCAGTAGATTGGAGGACTCACATTTAAACACTTTTGGGTCCAGGCAGGTAACAAAAATGGCAATCCACTCCAGTATTCTTGCCTGGAGAATTCAATGGCCAGAGGAGCCTGGCGGGCTGCAGTACATGGGATTGCAAAGGGTCGGGCACAGCTAAGCTACTAACCCTTTCACTTTCAGGTAACAAAATGTGTGAATCTAGCTTTATTTGCAAAGAGAGGCAGGCCTGATCTACACATTCAAATAAAAATTTTAAACACTGCCAGCCAAGCAAAACACATCTGCAGCGGGATCCTGAGCTGTCTGCCAGTTTGCAAGCGGTGGATGCACCTTTAGATTCTGAGTGAATGTGCTCCCTGGAATGCATGAATATTTTTATGAGTGGGATCAGGTTCACAATGCGCGTCAAGGTCCTTGGATGAAAATGTCAACATAAAAGACAATGTATCATCTGTCACAGTGTATAGGAGAGATTGGCAGACAGACAGATTAGTAGGCTTAATAAATGATAGACTTGATCCTCAAAATGAATGCAGATTATTCTAGCCTTTAAATACCCTTTAAAGTTGTCATATAGATATAGATATTGTGAAATATAAGGTAAGCAGGGTATTCATTCAACATTTATTGACTAGCCTGGCCCTGACAAGTGACTGGGAGTTGCATAGATGAGTAAGACGTCTTAATGTACCACACCTCTAATAGCTGAAGGTCAAGAGGGGGCTCAGTCTGGTTTTGAGGTAACAAAGATATCAGTCACTTCAGATGCATTTATAACAATTTAACTTTCCCCTACTTCAGTGGTACAAAAATTTTCTTATTAAAATCTACGACCTTAAGGACGTTTCTTAATATCTGTACCTATTTCCACATGGGTTAAATGAGAGTAGTAATAGTGTGTGTCTCCAAGGGTTGATGTGAGGATTAAATGAGTTAATCCATGTAAGGTACTTGGAAGAGTGCCCGACATATACTAAGTCCTCAATAAATATTAGCTATTAATATTGTCTCAACAATCAGTGTAAAACATTGACCTTAGTCACACTAGCTACTCCAAATGTCATTGCACATCCATTTTAGAGTTGGAAAGTACAAAGGGACCATACCTTGGGATTATTCTGTGGTCTGGATTGCTGACATTCTGCTTAAGTATAATATGACCAGGCCTCGTGAATGGAAATGAGCCGGGGATATACATGGCCCCAAGTGCACGGACTGAAAGGTCAGTTCTCAGAGTATCTGCTTCACACAACCTCTTGATGCAAATGCTAACTGATTCATCCTCTGGCAGTTTTTTATTATCTGTAAGAGTGGATGGACAAAGTGGTTTGCAAAACCCTAAACACAAGCAACTCATTGTCCTTGGTTTGGGGAGACTTTTCTCAACCTATGTCTTAAATATAAGAACTTGCTTTTTAGGGAATTTTCTGTATTTTCAGCAATGCAGTCATCCTACTGTAACGATCAGCTATGCACCTTACCTGATCCCCTCTCATATCTGGGGCTGCAAAGTCTGAACCTAACATAAAGCTTGATACTTGCTTTCGAGCTCTCTATCCTGAGAGGTCCTGATGCAGGCAGTGGCCCAAGCTTCTGATTTTTACCTCCGTCCTTTCCTCCTAAACATTATTGCCATTATTTCTTCTCTGCTTTCTGTGGAATTAAGTTGGATAATGTTGGTTATTTAATCTTTATTAGAAATTTTCCCATCCCTGGATGAGGGTAGATGTTTATCTAGTTAAATCTCTCTGGTCCTTGAGGTGTGGCAGGTATAATGGGAGTCTAGGCACACGGGCTAGCTGATGGTTCCTTGTTTTTGATTAGGTTTTAACCCTCAGTGGGCTCTTTATTTTCATTCATAAAGCTGGTTCTACCAACCAAAATAATTGGGCTCAGTAGATGAGAAATTATATTTTAAAAAATTAAAGTGAGATTTCCTCCAACTAATAGAGAATGGGTGGGCTTGTGATTTCTTTGAAGAAAAGAGATTTTTGGGGGGTGGGGTTACTGAATCTGCATGTTTCACTAGCAATTAATTTCACTTTTTTAGTTGTGAATAGAGAACTTAATTCTATGGATGACCTATTTCATTGAATCTAGCCTCAGTTTCCTAATCTATAGACTTATGACTATCATAATTAATTCATGGCAGAGGTCAGGATGAAATGACCACACCCTGAGATTCTTCAGAGCCATACCCTATTTTGTTATTATTAGTTGCCTTTTTCCTCCAATACTTGATAATGTCTGGTGCTTGAGAATGTCCTCAGACAGTATCTTTTGCAGAATATAAAATGCTATCAAGATGTCACACGTGCATGTTAGAACCTGGGCAACAGTGAAGTCTGATTACGTATATAGAGAGATGACTAATATAGTCAAATACATTTGAGATCAAAGTTATTCTGACGTATTTATTTTTGCACATAAATATTATTATGACTTATAATTAGGCATAATTGTACACGATTCACATAAATGACTATAATTAGTATAAATTTGGCCTAGCAAGACCATTTTTTAAAAATTGCATGTGTTAGCTCTCCTGTTACTAACAGTTCTCCTGTTGAGGGTTTTTCTAGCACTACTACCATTTTCAGACCGCCATTATCTTCATTGACATCAGTGTCAACGCTATCGTCTTTTATCGTCTTTAATAAGAGAGTTTAAGAGCTCCAGGTAAAACAAACCTGAGTGTGAATTTTGGATTGATCATTCGCACCATATAAGAGCCTGATAGTTTCCTCATCCGTCAAATGCGCATATTGATAACTTTTTATGTAACTGTTGAGATCACTGAGGGTGGTAACGTTTGACAGCTGTAACAGGCACAGTATCTCATACTGCGCCTGTGTCCTCTGCTGCAGTATATATGATGTGAGAGGATGCAGATTCTCGTGGTAGGTCCTCCCCTACAGTGGCTGAGGATTCCCTTTGCCAGGTCCCCAGCACACATGCCCAGCCTGTGCTTCTATGAGCCACCTGGGATCCTGAAGCAGCTGCTCTTCAATGATATGGGAACTGTTTAGAGGGTAGAAAATGTACTTAAAACTGTTTATTTACTACAATTTCTAACTCAATTAATTGGAAAAAAATCTAAATAGCTCTCCCACCTGCTCCCTAGAAGCCTTCGCCAACTGAAATCCTGTGGGCGTGCACATGTTCCTCCTTGGTTTTCTGCACGCGTCAAGGTTGCAGTCCCAAATCATGCTTTTAACAAACAACAGGAACCTGGGCCTGACTCCTGGATGCTTATTGCTGCTGCTAAGTCGCTTCAGTCGTGTCCGACTCTGTGCGACCCATAGAGCCCAGCAGGCTCTGCCGTCCCTGGGATTCTCCAGGCAAGAACACTGGAGTGGGTTGCCATTGACTTCCCTGGATGCTTATTAGGTGATGACAGATACATTTACTGATCCCCAGGCTCTGCTTTGGTCCCGGGTTGTGCTAAGGGCATGCCACTCATGTTCACGTCCTGGCAGGGCCTCCAGGATACACACTGGAAGGCAAATGTCTCACAGAGTATGAAGAGGCTGTGCATTTAAACTCTTGAAATCAAATGAAAATTAAAAGCAGGTTTATTGGGGTTTTAGAGTAAAATAGATTTAGGCTTAATCTCTCTTTAGCCCATAGGTTAAGTATGTCATTGGGGAAGAGAGGCCCCTTTGCCCGAGACTTCTCTCTCACTGTGTGACAAGGTGCATGAAATTCCTTGTGTTCAAGAAACTCCTTTAGCTTAAAGCATTGTCTCCATGGAAAATGTATTGTTTGAGCTTCCCCGGTGGATGGCTCAGTGGTAAAGAATCTGCATGCCAATGCAGATGATGTGGGTTCTATCCCTGGGTCAGGAAGATCCCCTAGGGAAGGAAATGGCAATCTGCTCCAGTATTCTTGAGTGGGAAATCCCATGGACAGAGGAGCCTAGTAGGCTACCGTCCATGGGGTCGCAAAAGAGTTGGACACAACTTAGCAACTAAACAACATCAAGCATATTGTCTGAGGATAGAGAAGTGGCTTTAGATGTTGCTATGCTTCCTCTCGGATTATCAGATTTCTAGAAATAAAATACTGATCTCGTAATATGGCATGTGGGGCTGAAAGAAAAAGATTGGTCACCAGGGCACTGGCAGTTTCAATTCCATAGTTGATTACCCTGAATCTCCTAGGGGAATAAAGAGAAGGTATGTTTAAATAAAGTAAATAGCACCTAAAGGGTAAGGATAAGGAGCAGAGAGGCCAAGCATCATTAACTTCATAATTTTCATCCCAATCTTATTTTGTAAATGTCAGTATCTTAGATGGAACTCAGTGTTTGCAATTGAGTGACTTATGTTAACTGTCTTTTCTTACTGATGATTTTTCTTCACCTTTCACACTTATCAGCATCTAGCATACTACTTATTTATTTAATCTCCTACCACTCAAGGGTCAGAATTGTTATCTTTTTTCCTTTGTTATATTTTCAGTACTAAGGATAATGCTTGGCACATAGTAGGTCTCCAAGAACAGTTGTTAAGCTAATGAACACATTCTCACATGCTGGTCTTCCAGAGCATGTCCCTACCTTACTATGTTTACACTGCCTAATTTCCCTGTGCTGTTCTCCTCTGTGTGCCCTTATAGCTGGTGACACTGAAGTAAGTGAAATGTGGTTTACCATGAAGATAAAAATCCCAATCATATAATGGAATAATCCAGGCTTGGGGATATGAGAACTATGTCTCATTTTCTGACCTTAATACTTACATGAATCAGCTTGTAAAAAAAATGGGAAATGAAAATGGCTCTGGCATCACATATATGTTTGCCTGCCTCTCAGGATTAAACACACATGGGACATTTCTAGGTCCTTATGGAAACAGAAAATGAATATGGGGCAATTCCATATGTATCGAACATATGTCTGCTCTACATATCATTGATATCAGTTTGATGACTACTGACATTTTCATACTTTCTGTGTTTCTAGATGTTTGCAAACTGATGCTTATTTGAGTAGCTGAAGGCTGTTTTGATGTCAGTCTGCTTTGGGAAAGATTTTTATGTGCTTTCACAGGCTTTAATCTGTACAAGATAGAAACCATTAACCCTTCTGTATGGCCCCTTTATTTCCATGAGATTCTTGAGCACTAGCAACAGCCTATACCAGCATCCTCCACTGGAAGATGCATGTTCACTGCAAATGCAGATTTGAAGTAGAACTTAGCCACCATTCATATCTACATATGAAAGGAAGCTGTTTTACTAGTAGTTCAAATTGTTGCTAATTCAAGATTTTGTTTGGCTTTGAAATGTCCCTTACTACATTGCTTTTTGCTCAGCTTGTTTCTACTTTTATGCTACCACTATTTCTATTTCCTCCAAGTACTAGCCCTCCTTTGGAACCTAGAGGTTCTTCTAGACCCTTTTCTGAGACTTCTTCCTGTAGGGTCCTGAGTAAGACTCTCGTGAGGCTCCTGTTTCTTTCGTGTATGAGTCTAATGGGATGTTTTTTTCCCCCTCAGTGTCTACTGAGCTAAATAAGAGCTAATAGCTTTCTAAAAGAATCCTAAGAACTTTATAGCTAGAACTCCGGGAGTTGGTGATGAACAGGGAGGCCTGGCGTGCTGTGATTCATGGGGTCACAAAGAGTCGAACACGACTGAGTGACTGAACTGAACTGAAATTACCCTTGGCAATCATCTATTAATTTTTATGTTAGGAAACTGAGATGCTATGTGTTATTCATTCATCCATCCAACAAGTATTTTTTTTGAGTACTTACTGTGTGAAAGACACATATTAGGAACTGAAGAAGACTTCAGTTCAGTTTCTCAGTCATGTCTGACTCTTTGTGACCCCATGGACTGCAGTGTGCCAGGCTTCCCTGTCCATCACCAACTTCTGGAGCCTGCTCACACTCATGTCCATTGAGTCAGATGCCATCCAACCATCTCATCCTCTGTCGTCCCCTTCTCCTCCTACCTTCAATCTTTCCCAGCATCAGGGTCTTTTCCAGTGAGTCAGTTCTTCACATCAAGTGGCCAAAGTATTGGAGCTTAAGCTTCAGAATCAGTACTTTCAACGAATATTCAGGACTGATTTCCTTTAGGATTGACTGGTTTGATCTCCTTGCAGTCCAAGGAGCTCTCAAGAGTCTTCTCTAACACCACAGTTCAAAAGCATCAATTCTTCGGCGCTCAGTTTTCTTTATAGTCCAACTCTCACATCCATACATGACTACTGGAAAAACCATAACCTTGACTAGATAGACTTTTGTTGGTAAAGTAATGTCTCTGCTTTTTAATATGCTGTCTAGGTTTGTCATAGCTTTTCTTCCAAGGAGCAAGTGTCTTTTAATTTCATGGCTGCAGTCACCATCTGCAGTGATTTTGGAGCCCAAGAAAATAAAGTCTGTCACTATTTCTATTGTTTCGCCATCTGTTTGCCAAGAAGTGATGGGACTGGATGCCATAATCTCAGTCTTTTTGAATGTTGAGTTTTAAACCAACTTTTTCACTCTGACAAAACATGGTCCACTGGAGAAGGAAATTGCAAACCACTTCAGTATTCTTGCCTTGAGAACCCTATGAACAGTTTGAAGAAGACTTAAAGGGGAACAAAATACATAATCCTATCCTCAGGCAACCTAAAGTTTAGTAGGAAAGCTTAGACATCTAAAGAACTAACAGTAGATTAAGACAAGGATAAAAGTTATACAGCCTAAATGGTTAGTTTTGAACTAGAGAGTAAGGAAAGATTTGAAAAGAGAGGGAGTATTTAAACCAGCTGGATTCTATAAAGTGTTGGTAAATGGAAAATGGGGTTAAAAGTGCATTTCAGACAGAAGGATCACCATCAAGTAACACCCAGAGGTGTAAAAATATATTACACATTCAGGGAACTCTAAAGAGTAGAGTAGGGGGTGTACATGAAAGATTACTGGGGTATAAGAACGGCATGTATGTCGGAGTTGGACCATAAAGAAGGCTGAGTGCTGAAGAATCGATGTCTTTGAATTGTGGTGCTGGAGAAGACTTTTGAGAGTCCCTTGGACTGCAAGGAGATCAAACCAGTTAATCCTAAAGGAAATCAACCCTGAGTATTCATTGGAAGGACTGATGCTGAAGCTGAAGCTCCAATACTTTGGCCATCTGATGTGCAAAGCCGGCTCATTGGAAAAGACCCTGATGCTAGGAAAGATTGAAGGCAAAAGGAGAAGAGGGCGGCAAAGGATGAGATGGTTAGATAGCATCACTGACGCAATGAACATGAATATGAGCCAACTCCTGGAGATAATGGAGGACAGGGAAACCTGGCATTCATGGGGTCACAAAGAATTGGACACAACATAGTGGCTGAACAACAACAACAATAGTGGAAAACTATTTTGAGAGCAAATCAAGATGATCTGACCTTAATTCTTTAGGTAATGGAGAACAACCTATCATACATACAAATGGTTCTGAAGATCTGAAGATATGTGCTTATGGTAATTCACTATGACATAGCTTTGGTAGAGCAGAACATACAGATCCAGATTATGTAAGGGCACTCTTTTCTACTGGTTTCTTCAGTTAACAGTTGTATGTTTGATACTTTGAGAATCCAGTTGTCCCTTTATGGAAAGATACAGATAACTCAAGCCTCATCATCTGTAAAGACAGGACTTGACAGGACTTAGGCTATTACCAGCAAGAACCTTCAGTAACAGGGTCCTGGTCTTGGCCATGGGATGGAAATGAAAGAAGAGTCTCACGTTGTACCTAAACTTTCCCTCATGGAATGAGATCTACTCTATAGCTATAGAAGATGTTTCACCTTGGCTCAGAACAGGGCTTTAAGGTAACAAAAAAAGAAGTGGGCACTTCAGGAACATCTGGAAAATGGAAACTGACAAGCGCTGAAGGGCTATAACTCTATTATAGGTATTACTGAGGGAAGATCTGGCTGCTAACAGTTTAGTATCACCAGTGTCCCTCATACCTCAGAAGGTTTAACTTTGGCTTCTGTGCTTCTTCCAGAGGCTGTTTCTTGACCACGGGGCACCTGAGCCCTAAAGCCACAGTAGTAGTGGAATGTGACCCTTTCTTGAATAGACTTTATAGGCTTTTCTACCCTGGGACTCGCCTTTGCTGCCCTATCATATGTTTATATATAATAGTGAGGAAAAATAGGAGATCAGAATTCAAATTAGCACATTCAGATGGTCTGTTTAAAATTTTGCTAAAAGATTATTGTGGACTATTACTGGAAATTGCTTGCTGATTATTGTTGTCTGAACTAAATAATCTGGCACTTGATCATATTGTGCAAACTTGGTTTCATGAGGCATAAATCTCCTTTTCTTTGCAAAACTGAATAGCTCTCTGGGGGCAAGGTCTTCTTTAGTTAGTTTAATTTCTAACAATTCCTATCAGTGCTCATATTCATGTGCACAGTGGCTCAGTGATTTCTTGCATGATTTTTTATTGTGTTTCTGCAAGACCTCGTTGCTTAGATTAGGTATTCAGCACACCCAAATGGTGTGTTTTTACCTAGTTACTTACAAAAAGGGATGTCACCTTTAGAAACTGCAGATTCCATTCTTAATTAGACAGGGTGCACTTCTAATAGGACTGACTCGTTTCTTGTGAAGGTTAAAAAGTGTGCGTGCGTGCGTGCGTGTGTCTGTCTGTCTGTTGGTGGTGGTATGTCCGTGATAAGGCATTTTAGATTTTTGCTCTTGTTGTTTCTAATGTATCTCCAATGGCAAACAGAGGACTGTAGCCTACACCATGTACTGAGTAAATATTTACAGAACAACCCAATAAAACAAAGTGGAGAAAATAGGAAACTTAAATTTATTTGAAATCTGATGCCTCATGTTCTAACTAAACTCAGTCCAGGAAATGGAGAAAGTGGGAGTTTAACAAAGCAGTACAAACGGGCAAAAAAGAAGCAATCCTGGATCTAAATACAAAGTCCCCGAGGATCTTTTAGGGCATCCTGGTTACACAGGCTTGAGACATTGTGGGCCTGTCAGGCTGCTCAGTTTTCACTTGTGCTACATTCTATGGAGGCACCATTCTGACCAATCCATCTCAAGAGTAACTAATCTCAAGGAGCTGGTTCTTTAATTTTGGGTACCATTTTCTTCATCCCCAAATTATCGGGGTATACCCTTTCATGGGCTCCCTTTTTTTCCATTCACCAGCTAAACCTACTTGTACTCCTTCCCCATGCCCCCTGTTTACTTCCAGAATTTACACTAAATAAAGCTCAAGGAAGAATGTCCTTGCCTTTGTTTTTACTTTCTTTGCCCTGGTATCCCCATTTCTGAAACAATCTCACAGGAACAGTTGCCCGCATGTCATTTTTTGCTCCCCAGCTTTCCTCCCACAACTGATGGTGCCTTCCTGCACACACATACGTGGGAGTGCTGCTCGTAAACTAGCTCATCCAGGAGGCTAACTATGCTGTGCTCGAATTGTCTTCTTTTTCCTCCCCTCCAAAGTCTGCCTTCCCAGGGTTCCTTTACATCATGATTCTATTCAATATCTTGTTCCTATTGCTATGAATTAGTTTGAGCTAAGATATTAAAGAATTACCAATACTGTACCTAGATAGTTTTATTTTAAAATCAGTTTTCAATGCTTTGATTCATAAAAGTTAATAATAACTGGGATTTAAGGCATACTACCAGTAGGATAGCATAGACTGTGGCTACAATAAGAATAGTCACTCACAGTCACCCTAGTCCCTTGGGTACCAAGTCCCTTCATCAGTCTTATGGATATTGTTGCACATAATTAAAATGAACTAAAGAGCAGTGAAATATTTGTTTTCACAGGATTATCTCTTGAAAGTACACACTCATTTAGCAACTGGGTTGTAGTCTTAACTATGTCACTAATTCTGCAAATTTGAACTACTGCTCATTCATTTCTAAAATGAATGTGGCTAGATAATTTGGTCTAAAATTCCCTGATGACAACAGTAACTGACATTTTATTTATGAACTGTCTGCCTGAGTAAGCATTTCATTATTCTAGCATTCAGCAAATATTTTTTGAGTGCCTACCATGTACCAGGCACTGCAGTAGGTACTAAGGATGTGATAGTAAACGTGACATATGAAACTCCTGCCCTCACGAAGCTTACGTTCCAGTGAGGTAGACGAAGAGCATACAATAGGGAGTAAATGTGACTTCATATAAGACTGAAAGCTATGAGGAAAAGTAACATATGATCTGAGTATGGAGAGTGAGGGTCTGCGAAGATCTACGTGGTTATTTAAGTGAAATGATTGTAATGTTGGGCTCCCCCAGTGGTGCAAGTGGTAAAGAACTTGCCTGCCAACACAGGAGACTCAGGTTTGATCTCTGGGTTGGGAAGATCCCCCGGAAGAGGGCATGGCAACCCACTTCACTATTCTTGCCTGAAGAATCCCATGGACAGGGGAGCCTGGTGGGCTGCAGCCCATAGGGTCACAAAGAGTCGGACACGACTGAAGCGACTTAGCATGATTATAAGGTTACATTTGAGTTGAGCTCTGAATGGTATGAGAGAGAAGCCACAGAGAACATAAGAGAGAAAAGAAAGAAGACAAGTCAGAGTCCTAAGCCTGGCGAGGCTGGTGTGGAATGGACAAGAGGATAGATTGCAGGACATGAGGTTGGAGGGAGTCAGCAGTGGGATCTCATAAGCCTTGTTAATTGTATCGTGTGGGAATCACATCAACCCTATGTTATAGGTAGGCGTTGTTATCATCTCCATTGAACTTATAATAAAACTGAGGCTCAGAGAGGATAAGCAGTTTCTTCAGGTCTGTCCATGTTCTTCAGGACTTAGTCTGTCCATGCCTGAGCCAGGTGGTCTGTCTCCAGAGAATCCACCTTTGACCTTTGTGCTCTGTTTTTAAATAGGAAGTTGAGATGAGATTGAGTTGACATGGTGCTCTGATAAGAAGTGGTTGGGAGGTTTTAAGAAGGGAATGACATGGTTGAGAGGTCTGGCTTTCATGTAGAGGAGGAGTGGAACCAGGGACACCAGTTGGAAGGTGGCTAAAGTGGTCCTGGTGAGGAGGTAGTGGCTTAGATAGACCATGGTTTGCTTGGTCTTAGACCAAGATAGATTAGGGAACAGTGAGCCATGTCAAAGACTGATGCATGTGATTATGCACTTGTGCATCTTTGTGTTTATTTTTATTTTCAAAGTTATTTAGGCTTAAAAGTCCAAAAAACAAAAAACAACCCACCCATTTCTTCTATCCACCACCCCATGCCTCTGGTAACCATCAGTTTGTTCTTGGTATCTATCAGCACACACGCACACACATATGTATATACATATATACACACTAAATATTTAAAATTCCACATATAAGAGAGATCATATGTATTTTTCTTTCTCTGACTTATTTCCCTTAGCATAATGCCCTTGAGTTTGTCACAAAAGGCAATATTTCATTATTTTTATGGTTGAATAATATATGTATAATTGTGATAATATAATAGTATTTCTTTATCCATCCATCAATGGACAGTATTTCCATGTCTTGACTATTGTGAATAATACTGCAGTGAACACAGGAATGCGTATGTCTTTTTGAGTTAGTGTTTTGTCTTCTTTGGATAAAAACCCCAGAAATAGAATTGTTGGATGATATATGATAGTTCTACTTTTAATTTTTTGAGGAACCTCCATACTGTTTTCCATACTGGTGCCACCAATTAACGTTTCTACCAGCACCACACAAAATTTCCCTTTTCTGTACATCCTCACCAGCCCTTGTTTTTTTCCAATTTGTTTTTAATAGCCATTCTCACAGGGGTGATATCTCACTGTGGTTTTGGTTTGCATTTCCCTGGTGACAAATCATGTAGAGTATTGTTTCAGGTAATACCTCTCTTTGGGAAAATGTCTACTCGTGTCTTCTGCCCATCTTTAAATTAAATTATTTCCTTTTTTTGCTATTGAGTTATCTGAGTTCTTAACATGTTTTGGATGTTAGCTCCTTATCAAATGTGTGATTTGTAAATATTTTACCGTATTCAGGAGGTTGCCCTTTTCATTTGATTGTGGTTTCCTTTGCTGTCCAGAAGTTTTCTAGTTTGCTGTAGTCCCACTTGTTAATTTTTGCTTTTGTTGCTTTTTCTTTTGGTGTCAGATTCAGAGAATCATTTCCAGACCTATCTCAAGGAGCCTACTGCCTATGTTTTATTCCAGGAGTTCATGGTTTCAGGCCTATGTTCAAGTCTTTAATCCACTTTACAGTGTCAGATAGTGGTCCACTTTCATTTTTCTGCATGTCACTGTCCACTTTTCCTAACACCATTTATTGAAGAAGCCGCCCTTTCCTCATTGTATATTTTTAATGCTTTTGTTGTAAATTATCTGACCATAGATGTGTGCATTTATTTCTGGGCTCTCTATTCTCTTCCATTGATCTATATATTTGTTTTTATGCTGGTTCCATACGATTTGAATTACTATAGCTTGGTAATAGAGTTTGAAATCGGACAGCGTTATACCCTCAGCATTATTCTTTCTCAAGATTGCTTTGACTTTCCAGAATTATTTATCTTTGTGCTCTTATCTTTCTCTCCTGTATCTTTGTGCTTAGTATATCTGTTTTAGTTTGGGCTTTATTTGGGATGGAAGAGGGTACATTTGATGATTTAATGTATTCAGATTTATCCACCTCCTATAAATACAGAGGACTTCTCTCCCAAGAGCAGAGCACTCAAGTGGCAGTGCCTTTTTTGCAGTTTTATAAAATGAGTTGAGAGAATCTATTTGAAAGGTTGGTATTTAAGGTTTTCAGCCTCTTCACTCTATTGTTTATATATTTTACATTAGAGTTAACATCATTTTTATGGACAAATATTCTTTGTGTCTTTTGAAAAAACAATCTTTTAAAATTGATTCATTCTCTTTTAAATATGTATTAACTTAATATTCTCGATGCCGAGCACCTTGGGTTACATTCACTTAGTAAAGGCAAAATAACCTATCCTTAAGTTCATTCTATTATGTTATAGCTGTTTAACTTGTTGATGTTTTTATAAAGTAGATCACTAGCTAATTCCACATTTAGGAAGATGTACTGAAGCATAGTCTGGTTTAATTAACTAATTTTTGGTAGCAAATTGGAAATAGACTCTTCACTAGAAAATAAAATAAACTCTTAATAGTTTAACTAGAAATAGACTTTTAGTTTTCTTGATTCACCTAGTGCTAATGCTTCTAACTATTCTGTGACAAAAATATATACATACAACACATATCTATATAGTACATATGGTAATTTTATAATTACTTTAATAAATATATAATTAAGTAATTCCAAGGTGACAAAAACATATACATAAATATGTTTTTGCATATTAAGGGATGAGATATCCAGTGAAATGATCTTTCAAGTATAAAATCTAAATATGAATATTTATAGACAAAACAAAGCCAAGGAAGCCTGCCACCCACAGGACTTAACTAAAAAGTATATTTTATGTGAAATAAAAATGACCTCAGGAAGAGGGTATGGGAAGAAAGAGGAAATGATAAAAACAAAGCAAAACAAAAATAGTGAACAAGTTGATGTGAAACAGTAACAATGAGTTTGGGGGTTAAAAGAATCTATATATATCTACAGTTCTGGACAATAACAGCATATAAATCAGGAAGGAGGTGATTGATTCTTTTATTGTTGTAGGAAGGTAAAGACATTAATTTGAGACTTTAAGATAAATATATGTTAAAATTTCTAAATTAACCTTTAAAACAAGAAAGAAAAATTATGTAATTTTAAAGCAAGAAGAAAATACAGTGAAGGAAATGTCTAAGGCAACAAAATGAGAAATAAGAAATCAGATGATCAAAGTAATCCAGATGTATCAAATAATTATGATCAACCAAATGGACTTAACATCTAATTAAAGATTCTCAGAGTGGATACATAAAAAAATTAAACTATATTCTATGTATAAGAGACACACTTATGACTTATGATTAGAAATGAATATCATTAGAAATGAATAGGTACAATGCGTATCTTCATAAGAGAATCAGTTCACCTGGAAATTATAGAAGGTTTAATTGTTATATATGTGAAAAAATTAAGTGTATATGGTCAGTGCTATAAGTGAAACTGATAAATCCACCCTTTAGTGGGAAATTTTAATACTGTTTTTCGGTAATTAATTGTTTAAGCAGACAATCAGTAAGGATACAAAAGATTTTAAAGATATGATTAATAAGACACTACACATACATATGTATAGAGAATACATATTATTTTCAAACATACATTCAGTTCAGTTCAGTTGCTCAGTCGTGTCTGACTCTTTGAGACCCCATGAATCGCAAACAATTACAAAAGTGATCATACACTAGGCCAGGAATAAAATTTCTAAAATTTTTAGAAAATTAATGTCACACAAATCTACTTTCTTATCACAGAATAAGTTAGTCAGAAATCAATTACTAAAAGCCTTGGGGAAAAATCATGTTTGGAAATTTAAAAAATATACTTTCTAAATGACATATGAGTCAAAGAAATCATACTAGATATGAGAAAATAGAGTTCAGAAGAGTTATGTAAACACTATGTAGCAGAATTCGTGATATCACTCAAGGAATACTTAGAGAAAAATCTGTATCCTTAGAGCAAACTTTTTCTGTAAAGAAATAGCTACTAAAATATTGCTAGTTACAGAGGCAGTGTTGTCATAACTACTCTACTTTGCTGTCATAGCACTGAGGTAGCCACAGACAAAATGAAAGCAAACGGGTGTCCTGGTAGAACTTTATTTACAAAAACAAGCCTGGGCTATTGGTTTGCTGACCTCTGCCTTAAAGACGGGTGTTAGAAAAAGTGAGTGGTTGAATTAATGACTAATTATCTAACTTAAAAACTTTTGAAACAAAACAGAAAGTAGACTTAGAGATAAGAAGAGGACGGAAATGGTAGACACTAGCAGAAATAAATAAAAAGAAAGACTCTCTAAACCAAAGCCAAAATCTGATTATTTAAAAAGATTACTTTGGACTTCATTGGTGGTACAGTGGATAAGAATCTGCCTGTCAATGCAGGGGACATGGGTTTGATCCCTGGTCCAGGAAGATCCCACATGGCATGGAGCAGCTATCCGGTGTGCCACACTGGAGCACATGTGTTCTAGGGCCTGTGAGCCACAACTCATGAGTCCACGCACTGTGAATACTGAAGCCTGTGTGCCGTGCAGTAAGAGAAGCATCTACATTGAGAAGCCTGCACACCACAACGAAGGGTGGCCCCCACTCACTGCAGTCCCCATCCATTGCAGCCCCCACTCACCGCAGCTGGAGAAAGCCTGTGCACAGCAGTGAAGACGCAACCAAAAATAAATACATAATTTTTGAAAAAAAAGACTGTTTTAGCCTGACTGCTCCAGAAGGCAGATCCATACTTAGGTCAAGACTACAGTTATGAACACTTTTGTACTTGAGAGGTACAAGCCCAGGGCTGTGGGAGTGAGGTTTAAAAAAAAGAATAGAGAAAGCACAGTGAACTATCAAAGGGCATAGTCCATCAGCACATTCATTCAGCAGTGTGACCTAGCATCCAGGTGACAGTGGAGGGGTGAGCCGATGTGAGAGGGCTCTGTGCAAGAGAGAGAAAGTAGAATGTGGTCAAGAAAATCCAAGAATGCACGTTGTGTTTCAATACAAAGACTAATAATATCTTTCAAAGTCTGATAAGATTGATGTAAAAAGGAAGAGAAGGCATGAGTAAACAGTATTAGGAACAATATTGTTAAATCTCTGATGCAGCAGACACTGAAATGATAAGAGAGTATCATGAACCACTTTTATGTCAACGATTTTGAAAACTGAGGTGTTAGGTCGAATTCCTAAAAGAGTATAAATTAGTAAAACTGATTTGAGATGAAAAACAAAATTGGAATGCTCCTAAACACTACTAAATGAACCACTGTATTTAAAAGTTTCTTTCAAAAACTGGGGCCTAGGTAATTTATTAGACAAATTCTACAACAGCAAAAAAAAGAAAGAACAAAAAATCAAGCAACTGGTAATTCCAATCTTGCAAAACTTTTTGAAGGAGTGTAAAAGGGAAGGAATACTTCCAAATTAATGTGTGAGGTCAGTACAACCTTTATATCAAAATCAGTTAAACATTATTTAAGAAAGGAAAGTTACCAAATTCACTTTTGAACACAGATGCAAAATCTTAAACAGAATGTCATTGACTGATTTTTATCAACGGATGAAAAAGTTATGAATGTCAATTGGTATAACCGCTTTGGAAAACAATCTGGTATTGCCAGATCACATACACATACCCAGGGCCCAGCAGTCCTAGAGGCAGTCTCTAAACTTACACACATGTACCTGGACATGTGTTCAAACATGTTCATGATATTGTACAAACAGCCCACATACCAGTCAACAACAGAATGGAAAAGAGTATGCATACTGTACATATATATTTACCTAGATTTGTAGAGAACAGTGAAGTGAGTCAGCTGCCCGCAACAATGTGGGCAAATCTTATGAACCCAGTGGTAAAAAGCAAGTCCTTGAAAGCTACAAACATGTAGTCTCTCTTAAAAACAAGCAAAACTAAATAATATTATTCGTGGGTACATACACAAGTGGTAAAGCTACTAAGGAAAGCAGGAGACTGAAAAGCCTGCATATCAAGGAGACCTCTGGCAGATGACAAGAAGAAGAGGGCTGTGTAAGATGGGTAAGAGATGATATTCTGTTTCTTATATTGGTGGTGGGGATATGAGGGTTGTTGTCATATCATAGATGACATTTCACACACACACACACACATGCTCAGGGGGAAAAAATAATAAGCATTTCCCTCAAAGAGTTAAGACTACCACATAATTCGATCCAGTAGAGGGAAGGATCATGCTGGGTTTGGGGACTGGAGAAGTGTGGGGCTGCTGTGCCTGCGGAGGGATGGGCGTGTGGCTGGAGGGTGGACTGGAAGAGCAGATAGGATTATGAAGAGCCTTGTCTGAGATCTGCAGTGATTTTGGAGCCCAAAAAAATAAAGTCTGACACTGTTTCCACTGTTTTTCCATCTATTTCCCATGAAGTGATGGGACCAGATGCCATGATCTTGGTTTTCTGAATGTTGAGCTTCAAGCCAACCTTTTCACTCTCCTCTTTCACTTTCATCAAGAGGCTTTTGAGTTCCTCTTCACTTTCTGCCATAAGGGTAGTGTCATCTGCATATCTGAGGTTATTGATATTTCTCCCAGCAATCTTGATTCCGGCTTGTGCTTCTTCCAGCCCAGCATTCCTCATGATGTACTCTGCATATAAGTTAAATAAGCAAGGTGACAATATACAACCTTGACGTACACCTTTTCCTATTTGGAACCAGTCTGTTGTTCCATGTCCAGTTCTGACTGTTGCTTCCTGACCTGCATACAGGTTTCTCAAGAGGCAGGTCAGGTGGTCTGGGATTCCCATCTCTTTCAGAATGTTCCACAGTTTATTGTGATCGACACAGTCAAAGGCTTTGGCATAGTCAATGAAGCAGAAATAGATGTTTTTCTGGAACTCTCTTGCTTTCTCCATGATCCAGCGGATGTTGGCAATTTGATCTCTTGTTCCTCTGCCTTTTCTAAAACCTGCTTGAACATCTGGGAGTTCACGGTTTACATACTGCTGAAGCCTGGCTTGGAGAATTTTGAGCATGACTCCGGGAGTTGGTGATGGACAGGGAGGCCTGGCGTGCTGTGATTCATGGGGTCGCGGAGAGTCGGACATGACTGAGCGACTGAACTGAACTGTCTGAGATCTGTCTTTTGGAAGGCAGACTTCTGACCATCTTTTGGAGAAAATGTGAGAGGGTAAGTCAGTGATCAGGAGACAACTTATAAAACTTTAAAAGTTTAGTTCTGGCAAGAGGTGACAAAAGGATTATCAAAAACAGTGGCAGCCAGGACAGAGAAGAGAGGAAAGGTTTGAAAGGTATTTCAGAGACAGAATGGACAGGATTTGGTACTGCCTGGTGGATATGGAAGAGGAGAATCAAAAATGTTAAGATGACCTCAGGGATTCTAGGCAGCGTCACCAGAGGGATGAAAATGCTGTTACCTGAGCTATGGAAGCAAGAGGAGGTATTTGTGTGTGTGTGTGGTCCAACAGGGAAGGAGAGAGGAAGATGACAGAGCTTGAGGGATATCTAAGGTTGGCTTGTCCAAAGGACATTTGGTCACTGTCCTTCTAGAACCTGTCGTACTACTACTGCCTGCTTCTGCTGGGAAGACAGGAACCTCATACCTTATGTTATTCAATCTTGCTTAACTCTTCCTGATTTAGTGACCCTGCTAAGCCCTCTTATAGGTCTGCCCCAGTGGTGCAAGTGGTAAAGAAGCTGCCTGCCAATGCAGGAGACATAAGAGATGCTGGTTTGATTCCTGGGTCGGGAAGATCCCCTGGAGGAGGGCATGGCAAGCCACTCCAGTCTTCTTGCCTGGAAAATCCCATGGACAAAGAAGCCTGGCGGGCTACAGTCCATGGGGTCACAAAGAATTAGACACAACGGAAGTGACTTAGCACGCATGCACACACACACACAACCCCTCTTAAGAGGACCACTACTCTCATATGACTGTGTCCAAACCTTTGCATAAGATGCAGGTTTGGAGAACTTACCCTCTGAGCAGTGTCTGGGATGTGTGCATGGTCAGGGCTCTAGGAAGCCCTCTTCTTACCATCTGTCCAGCTGAAGAACAGCCATTCTAGGGATTCATTTGTTTCTTTAGGTCTCAGAAAAATGTGTTAGAATTCCAAAGTCATTTAATTGAGATAATAGATTCATGTCCAGAGAATTAGAGGACCTGGAGTGTTCATTTGCTAGAACTGTCATAATAAAATGCCACAGCCTGAGTGACTTAACAGAAATTTCTCACAGTTCTAGAAGCTAGAACTCCAAGTTCAAGGTGTTGGTCAGTTTGATTTATCTTAAGGTCTGTCTCCTTGGCTTGCAGATGGCTACCTTCTCTCTGAGTCCCCACATGGCTTTTTCATTGTGTGTACACATTCTGGCCTCCTCTCCCTGTAGATATAAGGATGACATTTCTATTGTAGAGGCCCACTCTGATCTCATTAACGTTAATTACCGCTTTAAGGCCCTGTCTTCAAATTCAGCCACATTGGGGAGTTAAGGCTTCAACATATGAGTTTGGAGGGAGGACATAATTCTGTCCATAACATTTGATTTTAATCAAGGCCTGATCATACATTAGAGGTGCCAGCTTGGGCAAGTGACTTTTCTTGCACTCCTGCCCTCTTCATCTGTAAAGGAAGGTGCAAGGACTAGAACAGTGGATCCCAAACACTGGCATGCATTAGAATCACCTGTATGGCTTGTTGAAACCCAGATTACTGGGTCCCATCCCCATAGTTTTTGATGGACTAAGGCAAGTGAGACTTTGCATTTGAAAAAGTTTTCAGGTGCTGCTGGCTGCTGCTGGCTCAGGGACCACACTTTGAGACCAATTAGGATAGAATGGTTTAGCTTTAGCATTCTACGATGATCCTATGGGAAAGTCATAACTTACAGCCTTTCTCAATTGGAGTTGCTCATCTGAATCACGTAACCTGAAAGTTGATCTGAGAGGCTGTTTCTCAGTTTTCCAAAGGATGGTGCATAACTTGTACCAATCTAGGTGCATAAAAGGGAGGTTCTTTCATCACAGAGAGGGGATGTCTTAGAATATGAAATTTTCATTCCCTCATGGAAACTCTGTTGAAAAGGACTGATAATTAGAGGTCCAAGCATGCTCAGAGGACTCCAGTAATGAACTTTTACTTTTCTCAAGGTGTGTCTACAGCCTGTAAGAAAACAGAAACTCTATCTCACCTGTCATTGCCTTCTGTCCAAAAAGGGTTTTTTTAAAAATCAAAAGACAGTAGAGTTCAAAGAGATTGTAAATTATTTCTAGACCAGAAAGCTATTTTTTTTTTTAGAAGAGGAAACTGAGGTTCAAGGAGCCACACGACAAATTAGTGGCAGGGCTTGAACTAGAATTGAGGTCTGATGATTCATCTGGCCAGTCCAGGTGCTCCATACCTGCTTAGCATGATAAACAAATAACTCAGCAAGCCAAGTAAGAGGGGCAGTAAGGGAGTGGATGGGCGGGGCTTCTGCTTTCCAGTGGAGCCGCAGGTCCTGCCCTCGCAGCTGCCTGGGGTGGATTATATCAGCGTTTAGGAAGGGCTGCATATGTTACATAGACGCTCCTGCTGGGAGCCTTTACTGACTTGTGGCCCCTGCAAGTTTCCATAGTGTGGGGTTTAGGAAACTGACAATTAGTTGTGTTGCCTCAATCTCAGTTTTCACAAATCAGGAATAAAATACAAGGTAATGAAAGTTATGTTCCTAAAAGAACTTTGTACCCGATGGAAGTTGAGAGATGGTCTTTCTTCTCAGCTGAGCTGAAATAGTGTTCATTTCTTATACTGACATCAAACTCTGATGCCCATTTTCTGCTTGATGCATTGATATCTGTTGACTAAGGATTGGAATGTTTTAATAGGGGAAATTTCCATGACCTGCAATAGTTTAAAAAATCATTTCAAGGTACATCTTTCATTGATGTACCTGATATTATCCAGTGGTTTTGATGACAGTAGTTAGAGCCAGTTTGTGTCAGTCAGTTTCCTCTTTTCTTATTCCTTTTTCATCCCCCAAATTCAGAATCAGAAACAAGATGCTTCCCTTCAGAACTGCAGGATTTTCATTAAAAAAAATTTTTTTTCCAGCTACCAGAATTTTTGCCGCAGATTTTGGCTCTTATTAAAATTTTAAAAAAACTATGAATTTCCAAGCCACACTCTGGACTAAACCTCAAAACCATTTCCAAAAGACAAAGACATTTCTTGTTGATGTTAAATCATAGCTCAGAGGTTCTGTTCAAATTCTAGCCCCTAGGTCCCTCCTCATAGGTAATGTCAGAGGACAAATAGTGATCTGTTAAGAGGTATTTAGATAAATTATCTCAAGGGATTCTAAAGGTACAGAAGTATAAAGCAGAGTTGGTTGTTTTAAATGTTCTGTCTTGCTCCAGTTAATTAAGACAGAAAAAACATCCTTAGCAAAGCTCTTTCTGATAATGGAAATGAGGAATCGGAGTCAGGGAACATCATGATTTTCTTACTTTCCCATCTTTCCACTATATATATATATATAAGAGCAGTCATCAAGGTAATGCATGGAGCTGTGTTTACTGGGACTGCAGTATTTTATAGCATCATCATGGTATAAGTAAAGTCTACTTTCACAGGTCCTCTGAAAGTTCTGAGTTCTTTAAAAACAAGGGGATAGCTCTTTGCTTCCCCACAAGCTGCCAGTTTCCCTCACCTGCCCTTTGTTGTCAAATGAAAAATAAAAAATAGCCTTCATCTTTTATTCCCTTTCTCCTTTGAAGCCTAACAAACACCTCCTTTTGTGTTTTTTTCTCTATACTGCCTTCTCTGTGCTACCTCCTGCTGAATCACACAAGAGAATTTATTTTGGGCTATTTTGTCACTATTTTTTGCTCTCCCTCACTCCCCTAGTTTGACTTCCCAGAAGCTCACACTTAATCTTTTGAATTTTTCTGCCCTTTCCATCTTCAGGGTGATTTGTGATCATCCTTGCCTATTTTTTTACTGTTTGAGGAAAAGAGATTGCTCCTTTAAGTGAAAAAACATTTTTTTTTTTTCGTTTTAGTATTTTATTTCCTGTCCACACATTTTGAGATTTTCAAAATAGTTGGACATTTATTATTGTCTTCTATCCCCACTGTTTTGATTTCATTTTTCAGATGAAGTAACCAGGAGTCATGCCATCCCAAGAATAGAAGCAAGCTTTTGCCTCAGTTTCTGATTATCTGGCTCAGTTGCAAACAGCTTGACTACTTAATCAAAAAGATGTCTTGGGTGTTTGCATTTTTCCTGTACAGTAGTAATTTGTGGTAACCTCTGGCTTTGGAGCATGATTAGTGAAATGGAGAAAGGTTAAGGAGATTTCCAAAGGTGGCAGCTTCTAGCAATCTTATTTTAAGATTCAGAAAGTTCTCTGAGGAAGAAGTCCTGAATTGTTACTGCACGCTTATATTCAAAAATATTTGTTCACCTGCAGGAATTTTTATTGTTGCTTTTTACAAAGCAGTATTACTGCCCAGTAATGAGAAGTTACCCATCAACCAAAGACAGAAAACTCTTTGCTTTTATTGAAGGTTAAGTTTCCATCCATCCTTGTAAACACCCACAACTCCATTGACTTAGTTTAACATTGTATTTAGTATCAAAATCTGCCAAATGGCTGAACAGATGTTATGGTAGTACTGAGTTGAGTAATGAAAAGTTATTACTTCCTAGAACATATTTCCCAGTACTGACCATGTTCCAAATGAAGGCTGAAATTAGGAGAATTAGACCCCATGATGGCTGTATCCACGCTGGTAAGTGTTTCCTAACAAAGCTCTCAGTTCCCCATTTGCTTGTTTTTAACATATTCATTCTTAGCGGACACAACTTTTTTCCAAAAGAAGTTTTAGAATCAGCCAGTTCATATAGAAAAAAAAAAAAGTTTATTTTCCCAGGCAAAATATTTTTTCCAGGTGGCACTTAAAACCCCCTGGTTTCAAACATTTCTCAAATGTTTCCACTCAACTCTGAAGACTGGTTCTGGGTTAAAGACTTTGGCTGAGTACATTTAATACAAGCATTTTGAAGATGGTTTCTTTAGACAGTGTGATCTATTTTCTATTCATTCTACTTTCAGATGAGTTATTAAATCTATGGCCACTAGAAAGCTGAAGTGGACAAGGAGGAGGGTTACGAGATGTGACTTAATATACAGAATAAAAGAGCAATACATAAAGGTCATATTTAATAAATGTAAAAGCCCTGGGCTTAGGCATGACTACTCTCACATAGGATGACAAAAGTCTGGATGCTGTAGCTTATTTTCAGAGTTTTATTGTTGAAATCCACCTTCCCAATCCTCCCCACATTTTATAGATATGAAAGAAGAGTTCAGAGATGTGAAATGACTTCCTTAAATTTGCACAGTTGATAAACAGCACAACCAGAAACAGAACTCCTGTTTCTTGGTTTCTAATTCATTTTTTTTTTCAGTTGTTGCTTTTTAAGTATGAAGTAACTGTGATATAGTGTCTAAAATATATGGTGCAGTCAGGTAAGAGAAGAATAGAGCAGAATGTAAACCTATCTATTCTCAACAGTCAGCTTATGCATTCAATAAATATTTACTGAGTAGCCACTGTAAGTCATGAATTATGCTAGACGTAGCATTAAAAATGGCTATCCAGGATGTCATTGAACAACTATTCTGTAATTTTGAATCACATTTACAATTCTGGGGGTGCTATGCTTAGTCACTCAGTTGTGTCCGACTCTTTGTGACCCCATGGACTGTAGCCTGCCAGGCTCCTCTCTCCATGAGATTCTCCGGGCAAGAATACTGGAGTGTGTTGTCACTCCCTTCTCCGCGGGATCTTCCCAACCCTGGGATCGAACCCAGGTCTCCTGTACTGCAGGTGGATTCTTTACTATCTGAGCCACCAACATTCCAGCAGAATTTTGGGGGAAATACCTCCTAACTCCTAAGAATAAAATGGCTGTCTCGTGAGGTAGTGTGGTCCCTGTGCCCAGCCAGGAGCTGAGTAACCACCAGGTGGAGATTCAATAGAGCATTTCTGCCATGAATGACATTATAGCTTCAAGTCCTGCTTGAGCAGAGGAGGAGGTAATAGGACAGAAGGGGGCCTCAGACTTCATTCTCTGTCAAGTGTGGGCTCAGCCTGGGTCCTGGCAGAACAACCTACATCCTGGTGAACAGGTATCTCCTGAATTGCCAGCACCTCATTTCATCAAGCCATATGATACTCAAGAGAAAATACATTTTTTAGTATTGAAAAAGTTTCAAATTACAAAATAAATATTCTCTGCTTATAGAAAGTTCAAATATGACATAAATCCATACATATAATTCTTTATCACATCATCCTCCCATAGAGCAGTTTGGAGTGCATTTCTTCAAATAGTTTCTTCTGAATATACTAACATATATTATTATATATAACTAATACATTAGTTACTATATTATTAGTAATGTAATAACATATATATAATTAATATATATAACATATTAATGTATTCCCTTTCTGAGTAAAAATCAAATAACGTTATACTGAGTTTGCAACTTTTTAAATTTAGTTATCCTAGATATTTTTCCATGTTAGTATATTTAAGAGGCTATGTAGCATTCTATTGAATGGGAGTATCATAATCTAAAACTGTCTTTTATATTTTTTTCTATTTCTAAAATAATAATACTATACCAATTTCTAAAGGATGTTGAGTTTTCTTTTTTTAAAGATAAAGGTGACAGGTGACTTTTGGAATATGGAATAGAGAACAAAACTTTCTTGTGTGTGTGTGTGTTGGGATGAGAGAGACATAACTGATGGGGAATTGGTCATAAAAATTTACTGAAAAAAGGAGATTGTAATTTCTAGACAAACAGTGACATTCTGCTGTTCTTACTGACCTAAAGTGGTTTCAGTGCAGTGCTACTGAAATGAATGGAGTAGATCTTCTTCTCATTATTTACCTCATCCTTAAATAAAATATGCACCAAAGTATGGCAGTGCCCTAGGGAGCCACAAGACCAGGAACCCCAGAATCATTTGGGAGGGGCATACAGTGATTATTCAAGGATTTACTTCCTAATTTGAATAATTGTATCCAGGGAAATGTTTCAACTATTGATATCCAAATGTAAGAATTGACATGGGTTTAACATGGAAGGCTCTGGTTGACAAAATGAAATATATTTTGTGTGTGTGTGTGTGTTTGAATGTCAAGTTTTATGTTAGTCCCCTAATTGAAACCTAGAGCAGAAGAGGTTTTACATGCTAGCAACAACAACATACCGATGTAGTACATTTGAATTTAATTCTCAGTTGAAAATCTTTGAACATTCTCTGGACCAGTTTCTCCATAAGTGATCCTTGTCATCCTTTTAAGAAGTGTTTTTCCCCAGCTTAGGGCAGTTCCGTGCAATGGACAAAGTACTGATATCAGGAACTATCATTCCTAGAACTGAAGTTCATAGCAACTAGCTTCTTAAACCAAGGGTAGTTAGATTATCTTTCTGGGTCCTAGTTTTTTCCCACATTATGTATTTTTAGCACTCTGAAAAGTTCTCTTAGTATATATTTTCATATCCAGAAAAAATTGTTATCTATAAGGAAAAAATTACATCAACTGAATAACTTATGATGGACTTCCCTGGTGGCTCAGGTGGTAAAGCATCTGCCTGCAGTGCTGGAGACCCAGGTTCAGTCTCTGGGTCAACAAGAGCCCCCGGAGAAGGAAATAGCAACCCACTCCAATACTCTTGCCTGGGAAATCCCATGGACAGAGGAGCCTGGTAGGCTACAGTCCATGGGGTTGCAAAGAGTCGGACACGACTGAGCGACTACTTTACTTTACTTTAACTATATAAGGTCAGAATTCTTCAAAATATGCTATTTTGGGGGTATATCCTGTCATAATTAGAAACCCTATTGACATCAGAAATAATGGTATGCAAGATTCTCCTGTAACTCCCTCTTTATAAAATACCAGAAAAAGCGAGAGGCAACCAGCAGAATCATATTGCTTTGCTGGTAAATGCCCTAAGAAAATAGTGTGCCAGAAGACAAATCAGTGTTGTGGATTTTTTTCCCATAAGCTTTATTTTTCAGAACAGTTTTATGTTTACAGATAAAAATGAATAGATAGTACAGCATTCCCATATTACTCCCCTTTGCCCTCATGCTGCTGCTGCTGCTAAGTCACTTCAGTCGTGTCCGACTCTGTGCAACCCCATAGACGGCAGGCTCCCCCGTCCCTGGGATTCTCCAGGCAATAACAGTGGAGTGGGTTGCCATTTCCTTCTCCAATGCATGAAAGTGGAAAATGAAAGTGAAGTAGCTCAGGCGTGTCTGACTCTTCGCGACTCCATGGACCGCAGCCTACCAGGCTCCTCCGTCCATGGGATTTTCCAGGCAAGAGCACTGGAGTGGGGGGGCCATCGCCTTCTCCTCCCCTCATAGTTTTTTCTATTGTTAGCATCTTACATTAGGATGGTCCATTTGTTACTGTTAATCAACTGATATTGATACCTTATTATTAACTAACACCCATAGTTATTCAGATAGCCTTAGTTTTTACCTAATGTTCTTTTTCTGTTCCAGGATCCCATCCAGGATTCTACATTACATTTAGATGTCATGTCTTCTTTAGATTTCTCATAACAGTTTCTCAGACTTTGTTGTTGATGACCTTGACAATTTTGAGGCACACTCATCAGGTATACTGTAGAAGGTGCCTCTACTGGAATTTGTCTGGTGATGTTTTTCTTATGTTTAGGCTATGGTTCTGAGTTTTTGAGAGGAAGATCACAGAGGTGAAGTGTCGAGTTCATCACATCATATCAAGCGTACATGTTATCAAGATGATTTATGACTCATGGTGCTGACCTTGATCAGCCGGCTGATGCAATGTTTGTCAGGTTTCTCCACACACAACGTGCTTTTTACCTGCCTATCCACATCATCGTCTTTGGAGGGAAGTCACTACGCACAGCCCACACTCAAAGAGTGGGGAGTTATACTCCACCTCCTTGAGGGTGGAGCATCTGCGTAAATTATTTGGAAGTCTCCTGCATAGATTTGTTTCATCTCCCCCTTTATTAATGCATTCACTCATTTACTTCAGTGTGAAGCAATGCAGTGGTCCCCAGTCTTTTTGGCACCAGGGGCTGGTTTTGTGGAAGGCAGTTTTTCCATGGACTGGGCTTGGGGGATGGTTTTGGGATGAGTCAAATTAATTAAATTTATTGTGCTAAGGATAATCTGTATTAGCAGCTACTCTCCAGTGCTAGCCTCACCTTCTCAGCTCTGCCTCTGATCATCAGACAGTCGATTCTCACAAGGAGCACGAAACCTAGATCCCTCATATGCACAGTTCACAATAGGGGTTGTGTGCCTATGAGAATTTAATGCCACCAGTGATCTGACAGGTGGTGAAACTCAGGTGGTAATGTAAATGATGGGGAAAGGACCCCTGAAATAATGGATATTTGTTTTATACTTTGAGTTATAATTTGGCATCACTTTGTTTTGTTGCTCATATTATTTCAGCTCTTGGGAGCTCTTCAGTTGGCTTCTGTGCTCTTTTGACATACCCCTGTCATTTTATTTTTCCAGTAGTTATCTATGGATGTGAGAGTTGGAATATAAAGAAAGCTGAGCTCCAAAGAATTGATGCTTTTGATCTTTAGTGTTGAAGAAGACTCTTGAGAGTTCCTTGGACTGTGAGGAGATTAAACCAGGAAATCCTAAAGGAAAGCAGTCCTGAATATTCATTGGAAGGACTCATGCTGAAGCTGCAACTCCAATACTTTGGCCACCTGATGCAAAGGGCTGACTCATTGGAAAAGACCCTGATGCTAGGAAAGATTGAGGGCAGGAGGAGAAAGGGATGACAGAGAATGAGATGGTTGGATGGCATCACCTGCTCGATGGACATGAGTTTGAGCAAACTGCGGGAGTTAGTGATGGACAGGGAGGCATGGTGTGCTGCAGTGCATGGGATCACAAAGAGTCAGACACAACTGAGCAACTGAATTGAACTGAGTGAAAAATTTGTTTCCATCCATCCACCATCCATTTACTTAATGGCTCACATTTGGTCTACACATGTAACAATATCAGAATTGTTCGCCTTTGTTTCCCTGAGGGAAACAACTAAGTCTACTAGAGTACAGGGCCATGTGCAATTCATTTTGCCTTTGTCTTATAGATTTCATTCATTTCCAAAGTTACATGGAGTAGCATCTTCTCTGCACTCCTCAATAAGTTTGTTTCATATATTTGCATAAAATTAGATTCTCATTGTCATCATCTTCATTCTTTTTGATGATTTCTCATCTTCTAAATGATTTTTCTAAATGTGCATGCATTAAGATTCACTTTTTATGCTATAAACTTCAGTGGTGTTGACATGCTTAGTATCATATATCCACATTATAGTATCTTACAGAATAGTTTCATTGCCCTAAAAACCCCCTGTGCTTCATTTCACCCTTCCTCCCCTGAACCCCTGGCAATCACTGATCTTTTCACTGTATCTATAGTTTTGACTTTTCTAGAAGGTCATATGTGTAGTTAGAATTATATAGTAGGTGACCTCTTCACACTGGTTTCTCTCACTTAGCAATGTGCAATTAAAATTCCGCCATGTCTTTTGTGGCTTGATAGCTCTTTTTATTTTTTTTAGTGAATAATATTCCATTGGATGGATGTATCCTCGTTTGTTTATCCATTCACCTATTGAAGGACATCTTGATTACTTCCAGTTCTGGCAATTGTAACTAAAGCTGCTATTAATAATATTCACGTGCAGGGTTTTGTGTGGACATAAAGTTTCAAATCAGTTCCGTAAATATGTAAGAGCGTGAATGCTCGACTGGATAGTAAGACTATGTTTACTTCGTAAGAGGCCGCCAAACTGTCTTCTAGAGTGGCGGTACCATTTTGTGTTCCCAGCAGCAATGAGTGAGACTTCCTGTTGCTTGGCAACCTTGCCAGCATTGTTATGTCAGTTTTCTGGGTTTAGCTAATCTAATAGGTGTGTGGTAGCATCTCATTGTTGTTTTAATTTCCAATTCCTAATGACAAATGATGATAAGCAATTATTCATAGTGCTTTTGACCATCTGCTTATCTTCTTTTTAGGTGTCTTTTGAGATATTTTATCCGTATTTAATTGGGTTGTTTGTTTTCTTTTTTTGTTTGTTTTCTTACTGTTAAGGACTTTTTTTTTTTTTTTTTTAGCCATGCAAAATCTTAGTTCCCTGGTCAGGACTCAAACCTGTGCCCCCTGCATTGGGAGCACAGTCTTAACCACTGGACTGCTAGGAAAGTTCCTATTGTTGAATTTTGAAAGTTCTTGTTATGCATCTTTAGATACAGATCCTTTTATCAGATATGTGTTTTGCAAATATTTTCTCCCATTCTGTGCTTGTCTTTTCATCCTCTTAACAATGTCTCTCATGTGTTGTTAAATTTCATCACCATTTTTTTTAGTCTCAAAGAACAGCTTTTGGTTTGAAGCCTTCTGGTGGTAAACAAGATCAGTTGTTCTGATACAGCCAATACTTTCTTCCTCCCCTTCCTGTCTTGATATCCACTGTTCCAGATTCTCCCTGCCAGACCAAGCCCACCACACTTTGGAGTCTCTTGCATTGACTTAACTGGGCTGAAGCAGTGGGGAAATAGGTACAAAAAACTCAAGAGATTTAATGCTTAGTTCTGGCTCTGCTTATTGCTAACTATGTGGCTTTCAAAAGATAGTGGTATTTCTTTGCATCAATTACTTTGACTCTGGTACTGTCTCTGTGTGTGTGTGTGTATATGTGTGTGTTTGCTTCCTCTGATACTCTTTTAGCTAATAGTGTATAAGATATTATTCACAGGCAAAAGCTTTAGTGTCAAAGCTTTTGATTAGTCTCACTGAGGCTTAAGGTTGGCTACTACAATTAGTCTTTTTTAAAAACTGAAGCATAGTTGGACTTACGTGGTGGTCCAGTGATTAAGACTCCAAGTTTCCACTGCACATGTGTGATCCCTGGTTGGAGAACTAAGAACATGCATGCCATGAGATGTGGCCCCCACCAAAAAAAGAGAAAGAATTGAAGTAGAACTGATTTATATTTCAGGTGTACAGCAAAGTGATTAAGTTATGTATACACACACACACACATATGTATATATTCTTTTTCAGATTCTTTTTCATTATAGGTTATTACAAGATACTGGATATAGTTTGTGCTATACAGTAGGTTCTTGTTGTTTATTTTATATATAGTAGTATGTTTCTGTTGATCCCAGATACATAATTCCTAATTTATCCCTCCCCCTTTTCCGCTTTGGTAACCATAAGTTTGTTTTCTAAGTCTGTGATTCTGTTTTATAAATAAATTCAATTGTATCATTTTAGATTCTACATATAAGTGATATTATATGATTGTTGTCTTTATCTGACTTTCTTCACTTAGTATGATAATCTCTATATCCAGCCACATTTCTGCAAATGTCAGTATTTCATTCTTCTTTATGGCTGAGTAGTATTCCATTGTGCTTAGGTACCAAATCTTCTTTATCCAGTCATCTGTTGATGGGCATTTAGATGACTTCATGTCTTGGTTATAAAATTAGCTTTTAAAGCAGAAGCCTGTCCTACTTCTGTTCATGCATGGTGGTGATTTAAAGAGTCAGTGTTAAAGCTATCACTGGATCATTTCTAAAAAATATATAAAAGCAACTCTAAATGTCTCACTTAACATATCAGGACTTTGTGGACCCATTTGCTTTTCTCTTAGAATATTATGTTTACCATGGGCTGTAAATATCCCCTAGACCTATATGAGCTTTCCTTTGGAAAATGCTTCTCAAAATGTAGAACCTACTCTGTAGGGTCTTCTTCTGATGTTGTTTTACCAAGTAGAAAGGTTTAGAACTGCAAATCCAGTATTATTTCATTGTCTTCACTCTTCTGAGATATATAAATGTATTTTTTATTTAATTTGAATTTCAGTAAGAACAACCTTATTTGGAAGGTAGCAATGTACAGTCAAGTCTGTATTTTGTTTTTTTTTGCCTTGGTAAGATATTTCTGTTATTCCATTTGCCAAAGGAAGCAGCTGAAAGATTTTAAGGAGGATATTGATGTTTTGATTTCTTTTTAAAAGAGCTTACTCTTGATGGTGCAAAGCATATATTATGGGGACAAGAGTGGAAACAGGGAAACACATTAGAGAGTGATTATGATGGGCAAGACTAGAAAATGGCTTGGACCAGTGTGGGTAGAGAGACAGCATCAGAGTTGGCGCCTATTTGGGAGATTGGGCTAAGTAGACTTGCTAAGAGATTGAACATGATTGGTGGTTGGTGGGTAAGATCACCAACCACACTGATTCACCCAATACTGTCCCAGTTTTAGCACGGGTCATGTTAGAAGGGGATTATACACTCTTTAAAATCAGACATTGGATTAACATATCACGAAGGTTCTTCTTGGCTCTAAATTGTGTGTTACTGTGATTCTGTGAAATACTCCTTTTAAAGCAGTTTTTCCCCCAATTAATAGAAGATCTAACACCAATCTTGGTTTGTTTTTGCCAGGGCTAGGGCAGACACTTCAGGAGAAGTCTTCTCTATAAGAATAACATATCCCCCCTCACCCCATAACATCTCTGTGAAAGAGAGTTCTCTCCCAGTAAGGGAGCTTTAGCTTCTATAAAAGAGATAGCTTTCTAACTATATAGCCCTGGGAAATGGAAAGCTGTGACTCCCTGGTTTTGAGAGATCTTTGAAGAGCTGTTTGGACATCCATTCATCTGAAGGCTGCTCAGAATCAAAGAAAAGGTTGACATGACCTTCTGAGATCACTTTGTGATTCTGGCAAATGGTTTGAGTTCTATAGCAAAAGAAGATGGCAAATGCAAAATTTAGTGAGTGTTTATTGTCATTACCCAAGATAAATGTTTAACATTCCACTTTCTCAGATACAGGTGACGTCCATGAGAATCCTTGGAGATGCATTTGACCTTGAAGGTACTCAATTCATCCTCTCTGCAGCACCTGCCAAGAGATCATTTGTGAAAGAACCGTGTAGTAAGATGCCCATTTGTTAGTGTTTTATCCACTCAGTTCTAATCCTCTCTTCGGAATCTGGTCTGCCCCCAACCTTTTCTGATATAGCATTGCTTTCTATTTGCTTTTCTTTCTGCAAACTGCACACATTAAGTGCAAACATTTTGACTAATGCCATGTGTGAAGCCCTGAAACTACCCATGGGGAAATATCTGGAGTCTTTTCAAATTCTGTAAATGAGAGCATCTTTACAAAAAAGAAGAACTGCTAGGTGTCAAGTAGCACTTCATAATGCAGCTCTTGACTTATTATTTGAAAATGCGAGGCCTTTCATCTACTTTGCAAACCTGCTCTGGAATTGATTCAATCAGCTTTCTGAGTGTGGCAGGAAATTGTGGTACAGGAATGGGGGTAGGGAGTAGTTTCTTACTAACTCTTACATATGAAGCTTTAATACTTTGGGCACCTGATGTGAAGAGCTGACACATTTGAAAAGACCCTGATGCTGGGCAAGATTGAGGGCAAGAGGATAAGGGGACAAAAGAAGATGAGGAGAAAGTTGGATAGCATCATTGACTCAATGGACATGAATTTGTGCAAACTTGGGGAGACAGAGAAAAATTGGGAAACCTGGTGTTCTACAGTCCATGGATTGCGAAGTGTCAGACACGACTGAGTGACTGAACAGCGAAGAACGATAACTCTTACATATACTCTCTATAAAATAAGATCTCCCTTTCAGGGAAGAGTTTCTCCAGGCTGAGCTGGAAGTGTACCCTGTCCTGTGATCCTTCTAGGATTTCCCTAGAAATTCACAGGTAAAGGAGCTAGACTTCACTGGCTAGTCTGTGACAGAACCACCTTTGAGTACATTTACCACATACCCTGACAGCCAAGAGCTTGGCATTAGCAGGCAGGCTTATCATCCTTATATCTTCTAAAAGAAACAAGGGATTTGGAAAATTGTGTTTTCAATATTTAATCATGAAGGTTTCTAACTTGTGGTAGTTTAATGGCAAGGAGAATAAAACATGCTTATAATAATAGCTAATATTTATTTTGTATCGTGCAGTACCTCATTTATTACCCTCCTATTATCACTGTGACGTATGTTATTAGCTTCATCAAATAGATGAGGAAATTGAGGTTTGGAAACTTTAGGATGTTTGTCCAGGCTCTTTCTGCTGATGAACATTAGAGATGGATTTGCTGCTACTCTGGCTACCCCATAAGACAGTCAAAGCCATGATTATCTTTTCTTCTGCCATATTTGCTCCTGGGATGTTACAGAACCAATCTTAATCCAGTCATGAGACATCTAAGGGTCTGGACCTCTCAGGCTGGTGTTTCTCCTACTGCAGCTATGTTCGTGGAGACCCTTTGTCACTTGAACGGCGAGAAGGAAATGGCTGCCCCTCACCCTGTTCTCCTGGTCTGGCAGCACTGATGCCAGTGGTACCCCATGGTGCTGAGATGCAGAGGATGAGAGCTGGCTGTCTCCTGCTACCTGTGCTGACCAGGTTCCCACCAGCTCAGTTATGGGACTTTCTCTCATTTTTCCTTTGAAATTATTCATTTATTTATTTATTCAGTAGTTACTATTAAGTACCCACTTCATTCAGGACCCTGTTGTAGATACTGTGAGGGAAACAAGCATAAGACTTACAGCTAGGACATTTGGATGGAGAAGCCTAGCAGATGAATAGTAGAGCTGTACTTGAATTTGGGAGATAGATGAGGACTGCAGTGTAGATTTGTAAGGCATATGTATGATGAGGTTCGATGAATCTAAGTGAAGCAATGTGACTTACTGGAAACAGCCCAGAATTTGAAGTAAGAAGGTCTACGTTAGAGTCTCATTTCTCTCTATTCCTGAATGGTTGACCTCCGGCAATCTATATAATCTCAACTAAACTCGAGACTCCTTATCTCTTAAAACAGAACGATTATCATTTCTACTTCACAACTTTGTCACAAGGAAAGCAGTAAAGTACTCCGACATGCTGTTAATGTTCTATCATGATCTATGTCATCGTTAGTATTGTTACTATAGTTACTGTCATTAACAAGTGAGAAAGACAAAAGTAGGTGAGGGTGGATCTTCATGGAATCAACCCCCTGGTTACCGACTATCATTTTTGAGGTGGGCTTAGAAGTCTCAATTTGAATTGGTAGACCTTTCTCTATGGACAGATGCAAGGGTACAGTCAGAAGCAACAATGATAGTTAAGAATACATCAAAGTAAAATGTATATAAAAAATTGTCACATATTCTCTCTGAATTTTGGTTTCTTCCTTAGTAAAATGGAAATGATTATATATTCAACACATATATGCTTGTTTTGAGAATAAGTGAAATTTAAAATGTGTATACAAAGCCTCTTAGCATAGTCATTGCCCATACTAACAATGGAAGACATTGGCCCAATGACTACTTAGAACAGTCTGGTGTCATGATGGTTGGTTAGTGCTGCCACTTGCTTGGACCACTTACTCAAGTGTCAGTCCCTCAGCTCTCCCATCTGTATATAGATGGTTTATTGTGACAGTGCTTGTCACATACTAAGCATCCAGTCAGGGTATATATTATCAACATAAGTTTGTATATTGAGTTAGTATGAGAGTTGAGATCCATGGAAGCTAAATACTTGGACAGATGGGAACAAATGGGAATTTTCCATTAGTCAGGATCAGTTGTCTAGACTGGTAGGAAGTTAGGGTCTGCTTCTGACTATTTCTATATTCAACAGAGCCTGAGACAAAAGACCTAGAAAAGACAGGTGGACCTGGAATTGCCACAGGTGAGCTATTTATAGGTAAAGATGAGAAACAGAAGTAAAAGTAGAATTTATTGCCCAAAATTGTGTAGGGAAAAGGAAAGATGGGCTCATTTCACTCATTTGCAAGACTATAACCAAATAAAATATTAAATTTATGGGCTTATGGATTCATTAACTTCAGTATGCATCATAGTCAGGCTGTCAAACAACCAAAGATTTGAACTCTAAAACAATAATTAGAGTGATGGATTGTTATGGTAAGTCACAGTTTGTCAAAAGTAATTTATAAAAGCTATTGTTATAAGTTTAGGTAAGAAGTTTTCAGTTGTGTTCATTATATCAGAAGCACTAGAATCTTTCTGGAGGGGCTTACTCTTAGCAAATTTGAGAATGTTTTTGTTAAAGTCTGGTGATTTGGTCATTTCTCAAATTGAAGTATGTACAATAGACTACTAGAATTGAACTGAACAAATGATAAAAATATCATCAATCTGTAAAGCTAGTGTGTTTTTAAAAGGTGTTATCTTGGACTTGATTATCAGCTCTTAGCCTTGACTGAAGGAAGATGTACTTTAGAAATGAATGTAATAAGAGCAGCTTATACTTCCTTAGTAATGCTACTGACGTCTGTGATTCTGTTTCTTAAGCCTGGCAAAGCTTCCTCCCTGGACAAGCAGGGCGGGGGGCTCTGGGCCCAGCCTTGGCTCCTGAGGTTCTGGGCTGAGGGTGGGGTCAGGCAGAGCTGATCACAATACACCAATCAAGGTGATCTGAGAGGGTCTTGGGGGTGTGTTGGAAATGAAAATCCAGGGAACCCCTCTGAAGAGGCTCCTGAGAGGGGGCCAAGACACCGAGTGGAGGCAGGGACGCAAGTTCAGATCAGGAGAGCGTGTGGAGACTTCCCTGGTGGCCCAGCGGTTCAGAGTCCATCTGCCAATGCGGGGGACGTGGGTCCAGTCCCTAATCTGGGAAGGTCCCACATGCCACAGGGCAACGAAGCCCATGTGCTGCAGCTGCTGAGCCCATGAGCCGCAACTACTGAAGCTCATGAACTCCAGAGCCCGTGCTCTGCAACAGGCAAAACCACTGCAGTGAGAAGCCCGCACGCTGCAACTAGAGATAGACTATGCACAGCATGAAGACCCAATACAGCCAAAAAAGGGCACTATTGTTGCAAGGTGGGGTATACTCTTGTTGCATTTGGAGAAAACAAGCAACAAAAAAAGAGCATGGGACCCCGGGTAAGGAAGGAAGGGGAGAGAGTCCGCTGAGTCACTGGGATGGAGTCTCAGACACATGGGACACTTGCAAGCCTTCACGAACTCTGACATCTGGAAAGAAAACCTTTCTTCCCAAGTCTTAAGAAATTGTTCAGTAGATGAGATTGAGGTTTACTCTCCAGGCACCAAGGCAACATTTAACTTCCCTCTTACTTGGCATAAGATAAACATCCAATAAATGGTAGATAGTTACAGTTATAATATGGAAAGATAGGATTTCAGGGGCCAGAGGTTAGCAGAGTCATTGATTATCAGGTAGTCTAGTCCAGATGCTTCTTTAGAAAGGACTGAGTCCCACGCTTCATGGCTTTGTCTGATTCTCTTGGATGGGTTTTTAGGAAGTGGGAGGTATGTTCTGTCCCTCTTTCTGTCCTGCCTGCCTTTACTTGTCTGTTTGCTGCCACTGTCTTCATTTTCTCACCATGTGGTCTGGTACCTGACATGTGTAGCGTTTGCAGCAAAGAGAGGTCTAAACATGTTGAAAGAGGGCCTAGCCCTACTTTTCTGATACTTAATCAGGCCTGTATTATTTAGGTACTACCTACTGTACTGCTTTAAGATGACATCAACTCTGTTCTTGAATGATCTGAGAAAGAGCAAACAAACAAGACCCACCAAACAAACAAACAAACAAGACCCCCTGCCCTTGTAGGGACTCACTTATTTGTGGAAACTTATTTGCCACATTGCTCTTGCTTACTTGACAAGAGAAATTAAGGCTGTGTAGATCAGAGAGTGATCTGGGCATCACTGTCCTCCCCGAGGGACCTGCATGGCACCCCATATTACCCTAATCTGTCATGGATTCACCTAGGCTGCAGAATTTTTCTAATGTGCAAACACCTTCAAGTTTTAAAATTTCAATCTAATTCTATAGACTAAGCCATCCAGACTTCCCAACTTGCTGCGTTTTTGTATTTAAAGTTATTTTATAATGTCTATTTAAAATGAGCAATGATCAAGCTTTCCTGGTGTCTCAGTGGTAGAGAGTCTGCCCGCCAATGCAGGAGACGTGGGTTCGATCCCTGATCTGGGAGGATCCCACATGGCAAGGAGCAACTGAGCCCTTGTACCACAACTATTGAGCCTCTGCTCTACAGCCAGCGAGGCACAGCTACTGAAGCCCGTGAGCCCTGGAGCCTTTGCTGTGCAACAAGAGAAGCCACTGCAGTAGGAAGCCCATGCACTGCAACTAGAAAGTAGCCCCTGCTCGCTACAACTTAGAGAAAAGCCTACTCAGCAGCCAAGACCCAGCACAGACAAAAATAATAAATAAATAAATAATGAGCAATGATCTTTATACATAAGCTAGAAAATTAATAATTTATGAATATTTTAATATATAGCTTCTCCTTTCACTAACTTTTAATTACTGTTTAAACACAAACGTACTGAGTACTTTCTCCCTTCTGCCACCACTGTTGAACCTGATCATGTTTGGGGTCTTTTAGATGAGAAATATTTTACATGAATGGCAAATTTATATCGGATCAGACCAGAAGCTTCACTGGAAGAAAGGCTGCATTGAAGACCTTTTTACAAAGCAGTATAGCATCACTGCCTTTTACCTTAACAAAGTGTGCGGGGGGATTTGTTTCGCCTCTGATTACTTTCTTCTGTGCTGGCAGAGAGGAATGGAGTCAAGTTGGTTCAAACCCTCGCTGAGTGACCATTAACAGCTCACATATTTGCACTGTGCTTTGCTTTTTACTGTGATAAAATGAGGATAATTATGCTAACTTCATGGACTTGGCCAGGGAAACCACACTGGATCAAGCAGAATGGGGCACAGGTATGGCTCTGTCCTGGGCACTCCTGCCTATCTGTGAGCTCAGACTCGAGCAGCCATCTGGGAAACGTGTCAGGGTTTCTCCTCTGGAAAACTCTCTCAGCCTCTCTTTGTCTTACTCAGAGTTTGTTTGACAGTGTCTCTAGCTGACTCATACAGAAAGGGGTTCGGGCAAGACTGAAATGCATCAGATTCAGTTCTGTATCCAGAAGCAAAATTCTCTGTTGTGCTAATGTGAAAAAGAACCTGCAGAAACATAGCGACCTGACATGATTCAGCCTGGGACCCAGATGGAGCTCAGGTCCTTAATTCCTGCCCTAGAGTCTAATGTTCAGAAGAGTTTTGACTTTGTGTCCTTGTAATGACTGTTATTGAAACAGGGGTAACCGCGGTGTGGAAAAAGTAGGAATAATTTTACCTTAATTTTAACACTATTTAAAGTTTGTTTCAGTCACAGTCCCTTGCACCTCAGCAGCAGTTTCGCTTGTGAAGATGAGGCCCCCTCACAACCCTTTGACCAAGAACACAAAGTGCTGCCTTCCCCACAGGGATGATGGCTGTTCTTTTACCAAGGAAGAGTGATAATCATAGCTCACACTGAGTCCTTAACTGTGTGCCAGGTGCTCTTATAAGCACTTTTCAGGGGCTTGGCATATTCTAAGCACATTTCTATTCCATTTTTCTTACAATATTCTAAGTACTATTCTAAAGAGTGTTTCAAATGCTTAGAGTATTCTGAGTACGTTTTAAGTACTTAGGTGCTTAGAGTACATGGATTTCTTTTGTTTTTCCTCAGAGCCTCTTTACTCCCCAGTTTAACCTGACCCACCTTCTGCCTCCTCCATTCTTACAGACTAGTCCTGGTCATGGCCACGTCTTGCCCGGGTGGTGCGAGAGTCTCCTAACTACTGCTTCCATCTTTCCTCCCTTCCACCTCTGTTATGCAAAGCAATCAGCATGAGGCTTTAAAAGTATAAATCAATTCTGGTTTCCTCGGTGTGTATGCCCAGGAGGGGGGTTCAAGAAAGAGAACACATGTACACCCAGGGCGGATTCATGTCAATGTATGGCAAAACCAACCAATATATTAATGTAAGGTAATTTGCCTCCAATAAAATAAATAAACTGAAAAAAAAGTATAAATCAAATCATATAAAATCATTTGTTTCTTATATTAAAAAGATACAGCAGTAACAATTAAAATAACAAACAAATGTTTCCACTCATTTTCCAACATCAGTTCAGTTCAATTGCTCAGTCACGTCCGACTCTTTGGGACCCACATGGACTGCAGCACGCCAGGCTTCCCTGTCCGTCACCAACTCCTGGAGCTTACTCAGACTCATGTTCATCGAGTTGGTGATGCCATCCAACAATCTCATCCTCTGTCGTCCCCTTCTCCTCCTGCCCTCAATCTTTCCCAGCATCAGGGTCTTTTCCAATGAGTCAGCTCTTTGCATCAGGTGGCCAAAGTATTGGAGCTTCAGCTTCAGTCCTTCCAATGAATATTCAGGACTGATTTCCTATAGAATTGACTGGTTTGATCTCCTTGCAGTCCAAGGGACTCTCAAGAGTCTTTTCCAATACCACAGTTCAAAAGTATCAATTCTTCAACACTCAGCTTTCTTTATAGTCCAACTCTCACATCCATACATGACTACTGGAAAAGCCATAGCTTTGACTAGATGGACCTTTGTTGACAAAGTATTGTCTCTGCTTTTTATTATGCTGTCCAGATTGGTCATAGCTTTTCTTTCAAGGAGCAAGCATCTGTTAATTTCATGGCTGCAGTCACCATCTTCAGTGATTTTGGAGCCCAAGAAAATGAAGTCTCTTACTGTTTCCATTGTTTCCCCATCTATCTGCCATGAAATGGTCGGGCTGGATGCCATGATCTTAGTTTTTTGGATGTTGAGTTTTAAGCCAGCTTTTTCACCCTCCTCTTTAACTTTCATCAAGAGGCTCTTTAGTTCTTTGCTTTCTGCCATAAGGGTGGTGTCATCTGCATATCTGAGGTTATTGATATTTCTCCCAGCAATCTTGATTCCAGCTTGTGCTTCATCCAGCCTGGCATTTTGCATGATATACTCTGCGTAAGTATTAAATAAGCAGGGTGACAATATGCAACCTTGACGTACTCCTTTCCCAATTTGGAACCAGTCTGTTGTTCCATGTCCAATTCTAACTGTTGCTTCTAGACCTGTATACAGATTTGTCAGGAGGCAGGTATGGTGGTCTGGTATTCCAATCTCTTGATGAATTTTCCACAGTGTGTTGTGATCCACATAGTCAAAGGCAGTAGATGTTTTTCTGGAACTCTTTTGCTTTTCCAATGATCCAGCGGATGTTGGCAATTTGATCTCTGGTTCCTCTGCCTTTTCTAAATCCAGCTTGAACATCTGGAATTTCATGGCTCATGTACTGTTGAAGCCTGGCTTGGAGAATTTTGAGCATTACTTTGCTAGTGTGTGAGATGAGTGCAGTTGTGCAGTAGTTTGAACATTCTTTGGCATTGCCTTTCTTTGGGATTAGAATGAAATCTGACCTTTTCCAGTCCTGAGGCCACTGCTGAGTTTTCCAAATTTGCTGGCGTATTGAGTGCAGCACTTTCACAGCATCATCTTTCAGGATTTGAAATAGCTCAACTGGAATTCCATCACCTCCATTAGCTTTGTTCATAGTGATGGTGATGCTTCCTAAGGCCCACTTGACTTCACATTCCAGGATGTCTGGCTCTAGGTGAGTGATCACACCATCGTGGTTATGTGAGTCATGAAGATCTTTTTTGTACAGTTAGTTCTTCTTTATATTCTTGCCACCTCTTTCAACATACTTTATTCCAAATTCCCTACACAGTCTTCAGAAGATCTGCAGGATCAGGTCTTTAGTCTCCTACTCTCGACTTTGCTCAGCTGGCTTCAGTCATCGTGGTTTCCTTGTCATGTGAGGTCACCATGTTTCTGCAGCTTCTTTTTCACAACACAACAGAGAATTTTACTTCTGGATACAGAACTGAATCCGGTGCATTTCAGTCTTGCCTGAACCCCTTTCTTTATGAGTCAGCAAGAGACACTGTCAAACAAACTCTGCTGAGAGAGTTTTCCGGAGGAGAAACCCTGACACGTTTCCCAGATGGCTGCTCAAATCTGAGCTCACAGATGGGTTACGGAGACACAGTTCTGCCTCAGGGCCTTTGTACTTCCTGTTCCCAGTACTTGGGCGGTTCTTCCCCTAGATCATCATCATCATCATCTCCTCCTTCTTCTCTTTTTCCTGCTGTCTCTCCCTCTGTCTCTTTCTCTCATGTCACTGAAGCCTCTGCTCAAAATGTAGTCTCTTTGTAGGGGCCTTCTCTGGCCCTTTGTCTAAAACAAAATGTCTGTTCCTCTGTATCCCTTTCCCTGTCTTTATTTTGATGATTGAATTAATCACAGTGAGTTCATTGGAAAAAACCCTGATGCTGGGAAAGATTGAAGGCAGAAGAAGAGGGCAACAGAGTATGAGATGTTTGGATGGCATCACCAATTCAATGGACATGAACTTGGACAAACTCTGGGAGACAGTGAGGGACAGGGAGGCCTAGCATGCTGTCATCCATGGGGCTATGAAGAGTCAGACACAACTTGGTGACTGAACAACAACTACAAATGTCTCCCCTCTTTACAAAATAAGGTTCATGAGGACAGACATTTTGTTTCATTCTTGACCACGTCCTAGCACCTCGAACAGTACCCAGCATATGGTAGTGCCATATATAAATACATTTTATTTATTGAGATGCTATTAAATACAATAAAATATACCCACTTAAATGAACTTATATGTGATGAGTTTTGACAGATGTATAAACCTGCATAACCACTACTACAATCATTGATGGAGCAGTCTCCCAAAAGATTTCCTCCTGTCCCTTTATAGGCAGTATGGTCAGTCCCTGCCCACTGCCCAGCTCCTAGGCTCAGGCAAACACTGTTCTGCCCTCAATCCCTATAGACTAGGTTTGTCTTTTCTAGAATTTCATGTGAATGGAGTCCTGTAGTGTGTACTCGTTTGTGTCTGGTTCTTTTGCTCAGCATATTGTTATAGATAGGATGTATATCTATCTATTCTAGGTTGATCTATCTGTCTGTGTATCTCTCCACTGATGTTATTTCATGTACCAGTGTTTTGCTTCTTGTTTTTGCTGAGTAGTGTTGCATTAACCCACTCCAGTACTCTTGCCTGGAAAATCCCATGGATGGAGGAGCCTGGGGGCTGCAGTCCATGGGGTCACTAAGAGTCAGACACGACTGAGCGACTTCACTTTCACTCTTCACTTTCATGCATTGGAGAAGGAAATGGCAACCCACTCCAGTGTTCTTGCCTGGAGAATCCCAGGGACGGGGGAGTCTAGTGGGCTGCCGTCTGTGGGGTTGCATAGAGTCGGACACGACTGAAGCGACTGAGCAGCAGCAGCAGTGTTGCATTATCCGCACGTATCAGTTTATCGGTTCACCTGCTGATGGCTGTCTGCAGTCCTTGGTTCTGATGAATAAAGTTGTTATGAACATTTATGTACAAGTATTCTTGAGGATACATGTTTTCATTCTGTCTACTAAACACCAAGGACTTGCTTAATATATATTTGAATGAACTTTACAAATGGGGAATTGGAACCTTAGATAGGGTAGATGACCTTCTGAAGAACACAGTTGGCAAGTGGGCAAGCTGTGATTTACCCCCCAGTGGTTCAACTCCAAAGTGCCTTCACTTTGAATCTTTCCTTGAGGATTTCTATAGCCCCTGGCAACTGAGGAGTCTGGCATGTGCCTCAGAGTGGCCAGCTCTCTACTCTTGGAGATGGAACAGTAAACTGGGGTCTGAGCAGATGCTGGACATCCACTTCCTCCCTGATTCTCTTCCCTCTCTTCTTCCCTTCCTGCCTCTCTTCCTCAGCTCAGAGCATTAGTGGCTCTGTTAAGGTGTTAAGGGAAAGACGGTGCACAGGACAGCTCCTAGTCTGATTGGAGCACACAGCATGTTCTCTGCTAACTGTAGGCTTCTCCTCCTGCATGCAGCTGGAGTACACGTGGCCCATGTGCCTGGATGCAGGTCATCAGCTGGGCTGGTATAGTTTCACTACCGCACCTTCATGTACACAGTGAGAAACAGACACTAGATCTCAGCTCTCCTGTTTGGTAAAGCAGCTCTTTCTTCCTCACACAGGACTCACCCCTGAGCGCCTGCTAAACATGTAACAGAAGTATTATAAAGACTAGGACCCCTTGGCAATCTGCAACCTCATTGGTTGCATGGTGAGCAAATGTACGCTAATGCCATTTTTGCAGAAGCATTACAGAAATAAAACTACCTGACCACACATGGCTATCTCTATTCCAGCAGTGTGGAAATTATATGATGGTATCAATAGGATAGACTTCTCAGGAGAGGATGAGGAAGAATAAAGTTCACGGATATCTCCTTTTGAAGAGTAGCCAGAGCAGAGAAAAGTAAAAGAAAATGCAAGGGTTGCAGGTGCCCAGGCCTCAGGAAGCATCTTTAATGCAAGTTCAGTTCAGATCAGTTCAGTCGCTCAGTCGTGTCTGACTCTCTGCGACCCCCATGAATCACAGCACGCCAGGCCTCCCTGTCCATCACCAACTCCCGGAGTTCACTCAAACTCATGTCCATCGAGTCGGTGATGCCATCCAGCCACCTCATTCTCTGCCGTCCCCGTCTCCTCCTACCCCCAATCGCTCCCAGCATCAGACCATGGATAAATTAGCAGCAGAAAGGGCTTGCTTCACTATGAAGTTAACAGCTCCCAACCTTGAGGAGCCCTTTTATTTTGTATTTTTCCCTTCTGGAATGGCAGTGCCTTGGCTGATACACAAGCCAGTGGTCCCTAGTTGCTGGTGTGTGAAGAATAACCTAATGCCATGTTAAAAACATAGATTCCCAGAGCCTACTGTCAGTGATTCACAGCTAATCAATCTGGAATGGGACCCAGTAATCTGCATTTTAGCAGATCCCAAATGATTTAGATGATTGTTGTCCCAGAACCATACTTAGAGAGAGTGACCTAACTTCAGCATCTTCCTCTGTAAGCAGGGTCCTGTGCAAGCCCCAAGAAGGGAACTGACCAGAAGTCAGCTGATGAGGCACCGGGGCCCCAGGGCCTGAGCCATTTGGCCACTGACCGGGTATCCTTAGCCAGGAAGGACCCTCTTCCAACTGTCTTCCTAGTGTCCCCTGGGAGGTGAATCCAACAGGTTAAAGGTATGTGTTTATAACACATTGCTCCTGCCTCCTGTGGTGTGTCACTTATTTTTTGTACCAAAGACTCTGCAGCTCTTGTAAATAAGAACTCCCTGTTGGCTTGTGTTATAGCATTTATTCTTTGGTATTTTTGTCTTCTGTTCTCTTTTGCTTTGCTGTGTTCCAAAATGAACAGCCTGATGTTCCCCCTCTCCTCCACATCATGGGGTTGTTGGGAGAATGAAGGGAAATAATGCATGTAAACCATTGAGAGTAGGGCCTGCCACAAGCACTCAGTAAATGTTAGTTGTCTTCATCATCATCATCATCATTTCATGGGTATAGTCCTGCATATTTGCATAAATGTGTTTATATGTTTAAACCCTCTGTTCAGGTGCTAGAACAGAGGCCCCAGGACCCAGCTCTTCGGCTGGCAGCCAAGGTTGACTGCAGCCTTACTTGTCCATCTCAGCTCTCTCTCACCCAGTGTTGTAATAGAGTTGAATTTCAGTTTCCCCTCTACCACATCCCACCCCATGCTTTTCCTTGTGTCTTCTCACACTTGACTCTAGGCTTGGAAAGTCTTTCTCTGAAACGTCGTATGTTGTATCATGACTATCTTTCAGTGCTCAAGACAAGACAGTAAAGTCTTCCCCTCCCCCAGTTTCCCTAACCTTCCTGGATTGTATTAATATTTTCCTCTTGTGAAATCTGTATAATTTATTTCCCTTGTCTTATGCCACCCACACTTTTTACATTGTCATAGTATCTGTTGAACTTGGGTCTTCTCTCCTCTATTAGAGAATGAGGGCAGTGGCTTTAGCACAGGGCAGTGAACTAGGTACTTCTTTGTAAACTCAGTCTGTCCTAACTTCTTCTTCCCCAACACAGTGATCCACACAGGATGGCAGTTCCATGCACGTTGAATAAATCAGCACAGAATGAACATTGCAAGGGTGTCTTGTGCATCCATCAGCAACAGAGAGAAAGCAGGCAGGTTTTTGGCAGTGCCTACTGTCTTTGTTTATCTCACTTTATCTTTGGGAGTGGCAACCAACTCCAGTATTCTTGCCTAGAGAATCCTGTGGACAGAGGACCCTGGTGGGCTGCTGTCCATAGGGTTGCACAGAGTTGGAGACTACTGAAGCGACTTAGCAGGCATGCACGCATTGGAGAAGGAAATGGCAACCCACTCCAGTATTCTTGCCTGGAGAATTCCAGGGATGGAGGAGCCTGGTGGGCTGCCATCTAGGGTCACATAGAGTCGGACACGACTGACACGACTTAGCAGCAGCAGCAGCATCCTTTGCAGAGAGACTTCTTTAGCCAGTGTGGCCACTGCTCTGGATTTTCCTTCTTACCTTCCTCCTCATTCCAATTAAAATGTCTTGGTTCTGTGTTGCTTACTGACTTGCTAACAATTGATAACTAATTTGTTTGAGTATGTTAAAGTCTGATAATAGATTCAGAGCTTTCTTTCACATTTTAACCAGTTGTTGTTGTTCAGTTGCTAAGTTGTGTCTGACTCTTTGCGACCCCATATACTGCAATACCCCAGGCTTCTCTGGCCACTTGGAGTTTGCTCTAACTCATGTCCATTGAGTCAGTGATGCTATCCAACTATCTCATCCTCTGTTGTTCCCTTCCCTTCCTTGCCTTCTATCTTTCCGAGAATCAGGGTCTTTTCCAGTGAATCAGCTCTTTGTATCAGGTGGCCAAAATATTGGAGCTTCAGTTTCAGCCTGTCCTTCCAGTGAATACTCAGGGTTGATTTCCTTTAGTATTGATTGGTTTGATTTCCTTGCAGTCCAAGGGACTCTCAAGAGTCTTCTCCAGCACCACAATTTGAAAGCATCAATTCTTTGGCATTCAGCCTTCTTTATAGTCCAACTCTCACATCCGTACATGATTACTGGAAAAACTATACCTTTGACTTTGGCTTCCCTGGCAGCTCAGAATCTGCTTGCAATGCAGGAGACCTGGGTTTAATCCCTGGGTCAGAAAGATCCCCTGGAGAAGGGAATGACTCCAGTATTCTTGCCAGTTGAATCTATGCACAGAGGAGCCTGATGGGCTACAGTCCATGGGGTTGCAAAGAGTCAGACATAACTGAATGACTAACACTTTGACTATACAGACCTTTGTCAGCAAAGCGCTATCTCTACTTTTTAATATGCTGTCTAGGTTTGTCATAGTTTTCCTTCCAAGGAGCAAGCATCTTTTAATTCTGTGGCTGTAGTCATCATCTGCAGTGATTTTGGAGACCAAGAAAAGAAAATCTATCACTGTTTCTACTTTTCCCCCATCTATTTGTCATGAAGTGATGGAACTGGATGCCGTGATCTTAGTTTTTTGAATGTTGTGTTTTAAGCCAGCTGTTTCACTCTTCCTCTTTCACCCTCATCTAGAGGCTCTTTAGTTCCTCTTTCTGCCATTAGAGTGGTATCATCTGCCTATCTGAGGTTGTTGCTGGCAGTCTTGATGCCAGCATCTAGTTCATCCAGCCTGGCACTTGGTTTGATGTACTCTGCATTATAACCAGTACAGATCTCTAATGCTCAGTTTTGGGGTGCTGGGAAATCCTTTAGCCTGTGGATTCTAGCATACAGGATTCATAGGTTACAATAGGAGTTATTACAGTGGGTTTTCAAATCCACAGGTATACTAAAGGTGTGTGTGCTGACTTAAAAAAACTCTTTGAGATATTTATTTTTGTATTTTTTAAATTTAATTTTTACTTAATTGTAGTATAATTTTTCCAGCATATGTCGGTGTAACTGTAATTAGTAAAATGAAATTATTATTTAAAGGAATGGCTAAATACATCTTTTTTGCCAGTGTGCCTTTTCTCAATAATGGGGTCTTAGCTTAAAAATCCGGAGAAGGCAATGGCACCCGACTCCAGTACTCTTGCCTGGAAAATCCCATGGACGAAGGAGCCTGGTAGGCTGCAGTCCATGGGGTCATGAAGAGTTGGATACGACTGAGCGAATTCACTTTCGCTTTTCACTTGCATGCATTGGAGAAGGCAGTGGCAACCCACTCCAGTGTTCTTGCCTGGAGAATCCCAGGGACGGCGGAGCCTGGTGGGCTGCCGTCTATGGGGTCTCACAGAGTCAGACACAACTGAAGTAACTTAGCAGCAGCAGAAGCAGGAGCTTAAAAATCACTATTATGTGTCGAGGCCAATAAATTTTTGTTAAAAGAGAGGTTACAGCATTGAAAGCTTTCTATTTCTCCCTACTGTGCTGTCTTGTTTGGTAGCCACCAGCCACGTATGGCTATTAAGCACTGGAAATGTGGTAGTGCAACTAAGGACTGAAATTTTAGATTTTGTTTAGAATTTAAAGCTTAAGTTTAAAAAATGGACACTGGATCCAGCTGTTGGAAATGTTTTAAGTATGTTTGGAACAAGGTGGATATAAGGATCTACTTTTTCAAGTGTAAATTTTATAAAATCTAAATACAGATCAGGTATTTCTGGTGAAAATTTAACATCATAAAGTCAGAATTATATACCAGATTTCAAAGACTTAGTATAAAACTACATAATATCTCATAGTGACTTGTTTATATTGAGTCCATGCTGATGTTGGAGAAGGAAATGGCAACCCACTCCAGTATTCTTGCCTGGAGAATTCCATGGGCAGAGGCGCCTAGCAGGCTGCAGTCCATGGGGGTCGTGCAGTCAGATACGACTGAGTAACTTTCACTCACTTCATGCTGAGGTGACAATATTTTGTATCTATTGGGTTAAAAAAAATGTTCTGAACAGTTACTTCACCTTTTTCTACATGTTTAAAGTGAGGCTCCTAGGATGTTTATATTACACGTGTGTCTCACGTGATACATCTGTTGGACAGTGCAGCACAAAACTGTGTGTCTCAGTGGTTAGCTCATTGTTCACAGCAAAGATCTATTCTCTCTCCGTATTCTCAGTGTTTTATGTGGACCAAAGAGGTTCTGTGATTACCTTAAAACAAATGATTAAGCAAAACTGCTGTCTTCCATGCATACCTCATGAACACTCCTTTGTAGGATCCCCATCTGTACCTTTCCTCTAAATTCTCATTTTAGCCAGATCATGATTTTTGTTAGCAGCTTGTAAAACCATGGCACAATACTGGGAGAAACGCAAGATACAGTAACGGTGAGAGACTTCAAATATTTGGACCTGTGCAGCAAACACATTCAGCTGAAAAGCAGAGGGCAAGACAATGCACTGATATGCTTTACAATAAAGGTCCTCTTCTATGATGGAGAAGTGACAAGATGGACAGAATTTTGTCCAACAAGGAAGCCCCAGATTGATGAGCTGGAGAAGAATGTACTCCAGAAGAAAATGATTCTCTCCTTAGAGTTTATTAGAAAAAAAAGTTAAAGAAGACTACACAGAGAAATTCTAGACTTAAACAAGGCAGACTGTAGAAATGTCAGAAAAAGCAGGAGATATGATTCCATGGTATCTAAAAGCTCAGTTGTGTCCAACTCTTTATGACCCCATGGACTGCAGCCTACCAGGCTTCTCCGTCCATGGGATTTTCAAAGCAAGAATACTGGAGTACATTGCCATTTCCTTCTCCAGGAGATCTTCCCTACCCAGGGATTGAACCCAGGTCTCCCGCATTGTAGGCAGACACTTAACCATCTGAGCCACTGGGGAAGTCCACAGGAATGTCAGAAAAAGCAAGAGATATGATTCCATGGTATCTAATTCTACCAGAATAGAGATGCCAATAGTGTTGGGACTTTCTCAAAAAGTAACTCAACAACTCACAAATGATCTCCACAAGGAAGAAAAGAAGATATTTAAGAACTTACCTTCTTTCCTTCATTGCTGAGATCATTTGCAGTTATCTTAGGAATGCTTAGGGAGCTTCTTCAAGAGCTCAGAGGAAGAGAGGACGTATTCCAAAGATGGAGAGAAAGACACGTAACCAAAAGGAGTATGACAAAGCAGCAACATATAAGAACAGTACTCAGAAGGCTGAAGTTTCAGATCTGCTGATGCTGGCGAAAACTAATGGCAATTTTAGGAGCTATTTTAGTTCAGTTGGTGAAGAAAGGATAACAGGAAGGGACAGTCTGGATAGACTTCCTCCCTGGGGCCACGGCACTTATCCTTGTCTTAAGATGGGGAGAACAAACATTAATTAGTTGTGGGGAATTGAGAGCTTATGGCTTGTAGCCTGGATGAATTACATCTGAGGGGACAGTAAAATCACGAAATTTTCTACAGAATTTCTAAGAGATTGAAAGGAGAAGAAAGGTGCTCAGAGCTAGTAGAAAAAGGGATATAAAGTTTCTAGATTTAACAAAAAAGGAAGGAAATTATAAAGACTAGTAGATTGTAAAGAATGAATTTGACATCAGTTCCATCCAATACTCAAGAATAGGTTATCAAAAGGGTAGTCTGTGAAAATTAGGAAAAGCTATCAGTGATCAATAGAAGCAAATTTAGGTTCACCAACTGTAAGTAATCTCAGAGAAGTTGATTTTCCTTAATTTGTTAAGATTGAGATAGTTTTTCACATATACACCTACACTTTATACAATACTTAATAAGGTCTCTTATTAAAGTGTAAAGAAAAGAGAGAAATGTAAACTGAATGATACCAGAATTGTATTTGGTTACTAATGCTCCTACTTAAAGGACACATCATATATTACTAGAATGCAAACAATTTTATCAATGAATTAGGTAAAGTTTAAAAAGACATGCTTTTCAATTTGTAGATGTCATGAAGTTTTCAAGAGTAGTTAATATACTGGATGGCAGAATTTTTTAAAATTGTAATAGTTAGGAATGATGGGCCCCATGCAAGGTAGTTTTTTTAAAATTAATTTTTATTGGAGCATGGAGACTCTTGAGAATCCCTCGGACTGCAAGGAGATCAAATCAGTCCATCCTAAAGGAAATCAGTCCTGAATATTCATTGGAAGGACTGATTCTGAAGCTGAAACTCCAATACTTTGGCCATCTGATGCAAAGAACTGACTCATTGGAAAAGACCCTGATGCTGGGAAAGATTGAAGGCAGGAGGGGAAGGGAATGACAGAGGATGAGATGGTTGGGTGGCATCACCAACTTAATGGACTTGAGTTTGAGCAAGCTCCGGGAGTTGGTGATGAACAAGGGAACTTGGCGTGCTGCAGTCCATGGGGTCGCAAAGAGTTGGACATGACTGAAGCGACTTAGCAGCAGCAGCAGCAGCAGAGCAGACTGAATGGATATTTTACAATGTTACATTAGTTTCTACTGCACAGCAGAATGAATCAGCCATACATATATCCCCTCCCTTTTGAACTTCCATCCCATTCAGGTCACCACAGTGCATTAATTAGAGTTCCCTATACTGTGTATACAGTATGTTCTCATTATTTATCAATTAACACATAAATGTGGAATCTAGAGAAATGATATAAGTGATCCTGTTAAATATTTGCAAAGCAGAAATAGAGACACAGATGTAGAGAACAAATATATAGATACCAAGGAGCTAAGATGGAGAAGGAGAGGTAAGAGGAATTGGGAGATTGGAATTAACACATATACACTAAGAGGAAATTTTGTAGGAATTAATGTTGGGCTTTGTGTTAATACTTAGTTTCAAAAAACTAAGAGAAACAGCTGCAGTGGTACACGTGAACAAGACTTCGGTTCAGTTCAGTCTCTCAGTCGTGTCTGACTCTTTGCGACCCCATGAGTCACAGCACGCCAGGCCTCCCTGTCCATCACCAACTCCCAGAGCTCACCCAAACTCATGTCCATAGAGTCAGTGATGCCATCCAGCCATCTCATTCTCTGTCGTCCCCTTCTCCTCCCGCCCCCAATCCTTCCCAGCATCAGAGTCTTTTCCAGTGAGTCAACTTGTCGCATGAGGTGACTTAGGGGTTTTAAATTGATAGTAAACTCAATATGAATTTACTGTGTGGTGTGCTTGTTAAAGAACTAAAGTGAATTTGGTTAACACTGAGATAGACAAAGATAAATTGGAAGCATGGGTTTGCTAGGAAAATGACTAGATGTTGATTAGTTTAAGCATTGTGAGCTAGAAGGAACTGTTGGACCCATGGAATCATAGAGCTTGGAGACACACAAATGATGACTTTAACTACTCAAAAAATAAGATAATTTTGCTATATGTGAGAGATTTGCTATACATAGGCCAAATGCAGAACAGTAGGACCAGTTGGTAGAAAATGGGGGAGGTGGATTTGAGCCCAACAACAGGAAGCATTTTCTAATAGTGAAGATGGAATAGAATATCATAGGAGGAAAGAAGCCACCCCATCTCTAGAGGAAGGCAAGGATGCCTGGATGACACTGGGTATGTCTCATATCAGAGAGGTTATTCTTTTTAGTACTGGGAGTAAACATTTTATTCATTCATTTAAATGCTACTTACGACATGCATATGATTTAAGAGCTATGAAAAATAAATGACAAAACATTATTTTTATTAAGTGCATTATTTTCAGCAGCCAGAGGCTGTGATCCCACCAGTGGTTATGTCATCAAATCAGAAAACATGCAGTTTACTACCAGATGTTAAATTCTGTCACCGTGTATTTCTGAAAAGAACTTCAGAAACTATAAAGAAAATAAATAGAAAAGAAGTAACTACAGAGACCTTATCTTTATTTCCTCTGAATTCTTACTCTCCTCCTTTTTTCATCTCTAAGTAAGTAAATTCAATTGCTCAGTTGTGTCTGACTCTTTGCAACCCCATGAAACGAGCACACCAGGCCTCCCTGTCCATCACCAACTCCCGGAGTTCACTCAAACTCATGTCCATCAAGTCGGTGATGCCATCCAGCCATCTCATCCTCTGTCATCCCCTTCTCCTCCTGCCCCCAATCCCTCCCAGCATCAGAGTCTTTTCCAGTGAGTCAACTCGTCGCATGAGGTGGCCAAAGTATTGGAGTTTCAGCTTTAGCATCAGTCCTTCCAATGAACACCCAGGACTGATCTCCTCTAGAATGGACTGGTTGGATCTCCTTGCAGTCCAAGGGACTCACAAGAGTCTTCTCCAGCACCACAGTTCAAAAGCATCGATTCTTTGGTGATCAGCTTTCTTCACAGTCCAACTCTCACACATCCATAGAAGACCACGGGAAAAACCATAGCCTTGACTAGATGGACCTTTGTTGGCAAAGTAATGTCTCTGCTTTTTAATATGCTATCTAGGATGATCATAACTTTCCTTCCAAGGAGTAAGCGTCTTTTAATTTCATGGCTGCAATCAGCATCCACAGTGATTTTGGAGCCCCCAAAAATAAAGTCTGACACTGTTTCTGCTGTTTCCCCATCTATTTCCCATGAAGTGATGGGACCAGAAGCCATTATCTTTGTTTTCTGAATGTTGAGCTTCAAGCCAACCTTTTCACTCTCCTCTTTCACTTTCATCAAGAGGCTTTTGAGTTCCTCTTCACTTTCTGCCAGAAGGGTGGTGTCATCTGCATATCTGAGGTTATTGATATTTCTCCCAGCAATCTTGATTCCAGCTTGTGCTTCTTCCAGCCCAGCATTCCTCATGATGTACTCTTCATAGAAGTTAAATAAGCAGGGTGAACCTCTTTATTTCTGCCCTTTTTCTTGACTCTCAAATTTTTAAAAAACTTTTTTTGTTTTGTTTAAAGTGTACAACACGATTATTTAATCCACATGTGTATTGCAAACTGATGGCCATAATTGGGTTAGTTAACACCTCCACTTCCTCACATAATTAGCATTTGCATATGTCTGGTGATAACATTTAAGATCTACTCTCTTCACAGTTTTCAAGTATAAAAGGCAATATTGCCCACTATCATCATGCTATATACCCATTATGCCTCCAGAACTTGTTCATCTTATACTTGGAAGTTTGCCCCTTTAACTAACATCTCTCTACTCCCTAGTTCTACCCTGGTAACCACCATTCTACTTTCTATGAGTTTGCCTTTCTTGGATTCTACATAGACATGAGAATATATAGTATTTTCCTTTCTCTGGCTGACTTATTTCACTTAGTACAGTGTCCTCAGGTCCATCCATGTTGTTACAAAAGGTGGAGTTTTCGTCTTTCATGTGGCTGACTAATATTATTCTTTTATGAATCCATCCATCTACTGATGGACACCTAGGTTGTTTCTATGTCTTTGCTGTAGTAAATAGTGCTACAGTGAACAAGGGGGCACAGTTACCTCTTTGAGATAGTGATTTTATTTGTTTTGGATATATACTCAGATATGGGATTCCTGGGTCACACAGTAGCCCTAGTTTTAAGTTTTTGATGAATGTCCATACTGTTTCTTATAGTGGCTGCACCAATTTATACCCCCACCAACAGGACACAAAGGTTCTCTTTTCTCCACATCCTTACCAATACTTATTTATAGTCCATTTGATAATAGCCATTCTAACAAGGGTGAGGTGATATCTCATTGTGGTTTTGATTTACATTTTCCTTATGATTAGTGATATTGAGCATCTTTTAGTATATCTGTTGGTCATTTCTGTGTCTTCTTTGGAAAAATGTCTATTCAGATCCTCTGCCCGTTTTAAAAGCAGATTTTTGTTGTTGTTATTGAATTGTATGAATTTCTTATAGACTTTGGGTATTAACCCCTTTTATCAGATGGATGGTTTCCAAGTATTTTCTTCTATCCCATAGGTTGCCTTTTCATTTTGTGATTGCTTCTTTGCTCTGCAGATTTTCAGTTTGATGTAGTATCACTTCTTGATTTTTGCTCTTCTTGCTTGTACTTTTGGTGTCATACCACAAAATTGTTTCTAAGATCAATGTCAAAGAGCTTTTTCCTACCTTTTCTTTTAGTAATTTTATAGTTTCGGGTCTTACATCTTCAATTCATTTCAGGTTAATTTCTGTGAGTGGTGCAATCCAATGGTCAAATTTCATTTTTTTCCATGTGAATATCCAGTTTTCTTAACATTATTTATTGAAGAGACTGTCCTTTCCACACTGGATGATCTTGGCTACCTTGCCAAATACTAGCTGGTCATATATGCATGTTTTATTTTTTTTTCTTGGCTCCTGATTCCATTTCATTGGCCTATGTATTTGTTCGGAGAAGGCAATGGCACCCCACTCCAGTACTCTTGCCTGGAAAATCCCATGGATGGAGGAGCCTGGTAGGCTGCAATCCATGGGGTCACTAAGAGTCAGACACGACCGAGTGACTTCACTTTCACTTTTCACTTTCATGCATTGGAGAAGGAAATGGCAACCCACTCCACTGTTCTTGCCTGGAGAATCCCAGGGACGGGGGAGCCTGGTGGGCTTCTGTCTGTGGGGTTGCACAGAGTCGGACATGACTGAAGTGACTTAGCAGCAGCAGCAGCAGCAGCATGTATTTGTTCTGTGCCAGTGCCATACTGTTTTGATACTTGTAGCTTTATAGCAAGTTTGAAATCAGGAATTGTGATGCGTCTCATTTTGTTCTTCTTTCTCAGATTTCCTTTGTCTAATTTGGTCTTTTGTGGTTCCATATGAATTTTAAGATTCTTTTTCTTCCTCTGTGAAAAATACCATTGGAATTTTGATTAGGATTGCATTGACTCTATATATGGATTTTGTCTATTAACATTTTAACAATATTAAATCTTCTGATCCTTGAACACAGATACCTTTTCATTTATTTGTGTCTTCTTCAATTTATTTCATCAGTGTCTCTCAGTTGTCAGTGTATGGATTTTTTTACCTTCTTGGTTAAATTTATTTATTCCTAAGTGTTTTATTATTTTTGATGCTATTGTAAATGGGATTGTTTTCTTTATTTCTTTTTCAGATAGTTTATTGTTAGTATATAGTAATGCAATTTAGCTTTGTGTATTGTATTTATATCCTGGCGATTTACTGAATTTGTTGATTAATTCTAACAGTTATTTTCATGGAGTCTTTAGGATTTTCTGTGTATAAGATCATGTCACCTGCAGATAGTTTTACTTCTTCCTTTCTGATTTGGATGCCTTGCCTTTCTTTTCCTTGTCTAGTTGCTTTGGCTCAGACCTCCAGTACTATGTTGAATAGGAGTGGTTAGTGTGGGCACCCTTGTCTTTTTCTTGGTCTTAGTAGGAAAGCTTTCAAACTTTCACTGTTGAGGATTATGTTGGCTGTGGGTTTGTGATATATGGCCTTTATTATGTTGAGGTACTTTCTTTTTATACCATTTTTTCAGGTATTTTTTAATCATGAAAGGTTGTTGAATTTTGTCAAATGCTTTTTATGACTCTATTGAGATGATCATATCATTTTTATCTTTCATTCTATGAATATGATGTATCATATTTATTGATTTTTATGAAAACCATCCTTGCATCTCAGGGATAAATTTATGCTCATGATGAGTGATCTATTTAATATACTATTGAATTTGGTTTGATAGTATTTTTTGAGATTTTTTTACATCTATATTTATCAGAGATATTGGCCCATAGTTTTCTTTTCTTGTGTTCTCATCTGGCTTTGGTACCAGGGTAATGCTAGCCTTGTAAAATGAGTTTGGGGGTATTGTGTTGGAGTCCTTGGGTAGGCAGGTCTTGTGTCTGGACTAGAGAGTGGGGAGGCTTGATGTTTCGGTATATGGGGACAAGTCTTGAGCCTGCTGTCACTAGAGTGGGCCTGGCACCTGGGTCTGCATGGGCAGGCTTGCATGGTGGGTCAACAGGTATCAGGGACCATAAGTGTGGGCTCAGCACCTGGGACCCTGGGAGGTAGTCTGATCCTGCGACAGACCAGGAGCTTGGTTTCCCGGGAACTGGCCTGGTGGTTGAGTCTATGGGGCCCTCTGGTAGTGGGGCAGATCAGGAGTCTGGGTCAATGGGGGTTGGCTTGGCTGGGGCCTGGGGTTTTAGCGGTGAGCCTGGCACTGGGTCCATCTGGGAGGTTGTGTTTGTGGGTACCCACCTGGAGTCTGCATTTGCAGGAGCTCATTGGAAGCCTGGGGCCACAGGAACTGCCTGGGCCATGAGTGCTGGCCAGTGCTGGGGGCCTGGGTTTGATGGAGAACACCGGGAGCCTCTTTGGATCACAGGAATTGGCTTGGTGCTGGGTTGGGCTGTGCTGAGATCTTAGGTGAAATGAGTACCCACTTTACTCTCCTCTCCTAGAGGAAGGCTATTTCTCTCTTAATTGGGCTGCCTGATTTGGGAGAAATAGAGATGGGGGTGATTAGAATCTATTTTTTTTACCCTCCTCAATTCATCTTCTCTTATTTCCGCACTTCATCTAAGTGCTGTAATTCCTCACCTGAAATCCTTAGATCTTGTGAAGGTATTTTTGTGTGAAGATAATGGTTCCAGCTGATATTTCTCAGAGGGGACAGGTATTAGAAATTCCTGTACCAACATTTTGTTGATGTTCCCTCAGTTGATTTAATTTAAATGGTGGGGAAATCCAATTGCATTAATGAGAAAATCTGAACAAGAAAACTACAGACCAGTATCCCTGATAAATATATAGCTGTTCCAGTCATGAGAACATGTGCACAGAAACGTTGAAGCAAGAAGAAAGAGAAAACAAAGCCCGAGAATGCTTCTGAGACTTAGGCTGGACGAGGACCGTTTCAAATGAGTACAGTTATTGGTTTGATGCTAAAGCTGCCAGTAAAGGGATTTGTTCTTCACAAGTTAAACAATGCCTGTGCAGGTGGTTGTTGTTCAGTTGCTAAGTCGTGTCCAACTCTTTGCAACCCCATGAACTGCAGCATGTCAGGCTTCCCTGTCCTTCACTATCTCCAGGAGTTTGCTCAAACTCATGTCAGTTGAATTGATGAAGCCATCCTACCATCTCATCCTCTGCCATCCCCTTCTCCTCCTGCTTGAAGTCTTTCCCAGCATCAGGTCTTTTCTAGTGAGTCAGCTCTTCACATCAGGTGGCCAAAGTATTGGAGCTTCAACTTCAGCAGTCCTTCCAATGAATACTCAGAGTTGATTTCCTTTAGGATGGACTGGTTTGATCTCCTTGCAGTCCAAGGGACTCTCAAGAGTCTTCTCCAGCACCACCGTTTGAAAACATCAATTCTTTAGCACTCAGCATTCTTTATGGTTCAAGTCTCATATCCATTCATGGCTACTGGAGAGACCGTTGTTTTGACTATATGGACCTTTGTCAGCAAAATGATATCTCTGCTTTTTAATGCCTGTGTATGTAATGATTTAAAAACAAAGCAAAATTCACCCCCCTCTTGATGGAGAAGTACAATATTTTAAATTTCTGAGCTGCTCCCATATCCCTGAAGCTGCACCCAGTAGCCGTGCTGGCTGATCTGATGACAACATATTCCTTTAAGTGCCCAGATTTTGTATGTTGCAAAGAGCTCAGGAGATCTCCCCATTCAGCTTCAACATTTTGCAGATGTGAAAATTGAGGCCCTTAGAGATAATTTACTCATGTAAAGTTGTGTGGCTTCTCTGCAGCCAATGATCTCTTAGATTGGCTGTAAAGTTTTCCTTTGCTGTGTTTATGGGATACGTAGTCTAGTGAATGTATGCATATATTGTTACTAGTGTAGAAAGGAAGGGGAAATACAGGCTTGAACTGAACTCTAGTTTTATTGCAATCTTGTTATTCTGCCAGTTAACTGCAAAAACCCATTCACTTTGCTCAGGCTGCCTAGTCAATCCCCTTCGGAAAAGCCAGTCCAGCTACCAGTTCTCCAAGGTAAATCACAAAAAGACATTAGGACTCAGCCTAAAGAACAAACAGACCCCTACAGAGTTTGAATTGCCTCAGCTTTTCTGAATATATCCTTTAGACTAGATTCTGGGTCATAGCCTGGTTTTGCAGCTTGAGGAGGGGAATCTCTCTCCCTGTAGTAACAGTCTCTCCCTCCTTCCCATGCTGGCTTCTTATCCTGAGCCCTGGTGAATCACTTTGCATCTCTCCTTTCAGCATCAGCCAGGCTTATAAGTAAGCCTGGGGTTAGGGGGTGCAGGGTCCATCTTCAGCAGCCCCCATGTTGGTCTGTGCAGCCCATATCTATTGCAGGCTTTGCCTTTGAGACCCTTCTGAGGCTGTTTAAGCTGAGACTATAGGATGGGGTGAGATTTATAGATGTGCCTCCTGGCCTCATTTTAGTGGTGGTCAGTTCAGTGACATGTTCAGTATAAAAAGGGCGCAAAATGCAGTGAGTCGCCCCCTGTTGGTCCGCCCCATCAGAACAGGGTCTTTTCACTTGTAGTGTCCACAGCATGGTGCTCTCAGCAGGGAGAGCAGTAAGAGGGGGTCTCTATCTGATGGTGAATCCTAGTGCCTTGAGATCCAAGAAACAAGCCTAAAGGGTCAAACTCACAGCAAAGTCTAGAAGAGAAGATTTCAGTCAGAGAGAAGACAGTATCCCAAAAGCTTTACCTTCCTCAGTTCAGTTCAGTTCAGTCGCTCAGTTGTGCCCGACTCTCTGCGACCCCATGAATCACAGCACACCAGACCTTCCTGTCCATCACCAACTCTTGGAGTTCACTCAAATTCATGTCCATTGAGTTGATGATGCCCTCCAGCCATCTCATTCTCTGTCGTCCCCTTCTCCTCCTGCTCCCAATCCCTCCCAGCATCAGAGTCTTTTCCAGTGAGTCAACTCGTCGCATGAGGTGGCCAAAGGATTGGAGTTTCAGCTTTAGCATCAGTTCTTCCAATGAACACCCAGGATTGATCTCCTTTAGGGTGGACTGGTTGGATCTCTTGCAGTCCAAGGGACTCTCAAGAGTCTTCTCCAACACCACAGTTCAGAAGCATCAATTCTTCGGCGATCAGCTTTCTTCACAGTCCAACTCTCACATCCATACATGACCACTGGAAAAACCATAGCCTTGACTAGACGGACCTTTGTTGGCAAAGTAATGTCTCTGCTTTTTAATATGCTGCACCTCAAAATGATGGGTCATTATCAGGGACATTTAGACATCACCAGGAACACCTCCCAGGTTGGGGAGGGCCTGGGTGATCCCCGGCTTTGTACCTGCACACTTACATGCAGCAACCACTCTCTCCTTGGTTGTAACTCGTGTCACTATGTGCCTGATTCTACTTTACACATTTGAATGATATAAAAATCATTTAATCCCTAAAACAGCCCAATAATCCCTGGTTTGCAAAGAATGAGACTGAATCACCAAAAAGTAAGGTTCACTCACCTAGGAAGTGGCCAAACCAGGCAAGCTGGCTCCAAAACTAAGTCCTAACTGCTCTGCTCTGCTGTCCCACGATGGACCTTGTTGGCTTCCTCCTTCCACCTTCTATCATTCTCCTTACATTCTAGCCATTCCACAGTCACAAGAACCACTGGCACGCTTCCACCTCTGTGCCCTTGTTCAGCTTCTTGACCTTGGATACTCCTGGCCTTCTCCCTGTTTGTTAAAACCTACAAAGCACCCATGGCCAGGCTCATATGCTGTCTCTTCCATGAAGCCTACCCTTCTCCTTCTAGCTGTAATAATTTCTTCACCTCTGTGCTTAAGGAACACTTTTATTACACAGTCTTGTCCTGTTACCTTCGTGGCAGCCATCACTTTGTAATCCCTCATCTGTCTTTCTATCATCCATCTATCCACCCATCATCTATTCATTGATCATCTGTCAATCGTCTCTCTATTATCCATCTATCTGTCTTTTGTTGTTCAGTTGTTCAGTTGTGTCCAACTCTTTGTGACCCCATTGACTGCAGCACACCAGGCTTCCCTGTGCTTCTCTTCTGTCTGTCTTTATCATTCAACTCTAATCTATCATCTGTTGCTCAGGTGTCTCCCTGCCCTAGTTGGAAAAGGAAAGACATCCTGCTTATTTTTCTTTTCTTTTTTCTAAAAAATTCTTTTCCACTATGGCTTATTACAGAATATTGAATATATCTCCTTGTGCTATACAGTAGGACCTTGTTGTTCATCTGTTCTATATATATTTTGCTTATTTTTTCTAATCACTGGATACCGAACATCTATAAGAGAGCTTGGACTCAAATATTCATTTCATGAATGAGTTAATAAGTGAACAGACAATTTTACCATTCCTTTAGTTGCTATCACATTCTGCCTTATGTTTTAATTCTCTTTATTAAGTATTTCTCTGCCAAACTTGGTCATAAACCCCTTGGACTCTGATGCTTAGAGCATGGACAGCATCTGATTCATCCCAGCCTCTATCCCACACCTAACCCAGTGTGCCTAGCACATAGGAAGTACTCCTCAGTGGATATTTGTTACTTGAATTGCAGGGGCCTCCTGACACTTTCAGCCATCACACTGCCATTTATTTGAATATTTCAAACAAGTGTTTGAAAATGCATCTTTTTTCTCCCTTGTAGGAGCCTTGGTACCATGGCAACGAAATTGGTTTGACTTGGAAGTATGTCTTAAAAGCTGAAGGCTTTTTCTTCTACCTGCTGCTATAAAAATCATGCGGTGAGACACTTTCCAAAAAGAGCTTTTGTTTCCATCTGAACAGATTTGAGTAGGTAGAGCCCTTCACACTGCACCCTCTGACATGGTTTCCACCTGGTCTCCCCCATTTCCACTTCTCACCCCATTACTGATGAGTTATTTTGAGGCCTGTAATCATTATGTCAGAAAATCAACAGTGATCATTTGCTTGGTGCTCTCATTGGCTTGGAACACTGAAGTCCAGACCTCCCGTGCCAGATGTGCTGAGAAAGGTAGCTGGCAAGCCGTGCTGCTTGCAGAATGGACACAGCTGGCCATAAAGAGCGCTGACTCTCAATTTTTGGCCAGGTTTCTCATCTTTCATGTAGATAATCACTGTTGTGGCCCCAATGTAAAATAAACTTTTTGAAGTGATGATATGTACCCAGTTTTCCATTTTCCAGCTGGGCATTTTATGGGAATTGTTGTGCCAAGATGCTGGCATCTTTGATGCAAGACAAGCAAGGCTGGGAGCCAGGATGGAGCAAGTCAAGTAAAGTGAGTCAGGTAAAACATCACGAGGAACCAGAGGCAAAATAGGAACCAAGGCAAAGTCAAGTTTAAGGCCATTTTAGACAGGCAAGGAAGACAGAAGAATACACTGGAAATGAAGATGACTGAAGAAGCAGCTGTTAAGAGATAGGTGCTACTCCAAACTGTCTACCACCTGCATTCCAGGAAGATTCAGGCCCTAGACTATAAACACCAGGAGATAAGAGTTTGGGTCTAGTTTATATCCTACTTGATCCCCACCTCCAAGAATAGTTCCTGGCACAGAAAGGGTGCTCAGTATATATTTGGTTAATGAATAAATGAACCGAAGACAGATTTTTAAAATTTGATATTTATAGCATATTTAGCAGAAGCATTCACCCACTGCATCCCATGTGATACAGTAGCAACTATTTGAGGGAATATATTATCCTGTTTTATGAATGAGGGAGCAGGCAGTGGATAAAGGGACTAAGTCATGGGGTCACTCAGCTGGAAAGTGGCATCTCAGGACCTCAGTCCGGAGCTCCTTCTGCTCTTGGAGTCAATCACCCCTCAGCAGACAAGCCAACAGGGACGGGGAGCTGGGAGCCAGGAACAGACTGACATCTCACAAAAGACCTCATGTTTGTTTTCTGGGAGTCAGGGGCTGGTTCTTCAAGTGGGCAGTGCAAGACTGGAGATGCAGCAGCTCTTGATGCTTTGAGTGCTGTGGTGAGCATGGCCAGGTTCTACAAACAGTGCGTCCAGGGCCGGCTGTGAGGTGGGGGGTTGGCAGAGGGCCAGTGGCCTGAGCCAGCAGTGATGCTGCTCTGCTGAGTTCTCCTGAGCATCAGCCAGTTTATTTATGGGGTGTTTCTGCCAAGATGCTGAGGCCTGGAGGGCTTTGATACTCACTCTGGCCAACAGGCCTTTTGCCTTCCTGATGCTGCTACGTGGATGAGAGCTGATACCTGTTGATGCTTGGTTTGCCAGGCCCTGTGCTAACTGCTCAGGGCTTTGATGGTATCCTTGCCTGACTCATGAAGCTTTGCCATCTCTTTATGAATCTGACTGCAGTGCAGGAGACCTGGGTTCAATCCCTGGGTTGGAAAGATCTCCTGGAAAAGGGAATGGCAACCTGCTCCAGTATTCTTGCCTGAAGAATTCCATGGACAGAGGAGCCTGCAGGCTATAGTCCATAGGGTTGCAGAGTCAGACATGACTAAATGACTACTCTTTCATATTTTAATCACTGTACAGTGTCTAAACAGCTTGCAGGTCCTCTCCTCTTGTGAAGAACCTGGCCTTTCACCATGTGTCCCCTGCTTCACCTGGACCACTGGCTGACCCTTGTTCTCTCCTCTTCCTTGATCTGCCTTTGCTGGCCTCCCACCTGCAAGACCTTCTTGTTTTTGTCTCTCCTTGTGATTTAAAGCTCCACTCAAGTTTCAGCTCCTCATTGGCCTTTCTGACTATTCCAATCTGGGTTAAACTGTGCCTTCTTCAAAATCATGAGTCCTTTAACTTAGTACATGACAGTAGATATCCTTGCATTGCTCATGTTTCTGTGTCTATGTTATACCTGATCTGGGTTACATTCCCTTTGTAGGCAAGGGCACTGTCCTAGACTACTCTGGCTGCCATAACAAAATACCATAGACTGGTGGCTTAAAAAAAAAAAGACTTTTTGTTTTTATCTTGCAGTTCTGGAGGCCAGAAGATCAGGGTGCCAGCATGGTTGAGGTCTGGTGAGAGTTATTTTGCTGACTTGCCATCCAATGGCATTTATGACTGTGTTCTCATGTGATGGGCAGGGGACAAAGTGAAAGGGGAGGGACAGAGACAGGAGGGAAGAAAGGAGAGAGGATGAAGGATAACTTACTCTCTCGTGTCTTTCCCTATAAGGACACTAATCTCATCGTGAGAGCCCCACCCTCATTGTCTCATCTAAACCTAGTTACTTCCCCCAAAGCGCTACCTCCTCAAGCTTCACGTTGGGAGTCAGGGCTTCAACAAGAATCTGATGTCATTGCCAGTAGAAAACACTCTCTCATACTTCTCAGGTGTGTCTCTGCCTTTGCTCCAATCAATGAGTTTCCTGACCTGCTGTATTTTCAGCTAGTTTTCCAGGAATGGTGGATTTTTGGTGTTTGAGTCCTCTCTTTCCTAGTCTCTTTTGGATCCACATCTGCAAATGGCTGATGAGAAGAGTCCTAGTTCATCACCTTCTGTCTTAAGAGTGCATCTCTGTTTTAGACTCCCTACTTGTTTTTGCCTTCTTTGTCATCTCTATATAAACACCAGGGAAGATACAGATCATTTGAGGTATTTATTCCTAGTTCATCTACCAGATGAGAGACCTTCAACAAATTAAACTTCTTTGAACTTTGTTTCTGTGTCTGTAAAATGGACCGAGTAGTATCTATTTTCTAAGTTTGCCACAGGGTCTAACCAAATTAATGAGGCAAAGGGTCTGGTATAGTAAATGATCCACCTATTTTTAGGGAAAATAGTGTTGGGGATACACCACTGGTTGGAATCAATATATATTTCTGGACATGTGTCAGATATTGACTTAACAACTACTCTGTGTTTTGTTTTCTATTGTCCAGGTTAAGTTTTCAGGAGATGACTAGCTTTTTTGTATTCTGATGTGTTTTAAATTGCATATAATCTTAGAAAAATGCATCATAATGCTTAATTCTGCTGAAGATCCTCAACAATGAAATTGGATTTCCTTGAATAGTTTCAAGACGATTAAACTGAGGGCTGTTGGAAGTCGCAAATGTGGACGAGGAAAGGCAGTACATGATCTAGTTTGTCTCTCAGTCATCGTGGCTACATGAAGATGCAATCAGTCCTTGGGGTTTGCATGAAGAGGGTGAGAGGGAACTGTGCTCTTCAGAGTGGTGCAACCCCCACACCTTTCCCCCACCCACCTCCCCTGAGTTTTGGGGGCTACATCATCTCAGAGAACAATCCTTCCTTAAGTACCCCAATGGCTTAATTTATAAGCAGCTTACATGGTATGTGGAACCGAAAGCATAACGTTTCCTTTTAAAATAGCTAAGAGTTCTGACCTTACAACCCTGAAAATACAATATATACTTCAGGGAGATTGAGCAAACAGCCATTTCACGGCACAGGATTTGGTCCCTACACAGTATCTATTTCTGACTACCAAGTGTCTAAGGCTTTTCCCCCCAAGAGCTGCCAATATTTCTGGTATTTTATAAAGTGCAAGATGGATGAAATGGAAGTTGAAATCATTTTAAAATATGTTTCAGTAGGAATAGAGAAAAGAGGACAGACACTATTAAAGAAAATTAAAATTCACAGATGATTAAAGAAAATAAATCTAATTTTACATGATGGTATAAACCACCTTCCTCATAAGGCCTTAAATCAGGGATTCTGGTAGAAAACAGAGTTTCAGCTGGTATCTTTTTATTTTCTCTGTCAAATCTCCAGTGGAGCAACTAATCAGTAGTGAAATGTTGAAAAGATAGGTAACTAGAGGGAAGAAGATGAGTAACAGCAACAACAAAAAAGAAATTAGAAAAGAAAAAAAAAAGCTCATTTCAGACCCTGGATCCTCAGCATTAGAATAATTGAGTGTTGACTGTGGCTGCCTTCCTAACTGACTGATATGGGACTGATTCTAAACTCATCCCTCATTTAGTCAGTGGCTAAACATCACTCACACATATACACCCCCATCCCCCACACCCCACCCACCCAAATCCCATTCTTTCTCTGCCGTCCTTAGTGCCACCTCTGCCTTCTTTGCTTCGAGCAGCCCAAGCAGAGGGAAGTGAAAAATATCCGCACTCAGTGGCATCAAGAAAGATGCCAGTTTCTCAACATATCAGATAAAATGTATTTCTTTGGGACAGTTTGAAGTCACAAATGGTGGCCTGAAATGAATCTCACTGGGGTTTAAAAAAGCCAACAGCAGATCTGTGTCTTGAATGGTAATGAAATGGTAATGTTTTAATTGAAAGCAGGTGTGAAGTATATTGCACTGAACATTCAACAAGCAGAAATGTAATTGTGGTAGCATGTGTTTGGGGCATTTTGGATGCCCCCCAAAGCCCCCCAGGACATTCAGCAGCTGCAGTCTGCTGCTGCACAGCTTTGGCCTTCCGTGGGTTATAGCCAGCCTAAATCAGAGCTTCAGGTTCATGCCTCTTGACTTTAAACCAAAAGAGTGCTATTATTTATTTTTAAAAGCTTTCTTGAGTACTTGTTATAATCGTCACATTATTAAAAGCATAGCTATCATTTTTTATTCAAGTAAGATATTTTATTAAGTATGTCAAAAGAAAATAGTGTCTAGTGGAGAGGATCCAGCCTTTGGAGTCAGAGTTGGGTTTTAATCCTGGGCTCTATGAATATGGGTAAGTTGAAAAATTTCTTTGAGTCTTTGTTTTCTTAACTATAAAATGGGGATAATAATACCTGCTTTAAGGGGTTGACCTATTTTTAAGTGAGATAAGGTATAGATTGAATGTTTGTCTTCCTCCAGAATTCATATATTAAAAACTCATCCCACGGTGATAGCATTAGAAGGTGGGGGTCTTTGGGAGGTAATTAGATCATGCAGGTGGGGCCATCACAAACGGGTTAGTGCCCTTATAAAGGAGATCCTAGAGTACTTCCTTGCTCCTTCCACCATGTGAGGTTCTGTGTATGAATCAGGAAATAAGCTCTCACCAGATGCCAAATCTGCCAGTTCTTGATCTTGAACTTTCCAACCTCCAGAACTGTGTGAAGTAAATTTCCTTTGTTTATAAACCACCCAGTCCATGGTATTCTATTACAGCAGACCAAATGGACTAAGACAGTAAACAAAGCATTTAGAAACCACTTGACCCATGGTAAATGCTCAAGAAAGGGCAGTGTCTGTTACTGCTGTTGCTATTGCTATTGTCCTCCCTGGTCTGGGGATGGACGAGAGGTTGAATCTTTAGCTGGTATATAGTCTAGCCACCTGGACTAAGAGATGGAGAGTAGAGATAAGGAAAGAAGTTGTCATAGTCCTCAAAGAACTGTAAAACTCCTAAAAAGGAGGGAAATCCAGCTCCATTAAATTCAAGAGAGATTGAAGAGAGAAGGGCAGAGTTCTGAATGAGGCCAGCTAGGGAAGTTTCAAGGCTCCAAACTTGAACATGGGGGTCGTGTTGTGAACCACTCTTTAAATCCACCACAGTGGGATCAACAGTGGTAGAAAATTGCCACACATGGGGGTAAGAGAGGGAGCCCAGATTTGAGGCAAACATTCTTTATTGAAATAAAATCTTCATTCCACAGTAAAGTGGAAGGAGCTTGCATATCAAGTTTGAACTTTGGAAATTGCATCTACCTCTATAACCCCCGTTCTAATTAGGACATAGAACCTTTCAGTCAACACAGAAAGAGTGTTTTTTCCACTTTTCAAGGAACTTCCTCCTCATTCCAGAGACAACCACTTTCTAATTTCTCGTACTGTAGTTTTATCTGATTTGGTATTTTATCCAAGTGGAATCGCACTATATGTACTTTTACCTTTTTGGCTGCACCACACAGCATGTGGAATATTAGTTCCCCAAGCAGATTGAATCTGAGCGCCCAGCATTAGAAGCCCAGAGTCTTAACTACTGGACCACCAGGGAAGTCCCCCATATGTACTTTTTTATGTGTAGCACAACCTAATGGTTTTAAGATCCTCCATGACACTGGATATATCAGCAGTTGGTTGTGTTTAATTGCCAAGTGGTATTCTGGCAACCCACTCCAGTGTTCTTGCCTGGAGAATCCCAGGGACAGGGGAGCCTGGTGGGCTTCCGTCTATGGGGTCACACAAAGTCGGACACGACTGAAGTGACTTAGCAGCAGCAGCAGCAGCATTCATTTGTATGACTATCTCACAACTTGTTCGTTCTCTTCTGATGGATATTTGGGTTTCCATTTGGGGGGCATCATGAATAAGGCTACGGCAGACTAAATCTTTTGTGAGTATGTTTCATTTCTCACAGGAGAGCCCTTCAAAGTTGTCCCAAATTGCAACAAAGGGACAGGTCTGTTTTGTTCCCAGTCATTGGATAAAAGCTGTCTCTGGGGACAGAATCTAACTCTAGTGAGGTAGATCGCTTTTGCAGAAGGAGGCATCTGGGAAGACTCAGCTGTGAACCACAAGAGCCAAACACTTGCAGCTAGGGGAATGAGGGTTTTGGTCTAAGAGGGGGCGCCTAGGTAGCTCACCACAGCATCCACTACACTGATCTAAGAAATTCTGTCCTACTGCAACGTCATGCTTTCTTTTCTGTTTTCCTCTGAAAGTTGCATGGTTCTTTTACATTGTCTATGACTCATCTCAAATTTATTTTTGTGCATGGAGCGAGTTAGGAATTGAAGTTTTTTTTTCCTTTTAAATACAGATATCCAGTTGTTCCAGCACCATTTGTTGAAAAGACTTCCCTTTCCCTATTGAATTTCTTGATGCCTTTGTTGAAAATCAATTGACCACATATGTGTGGGTCTATTTTTGGACTCTGTATTCTGTTTCATTGATCTATTTATCCTTATATGAGGCAGTGTTTGAAAGAAATCTGGCAGAAACAGCATAACCCTTTTTGATCAGGAAGGTAATTTAGTAGCTTAGGGAAGCAAGGAAAACAGTATGGTTTATGCAGACTCACTAAGGCAGATTATACAATAATGGGCCCCCATAATTAAAACCTGAAGTAAATTGCATGGTGTGTGCTCAGCATTGATGAGGCCATACCATGGTTATAAACCAATCTTGACATCTTAGTGGCTCACTCTTACAGAAGTTTCTTTCCTGCTCACATCACACCTGGTGTGAGCTGAGTGACTCTCCTGGGTACCTCTTCTCCAAGCAATGACTGGGAACACTCCAGCTGCCTCCATCTTAGAACTATTCCATTTGAAACTTAAGCTTTCCACAGTGCAATGGACAGGGAAGAGAGAGCTGGAGGTCCATACGGGACATTTTTAAGTGTCCGCCCTAGGTGTGCTCACACCATTTCTGTTGGTATTTAACTGCTCTGTACCTGGTCACATGACACAAGCTAACTACAAGGAAGGTTGGGAAACATAGTCTTTAGTCAACACAAGAATTGTCTCTGCCACAGGTGAGCCTGTGCAGTGAAGATACGGGACTTTCCTTGTGGGAAGATTTCTAGTAGAGCTGTTAAATTACTGAACTCTACAGCTAGATTTTTCCTGGTTCAATCCTGTTTCTGCCCCCTTACTACATGGGTGACCTTGAGCATGTCACATACGTTTCCTGATACCCCAGATTCTTTGTCTGTATAATTCAATGGATAATAATACTAAAGTAGTTGTGGTGAAAATTTAAAGGATTAGTGTACATATAACCCTTAGCATAGGCTTGGCATACAGTAAGTATTAATATTTAATAACATTGTAGTTATTATGTGCATTCATAGAGACCTGAAGGCATTACTTGAAAGGGTTCAGATCCCTAGGAGCCAGTCAGCCTAGCTTCCACCCATCTATTCAGTGTTTTGTTCCACAAATCCTGGGAACTCTTGGAGGGACCACAGGAACTGAAACAGCTCTGTGCTCCACTGCCTGTTTCTGAGCCTCACACTGCTTTCTGTTTTCAATTAAAGACAATTTTTAAAAATTAAAGTACAGCTGGCTTACAATATTGTGTTTCAAATGTATAGCAAAGTGATTCAGATATATTTGTGTGTAGTATATATATATATATATATATATAAATTTTTTGGATTATTTTTCATTACATGTTATTATAAGATATTGAATACAGTTACCTATGTTATTCTGTAAACCCTTGTCTTTTATCTGTTTTACGTATAGTAAGCTTTACACTGCTTTAAACTTATAGGTGTTGTTTCCTGGGATAATGTTAAGGGCTCAAAGGCCATGCATAGCAGAATTTTAAAAGAATTTTTAGTTCCAAGCATCTTGGATTGTAAGTATTTTGAAGCTTTCTCATCATCTTTGATATAGAGGCTAATGTGGTCAGTGATAAGCTGATTTGCAACGACAGCCAGTGGCACCCAAGTTGTTTAAATGAGAAGCAGATTAGGAGAGAGGACCTAGTGTCTTTTTATGGAGCAAACTAGAAAGGTGTACTCTGTATTTGTTTGGTTTGTCACAAGTTAGTTTTAGGACAGAGGGTAGATTGAAAATAGGTTTTATTATTATGATTAATCAGAGTTAGTCTTGTCTGTGTTACTGCAAAGGTTCCCTTTTCTTCCTTCTAAATAACTGTGGATAAACTACTTCACCCCTCTGAGTGTCAATCTCTCCATATCTATATGGGAAAAAAATTGGAGACGGTGTTGATAAAAGACAACAGATTCTGATAATCTTCTGATCAGGAAAAAAATTATAATCTGATCAGTAGCAGTCTGGCTACTGCTTGATAATCACAACTGGAGAAATGTTAGTGACATTGTGAAACACTATGGTTTTCAAGAATTTGAAACGCTGATGATGTAATATTCTGAAATAAAGATAAAAATGACACTTGGTTATTGATGACTAGTCATGCAGCTGTTCCTTATTATAGTCTAGAAGGACTGGAATTGAAGGGTCGTGCTGTGGAGGGGGTTGGGGAAGATTGGACACTAAAGTCTGGTTTGACTTTTTTGTTTATTTGCTTTCAAAGAAGTCTTTTATTATTATTCTGTTAACAAAGTGCACTTGACTTTGACTTGGACTGTCCTGCCACCTAGATTTTATCATTGTTTGCTTATTTGTTTTTCACTTAATTGGAAGCAAACAATGGAATTAAGTCAACAAGAATAGAACTGAGACTGAGCCATCAAATACTGCTTCAGTTTCTAAATTGGTGACTTCTCTCTCTGCCGATCTTATCTAAAGAGACTCCAGGTGCCCCAGCCTCAACAGAGGGACTGACTGGAGTCTGCTCTTGGAGGCAGGAGATAGAACTCTGTATGGGAGGTTCTTAAGCAAGTGCCTGTCGCTTGCTCCAGGGAAATCCTTCCAACATTTTATTTTAAGGTATTTTCTGGCAGGGAACATTTGTCTTTGAGTGACTTCTAAAGTTCTGTTAGCCATGGGAAGGTTGAACTGGAAATGGCTTTGCGATTAACTACCAGGGTGATAAGCACTCTAGTATTCTCTAGCGAAAGGGCTAAAGATAGCAAATTCCACATGCTGTACTTATTATCAGAATGCCGGGGAGACAACTCACATTACTTGGGCTTCATTCATCTTACATGGTGTAGCCAGTTGTGTATTTACACGTTGTCAAGCCGAACCCCTTGGAGTGTTCTGCAGCTGGTACAGGCTGTATGGTGTTCCTCTGGCATGCAGGACATTCCTTTGGAGCCCGTGAAGCAACACATGTACCCTTAAGCCTAGTCTTATGGAGATCCAAAATTGTCCTTAGCCTGCAAATCTATCTCTAGTTCTGTTGTTCTCAGTTAGCATCATGGCAGTGAAGCCTTGAAAGCCAGCTATTTAATAGAGATGGTGTTTTTAGGAAGCAGTGGCTTATTCATGGTGTATCAAATCTATGCTCTTCACCCATGAATTTAAATCTTAGGATGTAGGTCTGGGTCTTCGTCACCTTATAAAGATCAGTTATCTCCTAAATAGTTTACAGCTTCCTTTTTTTTTTCCTGCCTTCAGATGATCAGACCAAACTCCTTAAGCCTCTTAAACCTTGAAAGTGTCCCCCATACACAGAAAACACAAAGGCTTTCTGCTGCCCAAATGAAGAAGTCCCGCTTCCGTAGCTCTGTCATCTGGCTCTACCAAATTTCCAAACTTTTCCTATTAATCTTAGAATGTTAGAGAGAAAAAAGATTTTCTAAGAAAATCTTAGAAAAATTTCTAAGATTCCAATCTTAGAAATGCCCAGCACCCATCCAGTAGGGATGGTTTGCTCAAGGTTACACTGGGAATTAGCAGCAGCATCCCTGGAATGGATGTTCTGTGAGGTCACAGCGGTATTTGACTTATTGCTGACACCAGTGTCCAGAACAGCCAAAGATTCAATAAATGTCTATTGAATTAATTCATGAAGGAGCCAGCCCTACACAGACAGTCATCAAAATCTGCGCTCAGCTCTCTTCCTGTCTCCCTCTCTCCTCTGCAAACCCCACCCTATTACTCCTCCAGGTGTTTGCTCAGGGCATACTCCCTACTGTGATGGCTCCTCTCAGTCTAACTCTTCCTTCAAGACTCAATTCAGTCCTGAAATAAAAGTTGAAAGTGAAAGCCGCTCAGTCATGTCCGACTCCTTGGAACCCCACAGACTGCAGCCAAGTAGGCTTCTCTGTCCATGGAATTCTCCAGGCAGAAATACTGGAGTGGATAGCTGTTCCCTTCGCCAGGGGATCTTCCCAACCCAGGGATCGAACTCAGGTCTCCTGCACTGCAGACAGATTCTTTACTCTCTGAGCCAGCAGGGCACTTCATTCCTCAGTTCAGTTCAGTTCAGTTCAGTCGCTCAGTTGTGTCCGACTCCCTGCGACCCCGTGAATCACAGCATCCCAGGCCTCCCTGTCCGTCACCAACTCCCGGAGTTCACTCAAACTCATGTTCATCGAGTCAGTGATGCCATCCAGCCATCTCGTTCTCTGTCGTCCCCTTCTCCTCCCGCCCCCAATCCTTCCCAGCATCAGAGTCTTTTCCAGTGAGTCAACTCGTCACATGAGGTGGCCAAAGTATTGCAGTTTCAGCTTTAGCATCAGTCCTTCCAATGCACACCCAGGATTGATCTCCTTTAGAATGGACTGGTTGGATCTCCTTGCAGTCCAAGGGACTTTCAAGAGTCTTCTCCAGCACCACAGTTCAAAAGCATCAATTCTTCAGCGATCAGCTTTCTTCACAGTCCAACTCTCACATCCATACATGACCACGGGAAAAACCACAGCCTTGACTAGACGGACCTTGGTTGGCAAAGTAACGTCTCTGCTTTTTAATATACTGTCTAGGTTGGTCATAACTTTCCTTCCAAGGAGTAAGAGTCTTTTAATTCCTACCACCCCTCAAAATCATTCTTGATGGCTCCAGATCTCGCCTCCTCTCATTCAGTTGGCTTCCTGTGGTATCTGCGATATTCGTGCTCACTAAGCCCAGGCTGCCATGCGTTGTGCATTGATCTTGGTCACCTAGGGGCACCTTCACCTCCTCACCCATATCGGCATCTTGTGCTTTGCAGGAAATCTGTTCATGGGTAGTGAGCATGGCAGTGTCACTGAGTATGATGAGTTTCATTCAGGCTGTTATACGCCTCTCTCCATCTCCTTTTCAAGTATCTATTATTTCACCTACCCATATGTTTGTCTTCATCCATCCCATGTCTTGGGTGTGCTGGGATAATGGTAGGTATAACAGTTGTTTCCAGAATGCATGGAGCAGAGTGTAGCACAGGAATCCATGGAGTTCAGATAAAGAAGGAAGGACACCAAAATTAAAATAAAATTTGAGTACTTTTAGAAGAGGAGTGAAAGTTGGCCAGACAGAGAAGGGCAGAGAGGACATTACAGGCAGGTGTAACCTAGAAGCACAGAGTTTGGGGAACTGCTTTGTAGTGTGGTGTAGCCAGAGAAAGACTGTGCATGGGGGAGTGGAGGAGCTGAAACAAAGGGTGCAGGCAGCAGCCAGATGCTAAAGAACTTGTCTGCAGAAGGATTTCAACTTGACTCTGCACTCATTGTCATTTTGTTTCTGAGAGTACAAGACTGGAGAAACAACATAAATCCTCACAGAGAGGTGTTAATTAAATAAATTATGGTTTATACTTGGAAATGAATACCATTCAGGAGAATCAAGTACATCTGTATGTGTTCATATGAGAGAATCTGCAACTTAAAATGGGTAAAAATCATTTATGTAAAATTACAAATATCCATGTATATATCACAGAAAAAATTGTGATACCTGAGAAACTACTAATAGTAGAATTTCTCAGGGTCTGAGATGAGTGAAAAATTGACATTTCATTGTCTGTCCTTTAGTATTATCCAATACTTTGTCCACCTGATACGAAGAGCCGACTCATTGGAAAAGACTCTAATGCTGGGAAAGATTGAGGGCAGGAGGAAAAGGGCACGCCAGAGGATGAGATGGTTGGATGGCAACTCTGACTCAATGGACACGAGTTTGGGCAGACTCCAGGAGATAGTGGAGGATAGGGAAGCCTGGCGTGCTGCAGTCCATGGGCAGTGCAAAGAGTCGGATATGTCTGAGCGACTGAACAACATTAAAAACTTAAAACTGTATCTGTATCACCTTGAGTAAAAGAAAATCCTTACTTTAAACATGAGCAGTTCTTTATACCTAGGGTCACTTGGCATCCTGACAGATTTTAAAGAAGGAAGTGATGTGATAAGATTTCCAAAAGATGGTAGGACAGCCCTGGAGAAGGCGATGGAGAACGCTGATGAAGGCAGGAGACCAAGTGGTGGGCTGAGACTCTTGCAGGAATCCTAAGCAGTGATGCGAGGCAGCAGCGGAAGTCAAGATCAAGTGCAATGGAAGAGTGAAAGATGAGCATCTGAGAGCTCTGGGACAGGCATCTGAGGAGCAGGGAGGAAGGTAGCATGACTACCAGGTTTGTATTGCTGTAGCAACTGGCTCCCTAGTGTTGCTGCCACTGGAGAGGGAACATGGGAAAAATTTTTTTAATTTTAATGCATGCAGTTTTTAGATATGTCACATTTGAGGCGCTTCTGATAGACAGTTAGTATTCTTTAACTAAGAGGACTGGTGGTCTCTGTTGGTGTCTTCTAAGAACTGCCTTATAGATTTCACACTAATAACATAAATGGACACCCACCATTCTCATTGTGTCCACAGCACCTGAGTCTTGCCTTTCAAACCACAAGAGCCCAGTTAGTCTCTAGTGAGTAGGACCAAGAAAGCAGAAAAACCAAAGCAGCTTTGGCCCTGTGTCCTCTGCCCCTGTTTGATAGGGAGGGAAGTTCTGTCTCCTTGATCTTGAATATAAGACCCATCCCCACAGGTCTGGAGAATCTTGCTATTTGTGATACAATGTGATACCAGTGTTTGAACCCAGACTAAAGAAAGATGGTTTGACTGCTTACATTCTTTTTTAAACTTTCAGAGCCCAGCTGTCTAGTTCGTCTGCTTCTCTAGGTACTTGAAAAGGTAAAATGAAGGAACGTAAGTTTAGTTTACCAACCTATTTATTAAGTTTATTTCGTTTACTAAATAATACATGCCAAGGGCAGCGGGGTGGGGGTATGTTTCTCCAGAATTACCTGGATACTTCCTTTGAGCCTCTGATTGTAGTTCAGTTTCCTGGACATAAATTGAGTACTTTGCACTTGTTGTTTTGACTAATGATTTTCCAAAGGTTGATTGGGGGTGGTATGGGATTTCCAGGGCTATCTCATAAGCATTTAAAGCTAAAGGGTAGCTATGGAAGGAATAGGAAAATCAGACTGTAATACAGTAGCCTTGATGTTTTCCCCTCCAAACCTAGGTGGTCCCCAGAATAGAAAGAAGGCTAAACACCTTCCTAGGAAATTTTATATAAACCAGTTCCTCAGCTTTTTCTTTATTCTCCTACTTTTTTGTCTATATTAAGGATTGTTTCATTTCAGCATGTGTACAGCACTTGCCATTTCACTCATGGAAGCGAGATGCTGTGTGATTAGTTAATAAGTGTTTATTGATTACTTCTGAGCCTCTTGGCAGAATTGAATTAGAGCCAGGTTCTACCCCTTTGTACTCAATAGTAATTTTATTTTTTTAGTTTCCTTGTAGAAGATGAAGAAATATATTCTCTTTGCTAACAACAGTGACAATGGAAATTTTCTTTCTTACCTCTGTAAATGCCAAGATACTTAAGTGTGGCTTCCTATTTTTAGCTGAATGATGAGCAGTATGATTCGAGTCATTTTTTTCTGTAGCTGCCTCCAGTACAGTTTTTATATATAAAGTGAGGAGACCCGAAGTTAAAAAGTGGCTGCTTCTTCCTACAATAAAAAAACAAAAGCAAAACCTGAGAGTTTAAAATCTGAATGGCAAAGCCAAATATTCATCCTCTGTGTTATCACTGACTTAGGGCAGGAATGACTTGTCTTGTTAAAAATTTTCATGAAATGTATTGATGCCACTACCCTACTTTCTTTTCTCCAAAAGTGCCTACTTTTGTAAAACAGAAACACTTTTTCAGAAAGAAAGAATGTATGGATTTAAAAGTCTGAAATGTTTATAATTTTTTTAAATTTCTAGCCAATTTATATAAGTTGGTGGCAATTCATTTTATTCATTGGCCCTGAAATACTTTCCATTCCAGCACCACTCCCTTGTTTGCTTTATATGTTCTTAGAAGAAGGTATGAATTAAGGATAGAATGACTAAGTTCTTCTACTCACTGGCCTTTTCCTTGATGCCTTCATTTTATTATAGCTGTGACTTATTTCCAAATAACAAAACAACTTTTAAGGTATCAGAGAGTCCATTCTCTTGGAGAAAAAATGTTTATATGAATGTGTAATATTAATATTGATCATTGCTGTTGTTGTTCAGTCATTAAGTCATGTCTGAGCCTTTGCAACCCCGTGGACAGCAGCACTCCAGGCTTCCCTGTCCTCCACTATCTCCCAGAGTTTGCTCGAGTTCATGTCTATTGAGTTGGTGATGCTATCTAACCATCTCATCCTCTGCCACCCTCTTCTCCTTTTGCCTTCAGTCTTTCCCAGCATCAGGGTCAGAGTCTTTTCTAAAAAGTAGGGTCTTTGCATCAGGTGGCCAAAGTACTGGAGCTTCAGCATCAGTCTTACAATGAATATTCAAGGTTGATTTCTTTTAGCATTGACTGGTTGGTGCTCATTGCCATATCCAAAATTCATAAAATTGACATGAACTGGTATACTGAAATCTATTTGAAACCATGCCAGCATGGGCTGAAATGGTAATTACCGAGAAATAATGGGCAGGATCACAATGCTTCTGTTATAGCTTCCTGTAAGTTGTTGCTTTTAACCATCTTAACCACTTTAAATGCATGGAACAGTATGAAGTATATTCACATATTCACATGATTGTGCAACCATGTCCATAACTTTTTCATCTAGCAGAACTGAAATTCTATACCCTTTAAACAACAATTTCCATTTCCTCCTCCCCTTGCCTCTAATAACCATGATTCTTTATAATTTGGTTGCTCTAGAAACCTTACATAAGTGGAATCATACAATATTTGTGTATTTGTAACTGGCTTATTTCACTCAAGATTCATTCATGTTGTAGTATGTGTCAGACCTTCTTTCCTGTTTTAGGGTTGAATAATAGTCCATTTTATGTATATACCACATTTTGTTTATCCACTGATGGACAACTGAGTTGCTGTTACTTTCTGGCTATTGTGAATAATGGTACTGTGAACATGAATGTCAGACCATTCTTCTAGACTCTGCTTTTGATTCTTTTGCATATAATCACAGGAGTGGGATTGCTGGATCATATGGCAGTTCTGTGTAAAATTTTTTTTGAGGAACCAAATACTGTTTTCCATTGCAGATGTATCATTATATATTCCCACTGACAGTGCACAAGGGTTCCGATTTCTCTGCCTCTTCACCCACACTTGGTATTTTCTGTTTTGTTAGTAGTCATTCTGATGGGTATGAAGTACCTGTTTGCTTTTTGTTACTTGATTCTTAATTATGAATAATTAAGGACCACCAGATAGTGGTTGAAGAGAGTTGAAGAGAGTTTGATAAATAAAAAAGAAAGAAAAATGGATAGAAAAAAATGACCTCACAGAAAATAGAAATTAGTCAAATGGTAAGAAACCTTTTTTAATGATTTTTTCAAGATTGTGAGTAGATATTGTATCCATAAAACAAGATTCTCTAAAATGAACAAATGCTCAAACAGTTAAAATGTGACTTGATAAGTAACAAGGTTCTACTGTATAGCACTATATTCAATATCTTTTAATGGTGTATAATGGAAAAGAATCTGGAAAAGAATATATATATATATATGAATCAGTTTGCTATATACCAGAAACTGACACGTTACAGACCCAACTATACTTGAAATTTTTAAATGTGACTATTGAAATTTTTAAAATACTAAAAGCTTAGAAGGTAGCGTTGTTACAGCCTCTTACAAAGTAAATTAAAGAGATAGAGTAATGGAAAAAATAAGTCATGGAGAATAAATATAGGAGGATGAGACAGAGAACAAACAAAAGAGAAAGAAGAAACTTACCAAGCAAATGTTTAAGATAATTTTTTTAAACTGAAAGACAAGAATGAAAAAATTTGCTGAATGTCCAAAATAAACGAATAAAGCATGGTCTACAGAGAAAACACACAGTTTCAGAAAGTTCTGAATGCTTGGAATAAATGGAAGTTTTTATGAACTTCTTGAGAAAGAAAATAACAAAATAAACAGAAAAACAGGCAAACCACAAGGGAAGAAGAATCACAGCAACAAGGGATGTAATTTGTTCATGAGGTAAAACTTCAGGTTTTTGAGTGAAATTTTTCAATTTAGATTTGCCTCTCCAGCAAAATTATCAGACAAGTGTGAGAGTAGAGTACAGATATTTTCAGATATTCCCCAAGAAGGAGAAAAAACAGAAGAGGAAGGTGAAATTCGGAAAATAATTTCAGCCCAGGAGTATAATGAAGGAGAGTACCAGGATAACAGCTAGGTTGTATTGACTGGTAGCAATTCGTCTTGATTGGAACAGGAGAAAAGATTGATTTAGGAAGAAGTTATCAGAGTAGGTGTAGGTGAGGGAAAGACATTCCCATATAATATATCACTCCCTTTGATTCTCTAGACAATATAAGAAGGTGATACAGATAAACATTGTAAGAAGAAAAACAAAATCAACTAGAAACTCAAGGAAAAGTAAAGAACCATCAGTTCAGTTCGGTCACTCAGTAGTATCCCACTCTTTGCGACTCCATGGACTGCAGCCCGCCAGGCTTCCCTGTCCATCACCAACTCCTGGAGCTTGTTTAAACTTATGTCCATCAAGTCAGTGATGACATCCAACCATCTCATCCTCTGTCATCTCCTTCTCCTCCTGCCTTCAATCTTGCCCAGCATTAGGGTCTTTTCAGTTCTTTGCATCAGGTGGCCAAAGTATTGGAGTTTCAGCTTCAGTATTAGTCCTCCCAATGAATATTCAGGGCTGATTTCCTTTAGGATGGACTGGTTGGATCTCCTTGCAGTCCAAGGGACTCTCAAGAGTCTTCTCCAACACCACAGTTCAAAAGCATCAATTCTTTGACACTCAGCTTTCTTTAGAGTCCAACTCTCACATCCATACATGACTACGGGAAAAACCATAGCTTTGACTAGACAGACCTTTGTCAGCAAAATAATGTCTCTGCTTTTTAATATGCTCTCTAGGTTGGTCATAGCTTTTCTTCCAAGGAGCAAGCATCTTTTAATTTCATGGCTGCAGTCACCATCTGCAGTGATTTTGGAACCCAGGAAAGTAAAGTCTCTCACTGTTTCCATTGTTTCCCCATTTGCCATGAAGTAATGGGACTGGTTGACATGATCTTCATTTTTTGAATGCTGAGTCTTAAGTCAGCTTAATATCACCATACTGTACCATTTAGCTCTCAGACTGTAGTATTTATGGAGTCATCCTTATAGAGATACTGTTTAGCCTAATTCTGAAAGTTGAAATTAATATGGACAAAGTGTGGAAGACAGTCACTGACCACAAAACAGCATGTAAATGATATCAATCTTTTTTTTCAATTTAAATAATTTTTATTTAATAAATGGTACAAAGCACAATGCCAAAAACATTAACAGTTAAAATTCCACCAAATGAAAAAAATACTATAGAATACACAGTTGCAAAAAGCTGCTGCTGCTGCTGCTGCTAAGTCACTTCAGTCGTGTCCGACTCTGTGTGACCCCATAGACAGAAGCCCACCAGGCTCCCCTGTCCCTGGGACTCTCCAGGCAAGAACACTGGAGTGGGCTGCCATTTCCTTCTCCAATGTGTGAAAGTGGAAAGTGAAAAGTGAAAGTGAAGTCGCTCAGTCGTGTCCAACCCCCAGCGACCCCACGGACTGCAGCCTACCAGGCTCCTCCATCCATGGGACTCTCCAGGCAACAGTACTGGAGTGGCTTGCCATTGCCTTCTCCATGCAAAAAGCTACCTTAAGTTATTTTACAACTGCCTCAAGCTGCAAAAAGAAAAAAAACCTAATACCATACCTAAGTTCTCCCTCTCTCAAAATAATGCCATTTATATTATAAACCACGAGCTCCCCATCAAAAGACGGGAACTGCTTTTGTTAATTCATATATATATATATATATATATTTATGACTGTTTCACTTTGCTATACACCTGAAACAATCACAACACTGTAAATAAAATATAGTACAATATAAAATAAAAATAAGTAACAGATCTTTGGGGCTTTACACTGAGTTAGAGTTCCTATCAGAGTGGTAACAGCACCACAGCCGCACTGAATCCTCGTGAAGGAGGCACACGAATGACTGAGTTACAAGAGTTAGAGGAATGAGAGCTGCTCACTTCCCAGAAACCACAGCTCACAGAAAACCAACAAAGGCACGAGATACAGACCATTCACTTATGAATGTGTAAAACTCAAGAAAGTCCACATCACTCCTACGACATGTCAAAAGTGCCTCAGAATTCACACAATACCAACTTTCTCATGGTTCTGGTTAAATTACATATACCAGTTTATAACAAATGGCAAAATCTGTAACTCTGTTCAAAATTTTGAAAGATTACTTAAGAATAGTTTCTTGTATTTCTATGCCACCTTTATATTTCTGGTTTCTCATTTCTTAATTAGTAAATTCAGCGTGCAGGTTCTATCCCAGGCTAATTTATACACTTCCAGAAGGAACGGCCTCTTAAATCCACAGAGTGTTGAGGTGGGGAGCCCCCAACCACGTCAGATTCATTTCACATATGATAGTATACATGATTCAATCCATTCTCCCAAATTATCCCACCCTCGCCCTCTCCCACAGAGTCCAAAAGACTGTTCCACACATCCAAGTCTCTGCTGTTGTCTCATATACAGGGTTATCGTTATCCTCTTGCTATATTCCATATATATGTGTTAATATACTGTATTGGTGTTTTTGTTTCTGGCTTACTTCACTTTGTGTAATAGGCTCCAGTTTCGTCCATCTCATTAGAACTAGTTCAAATGTATTCTTTTTAATCACTGAGTAGTACTCCATTGTGTAAATGTACCACAGCTTATCCATTCGTCTGCAGATGGACATCTAGGTTGCTTCCATGTCCTGGCTATTATAAACAGTGCTGAGATGAACACTGGGGTACATGTGTCTCTTTCAATTCTGGTTTCCTCAGTGTGTATGCCCAGGAGTGGGATTGCTGGGTCATATGGCAGTTCTATTTCCAGTTTTTTAAGGAATCTCCACACTGTTCTCCATAGCGGCTGTACTAGTTTGCATTCCCACCAACAGTGTAAGAGGGTTCCCTTTTCTCCACACCCTCTCCAGTATTTATTGCTTGTAGACTTTTGGATAGCAGCCATTCTGACTGGCGTGAAATGGTACCTCATTGTGGTTTTAATTTGCAGTTCTCTAATTATGAGGGATGTTGAGCATCTTTTCATGTGTTTGTTAGCCATCTGTATGTCTTCTTTGGAGAAATGTCTGTTTAGTTCTTTGGCCCATTTTTTGATTGGGTCATTTATTTTTCTGGAATTGAGCTGCAGGAGTTGCTTGTATATTTTTGAGATTAATCCTTTATCAGTTGTTTCACTTGCTATTATTTTGTCCCATTCTGAAGGCTGTCTTTTCACCTTGCTTATAGTTTCCTTTGCTGTGCAGAAGCTTTTAATTTTAATTAGGTCCCATTTGTTTATTTTTGCTTTTATTTCCAATATCCTGGGAGGTGGGTCATGGAGGATCCTGCTGTGATTTATGTCAGAGAGTGTTTTGCCTATGTTCTCCTCTAGGAGTTTTATAGTTTCTGGTCTTACATTTAGATCTTTAATACATTTTGAGTTTATTTTTGTGTATGGTGTTAGGGAGTGTTCTGCTGCTGCTGCTGCTAAGTTGCTTCAGTCGTGTCCAACTCTGTACGACCCCATAGATGGCAGCCAACCAGGCTCCGCTGTCCCTGGGATTCTCCAGGCAAGAACATTGGAGTGGGATGCCATTTCCTTCTCCAATGTGTGAAAGTGAAAAGTGAAAGTGAAGTCGCTCAGTCACGTCCGACTAGTAGCGACCCCATGGACTGCAGCCCACCAGGCTCCTCTGTCCATGCGATTTTCTAGGCACGAGTACTAGAGTGGCTTGCCATTGCCTTCTCCGGGGAGTGTTCTTGTTTCATTCTTTTACAAGTCGTTGACCAGTTTTCCCAGCACCACTTGTTAAAGAGATTGTCTTTTCTCCATTGAACATTATTGCCTCCCTTGTCAAAGATAAGGTGTCCATAGGTGCATGGATTTATCTCTGGGCTTTCTATTTTGTTCCATTGATCTATATTTCTGTCTTTATGCCAGTACCATACTGTCTTGATGACTGTGGCTTTGTAGTAGAGCCTGAAGTCTGGCAGGTTGATTCCCCCAGTTCCATTCTTCTTTCTCAAGATTGCTTTGGCTATTCGAGGTTTTTTGTATTTCCATACAAATTGTGAAATTATTTGTTCTAGCTCTGTGAAAAACACTGTTGGTAGCTTGATAGGGATTGCATTGAACTTATAAATTACTTTAGGTAATACATTCATTTTCACAATATTTGTTCTTCCAATCCATGAACATGGTATGTTTCCATGTCTTCCATGTCTCCATCTATTAGTGTCCTCTCTGATTTCTTTCACCAATGTTTTATAGTTTTCTATATATAGGTCTTTTGTTTCTTTAGATAGATATATTCCTAAGTATTTTATTCTTTTTGTTCCAACGGTGAATGGAATTGTTTCCTTAATTTCTCTTTCTATTTTCTCATTATTAGTGTATAGAAATGCAAGGGATTTCTCTGTGTTGATTTTATATCCTGCAACTTTACTATATTCACTGATTAGCTCTAGTAATTTTCTGGTAGAGTCTTTAGGGTTTTCTGTGTAGAGGATCATGTCATCTTCTAACAGTGAGAGTTTTACTTCTTCTTTTCCTATTTGAATTCCTTTTATGTCTTTTTCTGCTCTGTAGCCAAAACTTCCAGAACTATGTTGAATAGTAGTGGTGAGAGTGGGCACCCTTGTCTTGTTCCTGACTTTAGGGGAAATGCTTTCAATTTTTCACCATTGAGGATAATGTTTGCTGTGGGTTTGTTATATATAGCTTTTATTACGTTGAGGAATGTTCCTTCTATTCCCACTTTCTAGAGGGTTTTGATCATAAATGGATGTTGAATTTTATCAAAGGTTTTCTCTGCATCTATTGAAATAATCATGTGGTTTTTATTTTTCAATTTGTTAATGTGGTGTATTACATTGATTTGCGGATATTGAAGAATCCTTGCATTCCTGGGATAAAGCCCACTTGGTCATGATGTATGATCTTTTTAATGTGTTGTTGGATTCTGATTGCTAGAATTTTGTTAAGGATTTTTGCATCTGTGTTCATCAGTGATATTGGCCTGTAGTTCTCTTTTTTTGTGGCGTCTTTTTCAGGTTTTGGTATTAGGGTGATGGTGGCCTCATGGAATTAGTTAGGAAGTTTCCCTTCCTCAGCAATTTTCTGGAAGAGTTTGAGTAGGATAGGTGTTAGCTCTTCTCTAAATTTTTGGTAGAATTCAGCTGTGAAGCCATCTGGACCTGGGCTTTTGTTTACTGGAAGATTTCTGATTACAGTTTCAATTTCCATGCTTGTGATGGGTCTGTTAAGATTTTCTATTTCTTCCTGGTTCAGTTTTGGAAAGTTATACTTATCTAAGAATTTGTCCATTTCTTGCAAGTTGTCCATTTTATTGGCATATAGTTGCTGATAATAGTCTCTTATGATCCTTTGTATTTCTGTATTGTCTGTTGTGATCTCTCCCTTTTCATTTCTAATTTTATTGATTTGGTTTTTCTCCCTGTGTTTCTTGATGAGTCTGGCTAGTGGTTTGTCAATTTTATTTACCCTCTCAAAGAACCACCTTTTGGCTTTGTTGATTTTTGCTATGGTCTCTTTGTTTCTTTTGTATTTATTTCTGCCCTAATTTTTAAGATCTCTTTCCTTCTACTGACCCTGGGGTTCTTCATTTCTTCCTTTTCTAGTTGCTTTAGGTGTAGAGTTAGGTTATTTAGTTGGCTTTTTTCTTGTTTCTTGAGATATGCCTGTATTGATATGAACTTTCCCCTTAATACTGCTTTTACAGTGTCCCACAGATTTTGGGTTTTTGTGTTTTCATTTTCATTCATTTCTATGCATAGTTTGATTTCTTTTTTGATTTCTTCTATGATTTGTTCATTATTCAGCAGCATGTTGTTCAGTCTCCATATGTTGGCATTTTTAATAGTTTTTCTCCCGTAATTGAGATCTAATCTTACTGCATTGTGGTCAGAAAAGATGCTTGGAATGATTTCAATTTTTTTGAATTTACCAATGCTAGATTTATGGCCCAGGATGTGATCTGTCCTGGAGAAGGTTCCATGTGCACTTGAGAAGAAGGTGAAATTCATTATTTTGGGGTAAAATGTTCTATAGATATCTATTAGGTCTAACTGGTCTATTGTATCATTTAACTTTTATGTTTCCTTGTTAATTTTCTGTTTAGTTGATCTATCCATAGGTGTGAGTGGGGTATTAAAGTCTCCCACTATTATTGTGTTATTGTTGATTTCCCCTTTCATGCTTGTTAGTATTAGTCTCACATATTGTGGTACTCCTATGTTGGGTGCATATATAATTGTTATATCTTCTTCTTGGATTGAGCCTTTGATCATTATGTAGTGTCCTTCATTGTCTCTTTTCACAGCCTTTGTCTTAAAGTCTATTTTATCTGATATGAGTATTGCTACTCCTGCTTTCTTTTGGTCTCTATTTGCGTGGAATATCTTTTTCCAGCCCTTCACTTTCAATCTGTATGTGTCCCTCTTTTTGAGGTGGGTCTCTTGTAGACAACATATATAGGGGTCTTATTTTTGTATCCATTCAGCCAGCCTTTGTCTTTTGGTTGGGGCATTCAACCCATTTATGTTTAAGGTAATTATCGATAAGTATGATCCTGTTGCCATTTTCTTTATTGTTTTGGGTTAGAGTTTATACACTCATTCTGTGTTTCCTGTCTAGAGAAGGTCCTTTAGCATTTGTTGGAGAGCTGGTTTGGTAATGCTAAATTCTCTCAGCTTTTGCCTGTCTGTAAAGCTTTTGATTTCGCCTTCATACTTGAATGAGATCCTTGCTGGGTACAGTAATCTGGGCTGTAGGTTATTTTCTTTCATCGCTTTAAGTATGCCCTGCCATTCCCTCCTTGCCTGAAGAGTTTCTATTGAAAGGTCAGTTGTTATCCTTATGGGGATCCACTTGTGTGTTATTTGTTGCTTTTCCCTTGCTGCTTTTAATATTTGTTCTTTGTGTTTGATCTTTGTTAATTTGATTAATATGTGTCTTGGGGTATTTTGCCTTGGGTTTATCCTATTTGGGACTCTCTGGGATTCTTGGACTTGGGTGATTATTTCCTTCCCCATTTTAGGGAAATTTTCAACTATTATCTCCTCAAGTATTTTCTCATGGTCTTTCTTCTTGTCTTCTTCTTCTGGGACTAATATGATTCGGATAGTGGGACATTTAAAATTGTCCCAGAGGTCTCTGAGATTGTCCTCATTTCTTTTAATTCATTTTTCTTTTTTCCTCTCTGCTTCATTTATTACTACCATTCTATCTTCTAACTCACTTATTCTATCTTCTGCCTCCATTATTCTACTGTTGGTTCCCTCCAGAGTGTTTATGACCTCATCTATTGCATTATTCATTGTATACTGACTCTTTTTTATTTCTTCTAGATCCTTATTAAACCTTTCTTGCATCTTCTCAATCCTTGTCTCCAGATTATTTATCTGTAACTCCAATTTGCTTTCAAGATTTTGGATCAAATTCACTATCATTATTTGTAATTCTTTATCAGGTAGATTTCCTATCTCTTCCTCTTTTGTTTGTGTTGGTGGGCATTTGTCCTGTTCCTTTATTCGCTGGGTATTTCTCTGCCTCTTCATCTAGCTTATATTGCTGTGTTTGGGGTGGCCTTTCCGTCTTCTGGCAGTTTGTGGCGTTCTCTTTATTGTGAAGTTTCCTTGCTATAGGTGAGGTTGGACGGGTGGTTTGTCAAGGTTCCCTGGTTAGGGAAACTTGTGTCAGTGTTCTGATGGGTGGAGCTGGATTTCTTCTCTCTGGAGTGCAATGAATTGACTAGTAATGAGTTATGAGATGTCAATAGGTTTGAAGTGACTTTGGACAAAACAGCATGTAAACTATATCAGTCTTACATTATCAAAGTGTACATATGAGGAACAGAAGTTCAGAGTTGGAAACTGGATGGAGAAATGAAGGGTACTCATAGCCCTCCATTCCCACAGGGTGGGAAATCAGGAAAATCATTACTTATAGCAGATGGAAGAAGAAATGAAGAGAAATTTGTTGTTGCTTATTCACTAAGTTGTATCTGACTCTTTTGTGACCCCATGGACTGTAGCCCATCAGGCAAGAATACTGGAGTGGGTTACCATTTCTTTTTCTAGGGGACCTTCCCAACCCAGGGGTCAAACCTGCATCTCCTGCATTGCAGGTGGATTCTTTATCACTGAGCCACCAGGGAAGCCGAAGAGAAAAGTATAGTATCTGGGTTTCCCAGGTGGTGCTAGTGGTAAAGAATTCGCCTGCCAATATAGGAGACACAAGTGATGTGGGTTTGACCCCTAGGTTAGGAAGAGCCCCTGGAGGAGGAAATGACAACCCACTCCAAGAGAATCTCATGGACAGAGGGGAATGACAGCAGCTGAGATGTAGTAAGGATGTTGTTATATTTTATTTTAACTCATTTCTTGACCATTTGATTTTAAACAATATGTATAGATTACATTGATTAAATGAGAATTTTTAATAACATATTAAGTATAAACCTATAGCAAATAATGGAATGTAATAATAGCACATGACCTCTATAGAGAAACATAGAAAATATTTGTTGTACGTTGAACAATCTGAAAGTAGAAATACAATGTGATCATAACTTCATCAAATATATACGCATGTGAGCAGAAATTAAAATGTAATATTCTGATAAAATAGGTATTGTGTGAAATTGTGAATGATTCTTTCTTTGCAAAATTTAATATTTTTATATTTTTCAAGGATGCAGTTTAGTATTTATTATTATTATTATATGCAGCTGTTTTACCTTTCAGAAATATTTATGAAAATGTAATGTGACAGTGAATTACATGAGAAAATAGCATCCTGTAAATAAGCTGCTTTGGCACTAAGAAAAGTCACTTTGGCTATAAAGGAGTTACAATGAAGAGGACCATTTATATTGGCTATGCTGATCAGTTTCCAATTTCTCTCATTTCAAATATATAAATTATTGCTGAAAACATGGTTTATGTTTGTCATAAACAGATTTTATGTCACTAGATGAGTTGGCTTCATTGCTGGAAATCTGTGCTTTTATTCCAAGCAGTGTCTTGTTGTTGGGAGACAGGAGAAGAGATGGGCTTAGTTTCTAATGTGCTTTGCATGAAAGCAATCATCAAGCAGAGCCCATTTGTGTTGTCACTTGGAGGTTTACAAAATTTGGGGTTGGTATATTCTTTGGGCTGACCAAGACAGGCTTCAATACCTGTATACTTGGAGGCATCAGGCACTACACCTGAGCCACTTAATACCGATGTTTTCCAAACTACTCAGGACTATAAAACTTCCTACTAATTTACTTTTCTTTCTCTATTGATCTTATGATGTTGAAAATAGGGGGAAATGTGTTCTATTGGTTTTCACAATTTCTTATTTACAGGAATGGTAGATGTGCAGAAAAGAGTTAATATAACAAGCCTGAGGCCTTCTTTCGGAGAGGGCAAAGGCACCCCACTCCAGTACGCTTGCCTGGAGAGTCCCATGGACAGAGGAGCCTGGTGGGCTGCAGTCCATGGGGTCGCTAAGAGTCAGACACGACTGAGTGACTGAACTGAACTGAACTGAGGCCTTCTTTTGAAGGCTCTTCTTACACGGCTGGCCCTTGGCTAGCCTTTGGGAAAATTTGGCACTTGACTCATTCCCTTTAGAGATAAGGGCAGTCCACTGTGCCTAGACTATTCACACATTGTGATCATGCGAAACACCTGCTCGCTTCTGGGAATCTAGCGTGGTGGTATGTGGCAGGCAGAGGGTGCCAGTGTGACCATACCCCAGTAAAAACCTTGTGTGCTGATGCTCTGATGGGATCCCTAGACAGAAACATTACACATCATTGCATTTTTAGTTGCTAGAGAAAGGAGAATACACAAACGTACATTTCCACAGGAAGGAGAGGGCAGAAGGAAGCCCGACATTGATTTTTCTGCCTTTCTTTTTCTATTATGATCCAGCTGTGTGTTTTTACTATGTGGCTGTGACATATCCTAGCTAAGAATACAGCTATATGCTGAGTTCCATGATTCCTAGTGAATTTCCAAATGTGGAAGTGACTTTTTTGGGACCCATAAAATAGTAAAAGAGGTTAATCATGACCCCTTTCTCTCATTTCTCCAAACTACCCCTTATCACCACCAAGTCAAAGATTTAGGAGTAATTTTCAAACACTTTTTCTAACAAAGGACTTGAAGTCCAACCAGTCTGAACCAGTATGTCTCCACTGAGGTTATACTTTCCAGTTTACTTTTGAATAACTTCAAGATTTCATGTTTTTAAATGGAGTTGTTGTTGAGTTGCTAAGTGGTATTTGACTCTGACTCTTTGCGATTCCATGGACTGTAGCCTGCCAGGCTCCTCTGTCCATGGAATTTCAAACAATTGACTGTTTGATCTCCTTGCAGTCCAAGGGATTCTCAAGAGTCTTTTGTAACTCCACAGTTCAAAAGTATCAAGTCTCTGGCGCTCAGCTTTTGTTATGGTCCAACTCTCATATCCATACATGACTACTGGAAAAACCACAGCTTTGACTAGACAGACCTATTTCAGCAAAGTAATGTCTCTGCTTTTTAATATGCTATCTAGGTTGGTAATAGCTTTTCTTCCAAGGAGAAAAGCGTCTTTGAATTTCATGGCTGCAGTCACCATCTGCAGTGATTTTAGAGCCCAAGAAAGTAAAGTTTGTTACTGTTTCCATTGTTTCCCCATCTGTTGTGGCATGAAGTGATGGGACCAGATGCTATGATCTTTGTTTTTTGAATGTTGAGTTTTAAGCTAGCTTTTTCACTCTCCTCTTTCACTTTCATGGGCTGGAAGAAGCACAAGCTGGAATCAAGATTGCCGGGAGAAATATCAATAACCTCAGATATGCAGATGACACCACCTTTATGGCAGAAAGTGAAGAGGAACTCAAAGGCCTCTTGATGAAAGTGAAAGAAGAGAGTGAAAAGTTTGGCTTGAAGCTCAACATTCAGAAAACAAAGATCATGGCATCTGGTCCCATCACTTCATGGGAAATAGATGGGGAAACAGTGGAAACAGTGTCAGACTTTATTTTTTTGGGCTCCAAAATTACTGCAGATGCTGATTGCAGCCAGGAAATTAAAAGACGCTTACTCCTTGGAAGGAAAGTTATGACCAACCTAGATAGCATATTAAAAAGCAGAGACATTACTTTGCCAACAAAGGTCCATCTAGTCAAGGCTATGGTTTTTCCCGTGGTCATGTATGGATGTGAGAGTTGGACTGTGAAGAAAGCTGATCGCCGAAGAATTGATGCTTTTGAACTGTGGTGTTGGAGAAGACTCTTGAGAGTCCCTTGGACTGCAAGGAGATCCAACCAGTCCATTCTAAAGGAGATCAGTCCTGGGTGTTCATTGGAAGGACTGATGCTAAAGCTGAAACTGCAATACTTTGGCCACCTCATGTGACGAGTTGACTCAGTGGAAAAGAGTCTGATGCTAGGAGGGATTGGGGGCGGGAGGAGATGGGGACGACAGAGAATGAGATGGCTGGATGGCATCACCGACTCTATGGACATGAGTTTGAGTGAACTCCGGGAGTTGGTGATGGACAGGGAGGCCTGGCATGCTGTGATTCATGTGGTCGCGGAGAGTCGGACACGACTGAGCGACTGAACTGAACTGAAGAGGCTCTTTTGTTCCTTTTCACTTTCTGCCATAAAAGTAGTGTCATGTGCGTATCTGATGTTATTGATACTTCTCCCCGTATTCTTGATTCCAGCTTGTGCTTCATGAAGCCCAGCATCTCACATGATATACTCTGCATAGAAGTTAAATAAGCAGGGTGATAATATACAGCCTTGAGGTACTCCTTTCACAATTTGGAGCCAGTCCATTGTTCCATGTCTGGTTCTAACTGTTGCTTCTTGACCTGCATACAGATTTCTCAGGAGGCAGGTCAGGTGGTCTGGTATTCCATCTCTTTAAGAATTTGAAGGGATTAGAAGAGGGTATAGGTTTTTCTAGGTGCTTCAGCCACATTTGCCTTCACTTTATTTTTTTTTTCTTTACAGTTAAAAGTATTTTTATTAAAAAAGCACAAAAGCAAAGAAATGAACAGAGGAAAAATTATGCGTCGAACCTGGACTGGTCACTTATGATAATATACATGCTACAATTCCATTCTCCCCAATCATTCCACCTTCACCCTCTCCCACAGAGTCCCAAAGACTGTTCTAAATGCCTATGTCTCTTTTGCAGTCTCTTATACAGGGTTCAGGTTACCATTTTTCTAAATTCCATATATATGCGTTAATATACGGTATTGATGTTCTTCTTTCTGGCTTACTTCACTCTGTATAATTGGCTCCAATTTCATCCACCTCATTAAAACTGATTCAAATGCATTCTTTTTGATGGCTGAGAAATACTCCATTGTGTATATGTACCAAAGCTTTCTTATCCATTCATCTGCAGATGGACATCTAGGTTGCTTCCATGTCCTGGCTATTATAAACAGTGCTGCAATGAACATTGGAGTACATGTGTCTCTTTCAATTCTGGTTTCCTCAGTGTGTATGCCCAGGAGTGCGATCGCTGGATCATATGGCAGTTCTATTTCCAGTTTTCTGAGGAATCTCCACACTGTTCTCCATAGTGGCTGTACTAGTTTGCATTCCCACCAACAGTGTAAGAGGGTTCCCTTCTCTCCACACCCTCTCCAGCATTTATTGCATGTAGACTTTTGGATAGCAGCCATTCTGACTGGTGTGAAATGGTATCTCATTGTGGTTTTGATTTGCATTTCTCTGATGATGAGGGATGTTGAGCATTTTTTCATGTGTTTGTTAGCCATCTTTATGTCTTCTTTGGAGAAATGTCTGTTTAGTTCTTTGGCCCATTTTTTGATTGGGTCACTTAGTTTTCTGGAATTAAGCTGCAGGAGCTGCTTGTATAATTTGGAGATTAATCCTTTATCAGTTGCTTCATTTGCTATTATTTTCTCCCATTCTGAAGGCTGTCTTTTCACCTTGCTTATAGTTTCCTTTGCTGTGCAGAAGCTTTTGATTTTAATTAGGTCCCATTTGTTTATTTTTGCTTTTATTTCCAATATTCTGGGAGGTGGGTCTTGGAGGATCTTGAACTGAAGAGGCTCTTTTGTTCCTTTTCACTTTCTGCCATAAAGGTAGTGTCATGTGCGTATCTGATGTTATTGATACTTCTCCCCGTATTCTTGATTCCAGCTTGTGCTTCATGAAGCCCAGCATCTCACATGATATACTCTGCATAGAAGTTAAATAAGCAGGGTGATAATATACAGCCTTGAGGTACTCCTTTCACAATTTGGAGCCAGTCCATTGTTCCATGTCTGGTTCTAACTGTTGCTTCTTGACCTGCATACAGATTTCTCAGGAGGCAGGTCAGGTGGTCTGGTATTCCATCTCTTTAAGAATTTGAAGGGATTAGAAGAGGGTATAGGTTTTTCTAGGTGCTTCAGCCACATTTGCCTTCACTTTAACACACTGTCTCCTTAAGCCTCAAGGCTTTTAGAAGTGTATCCTCTGCCTGGGGCACTATTCTACCTACTCTTTACAATGCTCACTCCATACCCTTGCATTCAGTTCAGTTCAGTTCAGTCACTCAGTCGTGTCAGACTCTTTGTGACCCCATGAATCACAGCACGCCAGGCCTCCCTGTCTATCACCAACTCCTGGAGTTCACTCAAACTCATGTCCATCGAGTCGGTGATTCCATCCAGCCATCTCATTCTCTGTCATCCCCGTCTCCTCCCACCCCCAATCCCTCCCAGCATCAGACTCTTTTTCCAGTGAGTCAGCTCGTCACATGAGGTGGCCAAAGTATTGGAGTTTCAGCTTTAGCATCAGTCCTTCCAATGAACACCCAGCATTGATCTTTAGAATGGACTGGTTGGACCCTTGCGTTAGTCTTTGGCTAGAAGCTGCTTCCTAAGGGAACTCTTATCCCCACATGTAGATAGGTTTTTTTTTTTTTTTTTTTAATACTCTGGTTGTGTTCTGTGCTTTATCTTCATAGCATCCATCAGTTAAACCCTTTTTTGATGTCTTTCTCTTCTGCTAGGGGCTACCTTGGTGGCTCATATGGTAAAGAATCTGCCTGCAATGTGGGAGACCTGGGTTCGATCCCTGGGTTGGGAAGATCCCCTTGAGAAGGGAATGGCTACCTACTCCAGTATTCTTGCCTGCAGAATTCCATGTACAGATGAGCCTGGTAGGCTACAGTCCTATAAATTTAATGATAAAAAAATGGTGTCTGTCTTGTTAACTGTTGCAGTCCTAAAACCCAGGACAGTGCCTGCTACCTAGCAAACCCTCAAAAAAATTTATGTTGAATAAAGGCATGAAGAAACTCTGTTTGGTGCAGTAGTAAAGGTTTTGGTCTCATTGCACTTGTCTGTTTCTTAGGTTGGACTGAGCCACAAGCATATCTTAAGATAAGGTTGGAGTACCAGTAGTTTATTTAGAAAGTGATTTCAACAAGCATTGTTAGGGGAGTGGGGAAGCAAGGCAGGGAAGGGAAGCCAACCCAGGGTGAATAGCAGGTTATCTCTGGGCACAGTGACTCAGTCCCGCTCAGGGCCTCCAAGACTGTGCAGAACATACCTCAGAGTTATTCTGAGGGGTGAGAAATTGGGTATCTAGTCACTTATTCCCTTTTCTCTCTTGTCTGAAGGCTGCTTCCTGCTGCTTCCAGCCTATTCCATTTGAGGGCTTAGAAGGCTTCTGCGGTGAGGGATAGCTCCTAGGCAAAGAGGAGAAAATGCTTATAATAGCAGGACCTCAGCCTTTAGTGGAATTCTGTTGAGGGGATACCATGGTGGGTCACCCACAGCTTCTGGGACAGTCAGAAATGCAACTGGATGAAACTGAAGGAAAGAGTATCTATAACTGTGTCCTGTGGCAAAAATGAAAGGAAAAATAAAAACTTTGCACATATTTAGCTGCTCAGTTGTGTCTGATTCTTTGCGACCCTTTGGACTGTAGCCCACCAGGCTCCTCTGTCCATGGAATTTCCCAGGTAAGAATACTGGAATGGGTTGCCATTTCCTTCTCCAAGGGATCTTCCTGACCCAGGGATCAAACCAACGTCTTCTGCACTGGGAGTTGGATTCTTTACCACTAGTGCCATCTGGAAAGTCCCCAGACTTTGTATATGCAGTTGTTATTGTTGCTCAAGTATATTTGGGAAGTGTGTGGGCCAGTGAATTTGCACAAAAAGCTAGCACATGATATATGTATAGCTGTAGTCACAGGAAAGGTCATATTGGCTTAAAGTTGGAGATGTTGAAAAAGGTTCTTTCAAAGTTCCTGAATGAGGGGCTGAGACCATCTCACCTCTGTCCCATGGAGTCATCTTTACCAAGAGGGATGTGGTCAACAGTGTTTAAGTGTGTTTTGTAATTGCTCAAATATTTTTAGGAAACAGTCCTCCTAGCTAGAATCTAATAACTAACCTAACTTTAACAAGGAGCTGAAAGATCCCAGGACTGAGTATTGGACCATAATCATTGCTTACTTTCAAAACATCAGCAAAAATATCAACTTTTTATGTACCTACTGACTTTCCTCTCAGTGAAGTGGTTTTATTGCTAGAGCAAGGCTGTTGTAAAGACCACAAGAATCATGCTGAGAACCTGTATCAGTTCAGTTCAGTTCAGTTGTTCAGTCATGTCTGACTCTTTGCGACCTCATGAATGACAGCACGCCAGGCCTCCCTGTCCATCACCAACTCCCAGAGTTCCTATATAGCATGCGTGAAAATGCAACATTTTCTATGCCATTTCTGGGACTCAGGGGAGAAAGAACCACATATTAAAAAATAAGGGGTGGAAAAAGAATAAAAAGAGTAAAAGTTGATTATTTGTTGAGACGGAAGCAATTACTTGTTTTAGACTGAAATTGTTCATGAGCCCACTCTAACCCATTATTATTGAGAAGCAAGATGGGAAAAATTCAACAACATGAGGTGATTATTGGGCTGGAACCCAGATTAGGAACTCTCTGTTCTGTTTTAGGCCTGGCACATTGTCAGTTTGGTGGCTCTCGGAACCTCTGATGGATGCTGGTGCCTAATGATAAGCTTGAATTTCAACCTTGAATCCTTGTATCACCACATGGCATCTTCTGTTGGCTTCCTGATTGATCCCAGGGAAAGAAAACAAGCACCACTGAGCAAGGACCATGTGCCTGATCCAGCATTAGGTGTTCTCTTACATAGTATCCCATTTACTGCTTCTAGCAGCTCCGTAAGCTAGATGTTGCAATCTCCTTTTCAGGTGAGGAACCTGAAACACAAAGAAATTAAGCATTTTTCCCCAAGGCCAGACATCTAGTAAGTGGCAGGGCCAGACTCACATGTGTCTGGCTCCAAAGTTCGTGCCACCCTGTGTGGCACAGGTGACCCCTCCATTTTCCCATGACCTTGGGAAATCAGTTGAATTGTTATTACCCTTGTTTCCCATGTTGGGGAATGTAAGGCCATACATTTAACACTGCTCCGCAGTGTCTCCTTCCCAGAGCAAAATAGCCCTTTATATTAGTGTGGTGGCCACCCTATAATGGGCTGAGATGGTGGGCAAGGAAGCAAGGCATTACAGAATAACAAAGCTCTCACTAGGGTTCAACAGTGTTTCAAATATTTTCTGCAGAACCCAAAAGAGAGTTTGGAGAATCAGAATATCAGAGCATGTGGTAATCTGAATCTGGTGGTCAGAAAGAAAGAATTTATGTTTCATGATCTAACTTTCCATGTGGTTTTGATTGGCCCAGATTTCAGATCTTTTGTTTTTTAGACCTGAGGGCACGGAGGTGGGTGGGTGTGAGACACCTTAGTTTTTTCCATCACTTTGAGTCACCAGTTGTCACTTTGTCTGCTGAACTGATTTTATCTCTTTGGGGTGTTATCCTGTGAAGAGAACTGTAATATCAGTGGAAGAATTCTTTCCTTCATTGCAGAAGATTCTTGGCTGAGGCCACAAACTAATTTGATTCTGAAATGATGCTATATAGAAAAACTCATCTTTGAATCTCTGGGGTTTCCTCCAACTGAAATGTGCCGACTCTGTTTTTCACAAGTCATGCTAATTTCCACATAATGTAGTGATGGCTCAGGCAATAACAAGGGGGAGGGAAATTGATTTTGAAAGCCAATTCTGAGAAATGGATGGAGAAAAAATTGGAATTTGAAAGGTAGGGAGAACTGGTATATGATACACCATGAGTCATGACGAGTTTTAAAAATGCTGATGCCTGCGTCCCAGAGGTTCCGGTTTCATTGGAATGGTATGAAGTGAAGCTTTGGCACTGGGATTTTACAAAGCCAAAATTTGAGAACCACCAGGTTAGAAAGTAATGTGTGTTCTTCCCCGAGTTGTGATGTCAAGGTAAGTTTTAGAGAAAAACCAAAATTTACTGAGATGTACCAGAAAGCTTCCCTGGTGGTTCAATTGGTAAAGAATCTGCCTGCCATGCAGGAGACCTGGGTCAGGAATATCCCCTGGAGAAGTGAACGGCTAGCCACTCCATTATTCTTGCCTGGAGAATTCCATGGATAGAGGAGTCTGGCAGGCTACAGTCCACAGGGTCACTAAGAGTCAGACACAACTGATCAGCTAACACGAGACCAGGAAGGTGGTTGTAAGGTCTGATTGGGAGAAACTAGTCCCTGCCCTCTTAGTGTGCAGGCATCAAAGTGTCACTTTCCATATTAGTCACAAACCCAGGGGGCTAGCTGGAGCTGGTACCTCAAGCAATGGACTAATGGGAAAGCACTTTTTTGGAGATGATGTTTTTAGGTTTCATATTTCTTTTCCCAGCACTCCGGGAGTACTGCTGTGTTTGTAATAGTTTGAAATTTAAAAGTGGAAGCCATCCAGGGCCCTTTTATCTCTACCATGGGCTGCATAATGCACTGCGCAGAAGTAGTTTGGCACCGGGCATTTCTACATGTCAGACTAGGCTCTCGGATGACTGACAGGCAGAGCATAAAATTTGAGCTGGTGATAGAATCCGTTCGGGACCCACTGACTGACAGGCTGCCAGTGACCCAGGCGGGAGTTCTGCGGAGTCTTCCTCTGGAGCTGGAGCCCCGCATTTGTCAGACGTCCTAGAAATCATATCTGGCTGGTCTCTGCAGTGATGAACGTGGACTTGCTGCACTCTGGGGCTCCTGCCTGTTAAGTCTTCTCTGGTTAGCGGAGTGATTTATTTTGGGAACCGCTGGCCTCGGAATTGAGTTTTTTGGTCTGCTCTGCCTGTCTGGAAAAGAGTCTGGTGCTAGGAGGGATTGGGGACAGGAGGAGACGGGGACGACAGAGAATGAGATGGCTGGATGGCATCACCGACTCTGTGGACATGAGTTTGAGTGAACTCCGGGAGTTGGTGATGGACAGGGAGGCCTGGCGTGCTGTGGTTCACGGGGTCGCAAAGAGTCAGACACGACTGAGCGACTGAACTGAACTGCCTATCCCTGGGGACGTCTGGCTCGAGTGAGTGGGTGTCAGACTCCGCCCACCTGTGTTGTCGTTCAGGGACACAGATGTTTTGGAGTCATGACTTTTCCTTGGATTCGGAAGAGATGTGGGTGTTTTCTGAAGTGATCTTGTGTTCAGTTGTTGGCCCACTTGGGTAATTCTGAAAAGTTGGATGTATTCTAACCCAAAGTGGCTCACCTCACTGAAAGAGCCCAGCACAGGCTTTGTTGGGACTGCCCTCATTTAGATTAGACATTGGAAAATATACTCAGTCTGTGTGGATGGGAGTGGAGTGCCCCCCATCATACCCTTGTGGTTTAAGCCGTGCGTGGCACAGCTGACCCCTGCCCAATGGGGACAGTCATGGCTTTCACCTCAGTGGTCTTCTCCTGGCCTCTGCCCACCTGAGAGCTGCATCACCTGCTCTTTGAAATAATGGGACTTTATCACAAGCTCTCCAACTCCTGTCTCCTCGACTCCACTCTCTAGATCAGAGATCTCATGCCCTTATGATCACATGGCCAGACAGATGACACAGGGGTGTGACAGGTCAGGGTAAAAGACACTGGGGGTTCTAGGGACTGCGGCAAACTGGAGAACAGGGGACCCATCTACTGGGAACACCTGCTACTGAACTTCAGCCAGTTGTTGCCAAGAAGGGACTCGAGACCCCAGAGTCTCAAGACAAATGGTAAATACAGAATAGTATGAAATCTCTTGATTGTATATGTTGACAGCAAGTTAATATTTTAAAGAGTATGAGACAGACAAAAACTTCTATGTGTCAGATACGATCTGGGTCTGCCAATTCCGGTCATTCTCAGAAGCAACCTCTTTCAGCAGTAAAAAGAGTGAATTGTTCCATGGTATGATTTACAAACAGTTCATCTGTTCCCTTGTTGATGGAAATTTGGATTGTTCTCAGCTTGGAGCTATTGTGAATAAAGATGCTATAAAAAGTCTTGGTTAAAAAAAAAGGAAAAGAAGCAACCGCCTTCTACACCTCTGGATCTCTCTGTCCCTCCACTGCCACCCCTGCCTCTTGCTGCCTCTCAAAACTATACTTGAGCATGTAGAAGGGACCCAGTCCAATATCAGGGCTCAGTGTTACCAGTGAGAGGACAGATTACGTGGGTGTGGAGCCCTTTCACCCACAGAAGCCTCATCCCACAGGACGGAAGACTTGGGCCCCTTCCTCCTTCAACACCCTTTATAGTCTGTGAAACCCAACCAACTTCTTTATTTCCTTGGTCAAGAAACTAAGCCAGATGTATTTTGTTAATACTGCTAACATAAAGCAAAGAATAATGTCTGCAGAAGAACTGGGGCTTATACATTCTCTGAGAAGGAAGCAGAATACATTTGATTTTTGTGATCTGTCAAAAACCTAGTATTGCCATGACCTTCTCCAGGGATCTTCCCAATGCAGGGATCAAACCCAGATCTCCTGCATTGCAGATGGATTCTTTACTGTCTGAGCCACCAGAGAAGCTGTCTGATTTAATATTGATGATAATAATATAATTTATTTAAATTCTTTCTCTAGTGTCCCATTCAACTCAGGATTCCTTAAAGAATGATCCTTTATAAATTTAAGGTACCCTTAAATAAAATGTATGGCAAACACACAATGCTTACAGAAACTGTTCAGGACCTTTCTTTGTTTCTAAGTTTTGTTTTTGTTTGTCAGAGTGTATAGATCATGAAATGTCAGTGATCAAATCAAAGCTGATAGATTTTGATATTAGAAAGTGTCAAGGTGGCTGTTCATATATAGCCTTTGTGGATATCAGGTTTGCTAGACTTTGGTGTAGCAGCAGTAAGAGGAATTTGTGGCTTTGTAATATCTTTACTGTCAAGAACATAAGTAGCAGACTCAGGGAACAGTGTCTGGCAACCTCAGAGTCAGAAAATTGGGGATCTGAGTCAAAATTAGGTCACTGAAGAATTGTGTTGTACTGAAATGTACTGTGGGATCTTCCCTGGTGGCTCAGATGGTAAAGAATCTGCCTGCAGTGTGGGAGACCCAGGTTCAATCCCTGGGTCAGAAAGATCCCCTGGAGGAGGACATGGCAGTCTATTCCAGTATTCTTACCTGGAGTATTCTGTGAACAGAGGAGCCTGGGCAGACTACATACAGTCCACGGGGTCACAAAGACTTGGACACAACTGAGCAACTTTCACTCACTCACTCAAAATGTACTATGCTTGATAGAATGCTGTGCAATGGTAAATGAACTTGTACTAGTTTCACTATGTGTAAAACAAGTGTATGGGATTTCAGGGGGAGAGATTGTCCCATGCTTTCCTTGCCCAGGCAGGGCAGGCTTTGGTTTCCTCCTGAGGGAATGAAGTTGCGTGGGGAGCACCCTGAAGTGCAAAGGTGGGCAGGGACCTTACATGAGGAGTGATGTGTGGTGCAGACCCCCGGGGTAGAGCTGAGCCATGCATCTGGTTCAGAGGATAGTGAGGCCCCAACCTGGAGGGGTTCCCTTACCCGGGAGAATATGGGCATGTCCAGTGGTCAAGGTACCTGGGTGCCGATGGGCACTATAAGCTGTCACCTGCCCACAACATTCTAAGAATGGACCTTTCAGATTGTGCTGATATTTCTTGATTTTCTGCCTTGACTGTTTAATTTCTCCAAATTGTAGCATTAGACATAAATCCAGAATCCTGCACCAGGGTTGGGATTTAGTTGAGTAGCAACTGAGTCCTGAAATCACAGAGACCTCATGGTAAAGAACACAGGCTTAGCACCCATGACACCTGGAGCCAGATCCTGGTATCATCTGTGCCAGGGGACCTACTCTGTCTAAGTCTCTATTTCTTTACCTGTGAAATAGAGTTGTGTTGTGGCGAGACTTTGATGACATAATCTGTATTTGCCTGTTACCAGTTTAAGGACAACATTTATAGTACTTGTTAAGGTCTGCATTGTTACAATATAATAAATCAATTGACCCAGAACCGAACTTTCTTTCCGTATATTTAAAAATATAACCTTGAATTGTTCATGGGTCATGGCTCTTTACCTGTATCTTCCCACCCACAGGCAGGAAGAAAAGTGATATGGCAACTGATACTAATGTAAACTTTAAAGAAAGGTACATTTTTAGTTACAGCTGTAGCTATAAAGATATGCATATATGTGTGTGTGTGTGTGTGTATACATATGTGCAAACAATCAAATCCTAAAGCTATATTTTTAATGAACTTCTAAAATTGAAGTATTTTTGCCTGGGAAATTCTATGGGGTCACAAGAAGTTGGGCATGACTTAGCAACTAAACCACCACCAAACTTGAAGTAGAACAAATAGAGAAGTCCCTATATCATAACAATGCAGCTCAATGATTTATTACAAAATCTATATAACCCTAGATCAGGAAATAGAATGGATTATTAGAAGAATCCCCAAAGCCCCTCCCGTGCCCCACCCCTCTCCTTCTTACCCCTTCCCCCAAGGAGCACTCTGACCGCCTTTGTAACCCCATGGCTACCTTTTGCTTGCTTTTGAACTTTAAATGGGATTGTGAATGTATTCTTCTGTGTCTGAATAATTCCACTTAAGAGTTACACCTGGGAAACTCAAACATATTAATGTAAAAGACAAAAAATGTATGTCCTAACACTAGGTTAACTGGGACCATCCTGGTTTATATTGTGTTATAATTATTGATGGCATATTTTTTCACTCTTGAAAGTGTCCTGATTTGGATAATAAATTGAATGACCAACCCTGCCTACCACCAAGGTAAAGAGATGAAATCCTTCCTCCCACATACCCTATAAGCTACCCTTTTGTCACTCCTTTTTCTTTAAAAGCCACTCTGGCAATGGTGAAGATCATTGATTGAACCTGTTGCTCTTTGCGTTCACGTGGTGGGAACACACACATGACACCCTGGGCCATTTCCCAGCTTAGAACTTGGTGAAAGCTGCAGAGTGGAGAAGGCAATGGCAACCCTCTCCAGTGTTCTTGCATGGAGAACCCCAGGGACGGTGGAGCCTGGTGGGCTGCCGTCTATGGGGTCACATAGAGTCAGACACGACTGAAGCAACGCAGCAGCAGCAGCAGAGGGCTGAGCTCCATCGTTAACCTGAACTTCCTTTACCGAGACCTTCTTCCTTCACGGGAGCCATGAGAACAGGTAAGAGAAAGAGGTGGTCTACAGCCATACCACCCTGAACGCGCCTGATCTCGGAAGATAAGCAGGGTCGGGCCTGGTTAGTACTTGGATGGGAGAAAGAGGTGCTTTCCTGAGGTGAGGAAGGAAGGGGTAAGGTTTCTTGATTTTTTTTGGAGTTGGAAAGAAAAAAAAAAATAGCTCCCATGGTGAGGTGCCTGAGTTGGTGTCCACTGGGGAGCAGTACTGCTAAAATTATCACTGATTTCTTTCTTGCCCCAACTCATAGTTTAACACTCTGAAGCTATGACTTGAATGGAAAACAGCATCCTGTGAACCCACTTTTACAAGGTTTTGGGTTTTTGTTTTTTTTTTCTTGCCTCTTATCTCTGAGTGACTGTTTGGGTCAGTTATACGCACTCAGAACAAAGGCAGCATGGCTAGGTTCACCTTAGAGAAACAACTTGCCAGGCTAGCTGCCTGCCTTTACCACCCACAGTGACCTGGTCACCCTGAAACAGCTTTAGTTACCATAAGAAATATGTTCTGGTTACCAGGACATGTTAAAGGCATTAGCAACTCTGGGCCAATGTGAAGCAGTGCTCTTTTTTAAAAGATTATTTGGCTGGGTCATGTGGGTCTTAGTTGTGGCATGATACGTCACGCAGGTTTGTAGCACAGACTTCCTAGTTGTGGCTTGAGAGCTCAATAGCTGTGGTGCACAGGCTTAGTTCGTTTCCCCCAAAGGGATCGAATCCCTGTGTCTTGCATTGCAAGGCAGATTATTCACCACTGGTCCATCAGGAAAGTCCTAAAACTAGGGCTGTTATTATTTGCACCCGGTGAAGTGAGTCCCTTGAGCATCTCATTTAGTGTTAGCTTCTGCTCAGCTATTATGAGAGCTTAAAAATAGCATTGCCTTGTTGGGACAACCATCCTGAAGAATACAGTCAAGAAACCCCTGGATGCTTTCTTTCAGATGATAGAAGTTCTGCCTTAGGTTTCTAGCATGTTTTAACTTCTCAAAGCTCATTCAAAAAGTTAATATTTTTTAAATATTAAAGTAATAGCCTTAAGTAATAGCCTAAAGTAGCAAAGTAATAGCCTTGGTCAGGATAGATGTAACTTTCTTGTTGATTTCAAAAGCACTCTGTATTGTATGAATTTAAGCCACCTGGTAAAACCTGTAACAAGCCATCCAATGATTACATTCAGCTGTCCCCCTCCCCAGCTGAATACTATGTAGCCATTAAAATGATGCTGTAAAGACAGAAATATAGATTAATGGAACAAAATAGAAAGCCCAGAGATAAATCCTCACACCTATGGACACCTTATCTTTGACAAAGGAGGCAAGAATATACAATGGAGAAAGACAATCTCTTTAACAAGTGGTGCTGGGAAAACTGGTCCACCACTTGTAAAAGACTGAAAGTAGACACTTTCTAACACCATACACAAAAATAAACTCAAAATGGATTAAAGATCTAAACATAAGACCAGAAACTATAAAACTCCTAGAGGAGAACATAGGCAAAACACTCTTTGACATAAATCACAGAAGGATCCTCTATGACCCACCTCCCAGAGTAATGGAAATAAAAGCAAAAATAAACATATGGGACCTAATTAAACTGAAAAGCTTTTGCACAACGAAGGAAACTATAAGCAAGGTGAAAAGACAGCCTTCAGAATGGGAGAAAATAATAGCAAACGAAACAACTGACAAGGAATTAATCTCAAAAATATACAAGCAGCTCCTGCAGCTCAATTCCAGAAAAATAAACGACCCAATCAAAAAATGGGCCAAAGAACTAAACAGACATTTCTCCAAAGAAGACATACAGATGGCTGACAAAGACATGAAAAGATGCTCAACATCACTCATTATCAGAGAAATGCAAATCAAAACCACAACGAGGTACCACTTCATGCCAGTCCGAAAGGCTGCTATCCAAAAGTCTACAAGCAATAAATGCTGGAGAGGGTGTGGAGAGAAGGGAACCTTCTTACACTGTTGGTGGGAATGCAGACTAGTACAGCAACTATGGAGAACAGTGTGGAGATTCCTCAAAATACTGGAACTAGAACTGCCATATGATCCAGCAATCGCACTCCTGGGCATACACACTGAGGAAACCAGAATTGAAAGAGACACATGTACTCCAATGTTCATCGCAGCACTGTGAGGACATGGAAGCAACCTAGATGTCCATCTGCAGACGAATGGGTAAGAAAACTTTGGTACATATACACAATGGAGTATTGCTGCTGCTAAGTCAATTCAGTCGTGTGTGACTCTGTGCGACCCCATAGACGGAAGCCCACCAGGCTCCCCGTCCCTGGAATTCTCCAGGCAAGAACACTGGAGTGGGTTGCCATTTCCTTCTCCAATGTATGAAAGTGAAAAGTGAAAGTGAAGTCGCTCAGTCGTGTCCGACCCTTAGCGACCCCACGGACTGCAGCCTACCAGGCTCCTCCATCCATGGGATTTTCTAGGCAAGAGTATTGGAGTGGCTTGCCATTATTACTCAGCAATTAAAAAGAATGCATTTGAATCAGTTCTAATGAGGTGGATGAAACTGGAGCATATTACACAGAGTGAAGTAAGCCAGAAAGAAAAACACCAATACAGTATACTAACGCATATATATGGAATTTAGAAAGATGGTAACCTTAACCCTGTATACGAGACAGCAAAAGAGACACAGATGTAAAGAACAGTCTTTTGGGCTCTGTGGGAGAGGGCGAGGGTGGGATGATATGGGAGAACAGCATTGAAACATGTATATTATCATATGTGAAATAGATCGCCAGTCCAGGTTCAATGCATGAGGCAGGGTGCTCAGGGCTGGTGCACTGGGATGACCCTGAGGGATGTGATGGGGAGGGAGGTGGGAGGGGTCTCAGGATGGGGAACACACGTACAGCCATGGCTGATTCATGTCAATGTATGGCAGAATCACTACAATATTGTAAAGTAATTAGCCTCCAATTAAATTAATTTTTTTAAAATGGTGCTGTGGAAATTCTAGAATTTCTGATTTGTAGAATACTTTTTACAGGGACAAATGTTCACAGTATTTTACTGGAAAAATTAGGTGACGAACAGTATGTTCAATGTGAGGCCATGTGGAAAAATATATTTAGGACAAATCATTTTCTGTTTAACATTTTTGAAATAAGGATACATTTTACAATGTATGTAAAATAGGGCTCTTATTAAAAGAAACATAAATCTTATATTTGATGGCATTTTGGATCAATTATGAGCTCTCCCCCTCTCTCTAATCCATATCCATATAAATAATTGAGCAAGGATATCTACCAGTGATTATCCCTGGGAAAAGACTGTGGGTGACTTAATTTTCCTTTTTCTTTCTTTTGTGTTTTCCAAATCTTCTGACTGAATATTCATTTCAGCAATGACTTTTGTTGAACTATTGACAGTGTTGTGTTAGTTTCATGTATATAGCACATTCAGTTACACATATTTAATATATATATATTATTTTAAAATTATATTCCCTTATAGTTGATTACAAAATATTGAGTATAGTTCCCTGTGCTATATACTAGATAATTGTTGGTTATCTGTTTGGTATATAGTTTATCCATCCCCCAGCCCTTTCCACTTTGCTAACCAGAAGTTTGTTTTTAAAAAGTCTGCAGATGCTTAAGCCTCCAAGATCCCTTAATCCAGGGCAGTAGTCCTAACAGAGAAAGATGAGATTCTTTCCCTACTGTTATTATGAAGCAGCAGATAGAGAAGCAAAACATCTACAAATATGTCCTGCAGAAATGGTGAAAAGTATTTAGAGGTTGCTTTTGGGGAAAGGGTAAATCAGTGTAAATGTTGTGTTTTAAGAGTGCTTTCTTGGTCATAGATATTTATGTACAATGTAAGAATATCAGATGGGAATGACATTATAAGACACTAATACCTTCAGAGTTGTTTTGTGGTTGATTCATTCACAAATGTCTTCCTCATAGACCAGAGAGAATTTCCAAGAATGATAAATCTTATATTTAATAGCATTTTGGGATCAATTATGATCTCTCCCCCTCTCTCAAATCTGTATCCGTATGAATAATTGAGCAAGGATGTCGACCAAGATGTTAATGGTGATTATCTCTGGGGTAGGACCGTGGGTGACTTAATTTTCCATTTTATTGGTCAGTGAGTTTTCCACAGCTGTTTCCATTTTATGGATGAAGAGGGGCAATGAATAGCACTGCTAAAGTGGTATGATCAGTAAATACCAGTGGAATTTAGATTTTCTGATTTGATTTTCACTCCCCAAATACTGAAGGTGCAGAGGAGGCTTGCATACACCTATTGCATCCGATATGCGAAAAGGTATTCACCAGGTGCTGGGTGTTAACTGTCATACTTGTGCCGATTCCCTGTCTACCTTAGATAAATATCTTTTATTCATTGTCTTAACCCAGACCTCTACTTGAGAACCTGATATATGGAAATACAGACAGTTAGGCTAGTGTTGTTTCTGTTAATACTAGGCTGAACTTAACATAGTAAACAGCTTTGCTAGACTTAGGCCACCAGCTCTGTAGACGATCCATTCAGCATAAATCCTGCACAGACTAAGAGCATGTCTTTCAGGACTTGTCCAAAGCATGAGGTGCCCAAGGACTACTACTCAAGGACTCAGAAGATTTGCTGCTGTGGGATATCAAGTTTGTGTTTTTAGACTTCGTGCTATTGTTATGAAATCCTGTGCCCAGTAAGGCCGAGACTAATGAGGCTGACCATGGTGTCAGTTGCAGAGATGTTAATGGCCAGTGAGTTTCCCACAGATGGACAGCAGTGCCAGCCCCTGGGGCTCAGCCATGACCCTATTGTGTGTGACTACATCCACCACCACATGAATAGAGATAGGGTTATTTAAAAGAGCAATTATTGGCCTTTCACTCTGGTACTTTGTGTCTGTTTTATGGGACAGCAAAGACATGAATGAATGGCTGGGACAGTTGATTGGGACATCAAGAATTGTAAAGACTTCACTTCTGAACCAGGACTCTATAAAGAGGTTTGAAATCCAGTAACTGATGAAAGATCCCCTTAGCCAGCTAACTATATTGGTATTTGCTTTTTAACCATGTTTGGCAGCAAATTAAACCTGTGAGAATGCTTTTTCTTTTTTTAAAATTCTGAGCCAATATCTTTATAAGATACTTGGGTTTGTGAAGATAAACAAATATAAACTCTAAATAAGATATATGCTTATAGCCATAAATCTAATACTGAAGACTATGCTGAGATATGCTGAGATTCATTTTGTTTTTTTCTGTTAGTGGTTATTAGATGCTTTTTAGTAATCAGAGATAAATTAAAATACTTTATATGTCAATGGTGAGTGACTGAAATGAACTATATATGCCTATACATTTTAAATATAAACATTCTTAGTACATAATTATGTATATACACATACACAAGAAATGAAGATGTCTTTCAGTATTAATAGGTTTGATGAAGTCTCTGAATATTCTTCCAGGTAAAATTGTAAATTTCACTATAGAATAATAATTCTGTAAGAAAACTTTTAGTAAACATGTATGATGCATTGATGTAAATATAATTTTAGAAAACATAAAATAAATCATTTTTCTTTTTTCATTGAGTTAAATAGCCATGATTTTGTCTCCTATCAGCTTCATGGCCAATAATTATATTCAAGTATTTCTGTGTATGCTTGATATCCAATGCTGAACTTAAACAGTTAAGAGGAATCTGTTCATAATCAAGTCTATTGTTTTCTCCAGTTTCTTCAAAACATCATCACTCTTAGTTAGATTTGGCTGAGTTCTTTAAATAAATCCTGGATGGTTTCCAAATTAAAGCCAGAAAAGAGATTCTTAGCCAGCCATAATTTTAGATGAGTTGTAAAAATATAAATGGCATTGCCAAAAAGCATATGGAATATCTTGTCAACCTAGAGATAAACAGTTGTTTTGCATGGATATTTCTCACTTGTAATAGCAGGCCACATGTTCCTGTTCTGTCAGAAGTGTTTTGCCTCTCCCTTTCAAGGTTGATGTGGTAGTAAAAAAACATTAGCTTGCATCTGGGTTGGTGCCTTTTATTAGAAGAAATGATGACAGTATATAAAATCAAAATATTGCTTGTGCTGTTGTTATTTAGCTTATACTGGTGACTACAAATGACAGAACATATTGGTGATCTTTAAAGGGAAGAAACTCTTTTATTGAACTTTTTTGTGTCTGTTTGTCCATTTAATACTCAAAATAATTCTAAGTGGTAAACACTCATCCCTTCTTAACCAATTTAAAAAATGGGCTTCAGAGCTGCTAACTAATTTGGCCAGGGTCACGTAGCTGGGGGTGGCTGTGATCTGAATCAAGGTTTATGTGACACCAAAGCTCAAGTTTGTTGGGCTAGACCATCCTCATTAGCCTGCTGTTTCGGCCACACACAGTGACTGTCATTGAAATGGATAATTCAATTACCACCATGACCTAGCACAATAAACATAATACAAAATAGGGACCAGTTTTAAGTGAAAAATGTCTGCTTACTACTGTTGTTACTCTTAACTGTCAAAATAGGAAAATACTAAGCTTGAGTCACTGTAAAAAGCATATAAACCAAGCAAATTATTTAAAAACCGAAAAACATTACTGGTATAACAAAGTCTTAATGCAAATGGAAAATAGTTGAGTTCATAATACATTCATAATAAAAGTACAAATAGGACTGACACCAGATTTTTGAAAGCTGTAGACTAGTTTTTTTTTTTTTTTTTTCTTTCTGGATAGTTATTGTTTAGTTGCCAACTCATATCTGAATCTTTTGTGACCCCATGGATCCTACGTAGCCTGCCAGGCTCCTCTGTCCATGGGATTTCCCAGGCAAGAATAGTGGAGTGAGTTGCCATTTCCTTCTATCTTCCTTCTATTCTTTCTAGACAGAATACGTACTTTTAACCTATACATATAATCTTTGCTTAAAGTCCTCCCCCGCCCTCCACACCCATTATCAGATATCAAGTGTCCTAGAGGCCATCTCTTGGGGAAACTTGGGAGCAGAATTAAAATAGCATGAGTCAAATGGTCCAAGTTTACGTCCTAGGTGTGGCACTGATTAGTTTGGTGACCTTGGACACATGGGAAACCTTGGTTGTCACATTTGGAAAGTAGAACCATAGTACTTCCTAGGTTGCTGGGAAAGCCCCAGTGAGATAATGTTTATGGAAATACTGTAAATACATAGAGTTCTCTGAGTCAAGAGTGATGATATTTTCTATCAAACATAAAAAGAAAACATCAGTCTTCTTGGGTGGGTATTTTTAGTGTGAGCTGTGGCATAATGATCTGAGCGAGCAGCTATGGCTGGTTTTCATTTTCTAAGGCCATAGTCCTGGCGCTGCAGACTGAGTCTGTAAACCACACTCTTGACACACTAGGTTAAGCATGCGACTTGGAGTTTAACTGGGTAAGATATGTTCTTTAAACTGTCTTCTGTTCACTCTCTAGGGATATTCCCAGGGATTTTTCACTGAGTTATTTGACAAAGATTCTAGGCCAAGAGACAAGATTCTGGGACCATGGGAGGTTTATCTTGCCTTCCATAGTGAAAAGAAATATGGTTGGACAAATCTGGAGAACCACGAAATCTCTCTCTGGTGTGCTAATATAGTCTATTAGCCCATACATATTATGTGTTCAATAAATAGTTTCTCCAGTAGAAAACAGCAGTCAACTCTGGATAGATCCTTCTCTGATACAAGCAGGTAATGCCTGCCTGTAGGTAGTAATGATGTGTATTAAAGATATTTCAAGTAAAAAAATCCAACTCAAATGAGCTTGCAGAAATGGTAAAGTTATTTGCTAATGTATTTGGATAGTGATGGTGTTGGCTTCAGACCCAGCCGAACTGAGGATTTAGGTGATGTCATCAGGATTCTACTCTGTGTTTCTTGGGCTCTGCTTTATTTTCAGGCAGGTTTTCTCTATGGGGACAGAGAGGCCCACAGTGGCTTCAGGTTCTGAGCATCCTCACCACTGTAGATCCTGGAGAAGAGAGTACGTTCCTTTCTTCTCTGCCATCTCTATTGATTCTAAAAAAGACTTTCAGTGGCCATGCTTAGGTTATGTGCCTACCTTTGAACTAAGCAGTGTACCTCGAAGGATGTGTTGCTCTTGTCATCAGCCTGAGTTACCTGCTCATCCCAGTGGCTAGGGAGGGTATTCAGTTGTAGTCAGGGGTTAGGATGGGGAGAGCATTGCGGTGGTTCATTAACACTTTGTGTGCTTTGAGGGTCATACGTGGACACAGCAGTCTGCCTGTGTGTGTGTGTGTGTGTGTGTGTGCGCTCAGTCGTGTCCGACTCTTTGCAACCCCGTGGACTGCAGCCTGCCAGGCTTCTCTGTCCGTGGAGTTTTCCAGGCAGGAATACTGGAATGGGTTGCCATTTCCTTCTCCAGGGGATCTTCCTGACCTCGGGATTGAACCCACATCTCTTATGTCTCCTGTATTGGCAGGCTGATTCTTACCACTGCGCCACATGGGAAGCCCAGTAATGTGAATGGATGCCAAAGAAATGCTTTCTTCCCTTATAATCTTCTCTGATTAGAGAGGTGATTAGGGAGGAGGGAGTCTCAAGCAGTAGATAACTGACAACAGATAACTAATGCCCTTTGGCCAGATGGCTGGGCCTCTGAGTATTTTAGCGCCCCTCACAGGACTCCTCCAACTGTTTTCCCCTCACCTGCGGCCTCACCCCACCTCCATAAAACATCTATCTGTGATCTGTTCCCATCAATCTCTGACAGTAAAAGGGTTGACCAAATGAGATTTAATTGCCTCTCAAGAACACTTACACTGGAGCTTTTCATTTTAAGGATAAGCTTTTAAGAGTCAAGGAATCAAACAGTGGACAGAGGGTCTCTAAATGGGGGTCAGACAGCCCTGCCCTACAAATGCTCAAGTACATGCTATGCAGGCAGGCTCCCCGTCTGCTGTGGGCTGCAGTCTCTGGCCCTGTGTTCTGAAGGATCAGTTTGGATGTGGCTGAAATTAAGCCAGTCGATGAGGACACTCCTGATGAAGAGAGGAGAGAGGTGTCAGGCCACACTATGGATTCCTTCCACGGATGTTTATTGAATTCCTGATACCTGCCAGGTTTGAGTCTGGGTTTTAAGGATATATCAAGGAACAGAAGCAAAGCTCCTGCCCTCATGTGTTCATTTTGGAACAGAGAGAACAAAAATAAATTTAAAAAGGCAAATAAATATGTGTGTCAGCAGAGAAGTAAAACGGAGCAGTGGGAGTAGGCTGTGTATGGTGGAGGGGAGGAGCCTCACTGGACAAAGGCATGATGGCCGAGTGAGAGCGAGCCTTAGGGGGACCTGTGGAGAGAGCTCCAGGAAGAAGGGACAGCAGGTACCTGTGCCTGAAATCCAATACTTTGGCCACCTCATGGGACGAGTTGACTCACTGGAAAAGACTCTGATGCTGGGAAGGATTGGGGGCAGGAGGAGACGGGGACGACAGAGAATGAGATGGCTGGATGGCATCACCAGCTCGATGGACATGAGTTTGAGTGAACTCCGGGAGTTGGTGATGGACAGGGAGGCCTGGCGTGCTGTGATTCATGGGGTCGCAAAGAGTCGGACACGACTGAGCAACTGAACTGAACTGAACTGACGTGACAGAGGAGCAGCAGGTGAGGGAGCTAGAGCCAGAGGGCTGGGGGCTTCAGAGGCCACTGTGAGGACATTGACTTGTGCTGTGAGAGAGATGGGAAGGTCCTGGAGGGGTGCCATGCCCCTGTAACCCAGTAAAGACCTGAGAGCTGGATAACTCGTTTTGTGTCAATGGATGGAGCAGGATGGTGTTCATGTAACTTCATACCAGCCAAGTGGAACCCTTGCTCCTTGGCAGTGAGAGGGAGTGAGTAAAGAGAAAATGGTGGTGTCTGCAGAAAACCAGAGTGTATAAAGAAAGGCACTTACTCCTAATATGGCCTCTGGCTTCCAGATTAACCATGAGTTGTATAGTTACCATCTGAGTGGTTCCTGCAGCACGTGTATTCTTTCCTTCCCTTTTTCCCTCACTCGAGAGTCAAATCTAGTAGGATTCTCCTGTACACCATTGCTTGGGAGTAAGGTTCCCAGATTTAGAACAGAAAAAGAGCACCTTACTAAACTTGAATTTCAGATAAACAAGTAACTATTCCATATGTCCTAAATGCTCTATGCCATCTAGTATTTTTATCTGGCAGCCCTCCTGGGCAGAACATCAGTATTTTTAGTCTGAACCTCAGCTGCTGCCCTCGTTGAATGGAAAAATAAATCTTTAAGATTTATAGCCATTTACTTGAAGTGATTGATACCAAATTTCTTCACAAATTTGACAGAAATATACGCTTGTGCATATGTATCTAGATGGGAGTTTAAAAATTTCTGAAGTATTTCTTTTCCATAATGCAGCAGGGGGTCCACTTTTAAACTGCTAACCCATGGCCTTTCTGTCTGCAAGTACAGACAGGGGGAGAATTTCCAGTTATCCAGCTGGTTTGGCCGAAACCCTGGGTGACTCCATTCTCCTTAGAAATGCAGGGCACAGTATGGGGCCTTCCTCCCTGTGTGCAACTCTCGCCTCGCTGGTCCTCCGTTCTGCGCACACTAGCTGTTGCCGTCTCTCCAGATTCTCAGCTTCATCTCTTTCACTCAGGCTCCCCCTGGGGGCCCCTCCCCACGCCATAGCTTGGAACCCCCATAGGCAGAAAGCAGGGCCAGCTGCAGGGCTTACCACCCTGCTTTGCCTAATGGCCACTGTCTTCAAAACTGTTGTTTCATATGGATTATCTTGTCCTAGATTTTTTTCTCCTTTTTTCTGTTGGCATTTCAAGTGGGAGGGTAAATCTGGTCCTTTTGTCTCATCTTGGCCAGAAGTGTGTATGCGAGAGACAGTATCTTAGGAGTTTCTCACTCCTGGAGTTCTGGCTATGCCTGCAAGAATAGCTAAATTAAAACCCACCTCTTTGAGGGAATCAATTTATTTTATGGTCTAAAAAGTTACAAGGGAATCAGGCAGTGCTTGTTCCCATTGCCTTTTTCCTTTGGACCTGGAATGGAGGAGCATTTCAACCCAAGAGACTCCAAAAAGTACCAGGGTCTGGTGGTCCTAGGATTCAAATCATGTTTATAGCTTGAAGCAGTCCAAAGCAGGGATAAATCCCAGAGAATGTAGAAGTCAAGTTCAAATAGATTGTTTCCTTTCTTTCATCATTTGGTTTTGAACTTGGGAAAATTGTGCATCTTCACTGTATAAGCAGGATCTGGGGCTCTGCGTATAGTCTTAAATGAGAGTGAGAGGAACTATGTAACTGGCCCATAAAATGCAGCTGCCTGGGGAATACGTGTCACAGCACCGATAAAGCAGATATTTGGGCCCAAGCTGCTAGCCCATCAGACTCAGAGGCACTGTTGCTCCTTATGTATTTTTAAATAGCCGAACACGACGCTTTGCTTCTTCAGAACACTTGACAAGCCCAAGGCTCCCTAAATTGGAATCATCTCAGAAGAACTGAACAGGCAGGTAGCCGCTACAGTGGAAATTAATTATTCACCACATGTCAAGATGTTGGGAATGATTTGTTACAAGTTTAGACAAACTTTTTGTCACTCAAGTTCATCCTCATTATTCAAACACAGGACCAGCCATCCATAATGGATTCAAGAAGAAAAGCTTGTCAGGCGAAGAAAGTCGACTGCTCCGAAAGCACTGAGGAGTCTGTGTGTGCTTCATTGCCTTATTTTCATCTAATTGTCAGAGAGACTTGGAATTGAGTTGTAAACATCTCTTGGAGATGTTGCTCTCCACTGTAAATTGTTTCATCTCGAGTGATGGGAGGGGTAGGGGCCTTCAGACAGCACAGCAGTGGGTGGAGAGCCCACCTGGGTATGCTTGCCACATCCATCCCTGGCTTAGAAGCTCACTGCTGGTACCCTGCTTCTCAGGCCCCTCTGCCTGGATTTCTCTTGCTCTGGCTGTTTAAAAGTTGCTTCCCCACTGCTGAAATTGTCTTGCTGAACCCCTGAGAAAAGTTATGAGATATCTAAACTCAGTGTAAACAATAGGCCATTGTCCCTACACAACGCTCAGCCATCACCTTGACATCTTTGAGGTATTAAGTGACACAGGTAAATGTGCTTCCTGCCTTAAGAAGTATGGGGCAGACATTTGTCATCAAAGCGAACAAATCTGGCACAGTCTATTCAAATGCACATCATAAGAGGAGTTTGTATGGCCATATATAGACACGAGAAGGAATAAGGTATAAGGATGGGTAGGTAGGATACTTGTGGGGTGATTAGGCAATATCACCTGTTCCTTGGTCATGTTCTGTTTTTAAAAAACTATTTTTTAAAATTTACAGATTGAATGAAGCTGCCAAAATATGAACCACAGAACTTGCCACAGCATCAAATTTACCTTGAGTTATTTCCCTGACTGCTCATATACAAAAGATCATGAGGACTACAGAAGTTTTGCACTTTCTGAGAGGTTTCTGTGCAAGTCTCTGTCCTTTAACTCTATCATTGATGGCTTCTCATGGACCTTACCGGTGGCCATCACCTCGGCAATAAGCCCCAGGACGTAGGGAGAAGATTGTCAGACCTCTTGCAAATGTCTGGTCTGTCTTTCCTGTCTTGTGGAGGTTTTCAGTAGTCATCAGCTCCATGAAGACATTTTAGGGCCAAATAGCCTCCAAGAAAGAATTTGTCACAGTTGTCTGCCAAGGGATCTCCTGTTACCGTGAATGTAATATCAAATGTATGTTTCTTGTGTGTCAGTTACACCTGTTGATGCCACTCACTAGGCTCCTTAGTGAAGAGATTCTGTTATTGAGGATAGTTACTTAGGCAAATAGATATAAATACAGCCACTGAAATGAACTAGACATCCCCCTCTTAGGCACAGTTTTGGGCTCACAGAGGCAGTAGTTTCTGGCAAAAGAATGGATCTAATGACCCCTTTGGCCCTCAGCTGGGAAGGGCAGCTTGCACTGGTCCCTGACTTGCTGCTGACCTCTTCCAAGTGCCAGAGATATGTTCCCAAGCTGGAACTGGGCTTGGATGCCATTCCACCCTGGGGGGCAAGCTGACAGTGGAAACTCCAATGCTTGTTAAGCCCTTAGGAGAATCAGCAGGTGGTGGTGTGTGGGTTTCCATCAAGTAAGTCGACTGTCACCATAAGGATCACTTTGCAGCCATCCCTACCAACAGACCATGTGTGTTGGCAGAGGTCTCCTGCCCTCTGGGGAAAGAAGAGGAAAGCCTTATGGCTTCCCCTCAGGGCCTAGCCTTTGTCACCAAGGCTCAGGAGAACGGGACTCAGGCCTTTTCCTGCCCTATTGGGGATGGATGGGGTTTGGTTGTAACTCCGAAGCTGAGCAGAGTGGCTAAATTGAGCTCCTGCTCAGCTGGTGCATTTTCAGAACTGTCCTCCAGTTTGACTGTTTCACACCCTCCCACTTCGGCAGCTTCCTGTTTGCAAACAGATTGGCTTGTTAAATGGAGAAAACCAAGTTTGTATGCATTTGTGTCAGGATAAGGAGGAGGAAAGCCAGTCTTCCTGGAGGAAGGCGGCTGGGGTTGAGTCTTGATAGAGAAAAAATATTCTGTTCGAGAAAATAAAATTTCATAGGATGGTTTCTTATCTTTTCTATTGTTTTCTTTTTGAGGCTGGGAATGGAGTGCCCATCTCTGAGCCTGAAAGCAAGTATACCATCTTGATAGTCATGATTTTTTAATACCAAGGGTTTTTCATGTATAAAATGACTCTACTTTTGAAGAAGAAAAATGAGGTGTTCTTGTAACCTCTTGAATTCTGGCATTTGTGCTTCTAGAAGGGGCCTGGCTCTGCTTTTTAATAAAGGAAAGTAACTAGTATTTTCAAGGAAACATGGTAAAAACACACTTGTATTGTCAAAACACTTTTTTTTTTTTTTGCTGATTTAGAGGATTCTTGAAAGATTTATGTCTTGGGCAAGAATTCATCATATTTTAGCAAACTTCTGAAAACATGAACATTAGAGATTCTATAACAAGTGTGATTTCCAGAAGACTTAAAAGAACTCTGAATCTTCTTTTAAAAGCAGTCATTACAGTGTAGTATGTTAAGTGCTATGACAGAAAAGTGCCCCAGTGCCATAGGGGCGCTGAGGACAGCGAGACAAGGGAGTGATCACTGCCAGCTAGGGAGTGGGGAGCTTCAGAGAGGAGTTGACACTTGAACTCGACTTTAAAGGAAAATTAGAAATAGATGGAGAAAATAGAACATACTCTAGCCAGAAAGAAAAGCATAAATGAAGACAGCAGGATATGAAACGGCTGGACAAAGTGGGTTGTAGCAAGAGTTCAGTTTGGGGGAAAAGGAATCATGTAGAGGAAAGTGATGCAGAGAAGGCACTGACACCCCACTCCAGTGCTCTTGCCTGGAGAATCCCATGGACGGAGGAGCCTGGTGGGCTGCAGTCCATGGGGTCTCGAAGAGTCAGACACGACTGAGTGACTTCACTTTCACTTTTCACTTTCCTGCATTGGAGAAGGAAATGGCAACCCACTCCAGTGTTCTTGCCTGGAGAATCCCAGGGACGGAGGAGCCTGGTGGGCTGCCGTCTGTGGGGTCGCACAGAGTCAGACACGACTGGAGCGACGCAGCAGCAGCAGCAGAGGAAAGTGATGCAGGGCTGATAGCTGGGGAAACTGGACTTTAGCCTATAGAAAACATCCTATAGGATAAGCTACCCTGTAAGGGATGTGTAACTGAAAGTTTTTGAATAGGAGATGACTTCAGGTTTGTATTTTAAGACAACTAGCTCTGGAGGCAGTGTAATTGAATAACTAGGAAAGGTAAAGATAGAAGCCCCGCCAAGACCAAGCATAAACTCGTTGTCCAGAGACATGAGGGCCTTGACTTCAGACACTGGGAACAAGAATGAGACAAGGTGACACATTTGTAAGATACTTAGATGGTGTAGAGAACAGGATCTGTAAAGTTGAGTTGCTTTAGGGAGTCAAGGCAGTCTGCTGGCTTGATGGCAGAAAACAAAATATAGTTCTGAGTTTTAATGGAATGAATGGAGGTCAAGCAGAGGCAGTTGTGAGGACAGATGACTCTATTTCCAGGAAAAGCAGAAAGTTGATTAGACTTTGGTGGGAGGGCATGGGAGTATACACAGCCATCCTGCTCTGTGTTTCAAGATGAGGGAAGTTTAAGTTCTTGGTGGCAGTGAGTCAGGGATAGGACCAAGTAGAAAAAGAACAAGTAGAATTATAAGAACAAGGGGATAGTCAGTGGGTGAAAGTTTCTGAGGAGACATGGGCAGGGGCTGGGAATCAAGAACTAAGTAAAGGAGAGAAGTCAAATTTGAAAAAGCCACTGTGAGAAATTGAGGTTGCTGAAACCCTCAATTCTCTCAGTAACAGTGGCGTCATAGACTTGAAATTCTTCAACAAGCATCTTAGAGTTATCTATCCTGTTTATGCCTGCTGTTGACCTCTCTAGAAGGGGTGGGGAGTCCTTTTCAAGTCAGGAGGTTGGGACAGGCTATCAGAGGTGGCCTTTGCCAGGAAGCAATCAGTCTGATGTTGGATTCTGATCACAAACATTGAGTTCCTGCTCTCTTCACCTTTTTGTTTCCTTTTTAAAAATCTATATGCTTTTCTTCAGACTTTAGTTTGAAAAGACATAAGGACATAGTGTCTTGTAAAGTGTTCTTTGACACTTAATAGTGATAGTACCTTTGCCTGATAATGTGACCACATAAAGTACATTTTTTGTGCTTCATTTTCTTTATCTTGGTAACTTGGGCATTAGGTTTGATTACTGCTAAGAGTCCTGTTTGTAGCTCTAAAATTCTGTGGTGGCTCTATGTTGAATTGGTGCCCATTTATAAGACGTGAAACAGAAGAAAAAAGGGATACAGCGTGTGCTCATCAGTGAGGGAGCCAGTGTCGATGGGCCACATATGTCTGAAGTCCCCGTGTCACCTTTCCAGGCATCTGCCCTGCAAGGACATTCTGCCTGTGTAAGCAGCGTATGCTTCAGCTCAGAATATATGCCAAGCACACTTGAGAACTTTCGTATTTTGCAGCTGAAGTACAACACAGCTGGCCTCCTAAATGATGTAAAGTCTTCCTCTCCACCAGCAGAATTAAAACTAAGAGGCTGTTATGGTGCCTCTAAGAGAGCGGAGATGCAACCTATAATTATGAATTTATCAGACAATAGGTGACTTCCCGCAAGCAATCCTTAACGTGTTACCCTAATCACACTTATTCCTTTGGAGAATCAGCCTTGTTTCCACAAAATTGAGTTGCGTGGAAGGAAAAGAGGATGGAATAGGGGAAATGGATGTGTTGCTCATCCATCAAGGGTGCAGAAAGAAAATTGCTGGGTTTTCTCCTTAAGGAGAAGGGGGCGACAGAGGATGGCTTGGTTAGACGGCATCATTGACTCAGTGGACATGAATTTGAGCAAACTCCAGGAAACCCGTAGAGGAGCCTGACATGCATGGGGGTCACAGAGAGTCAGACTTGACTTAGCAGCTGAACGATGACTCCTTACCTGCAGCTGAGCAAACCAAAAGATAGAGGAACCAGAATGTCAGGGAGGTGGGTGTTCAGTAGGTGGCCTGGGTGTCTCAAGCCTAGGGCCCTGTGTATATCTCTCCACAGAGCTTAATCCAGGCCTTGTGTGTCATGTTACTTGTGTTGGTATTTAAGGTTAGCCACTGTTTGGGGAAATTTTTTGCCTTTCTTGCTATGAGAGAACCAGAAGGCTTGTGCCATGTAAGGGAAGGAGAAAGGGAGAAGTGTGCTCAGAGGAGACTGAAAAGGAGTCTCAGGAGCAGTCACAAAAGGACAAATAGTGTATGATGCCTGTCACTTATATGAAACGGCCAGGATAGGAAAATCCATAGAGACGGAAGACAGACAAGTGATTGCTGGGGCTGGGGAGAAGGTTGAGTGAGGAGTGACTACCAGCGGGTACAGCATTTCTTTTTGAGGTCATGAAATGTTTGAACGTTAGGTGCTAGTGAAAGCTGTGAATTATATCTCAATAAAACTGTCCTGTATAAAGGGAGCTTCAGTAAACCAAGCAGCTTAATTGCGGAAGGGGTAGGCCTAGTGCAGGGTTGGGGGGCAGTGGAATGTTGTAAATTGGTGCCAACTTTCACCTCCTTTTCTCCAAATCCTTCAGTAATCAGGCTGAGCCCATCCCAGTCAGGGAATTGCATGTGCCTAGAAGTTTATGCTTACAATTCAATCAGTTAAACACAAGAGACCAACATGAGATGGACAGCTCATTTCAAAATAACAAGACTATGAAAAATGTTTTCCTTGGTATGATAAGCACAAAGCAGCCACAGTGTAAAAGGACTTGGAGGCATCCAAGGCTTTGAATTACCATCATTTTTCACACCACTCCTGACAGTGTTTTCTTTTTTCTTTTTCCCAGAATAAACAGAACCTATTCTTGCAAGAAGGGCAATTTAAAATCTTTTGACTTCAGTTGAGTATGTTTTCCATTATTACTTCTGTGGGCTTACCCTCAGCCCTCCCTCTGCTTGGGATCCTGCTGAGTTGCTGTTGCTTTAATTCTCCAGAGATACCCAGGGAGTTAAAATGGACAAGTTAAAATGAAAGGGATGTGAGGAAATCCAGCCCAGCCACTAGTCCGAGCAGGCACATAGGCAGCAGATCTGGGAGGGCCAGGTTCACAAATCAGTCTTAGGAATTAGTCAAGTTCAAGTTTCTGGCTCTTAGGTTTGTAATGATCAGTTCTTAGTAGAACAGTTTCGGGGGACCAACTTCTCAGGTATAAAGGACGTATCAGTTCAGTTCAGTCACTCAGTCGTGTCCGACTCTTTGCGACCCCATGAATCACAGCACGCCAGGCCTCCCTGTCCATCACCAACTCCCGGAGTTCACTCAAACTCATGTCCATCGAGTTGGTGATGCCATCCAGCCATCTCATTCTCGGTCGTCCCCTTCTCCTCCTACCCCCAATCCCTCCTAGCATCAGACTCTTTTCCAGTGAGTCAACCCATCGCATGAGGTGGTCAAAGTATTGGAGTTTCAGCTTTAGCATCAGTCCTTCCAATGAACACCCAGGATTGATCTCCTTTAGAATGGACTGGTTGGATCTCCTTGCAGTCCAAGGGACTCTCAAGAGTCTTCTCCAACACCACAGTTCAAAAGCATCAATTCTTCGACGATCAGCTTTCTTCACAGTCCAACTCTCACATCCATACATGACCACAGGAAAAACCATAGCCTTGACTAGACGGACCCTTGTTGGCAAAGTAATGTCTCTGCTTTTTAATATACTGTCTAGGTTGGTCATAACTTTCCTTCCAAGGAGTAAGCGTCTTTTAATTTCATGGCTGCAATCACACATGCATTAAAACTGGGAATTCAGAGGCTCAAAGGAGTGACTGACAATCCCAGCTTCACATGTGGGATGAAGTCAGGGAGCCAGAGTTGAAACCTAGGGCTTCCACCCTCCTCTGCTGCTCAGCATCTTTTCTTCCTGCAACATCAGCTGCCACGTGGGTCCATCTGTGTGAGGACTTAAGAACTGGACTTTCTAAAGGGCATATGTGAACATTCTTTGGGCCTGGACACTCATGACTAAACCAAGCCACATTCTTCTGAATTGAGCCTGTTGAAAGCCTCTATGAGGTTCTGATGAAATGTGGCATGACTTTAAGGTAAACTTCTCAGCCAGGCCCTTTGGGACTCAATCACACAGAATACAGTTTGTTTCTTTTGGAATGTCCCCAAAGACCAGCATGATGCCTGACATGGTGTCAGATGGGCGCGCCAGGAGAGAAGACTCAGACACACAGGTCATTTATTTCCAAGTGGTGGTCAGGGGCCCAGGCTGCCCTAGGGGAGCACTGACTCCGGCTTACTGATAAAAAACAAAAACTCTGGAGAAGGAAGATTTTGATATTCCATTCTAATTCTATTCTTGAGTGGATTCAACATTCTGATAAAAATAGGATCTTACATGACCAGAGTGGCACAGGGGAGGTGGAAATTTAGTGGTGATTCCTATCCAGTCAGGCCAGGGGTATTAAATAGACTCCAACTGAAAAGTAGTTAAAAGTTTACTTTAAAGTTGGATGTGAAGGATATGGAATAAGTTTTCCTAATGAAATAGTGGTGTAAATGGGGGTTGTAGGTAATAAAAATTGAGCAGAGCTGGAATTAGCTAACTGAGGAAAGGAGTGTAACAGCCAGGTAACCTCTTGAAAGAGGAAGAAAGGAGGTGATGAGGGAAAGACCTTTCTTAATATGACCCCCCCATTTTAATCATAAAGAAGTTCTGTAAACCCCAGATGACATCATTCTTACCTAATGTTGGAATTCTCAGTCCTAAAGAACTAAATTTTCATTTTAAATTATGCTCGTGTAGGGCTGATTAGACCCTAATCATGCTGACCAAACTCATGGGAGTTTATCAATTCGAACATCAGTTTGTTAATTCTTATCTAGAAAGCTATCTTTCTGATGACTGGAAAACCATCTATTTATATCAACTGCATCTGCTAGGTAGTGCTTTGGAGTAATAACCCAGTTATCATATGTATTTAGAAGCAGAACAACAACAAAAAGGTTGGATTTTAAAGGAGGTTTATTTAGTCACATAAAATGTGGAAAGTCTTTTACTGAGGAACAGACATATTTAGTGGCAAAAATAATAAAATTACCAGTTAGGTTGGTAGTATTGGATGATTACTAATATTTTTATTTTTCACATTCAGATTTGATTTCTTTGCAGTGCAACTCTGTGCAGCTTTATAGTTGACCAATTATACTTCACTGGGAGCACACTTTCAATAAACTGCTTCCCATTTGCCTTCTTAAGGAACTTCTAAGTTTCAAAGTGTGTGGATTTCTTAGTAGTCCCATAAGTATCTGTAATTCTTTGCAGCTTTTCTAACTTTGGGATGTTTTACTTCTTGTATTCATGCTGAAATTTAGTATCCATTGAGGAAGGGCATTGAGGTGCATTGAGGAAGTACCAATGTATTGGTAGAAGTACCAAGTCTGGTTGACTACAGATATGCAAATAATCAAATGCTCTGTTACAATTGCTATTATAGAGGGATCAATAAAGGCAATGGGCCATGGGTAAGGAGGTTCAGAAGTCCAGGCAAGGCTTCATGAAACTGAAACTGGATGATAGATGAGGCATTTGCTAGATCATAAACGGATGGGTGCATAGTGAACCCTTCCTAAGCACATGGAACAGCATGGGCAAACCATGGTATGAGGGAGCCCCATGTTTCATGGGGCATGTCAGTATCCCTGAAGCGTAGAATTAGCAGAAGTGATGTGGCAGATGAGCCTGGACTTGGACAGGTAAATAGGAACCAGATCAGGAAAGGCCTTGCATCTCTTGTAAAATAGTTTCCATTGTAGCCTGTAGGTTGTAGGAAGCCACTGAATTCTTTTGAATAGCATATTTTGAAGGGTCCAGGCTCATTTGTAATTCTTATCCAGCATGGAGGCCAAGTTCGACACAGTTCTATAAAGAAAGGTTGCATTTATTTCCTCTGGCAATGGTTGAGGCAACTGCACATTAGCTTTTTGTTTTCTTTGAGGGAATTTTTTTATTGTGTTTATATATATATATACACAAAAACACACACATACATACCTACATACATACATACATATATATTTAGAGATTCCCTGGTGGCTCAGTGGTAAAGAATTTACCTGCCAACTCAGGAGATGCTGGTTCAATCCCTGGGTTGGAAAGATCCCCTGGAGAAGGAAATGGCAACTCACTACAGTTTTATTGCCTGGGAAATCCCACAAATGGAGGAGCCTGGCAGGTGATCACAAAGAGTTGGACATGACTTAGCAACTAAATAACAGCAACAGCATATATATAACATAGAATTTGCCAATTTCGCCATTTTTAAGTACAATTTTTAAAGTACGTTTTAAGTACAATCCAGTGGCATTTAGTACTTTCAAAATATTTGTAATCATCTCTACTGTCTATTTCTAAAACTTTTCCATCACCCAAAATAGAGACTCTAACCAATAAGCAAAATCTCCCTGTACCCCTCCCTCAGTCCCCTGGTAACCTCTAGGCTTTGAGTATCTGTGAATTTGCCTATTCTAGACAATTGAATTGTTTCTACCTTTCGGCCATTGTGAATAATGGTGCAGTGAACATTGGCCTACATGTGTTTATTTCACTCTCTGCTTTTAGTTCTTTTGGGTATAAACCTAGAATTGGAATTGCTAGGTCATATGATAATCCTATGTTTAACTTTTTAAGAACTGCCAAAATGTTTTCCACAACAGCTGCACCATTTCACATTCCCACTGGCCATGTAGGAGGGCTCTAATTTCCTTACATCCTTGCCAACACTTACTTTTCCTTTTTGATGTTGTTTTATTTTATTATTATGGCCATCCTAGTGGGTGTGAAGCACAACCTCATTGTGGGTTCATGCCCATTAGTTCTGAAATATGCAAAGACGTTTTCTAGTATGTAGTATCAAGCTCTGAAGTCGTTTTTGTCCCCGAGGTTTCGTGTTTCTGTTTTTTGACATGAAAAATGTTTGTAGATTTTTATTTCCAAATGAATGGTTGTAGTTGGAGCATTCTTTCAGAAAAAATTGTTTTTTAAAGTAAGACAACTCTGTGCTCTGAAATGCCCTCTATTGCATTCGGGATCAATTTGCTAAAAGAGCAGCTACTGGCTATAGCAGTGTGCTGGCAGTACAAGTCCTACTTTCTTTGCCCTGGTTCAGATCCTCCACATCTCTGGGATGGACTAGGGCACTGGCCTGCTTTCTGCCCTTCCTGCCTGTGATCTCCGTCTCTTCTAGTTCTAAGAGTATAAGCATTGGAATCAGACCCTCATCAGAGATACTCAGAGCTGTCACTAGCTGTGACACCTCGGGCAAATCACTTAATCTCACTAAGCCCTGTGTCCTTACCTGTAGAAAGGGGAAGCAGTAGTGTCTATTTGACTGGTCTGCTGTGAGGACAGTACATGCTGAGCCCTTGGTATCTGGCTTAGCATGTTGAGCACGCTTGGTAATTGTTAATTTGGGGCCGATTTTGCAGCCAGCAGACTTACCTTTCTAATAATCTGATTATAGAACTCTTCTATTTGAACTACTTTGGATTTCTACTTTCTCAAAACAAACTTCAAACTATTTGGCAGTGCACACAGGGCCCTTCACACCCTGGGTTGCTAGCCTTGTGTACTATCTCACCCCCTTTCCTCAGCGTCGTAAGCCCCCGGCTAGTATAGCCCAGACACATTTGTGTCACCAGAGCTTAGTGTTTGCTCTTCCCTCTACCTGACTGAGCCTCGTATAAGGAATTTATCCTTGATTCTCGAAGTCCATAAGAAGACACCCTTCTCTGTGAAGCCCCATCTGGCATGCTGAACTGGGTCATGGCTCACTTCTCTATATTACAGTGATTGTTATCACATGAGTGTTTTTGCACTGAACTGCTCTGTCTTACTCATCTCATTTATTTTATGCATCCAGTAGGGGTTTCATCAAGATGTGAATATGGTAATTAATTACCTGCATAAGTCATTTATAGAAAGCAGCTCTACACCCTTGTTCTCTAGCTTGACATGGCTTGGGCAGGATTATGGGTAGAATTTCCTTATCTTAAAGCTCACCTGTCTTTCCTGGTAGCCGTATAATCATCAAAACAGACTCCTTAACAGTGAATCTTGTTTGCTTCTGTTGATCTTGACCACAGTTTTTTGTTTCTTTGATTGGTATGTGGTTTTTTTTTTTCTGTTCTGTACATTATCTTCCTCTATTTTTTAAACTTTTAATTTTATATTGGAATAACAGTATGTGATAGTTTCAGGTGGACAGCAAATATACTCAGCTGCCGTCTATGGGGTCGCACAGAGTCGGACACGACTGAAGCGACTTAGCAGCAGCAGCAGCATACGTGTACAGGTATCCATTCTCCCCCAAACTTCCCTCCCATCCAGGCTGCCGTATAACACTGTGCAGAGTTCCCAGTGATACACAGTAGGTCCTTGCTGGTTGTTGATTTTAAATACAGCAGTGTGTACATGTTGATCCCAAACTCCCTAACTATCTCTCCCCTAATCCTTCTTCCCCACAACCATAAGTTCATTCTGTAAGTCTTGTGAACAACTGTGTTTTATTTATTTAACAATTTATTGAACACCCAGTTTGTATAAGTCGCTAGAAAACCCCCCTAAGGTAGACAAAGAATTGCAAAAGGAGTTTCTGTTAATGAGGCTTCTCAAAATAAATGGTCTTGCTTACCCTGTGGCTTTGAAAAATGTAAAATCTAGTAGGAGAACTTGTAGTCTTTATCATTTCCTTCAGAGGCCTTGGGAATTCTAAGTCCTCATGGCATCATTGTATTTCCAAAACAGTTCATCCTTCCTTCTTGGTCAGCAGATGGGGCCACTTGTAGTCCTGACTCAGCTCCTGAATTTCTGGTGAAATCTGAAACTAGAGAGATGAGAGGAATCCTGCTGTTTGGAAAGAAGTCAAGAGGGAGCTCGCAATAGGAAGCAAGCAATTCAGAAGTAAACACTCAACAAAATAATCCTGTGTCATCTAGAGTCTACAGTGAGTTTTCTTATGCCGGCTGTTTAGTCTGAAACTATACTAGGTTGAGACTCACAATTTTGTCAGTTTTTGTCTTTTAAAAAATGTTCCTTCATTGTTTATAACCTGACTCCCTTATCTTAAAAACTACAAATTCAGTAGCATTCTTTTGAAAAGACATTAATGAAAGGGGGAGGAGGTGAGTCAGGAGTAAAGTGCTAGCAAAAAGCACAGTTTTGAAAACTAGACATAAAACTGAGTTCTGTGCTTCTTGACAGTTAAGGCAAAAGAGAATAAAAGAAAGAATAAAATAAATAAAGACCAAGCACTGAATTAACACTTTGAAATATTATGATTTCAAAAATTTTGAAATTGCTTAGCTGAAAGTTTTTATTAGTTTTTAAGAAAATATGATTATAGGTTTCCTCTCTGGTACTTCACATCTTGAGATGATGTTGGATCCACACTTGGAGTTAGAATGGGCTTTTGTTCCTAAGTTTGAAAGATAGCCGGCTATGGGCACTCACAATTATTCGATGTTTTTCAGCTGGTCATTAAAAATGTCACCCCTGGAAGTGGTACCTTGCCATCCTTTTAGTGGTCAAAGTGTAATATTTTTGTACTAAAGGCAGTTTCAGTTCAGTTCAGTCACTCAGTAGGTACAAAATGACACAGGAGTTACATAGTTTAATAACTGCATCTAATTGGATTCAGCCATCCCAATAACTCTCTCATTGTTTATCATCATCCACATTTAACATGGGTAAAACTGAAACTCATAAAGGTTGAGTAAGTTAACTGCCGATTTGTGGCAGAACCAGGGTGGAAATCAGGTCTGGGGATTCTCTGGCATCATTTTCTCCATTCCACCACACTCAACAAGTGTTTGCTGGGTCCCATAGTTACTAGCCAATTAGTGCTTCTGATGGATGCAAGCGTTCACAGGAAAATGTGCAGCGAAGCATTGAACTGAGTGTGTATGGATAGGTGAATCAGTGGGTGTTCATTAAAAAGATACAGTGGTATCAAAATTTAATGCTCTACTCTTGAATTTAGCCCCAATCTCATTAAAAGAGCTGGTGTCAGAACATATTTCAGACTAAGGATCAAAAAAAGATTCAAACTGTGATGATTGGTAATTAGTAATAGAGAACTCTGCTCATAGCTATAATTTTGTGTGTTTATGAGTGTTCTCTTCAATAAATGTTTATAACTAGTATTCTTTTCTTCCTTGAAAAATACATTTTGGGATGATGACTTAAAAAGAAATAAACTTTCATTTTCTGAAAGTGGCTACTGTATGGTAGCCCGTCTGTGGAAGTTCATTCATGACTGTCTTGGAAATGAATTGTTATGCATCTGTGGAGAAGGCAATGGCAACCCACTCCAGTACTCTTGCCTGGAAAATCCCATGGATGGAGGAGCCTGGTAGGCTGTAGTCCATGGGGGTCTCGAAGAGTCGAACATGACTGAGTGACTTCACTTTTACTTTTCATTTTCCTGCATTGGAGAAGGAAATGGCAACCCAGTCCAATGTTCTTGCCTGGAGAATCCCATGGATGGAGGAGCATGGTGGGCTGCTGTCTATGGGGTCGCACAGAGTCGGACATGACTGAAGTGACTTAGCAGCAGCAGCAGCAGTGCAAAACTTGCCTCACGTCTCCAAGTGGGACCAGTCACCAATCAGTGGCATCACAGTGAAAGCCAGAGATGGAAAGTCCAGATCCATTAATATAACACATGATACTGGAGTCAGACATTAAAGAAGTGTTATGGCTGCATATCCTTTCCCCTATTCCTATTGAGAAGTCTTTTTCTAGATAGGAGCTCTGATTCAAAGAAAATAGCGAAGATCAGGTCTTGAGTAACCTAGAAATGTTGGTTCAGGAAATACTGTCTTGGTCTTGAGTAACCTAGAAATGTTGGTTCAGGAAATACTGTCTTGATGAATTCTTCTCTTTTCTCTCCTTCCATCATAAGGCATCTCCTTGACCTCACCTCTTCCCCTTCATCTATCTCAACCATCATGTATAATAATCTACTGTGTGTGTCCAGTATGTGTGTATAGTAAGCTCCTTGAAGAAAAGGCTGACATCTTTGTCTTGTTGTAGAAGGCCTCCTGATATTCTTCAACAACAAGGAATTCCTAGATAGGCCTCATGTTTGTCATACAGGGAGAACTGTGGTACATTTCTTTCTGTCTCCACATCTTTCTCCATCTCCTGTATTACAATGTGCTACTTCTATGTCAATGACACAGTGATAATTGACAAATGAGCACTTAGTAATTAATAGCAATGGGCACTATCTCAGGTTTAACAAACTCTGCTCCATGAGGGATATCACTTTGTCTCCCTTTATTTCCTTTATGAAAATTATCTGTGTGGGTACAGATATTAAGATCTATACTTTGAAGATTTTAATAATTCTTACCCAAATATTTTGATAAAGAAAATCCTCTATATTGTTAAACAAACAACAAAAACAGAATACCTCAGACCCTTGTTTCTGGGTCTTCCCATATCTAATTAAGGGAAAATAAATTGCCCATGTGGAAGTATAACCAACCTTAATCTAATTTTATTCAGGATTTTTTTTCTCTCCTGTCTTTGAAGAGGAAGATATGTAAGAAAAATTCTCAGATTAATTCCAATTCTAAGATTACTTGATTCCTTAGTCTTTTGTAGCATTCAAGATTGCTGGGAGAAATGTCAATAACCTCAGATATGCAGCATTCATGTAGTCAGGGCCAATTCAAACTTTTTTTTTTTTTTTTTTTTTTCTGCAACTTGATTTTTAAGAGTGAATAGTACAATGAAAATTTATTTTAGAGGAAATATTTTAACGAAAAAAAGAGTTGTTAACATGACTCTCTAGGGTACTGATTCATTGAAGTGGTTTTTGAGAGATAATTGACATACTAGTTTCAGGCGTACAACATGATGTTTATATATATGCATATGTTGTGAAATGATTCCACGATAAGTTAACATCTATCACCACACATAGTTACAAATTTTTCCTCTTGTGATGAGAACTTTTAACATCTACTCCCTTTCAGTTCAGTTCAGTTGCTCATTCGTGTCCGACTCTTTGCGACCCCATGGACTGCAGCACGCCAGGCTTCCCTGTCCATCACCAACTCCCGGAGCTTGCTCAAACTCATGACCATTGAGTCAGTGATGCCATCCAACCATCTCATCCTCTGTTGTCCCCTTCTCCTCCTGCCTTCAATCTCTCCCAGCATCAGGGTCTTTTCAAATGAGTCATCAGGTGACCAAAGTATTGGAATTTCAGTTTCAGCATCAGTTCTTCCAATGAATATTCAGGACTGATTTCCTTTAGAATGGACTGGTTTGATCTCCTTGCAGTCCAAGGGACTCTCAAGAGTTTTCTGCAACAACACAGTTCAAAAACATCAATTCTTCAGCACTCAGCTTTCTTTGTAGTCCAACTCTCACATTCATACATGACCACGGGAAAAAACATAGCTTTGACTAGACAGACTTTTGTTGGCAAACTGATATCTCTGCTGATGTCATTAAAATATGCTGTCAAGGTTGGTCATAGTTTTTCTTCCAAGGAGCAAGCATCTTTGAATTTCATGGCCTCAGTCACCATCTGCAGTGATTTTGGAGCCCAAGAAAAGAAAGTCTTCATTGTTTCCCCATCTATTTGCCATAAAGTGATGAGACCAGATGTCATGATCTTTGTTTTTCAAATTTGAGTTTTAAGCCAGCTGTTTCATTCTCCTCTTTTACTTTCATCAGGAGGCTCTTCAGTTCTTCTTTGCTTTCTGCCATAAGGGTGGTGTCATCTGCATATCTGAGGTTATTGATATTTCTCTCAGCAATCTTGATTCCAGCTTGTGCTTCTTCCAGCCCAGTGTTTCTCATGATATACTCTGCATAGAAGTTAAATAAGCAGGGTGACAATATACAGCCTTGATGTACTCCTTTTTCTATTTGGAACCAGTCTGTTGTTCCATGTCCAGTTCTAACTGTTGCTTCCTGACCTGCATACAGGTTTCTCAAGAGGCAGGTCAGGTTGTCTGGTATTCCCATCTCTTTCAGAATTTTCCACAGTTCATTGTGATCCACACAGTCAAAGGCTTAGCAACTTACAAATATAGAATACAATATTATTAATTGTAGTCACCATGCTTTCATTATATCCCTTTGACTTACTCATTTTATAATTGGAAATTTATACCCATGACCATCTTTACCCATTCCACCCACCAGCTACTTCTCACCTCTGGCAACTATCCGCCTGTTCTCTATATCTGAATTTGGCTTAATTTTAGACTCCGTATATAAGTGAAATCATACAGTTTTTGTCTTTCTCTGAATCATTTCACTTAACATAATGCCCTCAAGATCCATCCATGTTGTCACAGATGGCAAGTTTATTCTTTTTTATGGCTGAATAATAGTCCATTGTGTATATGTGTGTGTATCACAATTTCTTTATTCATTCATCCACTGATCAACACTCAGATTGTTTCTTTGTCTTGGCTATTATAATACTGCAGTGAATATAGGGGTGTGGATATCATTTCAAATTAATGTTTTCATTTCTTTTGGGTAAATATGCACAACTGTAATTGCTGAATCATATTTATAGTTCTAATTTTAATTTTTTTGAGGAACCTCCATACTGTTTTCCATGGTGGCAGAACCAGTTTACATTCCTACCAACAGTGCACAAGAGTTCCCTTTTCCCCTCCATCTTTGGGCTTCTTATCCTCTTTTTTTTTTTTTTTTTTAATAATAACCATTCTGACAAGTGTGAGGTGATATCTCACTGTGAGTTTGATTTGCTTCTCCCTGTGATTACTGAGGTTGGTCATCTTGTTATGTACTTGTTGGTCATCTATCTGTGTTCACTGGCAAATGTCTATACAGATCCTCTGCTTATTTTTAAATCAAACTGGTTTTTGTTTTTTTGCTATTATATGAGTTCTTTACATATTTTGGATATTTACACCTTATTAGATGTATGATTTACAAATGCTTTCTCACATTATGTTGGCTGCCATTTCATTTTGTTGATGGTTTTCTTTGCTGTTTAGAAACTTGAATTTGACATAGTTCTCACCTGATTATTTTTGCTTTTATTTTAAATCATTTTATTATTAAATATTTAATAAAATAGTTATTTAATAAAATAATTATTAAATATTTTATTATTTTGCCTGTGCTTTTAGTGTCAAGTCTAAAAACTTGTCAAGACCCAAGTCAGAGTTTACTTCCTATGCTTTCTTCTAGGAATTTTATAGTTTCTGTTTGTTATTTTAATCCAGTTAGACTATGTTTTTTATGATGTAGCATAGTGATCCAATTTCCTCCTTTTTTATGGGGTTGCTCATTTTTCTTGACTTCCCAGGTGGCTCAGTGGTAATGAATCCACCTACCAATGCAGGAAACATGGGTTCGATCCCTGGGCTAGGAAGATCCCCTGGAGAAGGATATGGCAACCCACTCCAGTATTCTTGTCTGGAAAATCCCATGGACAGAGGAGCCTTGTGGTCTATAGTCCATGGGGTTGCAAAAGAGCCCAACATGACTTAGTAACTAAAGAACAACCACTTTTCTGAGCACCATTTACTGAAGAGACTGCCCTTTATCATTGTATATTCTTGACTGGTCATAAATTAATTGACAGTATATGCTTAGGTTTTTTCTTGGCCCTCTATTCTGTTCCACTGATGTGTCTGTTTTTATGACAATATCATTCTGATTTTGATTATATTTTGATTCTATATTTGTGATAGAGTTTGAAATCAGATAGTGTGATTCACCTAGCTTTATTCTTCTTTCTCAAGTTTGCTTTGGTTATTCAGAATCCTTGTGGTTCCATACAGATTTCAGGATTGTCTTTAAACTCTGTGAAAAAATACCATTGGAATTTTGGTATTGCACTAAATCTTTAGATAGCTTTGAGTAGTATGGACATTTTAACAATATTAATTTTTTCTAATCTGTGAGCACAGAATACCTATTTGTGTCACCCACAGTTTCTTTCATCAATATCTAGTTATCAATGTCCAGATTTTTTTTATCTTCTTGGTAAAATTTATATCTGTGTATTTTTATTATTCTTTGTAATTTGAAAATGGGATTGTTTTATAATTTCTGTTTCTGATAGTTCACTATTAGTATATAGATATACTAAAGAATTTGATATATTGATTTTGTATCCTACAATTTTCTGAATTTATTAGTTCTAGTAGTTTTTTGGTCATGTCTTTGGATTTTCTATATGGATCATGGCATCTACAAACAAAGCAGTTTTACTTCTTGCTTTCTGATTTTATGTCTTTTCTTTTTCTTGCCTCATTCCTCTGTCTAAGACTTCTAATACTATGTTGAATAAAAGTGGTGAGAGTAGGAATTCTTGTCTTGATCCTGAACTTGGCAGAAAAGTTTTTCAGTTTTTCACCAATGAGTGTGATGTTAGCTGTAGGTTTTTCATATATGGCCTTCGTTAGGTTGATACGCATTCTCTTTGTGCTCACTTTATTGAGAGGGTTTTTTTTTTTATTGTAAATGGATGTTGAATTTTGTCAAATGCTCTTTCTGCATCTACTGGGATAGCCATGATTTTCATCCTTCATTTTGGCTAGTGTTGTATATCACATTGATTGAAATGCAGATATTGAACCATCCTTGCACCGTTGGAAGAAATCCCACTTGATCATGGTGTGCAATCCTTTTTAATGTATTTTTGAATTTAGTTTGTTGTTACTTTGCTGAAAGTTTTTGCATTGATGCTTATCAGGGATATTGGCCTGTAATTTTATTTTCTTGTAGTATCCTTGTTTAGTTTTGATATCAGAGTAATGCTGGCCTCACAAAATGAGTTTGAAGTATTCCCTTCTCTGCTATTTTTTGGAAGAGTTCGAGAAGTATTAGTATTAATTCTCTCTGAATGTTTGGCAGAATCCATCAGTGAAGCCATCTAGTACTGGGCTAAAGGATTTTTTGTTGTTGTTTTAATTTTATTTTGGCTACACTGGGTCTTCACTGTGGGGCACAGGCTTTCTCTAGTTTCAGCACACATAGACTTCTCTTGTGGTCGTGCACAGGCTCTAGAGCATGAGGGTTCTATTGCTGTGGCACACAGGCTCAGTAGTTGTAGCCTGTGGGCTCAGTAATTGCGATGTGTAGCCTCTAATTTGCAACATGAGAGCTTAGTTGCCCCGTGACATGTGAGATCTGATCTCCCCAATTAGAGATGGAACCCACATCCTCTGCATTGCAAGGTGGATTCTTAACCACTGGACCACCAGGGAAGTCCCTCGATTCACATTTTACAAATACCTGTAGTAACGAGACCTCATACCAGAGTATAAATTGAGTGTCTGGTGACTTCTGTTCCTTTATGCTATTGAAATTCTCTGCCATTGAAACCTGAGAATTTTAAGAATAGCACCTACACAGGAACCTTGTTTCCCAGCCATCAAAATGGCCAGTCACTCCAGAATCTTGGGAAAGAAACAATGCTTTATGTTTAAGGATGGGACACTGAAGGAATTTATTTCTCCTTTTTTTCTACCCTGATACTTTGTATTTTCAAATATTCCTCTAGAATAGTTGTTGAAATAGATGATGCAGAAGGCCAATGGGGCTAATTTTTCAATGTATCTAAGTGTTTTTAAGAGTCAAACCACCAGGGACCCCAGAGAAGTTATAATTTTATTTCCTATCAGTTATTATGGGTTGATGTGGAGATTTGTAAGAAAGCAAGGAAACATTTTTTTAGCCCAATTAGTACCCTACATTAGTGAAGTATAGGAGTCACCAAGGGTTGTCATGTAGCTCAAAGAGATTTAATGTTTTTCTTATAAACTCCCTTCCTTGCAACAATAAAAGCAGCTCCTTCTGAGAAAGGTTAAAAAAAATCTGAGATGGTAAATTATAAGTATGTAGTACTGTAGGATTCCTCTCTTTTTCTTCCACTTTGCTTCTGGGAGGCTAAGCTTTTAATGGTGATTATCAGATTTGAGCTAATAATTGTGTTCTAATTTACTGGTTAAAAAGTTCCATTGATGGCACTCATGTTTTTATTGTGCTTTTAATAAAGCTCTTTGAAGAGAAGAAATGTTCCTCAGAATTCTGAATACTTTCCTAACGCTCCTCTACATCCCCCTTTGAAACACTATTTTGAGGAACTTCTTCCTTTGCACATTTTGCTTAAATAGATTTATTGAGAACCTTTTGAACATGTATAGGAAAATCACAAAAATACAATGAATAATTTAAGAATCTTCTTAAAGTGACTGGGTACCTCTGACAGTTGGCTTTTTGAAAGGCCAAAATATCATTTTCATATTATGTTTATATTATATAACACAAAATTTCTTTGCAGAAGGTAGGTTATTTTTAGTGTTTCTTTAGGAAATGGATATAGTAATGGGATATGGGCTTCCCTGGTGGCTCAGTGGTAAAGCATCTGCCTGCAATGCAGGAGACACGGGAGATGTGAGTTTGATCCCTGGGTCAGGAAGATCTGCTGGAGAAGGAAATGGAAACCCACTCCAGTATTCTTGCCTGGAGAATCCCATGGACAGTGCAGCCTGGCAGGCCACAATCCATAGTGTCGCAAAGAGTTGGACACGACTGAAGCAACTTAGCATTAGCACACAGACAACAATGGGATAAAGACATTTCTTTGGTTTTCTACAATTTCTTCAGCCAGAAGTTCTCCGGAGTACATCGGGCCCTCTGGCTGGGTATGCCTGGGATTGATCTAATACAAAACGGGCATTCATTTGACTAAAAGAATGTCTGAGATTTCCAGCCAACATCAGAAAAAACTAGGAAAGAGGAAGTGTGTATTATTTGAGAGAGGTAATCCCTAGTAAGCTCATCAAATATCAGCAGCCTCAGAAAAGTTTAAATTGCTTTCTTACTACTCCATTTTATTTTTACCCACTTTCTTATGCCTGGTCAGAAAATGAACTCAGGGGTCCAAAAAAAAGTGGATCAAAGTGAACTTCCACCGGACAAAAATGGGGACAGTATCAAAAGTAGCTGAGAATGCAGGGTAACTGGAACTCTCACTCGTTACTAAGGGCACTGTAAATTGGTACCATTACCTTAGAAGGTGAATTGGAAGTTTCTAACTCAGTGTTGCTGCTTCAGTGTATCTAGCAGGAGATAAGCATGAGTATCCTTAACCAAATAACAAAGTATTTCCATACCGTGGTAAACTATGAAGCAGTGAAAGGGAATAAGCTAGATCTGTTCCAGCTCAGCACAGAGGAATTTCCACTATGCATTGAGTGGGGGGAAGAAAAGTTAAGAGATTATACACAAACACACATATGCATGGAGAAAGAAGAGCATTGTCTTTTTTCGTGGGGGCTGGGGGTGAATCTGGGAAGTTTACGGGGCTGGGGGAAGTTTTTGCATCATCAAGTGATCTGCTGACATATTTTAGAGAGCAAACAACTGGACTGATTGGAGATAAGAATTGTTTCTACTACTGAGTCAATGGGTTACCCCCATGCGTAGTGCTTTCCCTTGTCTTACTTCTGATTTGGCTACTGGTGGCTCAGACAGTAAAGAATCTGCCTGCAATGCAGGAGACCTAGGTTCAATCCCTGGGTCAGGAAGATACCCTGGAGCAGGGAATGGCTATGTCCTCCCGTACTTTTTGCCTAGAGAATTCTAGGAACAGAGGAGCCTGGTGAGCTACAGTCCATGGGGTTGAAAAGAGTTGGACATGACTGAGTGACTAACACTTTCACTTTCAAAATGTGAATGTAGCAGCTGGCTCTCATTTACCCAGAAATTGCCTCACAAATATTAATTATTCAGTTTCAGATGAGAGTAAGTTGATGTTCTCTTCATGGCTGAATGAGTTTTTTAGAGAAAGCCAAGATGAATGTTACGGTAGGAGCTTGTGAGGATCATAAAAATTGTTGGTACCAATGCACGAAGTTGACTAGGACAGCGGGAAAAGAGCCATGTCCGCCTTAAGCTAAAAGGAAGAACAGCTTGGTCTCTAGGGAGAACAGGGGATATTATTGAACTGCATAGAGGTTGTCTTGAAAACAACACACCTGCATTTAACCTGCCAGTGCTCATCCCGTATCTGTATCATCTGTTTGAGAAAAGTCACTGTTCCAAGATTTTTCTTCCCCTTTGGGTTGTGAAATGTCCTGTCACTTGAAGAGTCCTGCTCCTAAGATTTGGGACAAGACTGCACTTAAGTAAGGTTTTCAAACAACTGTGGAACTAGTCCTGAGATAGTAAGATGTCTTACCCATCAACTTTTGACCGCGGGAAGCACTTACATTCCACTAGATGCAAAGCTATTATCTCTAGTTCCTCTAATTCCACACTGAATTAGTTTGTGTGGAACTATGAAGTCAGGATAGAGAAATCAATAGACTCCGACTCTTTGGCCTAATTTAATCTTACAACCTTGGAAATAATGCCCATCGTATTGGCTGCATTAAATTAGTTTATTGATTAACCCTTTCACTTGATTTGTCCATTGTCCTAAACTGTATTTGGGGAAGGAAAGGGCAACCCACTCCAGTGTTCTTGCTTGGAGAATTCCACGGACAGGGGAGCCTGTCAGGCTGTGGTCCATGAAGTCACAGAGTCGGCCACGACTGAGCAGCTGAACACACTAAACTGTATTACCCTTCACTATTATCAGGTTTTGACTCAGGCTAACATTCTGGAGGAAGATGAAATGGGATCTTCCAGTTCATTGCTGTCTCCTGTATAGAGATGCATTTTAAGTTGTATATAGTCAGATATGTGTTTTCTGTTAGTGTGTATGAAGCATAGAACTGCCACCTGGGCTTGGACCCAGGGGTCCCCACACTGCTCAGCTTACTGTCTCCCACAGGAAATCCATTGTTACAGAAGAGCATTCTGGTGTGATTTTTCTTACAGCATTAGTATCAAAGGTTAGACCCTCAAGCCCTTTATTCCATTATTGGACCCTGAGTATACCTTTAAATTTATCTAAAGCTATTTTGGTCATTCATCATTTCATTTAGTAAGTATGTACTAAGTGTTCAAAACTTGTTCTGTATGCTGGACGTCAAAGATGAAAAAGAAGTAAGGACATATTCTCAAAGAATTTAAAGGATATTTGGAAAAATTAATGTGTAAATAAATGCAGTGTTGGGAGTATGAATAAGAGTAAGAAAAGGTAAAAAATGAGAAGTAGCCCATTTATTTCTTGATTATGTAGCATCTTTTGGAGTATTGAGTTTCACATAATTCTATATAGAAATTACTTATAGTGTTTTTAAAATAAAGTGAATATGTGTGAGAAAGCACCTAACTTAGTAGCTAGTACAGTTCAGATTTTCAGTATATGTTGATTTCTCCTTCCTTTTCTCAAGCTTTGAAATGCCTGGTCTATAAATTGATACATTCCAGTTACATTCCTTTTCAAATCTCATCCTCTAGATTGGCAAACTCTTGTATTTTAGTGTGACTTCATTGGGTATAACTTCATCCCCTCGGTCATTACACTTAATTTTTTTGAATCTTTTCCAGATCCATTACATTTTTCTTTAAGCATAACAATTTGAACTGCACACAATGTACCAAATACATAAGCACCCTTGTTCTCCAGAATTATAGGATAATATTTTGTACCTTTTCTAATGATAGTTGACATTTTGTTGGCCATTTTTCTGGGCAATAACACACTGGATCAGTGTCATTAAAAATAGTCTGTGATGTCATCAAGGCTTCTTTTTTAAGTTGTGCCAGGGAGAAAGCTCTTTCGGCAGCTGGGAAAATATGAGTTATTCTTTTTTTTTAGTAAAAATACTGTCTTCTGCTCACCCGTGTTGAAGTTTTTTTAAACTAATTAATTTCTTTTTATTCTTTTATTGAAGGAAAATCGCTTTACGGCATTTTGTTGTTTTCTGTCAAACCTCCTCCATGGTGAAATTTACTGGTTGGTTGTTTGTTGGTTGGTTGCCAGTCACAGCTTCAGAAGCTTGCCCAGCACACCACCTCCAGTGCCATGGTGGCTGTGGTACTTGCCGTTCATATTGCTGCAGAAGCTCTGTGTCAGCTGCACATTTAAAGATTGCAAAGTATTTTAGCTCCAGGAGGTGTTAGAACTCAGTTGAATCCATTCCTTCCCACATTTCCAGTGTGTCTAAAACTATCTCCTCTCCATTATACAGAGCAGCACTGACCAATTTCATGGCGATGTTTTTGAAAATAGAGTTTGGTATGGAACCTTGGCAGTTTTATGACATGTTTCATACATATAAAAATACATGGTACCTCTATGTAAGGTACAAAGAATAAAATGAACATATGTACCTATTATTCAGCTTAGCCAACATTATCTATAACCATATGTGTCTTTAACTATCTTTCTTTCCCTCCTCCCCAGAGGTAACTCCTGGCCAAAATTTTGTATTTATTATTCTCTTGCTTTTCTTTAAGGTTGGCTACATTTCTCTAAGCACTAATAAACAATGTTTGTATTTAAAAAATTTTTTTATATAAATGGTGTCATATTCTTCTGGAACTTGTTGTTACTTAATAATGTGAGCTGCATTTATGTTGACATATATAGTTCTCATCAGTTAATCTTTGATTGTCCTATGGTATTCCAATGCATACATTTATCACAGTGTATTTATCCTGTCAGTGGAGAGTTTAGAATTTTTTTATGTGTGTGTTTGTGTGTGTGCTATGCCATGAACATTCTTGTACTTGTGTGAGAACTTCGGCAGGATATATACCTATAAGTGAAATTGATGAGCTGTGTGCATCTTCATTCATATTGTATAATGTCAAACTGTATTCCAGAGTGGTGCTAGTTTACATTTCCACCATCATTGTCTGAATCCACTTTGTTCTGTGTTCTTGCTGTACTGGTTTTTGCTGGACTTGTATATTTTTTGCAAATCTGATAGAGTGAAACGGTGTCATGTGGTATTTAATTCTTATTACTATTGGGCTTCCCTGGTGGCTCAGAGGTCAAAGCGTCTGCCTCCAATGCGGGAGACCCGGGTTCGATCCCTGGGACGGGAAGATCTCCTGGAGAAGGAAACGGTAACCCACTCCAGTATTCTTGCCTGGAGAATCCCATGGATGGAGAAGCCTGGTAGGCTACAGTCCACGGGGTTGCATAGAGTCAGACACGACTGAGCGACGGAACGGAACGGATTGCAGTTGGGCATCTTTTTCATGTACTTACCAGACATCTGTGTTTTTTTCCTTAATCCCTGCTTGTGACTTTTTCCCATTTTTATACCGGGTTACTTTCTTTTCTAAATAATTTGTAAGAGTGCTTAGATCTTATAATGTACATTATACAGTAAATTTTATCTGTTAAGCTGTGGGCTATATGTTACAAATATCTCCCAATTTTTGGCCTATACTTTTATATTGTTTTTTAATAAAACTGTATTTTTAGTTTTAATGCAGTCAGGTATATTAGATTTGCAAGATATGTGATATTGTTTGTTTCCTGTTAAGTGATCTTTATTATTGCCCAAAGTATTCTTATCTTCTAAAATTTTAAAAGTTTTTCATTTTACATTGAAATATTTAATCCACTGGAATTGATGTTGTATGTGTGGTGAAGTGAGGATCTACTTTTATTTTTCAGGTAGCTAACCAGTACACGACTGAGCGACTGAACTGAACTGAACCAGTTCTCTAGATGTCACTTACTGTAATGATTTATACTTTTATCTCTATCAATATCAAGATTGGGTACATGTCTACATGCAAGCTGATACTCTATTTGATTATAAGCAATAGAAAATATCACTAAAGTGGCCTGCTAAGCTAATATGGAACTTATTTATCTCATGCAATAACTATCTGGGGAAAGGCAGTTCAGGCAGGCATAGCAGTTCAAAAGCATCATCAAGAGTTTGAGCTTATTTTACATTAAAACTCTGCCATCCTTCTCAACATTTTCTTCATGGTTACAAGGTAGCTGCTGCACCTCCAGGGATCATATCTGTGTTCATGTCTGGAAGAAGAGGGCAAAGATCCAGTCTTTGTGATGGTTTACCTTGTATTTTTTAGGAAGAGAAGTTTTTCCTGAGGAAATCTTGTATACAACTGTTAAAAAATTGCTAATCTTAGCTTAACGGAGATTCGGAATTTAAATAGACTGTTTAATTGGGCAGCCTCTGCTACAGAAGAAAGCAAGATGGAATGAGGTAGAAATAGTGTTGAGTGAGCCAACTTAACAGTATCTGCTGCAGTGGCCTGTTTCTGAGTTTTCCATTGGTTATACTTACACTTTTCCATTGGTATATGCTTATGTTGAGCACAACACCACATTATCTTACTATAACTTTAAAAGAGTGTTGTTGTGGTAGGGCAGGTTGTCCTTTCTTATTCCCTATTGTTCTTGTTTCAAGCATCTTAGTTATTCTTTTTCTTTTTTTTTAAGAACGTTTTATTTTTTATTGGGGTATAGCTGATTAGCAATGTGGTGATAGTTTCAGGTGAACAACCAAGGGACTCAGTCATACATATACATGTATCCATTCTCCTCCAAACCCCTCTTCCATCCATGCTGACACATAACGTTGAGCAGAGTTCCATGTGCTGTGCAATAGGTCCTTGTTGGTTATCCATTTTAAATATAGCACTGTGTACATGACCTTCCTGAAGTCCCTAACTATCCCATCTTAGCTATTCTTTCTTCTTTTATACTCCATGTAATTTTTAGAATTATCAAGTTAAGCACATGCGCGCGCACACACACACTGATTAATTTTTTTGCGTTGTACTGAACTGATATATTAATTTGAAAATAATTGACATCTTTATAATATCTTTGTTCTCTTTGATCATGGTCCATTTATTCAGGTCTTCCTTAATCTCTTTCAGTAATGGTTATGAGTTTCTGCTGAAATTGATAGATTTGAAAACATAATGATAACTAAAAGACTCTGGAATCAATGGCACATTACCTTGTATGTCACATAAATATACAGGCACATAAAACAGTAATCAGCACTTTACAAGGACTTGTACAAACAAGGATACAAATCAAACACGTTAGGATGTTTTTCTATGGGTGCTCGGGAATTGAAGTAGAAATCAAAGTGAATGGGCCAATGTTGATTTTCCGGGACAAGAGGTAAAGAGTGTTATCAGCTCAATGTTAAAATAGTTAAAAAATTTTAAGTCCTATAATCCTTTGTTAATACATTTTTTTCCTGGTTCATTCGTTGTTATTTAAATCTTGTTATTTTTTTAAATTTTATTTTGTTGGTTTTCATTGCTGGGACGTGCTTTTGGTTTTTTGGATGTTGATCTTAGAACCAGCCATTTTTTAAATTTCTTAATATTTCTGTTTGGATTCTTTGGGCTTTCTGTACATGAAAGTGTATACATTGCAGACAATGATGGGGTTTTTCTTTTGTGATATTGCATAGTACACTGTTAAATAGTACTAGTGATAGTGGATGTACTTGTTTTAATTTTTAAAAGGAACACCTCCAGTGTTTTAATCACTGATGATGACTTAGCTAGCTCCCTCCACATCTTGGTTTACTGGAGCAGGGAAAAGGGGGTGGGGGTATTGGTTGTTCTTTTTAATTTTTTGTGAATTAATTTTCCAGTCCTTTTTCTTTATTAAGATCATCATGTCATTTTTCTACCTTATTCCATTAATGTGATTGGTGCAACATCAGAAAGTGTATTTAGGTACTCAATCTTAGCATCCCTGGATTGTGCTCAATTAGATTATGACATATCTTCTTCTTACTCTATTGGATTCAGTTTGCCATTATTTTGTTGTTGTTGTTTTAATTTATACTCATGAAAGAAGCAGTCTTTGTCTTTTCCACTATTCTCCTTAAGTGGTTTTAATTTCATAAAATAAATTAGGGACTATTTCCTTTGTCTTACCTCAAATGAAGTGTTTTAAGACTAAAGTAACTACAGCCATAAAATGGTTGTGTGACTGTGGACCAGTTACTCAATCTCATTAAGTTTCACTCTCCACATGAATAAAATGGGGACGATAACAGTACCAGTGCAATGAGATTATTGAGAGCATTCATTGAAATAACCTCATGAAGCTTTTAGCTCATCAACTGACATTGGAGGAAGCAAGTTTACAAAAAAATGATAGATACAGTTGTATTATCCTTCATTAGTCCCTTTTCAACCATAAACATACGGACGTGCTCTTTTCTTATGGAAAACAGGTTGCCTTTTATGTGCTGTAATTACACAGCATGGATATTTGAAACCACTGAATGCACCAGGATTGATTCCCTTGCAGCACACTTAGAATAACCAAGCATCAGAGGGCATGTCAGTGGAACAGAAGTTTGTTCCTTGGCTTAAAACTCACTCCTAATTTGACATCAGCAACTAGCAATGGCTAGTGCAAAACAAATTCCCTTGACTTGTCTTTTAACAAATTAAGTTCAACCTTGTGCAAGCTGTTATGGGAAATACGAATAGAATCAAGACTGGGATGCAAAGTACTGTCTTGAACTGAAGTAAACAAGGAAGCCCCTAGGTGAACGCATGAGCCTCACAGCTTCACTAAGGCAGTCTGCTGAGCCTTGATCCCATATGACTTTAAAGACAAAATAGCTCAGTTTTTCAACCCGGGGCGATTTTGTCTAGTAGGGGGTGTTTAGTGATGTCCAGAGATGTTTTAGATTGTTAGCACCTGGGGTGTTGGTGGCACTTCTGGCATCAGGTGATAGAAGCAGGAGATGCAGCTGAACATCATACCATGCACAGGGATAACAGAGACCCGAAATAGCAATAATGCTAACTCTAAAACCTGTTATGTATTTAAGGGACTCTGGGTCATAGCATCTCTAAGTATCTTTTGGGTTTCTTGTTCAAAATTGTAAAAATTGTAGGCTCCATCCCTACAGATTCCTTTTTTCCCCTTGTTTTAATTGTTGTGTTTTTTTTAAGCCTTTTTTATTTTGTATTGGAGCATAGCCAATTAACAATGTTGTGATAGTTTCAAATGGACAGCAAAGGGAGTCTGCCATGCATATATGTGTATCCATTCTCCCCTCAAATTCTCCTTCCATTCAGGCTGCCACATAACATTGAGCAGAGTTCCTGGTGCTATCCAGGTGGTCTTTTTGGTACAGTAATATGTACATGTCCCTCCCAAACTCCCTAACAATCCTTTTCCCCGGCAACCATAAGTTCATTTTCTAGGTCTGTGAGTCTGTTTCTGTTTTGTCCATAAGTTCATTTATATCACTTTTTGTTAGATTCTGCATATAGGGGACTATCCCTAGAGATTCTGTTTCAACTTGTCAGAACCTGGAATTAAAACCTGGATCTTTAAACATGCAGATGAATCTGATGTAGGTGATGTAGGAAGTTCACCTTCGAAAATATGAAACAGATACATTTTAATATATAATCAAGGCATTGACCAAGTACACAGTACAAGAAGTACACAAGTACAAGAAGAGTAGAACGGAAGCAAGAATAACAGTGATTGATCATCAGGATCCAGGAGCAGCCAGGCTCTCATTGGCTTGTTCTCCCGGTGGTAACACTGACTTCTCGAGGCACTCGCCTTTGTGAGGCAGTGGCTTCTTACTCCAGTGACAGGCAGAGCACAGCTGAACGATTTCTGTCATTATCGAGCACTTTGTGCTCAGCCAGCCACATCTTCAGGGTCACTTCAGTGGTGAGGATCTGCCATCATTCTAGGCAGGCTACAAACAAGGCTGAGTGCTATGGATTAAATTTATAGTACTCTTCACAGAAATGTATTTATTGCAATCCTGGTTGCTGTCAGGGACAAGAATATCTGGAGGAAATTGCACATCAGGTTTTATTCTCTGTTTGCCAGCTCGTTCATTCTGGCGTTTGAATCATCTGTTTCTGCAGCAGTGTTCACTAATGTCACTTTGACCAAAAGCTGCTTTGTAGGATTCATCTTTGTATAATAGGTACTTCTTTAGCTAATACATACATTCAGTTTAGTTCAGTTCAGTCGCTCAGTCGTGTCCGACTCCTTGCGACCCCATGAACCACAGCACGCCAGGCCTCCCTGTCCATCACCAACTCCCGGAGTTCACTCAAACTCATGTCCATCGAGTCGGTGATGCCATCCAGCCACCTCATTCTCTGTCGTCCCCGTCTCCTCCTACCCCCAATCGCTCCCAGCATCAGAGTCTTTTCCAGTGAGTCAACTCGTCGCATGAGGTGGCCAAAGTATTGGAGTTTCAGCTTTAGCATCAGTCCTTTCAATGAACACCCAGGACCGATCTCCTTTAGAATGGACTGGTTGGATCTCCTTGCAGTCCAAGGGACTCTCAAGAGTCTTCTCCAACACCACAGTTCAAAAGCATCAATTCTTCAGCTTTCTTCACAGTCCAACTCTCACATCCATACATGACCACTGGAAAAACCATAGCCTTGACTAGACGGACCTTTGTTGGCAAAGTAATGTCTCTGCTTTTTAATATGCTATTTAGGCTGGTCATAACTTTCCTTCCAAGGAGTAAGTGTCTTTTAATTTCATGGCTGCAATCAGCATCCGCAGTGATTTTGGAGCCCAAAAAAATAAAGTCTGACACGGTTTCCACTGTTTCCCCATCTATTTGCACTTACAATTTTCCAGGAGTTTTTCTAAGTAGTTGACACTGATGTTTTAATCTTTGAAACAGCCTTGATGAGTAGGTGCTATTATTATTCTCATTTTTAAGATAAGGAAATTAAGGAAGGTAAGTGATTTCCCCCATGGTCACACAGAGAGTGCAAAAGGAGACCGAAGTCAATGCTTCGTTCCTGAGCCCATGCTCTCAGTCACTTGACCAAACCAACTCTCTCATTTTCTGTGATTATCTAATTAAATTTACAAAATGCTCATGCCCTAAAAGTTCATTGTTTAAAGATCTCTGCTTTAAAGTGGATGCTCTGCTTTATACATTTGGCTCTTTCAGTCAGTCAGTTCAGTTGCTCAGTCGTGTCCGACTCTTTGCAACCCCATGAATCACAGCACGCCACGCCTCCCTGTCCATCAACAACTCCTGGAGTTCACTCAAACTCATGTCCATCGAGTCGGTGATGCCATCCAGCCATCTCATTCTCTGTAGTCCCCTTCTCCTCCTGCCCCCAATCCTTCCCAGCATCAGAGTCTTTTCCAGTGAGTTAACTCGTCGCATGAGGTGGCCAAAGTATTGGAGTTTCAGCTTTAGCATCAGTCCTTTCAATGAACACCCAGGACTGATCTCCTTTAGAATGGACTGGTTGGATCTCCTTGCAGTCCAAGGGACTCTCAAGCGTCTTCTCCAGCACCACAGTTCAAAAGCATCCCTTCTTCGGCAGTCAGCCTTCTTCACAGTCCAACTCTCACATCCATACATGACCACTGGAAAAACCATAGCCTTGACTAGACAGACCTTTGTTGGCAAAGTAATGTCTCTGCTTTTTAATATGCTATCTAGGTTGATCATAACTTTCCTTCCAAGGAGTAAGCGTCTTTTAATTACATGGCTGCAATCAGCATCCGCAGTGATTTTGAAGCCCCAAAAAATAAAGTCTGACACTGTTTCCACTGTTTACCCATCTATTTCCCATGAAGTGATGGAACCAGATTCCATGATTTTAGTTTTCTGAATGTTGAGCTTCAAGCCAGCTTTTTCACTCTCCTCTTTCACTTTCATCAAGCGGCTTTTGAGTTCCTCTTCACTTTCTGACATAAAGGTGGTATCATCTGCATATCTGAGGTTATTGATATTTCTCCCGGCAATCTTGATTCCAGCTTGTGCTTCTTCCAGCCCAGCGTTCCTCATGATGTACTCTGCATATAAGTTTGGCTCTTTAATTCCATGTTATTTCTCCAGATGTCCTAACTACCTTACTGCTGTTGACTATGAAATACCTGTTGCAGGTCCTTAAACATGGTCACCATATTGGATTCCATGGGGATCCTCTTGCTGGAGACTGAATCATTTCCTTGAGAATAGGAGAGAGAAGAGAAAAGGTATTAATTGTGCAGAAAGGAAGTGGTTTTCAGGCATATCACTGGAATGAAGTGAAATGAAAGTTGCTCAGTCATGTACCACTCTTTGTGACCCCATGGGCTGTAACCTGCCAGGCTCCTCTGTCCATGGAATTCTCCAGTCAAGAATACTAGAGTGGGTTGCCATTCCCTTCTCCAGGGGATCTTCCCAACCCAGGAATTGAACCCAGGTCTCCTGCATTGCAGGCAGATTCTTTACCATATTAGCCACTAGAGAAGCCCCATCACTGGATATCAATTAGCAAATTAATTCTCGGTTACCACTTTGGGGATTATTCATAGGTATTACGAAATTTCATTTTCTCTACCACACAGGTGAGCCAGAGGCTATTGACTAGGGTGAAACCAGAGAGAAGACAAAGCTGGAAACTGATGTTAGTGTTAGGAAGTCACTTTTGAGTGAAACCAAAAATATTTTTTTAACTTCTCAACTTGGTGTTTGTCCCCAGTATTTAAAAGTTGACTATAATGATAAAGTAATCAATATAGTAAATTATCCTTTTTCCATCCAAGAGTGGAAAGGTAGCCAGAGCATGGTTGTGAAAACAATATTCAGCCAGGCACTTGGCATTTATGTCATGAATTAATTATATAATTTTATTCCATTTTATTTTTATATTCTCCCAGAACCAAGTTAGCTGTTGAATACAACTTACCTTTGAGCATTTGTGTTCAATATTTTTTTTATTTTCTTGATATTAGGTAGTTAAAAAACTTAAATATATTTAATGCCCTCATATTTTGCTCCTAAAATTCTTTTCACAGTTTCAAAGAAGAATTAGATTTAAGGATTTCAGTGTGAAATGGCTTTCTGTGATGCTTCTGGCCAAACTAAATGGGAAAGGAGTTTGCAAAGAAGTGACATTCAACACTGGCAATGCTGATAACAAAGACAATTAGCAATACAGGTTATAACTACCTGACTGTATCAGCAGATTGAACATGGCTTGGAAATATCACCTTTTCTTTCTTTTCCTCAAGCCAATAAGTTTTAGAAATTTCCATAAAGGCAGTACTTCTTTTATCTGGAGGTCACTTATCCAGTATTTGAACATTTAAAATATAATTGGTGATCTAATGATAAGCAGAGGCCTCCAAACAACCAAAATGGATGTCACAAAGCCAAAACACTGAGTGAGTGTATTCACTCACCCCAAAGGGCCATAACCAAAGGGCATTTGTTCTTAAGTTAGGTAGCTCTAATTGTTTTGCTCGTTAGGATTTCCAGACCACTGCACAGTAGAAGATGGGAGAAAGGAAGCAATGACAAACTGCATAGGCAAAAGCACAGCATTTCTAGTTGATGGCTAGAAAATGAACCAAACCCTGGAAGTCAAAAACAAGCAAAGAGAAGTGCCCCTGGGGCTGTTCAGATGGGCCATCTAGCACAGTAAGGCCACAGAATCATTATCTAACTTGATTAAATGAGCGTAAGTAACTAACAGTGGGCTAAATTATGTTCAGCAGAGGCAGTTTAATAAAGCAAAAATTTATAATCCATTTTAAAAGAGATGAATCCATTATTTTGCCCTGAGAAATTAGTGAACAGTCCCTAATAACAGGACAATATCATATCAGAAGTGCCGCTACAGGGAGCCCAGTCTGGCCTCTGTGATGGCCTGGAGGGGTAGAATGATGGGGAGGGCTGGCTTGGGAGGGAGAGGATGTATGTGTGATTGTGGCTGATTCATGTTTTTGTGTGACAGAAACCAACACGGCGTTGTAAAAATTTAAAAAACAAAACACTGGAAAAAAAGTGCTGCTAACTTCAGATGGTAGAAACAAGTTGTGATGTCGTTCAGAGCAGTAATTGTCAGGTTGTGCAGCCCTTTTTGTTTTACATGACACGGGGACCCCAGAGTCGGGAAGTGATGCAGCGGACACACAGTTAACATGCCCATCTTGCGAGTGCATTTGGGAATTCATGGGCTGTGTCGCAGCCACCTGCACGCAGCGGCGGGTGCTCTTTGTCACATTTTCCCTTATAATTCCCTCTTGTGTTCTGCCTTCATCTAGCTCCTGCTATCTTTGGTGACTTCAGCCTACGTGTTGACAGTTCATCTGGGGTTTCATGTAAGACAGCCTAAAAATCTGTTCCATCCCCGCACAGCACAGTTCCTGGGGGAGGCAGCCTAAGTCTGAAGTCAGCTTCTCTCACACCCTGCAGGTTACGCTGGGATGATCATCGCAGGGTGCCTCAGGTGCCTGAAGTGAATTTGAGGGCTTTGTGCTTAGCAGTTTTGTTTTTAGTTTTTTAAAAAATTTTAGTCTGGAAAACCAAGTTGGGACCCACAGTAATACAAGCTGGGTGGTGGTGGGTGGGGGCAGATTTTTTTCTATGTCATGGCCTGTGAACAGTCCATACTCAAAGCTGTGACCAGGAGGCTATCACAGACTCGGTCAAGATAGGTAAGTGACACTAATTATTTAGCTCCATGAACGGAAGCTTGTTAGAGCCTGGTTTTCCTAGCAGCATCTTCTCTAATTAAGCCGATTTGCATTTTAATGTCCTTTCTGAAGAAGAGAAGGTTTAAAAGTATTTCATATTTTGCCAATTTCAACCACAGAGGAATAAGGAAAAAGTGCCTCCCAATGCTGGGTTCAGCATTAGATAGCCAGAGTCCTACTTAGAAATCTCCTTTGTTTGGTGGCTGTTTATTGCTGCTGCTAAGTCGCATCAGTCATATCCGACTCTGTGTGACCCCATAGACGGCAGCCCACCAGGCTTCCACGTCCCTGGGATTCTCCAGGCAAGAACACTGGAGTGGGTTGCCATTTCCTTCTCCAATGCATGAAAGTGAGAAGTGAAAGTGAAGTCGCTCAGTCATGTCCGACTCTTAGCAATCCTATGGACTGCAGCCCACCAGGCTCCTCCACCCATGGGATTTTTCCAGGCAAGAGTACTGGAGTGGGGTGCCAGTGCCTTCTCCGGCTCTTTATTAGGACTTTCTAATAATTGCTAATTAGGTGGCTCAGACGGTAAAGCAATGTAGGAGACCCGGGTTCAGTCCCTGGGTTGGGAAGATCTCCTGGAGAAGGAAATGACAACCCACTCCACTACTCTTGCTTGGAGAATCCCATGGATGGAGAAGCCTGGTGGGCTACAGTCCATGGGGTCTCAAAGAGTTGGACACAACTGAGTGACTTCACTTTGACTTTTCAGCCAGTCATTGGACACAGTGTTAGAGGCCCTCCCTGCCCTCAGGTGCTTACCTTCTGGTGGGCAAGAGACAAATAGAAAGCGTGTGAATAAATCCAGATTGTGACAGGACCCTGATATATTAACAGTGGTGTGAGAGAGAGGGTAGGGGTTGGGGAGCTCAGCATCAGGTTCCAGACTTAGACCTCAGTGGAGTGGTGAAAGTGAAAGTCGCTCAGTCGTGTCTGACTCTTTGCAACCCCATGGACTATACAGTCCATGGAATTCTCCAGACCAGAATACTGGAGTGGGTGGCCTTTCCCTTCTCCAGGAGATCTTCCCAACCCAGAGATCAAACCCAGGTCTCCTTCATTGCAGGCAGATTCTTTACCAGCTGAGCCACAGGGAAGCTCAAGAATACTGGAGTGGGTAGCCTATCCCTCCTCCAGGGGATCTTCCCGACCCAGGGTCTCCTGCATTTCAGGTGGATTCTTTACCAACTGAGCTATCAGGGAAGTGAGTGAGCCACCATACATGGAAACTAGCAGAACAGCATGGCAGGCAGAGAGAACGGCACGGTCAGAAGCCCTGAAAGGGAAAGGGCTTTACACATTCAAGGACTGAAATGAGACCAGAGTGGGTGGGTCCCAGTGACCCGGAGGGACACTGATGACAGTCGAGGTAGAGATGAAGGCAATGGGCAGGTCTCGTTGGACCTTGGAGGACATAGTAAGGCATTTGGATTTGTCCTGAGGAAAACTGGATACTACCGAAGGTTTGTAGCCAAGGAGTGCTTTGATTGCTTAAGTTCTATAAAGATTGCGTTTGACTGCTAAGATGACCCAGGAAAATGAAGCAGGAAGTTTGAGTTCAGAAGCTTCAGCACTGGCCCGAGCAGAGGTGATTTGAGCTTGGGCTGAAGAGTTAGCAGTGAGGATGCTGTGAAGTGTCAAGATCAAACGTGGTTTGGAAGTGGTGGTGGTGGTGGGAGCTGCCAAGGAACTTGATATTGGAGGAAGATAAGGGAGAGGATGGGATTGAAAGTGAAGATCTGAGCTTTGGACAACTGGATGAATGGTGGCATATTGGCAGTATTGAGGATGACACAAGAGGAAATTGAAAGATCGATCTGGGGCATAGTCACACTGAAATGCCTATTAGCCATCTAAGTGAAGAAATCCATCTTACTTTTCTTGATTTGAGGTCCCCCTCTGGGGAAGGTGGCAGATGCATGGCAGGCCTTACATCTGGTAAATATCATTAAATTGCAGAGAAGCTGCCTCTCTATTTTTCAGTCTCAGATGTGAATGTCAATGTCTCTCCTTATTTCATTTTGCCGCAAGAATAAGTACATACACACGATACATACATGAAAACCCTTTAGAGACTCAAAGAAGAGATTCAAGGGAAGAATTGATTTTGATTGAAAAGTTTAAAAATCACGTTGACAAAGTGATGTCTTTTTTATTTTGGAAATTAAAAAATCAACATAATTGATCCTTATTTCTACTGGGATACTGGATTGTACATTTTATAGCCAAAGAGGAAGATTGGTGTAATTTTTTGTACCATCATAAATAACAGTAGAAGTGCTTTAAATCAGACAATGAAGATGAGCCTTAAGACTCTGAAGGTTCTGAGACGCTGAAGTACTTTAGTAGGAGACTTGCTTTCCTTAAAACTGTACATGAACTCTCAGGAGTGACTTCAGTGTCTATAGTCCTGAGGACAGTGGAGGCAATTTCTTAAGAATATTCCCACCCCACCCCCACCCCCCCGTATTTATTTTCTGCATGAAAAAGTTTTAGAATGGGAACTAAAAACATATCTTTTCCCCTGATCTGGAGAAAATGCCTTTTATTATTATTGGTCTAATTTCCCTTTTCCTCTTCTCTTGCTCAAATTAGTGTTCTCATGAGAAGTAGGCAAAAGAGATTAAGGTAAAAGGTATAAATTGAAGACATCGGAAAACTGAGCTTTTCCCTCCCAGGCATGGAAACTCTAGAATAAACACAAATGTCTCTTTATGTGGGTGGAAATTGTTATAGAAATAGACTGAATATACTTGTATTAGTTTGTTAGGTCATAGACACAGCTATGGTTTAAAGAAAGAAATATATTTTCTCATGATTCTGGAATTGAAGCTGGAGGTCAAGGTGTCGGCTGGGCTAGGTTCTTCTGAGGCCTCTCCCTTTGTCCCACAGATGGCTCTCTCCCTATCCAGTGTCTTCATGGCCTTCCCGCTGTGCCTGTGTCTGAATCTCCTCTCCTGTTTAGGAGGCCAGTCATATTGGATTGGGGACCAGCCTAATGACTGAGTTTAACCTTAATCACTCCTTAAAGGTTAAGGATTGATTAAGATGGTCATTAAGCTTATTATCTCTAAATGCAGTTGACTTCTGAGGTGCTGAGATTAGGATGTCAACATGTGAATTTGGAGGAACACAATTATGCCCGTAACAGTCTTTCAATCTTGTAAAACTCCTCCTCTCCACCCCCCACCCCCATAAAACTCACTCTGGTGTGGAAGCTTCCAGCCTTCTCTTTTATAAAAAGACCAATTCTTAACTGTCATAGATTCCCATCTCTACTCTCTCCTCCTTGCACACCCTCCCCTTTCTCCTGCTCAAGTCCAGTTTCTTGATGTTGTTCAGTCGCCCAGTTGTGTATGATTCTTTGTGACCCCGTGGACTGTAGCATGCCAGGCTTCCCTGTCCTTCACTGTCTCTTAGAGTTTGCTCAAACTCATGTCCATTGAGTTGGTGGTGCCATCCAGTCATCTCATCCTCTGTCGCCCCCTTCTCCTCCTTTTCTCAATCTTTCCCAGCATCAGGGTCTTTTCCAATTAGTCATCTCTTCCCATCAGGTGGCCAGAGTTTTGGAGCGTTAGTATCAGTCCTTCCAATGTATATTCAGGGTTAATTTCCTTTAGGATTGACTGGCTTGATCTCCTTGCTGTGGAAGGGACTCTCAAGGGTCTTCTCCAGCACCACAGTTTGAAAGCATCAATTCTTCAATGCCCAGTCTTCTTTATGATCCAACACTCACATCTGTACAAGCGCAGTTAGAATCTAACTAATCCCCATGTCCTCCCTCCAGTTTGTTTCCCACACAGTGTTCAGAGTGATCTGATACACAAATCCTGTTGCTATCCTGTTTGATATCCTTCAGTGGTTTCCCATTTTCTAAGAGAAAATCTAAACTCCTTAGTATAGATTCTCATAGTCTATCCCCACTTACTTTCCTATATTCCTCCCACATTTGCCCCTTGAGTGCTGTTCATGAACTGCTGATGCTTGTCAAAGGTGCTGGGCTCTGCACATGCTTCTTCTCTGCCAGGAGTATCCTCCCTTCCCTTACACACGTTGATGAAGGCAAGTTCTGTGATGCCTTCGCAGCCTTGATCAGCTGCCTCCTACTCTTTTCCCAACATCTGCAGTTGATTACAGGCTCTTTATGATGTCATATTGTACTTCTTGTCCTACACCACAGTTCTTTACTTGCTTCTCTAATTTTGTATGGAGCGAGAGAAACGAGGTCAAGAACTGTGTTCAATGTTGTATTCTAGTGTTTAGCCTGACATTTAAGTGCTTAATCAATAAGGTAAAATTTGTACACATGTTAGATTTAGCTTGAAGGTAGCATGGCAACCCACTCCAGTATTCTTGCCTGGAGAGAGGCATAGACAGAGGAGCCTGGCAGCCTGCAGCCCATAGGGTTGCACAGAGTCAGCCCTGACTGAAGCAACTTAGCATGTACAGGCGTAGCTTATAGATCAGGTAGTGTGAATGAAGGTGATTTATTGTGCATTGCTTAAGACCTGGTATAAATTCCTTTAAATTCGCATGCTCTCATGAACCTCACACAGAGAACCCCCTGACTTCAGCCAGCCAGTAGTCATTAAGGTGACTAGATGATAACGATGATAATTGGGTACAAGGTGACAAGTGTCCTTCAGAACAAGTAGAACTGAATATCCTGTTAGCAGTAGGTCAGAGGCACTCTCTTTGCCTGAAAGGGCTTCCCTCTCCATCCCATACCCATCCACAAAGTGCTTTCCTCTGAACAGTACTGCACTCTTGGACTCCTTAGGAGGTCAAGGTGATATTGTGCAGTGCTCTTTGGTCACTGCAGGCAATCTAATTGTGCTCCCTGTGGGAAGGGTGGGAGAATGGCAGCCTGCTTTGAAAATATAATAAGATGTACATCCAAAGCTGCATTGTCCAATATGGTAGCCACTGGCCATATGGCCATTTATTCATATTTACATTTGAAAAAGCTAAAATTAAATTAAACATGTAATTCCTCAATTATGCTAACCATATTTCAAGTATTCAATAGCCACCTGTGGCTAGGGGTTAGCATATTGAATAGCACAGATTGTAGAACATTTCCATCATCACAGAAAGTTCTGTTGTTCAACGTGGCTCTAAACCTTAGATTGCAACTTTTCGTTGGCCGTTTACTACAGTACATGACAATGATAGTGAGTCCCGTTTAGTGTGTGCTCACCATGTGTTAGACTCCATAGAATCTCAAGTTGAGCATGTGGAAGTGGAGGCTCAGTGAATTAAGTAAACTGCCCAAGATCCCCAGAGTAGGGAGTAAAGATTGAAGGCAGGAGGAGAAGGGGACAACCAGAGGACGAGATGGTTGGATGGCATCACCGACTCAATGAACATAAGTTTGAGCAAGCTCTGAGAGATGGTGAAGGACAGGGAATCCTGGTGTGCGGCAGTCCATGGGGTCACAATGAGTTGGACACGACTGAGAGACTGAACAACAAGTGCTAGAAGAATAATAATAATAAAATTAGTCTTAAGAATTACTAATTTAATAAGTACAAAAGGGTCTTCCACAATAACTTCAACTTGCATTCAGCCACGGTGAAATTAAATAGTTCAAAGCTGATCCTAGAGAGACAGTCTTATGCTCAGCTGGTCTCAGGTTGCCACTACTCACCTTATCTGGGTCCCCAGTGCCTTGAGGCCGCTGAGTCTTCCACTGAGGGGCTCCCAACCGTGAGCAGCTCTTCTTGGAGAAGCAGAAGTGTGTCCAGCTGCCAGACTCAAGAGAATGTGGAGGCAATCCCCATCCTGACATATCTCAGTTAGAAGGAAAGTTTTGAGCTTTTTGTTCCTCCTCCTTTTCTGGATCCAAATCATGTTTAACTGGGGCTAAGAGTAGGTAGGACTCTGAGAGAGCCTAGGCTACCAAAGAAAAGATGCTCTGGTTGAACAAGAAAAGAACCTTGAAGGTCTTAAGGATGTCAGTTCTTAATTCACTTTTCTATGTGACTTACAGAACTTCCCGATCAGGGGAGATTATTGTAGCCCTCTTAGAGAAATGGACAAATATTTCTAAAGAAGGGAACAAAGAAAATGCCTTGACATTGAGATTTGAAGGTGACTGAACACTAATGAAATAAGGAAATGTACATAAAATGCCAGTCATAGAACAGCAGTTTTCACAGATGGTGTCAAAATAATGAGGGGCCTTTAGCTGATGAAACTAAAGGTGAGATTTATCTGAAAATCAATTCTGTTTCAGCATAGTTGGGCTCCTAAAGAAAATCAAAGACAGACTGAGGGAGGCCATGGGAAGTGGATTCTGGGCGTCATAGGTGACAGAGAGTGACAGGTGATGGCACTCTTCTCACACTGTCAGATCCTGAGGACAGATGACTTTGTCTTGGTGGTCCATTCCGATTCATTGAAAGGGACTGCCTGGAGAGTGGGGAGAGAATGCAGTGTCCACAGATTCCAAAAGGGAAGTGGAGTACACAAGTCAGATACAGAGTAATTAGTTATCTGCTGCTGTGTAACAAGTTACCCCCAAACTTAGCAGCTTCAAACAGCAAACATTTCTGATTTCTGTTACTCTGGATCAAGAATCTGGATGTGGCTTAGCTGGGTCCTCTGTCTCAAGGTGTCTCACAGGTCACAGTCATCTCAAAGTTCTAATGGGGAGAAGGTACTTCCGGGGTGACTCACCTTGCTGTCAGCAGCTTCTGATCCTTGCTGGCTCTTGGCCAGTGAGGACCCCTCTGTGGGGCTGCGGGCATCCACCAAAGACAGCAAGAGAGGACACGAAATAGGAGAGCCTTGGTCTCTTTGTAACCTAGTCTTGGAAGTGACATCGCACCATTTTGCCACATTCTTTTCATCAGAAGGATGTCCCCTGGTCTAGCCACACTCAAGGGCCAGGGAATCCACAGGAGTGGGGGGATCCCGGGAGGCCATCTGAGAGCCTGTCTGAGGCATATCGTGGTGTGGGAGGGCAGGATATTGAGCAAGTTACAGAAATACATTTATGTTCCTGGTAATAAATTTTAAAATGTAACAGTGCCATGTGTAGTCCCATACTGCCTATAAAAATAACACAAATGCCATAATGAAACTCGGAAAAACCCCGACAGTTCCCTAAGGTTTAATCAGATTGCTTTTTGTGATGACATCATGAGCCTGGAAGTTTTGACAAAGCGTGTAGGAGGTCAGTAACTTTGGCGCGTGGATCTCTTTGCTGCAAAGACCGGGAGCCCATGCTGGCATGAAAGGAAGGTATTCAGCCAGAGGGCCGCATTGAATACACTGACGTTTTGGAAGGGAGGAGACAAAGGGCAGTCAGGGAAATGGGATAAAGTCTAAATGAGGTGGGAGAGTACACCAAAGACAATAGAAACCTGTTTTGAATTTTTACTTAGGGTTGGTCCTATCCTTTCCTATTAGAAAGCAAAAGATCCAGGTGTTCTCTCTCCTCTCTCAGCCCCTTTTCCCTGCCTTCTTGTGACTGAAGTGCTGAAACCTAGAGAGGAGATAAGGCAGCAGCACGGGGCTAGTTCTGTTGACACCTTCACAGGAAGAACCTTTTAATGGAAGAATGATCGCATATCACTTACCTGTGTGGCCTCACCTAACAGGCATGAACAAGAATCTGAGATTCTCCAGTGCCCTTCTACACACACAGACAAACACACAAATGATCCTGCCAACTAATTAGCTGTTGAGTCTGTTGGCTACACTTGATTTGGAAAAACAAGAGCCTGATGGGGAATTTCTAACACAATAATTGATTCCTCAGGCTGGGAGGAGGGAGGGAGGGACTGGGTGCTGCCAAGCCCCAAGCCACATGCTGTAGCTTAGTACGCTGCCAAGGCACATCTCCTGCCTTCATCTCAGGCCTCCCCAAGTCAGATGTTTCTGCACCACCATTTACAGAGCCCTGAGTGCTGAGGCGAAACCCTTTGGATCAGAGTGACATTGTCTGTTACCAGACAGAGCTCTAGCACTCCCTGGTCATTTTTGTTCACTTGTTTAAACGCAGTGTCAGCCTATGGACAATATACACAGCCTTTGTTTAGACTACAGAGTCTGCAGGACCCTTATCTTTGCAGAAGTGTCAGCCCCAGCTCCCTGATCTTCGCATCCAGTCAACAGATTTTGGTCATGTCCAGTCTGCATGCACCTGTAGGGGCCAGGAAAGAAAAGCCTTCCAGAGCACGTGCTCTGGGACCACAGGAAACAGGGCAATGTGTCTCCTACCCTGGGTGCTCCTCACCACCCGGCTCTGAGGTGGGAGGCATACTCAGTGGCTTTCCAGCTCACATGTTCCAGTACCTATTCCCAGCTTTGCCGTGATCTCTGAAAGAAGCAGAGATGAGATGTGCTTTGGCCCTTAGAGGCTTGTTGAGGGGGCTGGAGAAACCCAGTGTTGACAGAGGCAATGTAAAGACGAGGTGACTTTTCCCCTGATCCCCTCCAGCAGACCTGGATTCTTTTTTTCTTAATTCTCCACACTGTACATTTCATATCCATGACTTATTTTGCAACTGGAAGTTTGTATCTCTCAATCTCCCTCACCTATTTCTCTTCTTCCCCCAACCCCCTGGATTCTCATTTAATTGCTTACACTGTGTGGCTTTGGGTAAATGACATGTACTCGGAACATTAGTACTTTTCTGTGAAATGTGTACGAGGTTATCATCAGTGTTGATGAAGGACTATTTACAGAGCGCCCCGCACAGAACCAGTGCATAACAGGCGCTCAGTTAACAGTCACCTTCTTCCTCTTTTCCCCAGCAGACAGCAAGACTGTCAGTCATTTGTGGATTCCATCCTGTATCCTAATCTCTTCTCTCTCTCTTTTTCACCATTATGCACCTTTCAGGATAGTAACAGTGCCCATTTGCCTGGAAGAGCTCATGTATATTGTTGTTGTTTAGTCACTAAGTAGTGTCCAACTCTTTGTGACCCCGTGGATTGTTGCGTGCCAGGCTTTGCTGCCCTTCACTATCTTCCAGAGCTGGCTCAAACTCGTGTCCATTGAGTCAATGATGCCATCCAACCATTTCATCCTCTGTCACTCCCTTCTCCTCCTGCCCTCAATCTTTCCCAGCATCAGGGTCTTTTCCAATGAGTTGGCTCTTCGCCTCAGGTAGCCAAAGTATTGGAGTTTCAGCATCGCTTCTTCCAGTGAATATTCAGGGTTGATTCCGGATTGAATATTTATGATTGATATAAACTGGATGAAGAAAATTGCCCATTGGCTGTGTAACTCTGTTAGAAGTTGTCAGGACTGTCAAGAAAGAGGAGCTCAAGTTTAAAAAAACCAAACACTGGGAAGGATCGTACCATCATATTAGCGAGGCAAGCAAGGAGGTTCCATTAACTCCTGGATTATTAATGGCAACGGCCTGCCAGAATTTAACTGAATGGAAGAGAACCCAGAAGATCAAGAGGTCAGAGATCAAGTCCAGAGAGGAGCTTGGGGATTCCCTAGCAAGGATGATAGAGCCCCAGGCAAAATGGGAGACTAAAAAGAAAGCTGAAGACTGAAAGAATCTTGGTGACTAATATTTGTTATGATCAGATTGTTGCCCTGCCTGCATGGTTATGTTACTTCTTACAGTTGTCTCTGACTTGGGCATTATTAATTTCATTTTGTAAATAAGGCTCATAGAAGTGAGGACTTATCCAGAGTCACGCAGCCAGTGAGTAATCAGCACTCAACCTGTGAACCTGGGAATTTCGTTTTGGTGCTTCTGCTGTTAAATCCACTGTCATAAACTTAATCAGACTGTCTAGGACACTGGAAATCTGGTTGAAGGACAGAGAAATGCCTCCATACTCTAGAAATCAACTAGAACTACAGAGTGGAGTAACACTTTGTGGTCCAGGGTATGTTTATTTGTCTCTTTCCCAGAATTATAACTGGTTGCAAAGAATGGGAAGGATCCAAGCTGTATTGGGAATGAAGAGGCAACCTTGGTCATGGAGTCTAGAGCAGGTGGTTACTTGCTGTCTGGTCAGTGCTGGTGATAACCAAGAGTGTCCATTGCAGAAGCCGGATGTTTATCGTTTAACTGACAACATCCAAAAGCAGGACTGATACTGCAGGTGAGGGATTTTATGTTGTTTAGGTTTAAAGAAGCATCTCAGTTGTTATAAAATCAACCAGAAAATCAAAATCAGCCTAATTTCTCCTTCTAAAACATGGTTGTAACTCTGAAGATTAATGTTTTCTATTGTTATAAGGATACATAGGCCATTAAATGTTGCTTATTCTTAAAGGCTTCTTAAATCAAGTATGGTCATAATAGTAGCAAAGTACCATTAGCTATTGAATGCTTGTTATGTGCAAGGACAGTTCCAGGGTTTTATAGTCACTCATTTCTTCTTAAATGATGCCTGAAGAAATTATTTCACCACTGAAAAATATTGAGACCAGAAAGTGATACACTTTGCCAAAGGCCACATGGCTAGATTCAGAGATAAGATCCCAACCTAGCCAGTCTGATTTCAGAGCCTAGTACTCTTCACCACTCTGCTGTAATGATTTTATGTGAAAATTGAAGCAGCAAAATCAATCAATGTGCAAGACAGACTTGAAAAACATCTTAATGCTTCAACCATAATTACATGAAAACCTATAGCAATATGTTACTGCCAGTGGAGGTTTTCTCTCTCTGAATGTGTAACTTGTCAGATAAAATTTCCAGAGCGGCAAGGCCCCCAGCATTCTGGCTCTATCTGTTTCCGTCTCTTCAAAAACTCCAGGGAGGTTTGCTGCTATTGAAACTAGGATTTTCTTCTTAGGGGCTGCAACTGGAATTGTAGCTTGGAGCTTCAGAAAGGAATCTAGTGAAGCCACAAGTTGTATCTCTAAGCTTTAAATAAACTAAGACCTTTATTAAAACATCTATTTGTCCACTGAAATGGAAGAAAGATAAGACGGCTAAGTGCCATCTTAAAGCAAGATTCACGGACAAATAAACCTTAACCACTACTATTTAGAAGGCTTTTCGGCATTTTGTATCCATTTTGCTCTCATCCTGGCTCAGATGCAATGAATTCCACCCATTTTTTTCTAACTCTGTTAGTTTAACCTTTAACTGTTTGGGAATTTTTAATATATTCCTCCTCTAGAGCCATCTCCCCATAAAAGTCTGGCATTACATGTGTAGAAAACGAGAACATCTGTTTCCATGATTGCCTGGGTGAGCAAATCCTGTATATAGATTATTTGTCCATGAAAAAGCAGAAATCTAAAGAGGGACATATGACAATTCTGTAGGTTTAATGCAGAAGTCTGTAGCTTTAATGGTACTGTATTGAGTGACAATTTAGCCTCCCTAAGAGTGTACATATGTATACAAATGTTGATGATGCCATTATACTGCAAAGTTGTTATATCCATACTTGGAAAATAAGCTGGTGGTATTGCATTATCTTTGTGTTTCTGCAATAGTCAACACAGAGATTTCAGCTTGACTTTTTTTTTTCAGATCAAAAGACAAAGCAACAAGGACTTTAAAAAATATAACATTTCTGTGCTTGGCTGTGGCAGGTCTTAGTTACGGCACGTGAACTCTTAGCTGTGGCATGTGGGGTCTAGTTCCCTGACCAGGGATCGAACCCAGGCCCCCTGCTTTGGGAGTGCAGAGTCTTAGCCACTGGACCACCAGGAAAATCCCAAGGATGTCGTTTTTAAGGGAAGTATTGGCTTCAGAGGGGCAAACGTGGAATTAATGCTCACACACACAAAGGAATTGAGATGCACAGTACTGAGCAACCCCCGGACTCAGCTGAAGAGGCACAGCACGTTAGACGGGGGCTTTCTTTTGCCATGGGTTCTTTCTGAGGCTCCATAGGTAGACATGGACTCGTGGTGAACTAGGAGTTGCTGGGTTCTTGTCAGGCTTGGGGGATGAAATTGCCCTTGAAAATTGGCAGCTGCTCAAAACCTGAACAGGCATAGTGGGAGTTCGGGTAAGGCTGGAGGACATCCCACCGGTCTGTCCCTTTAGTTCTTTCTAAGGTGGGGGCTCACTTGGCAAAGTCCTGTGATGAGAATGGAGGAGAGAAAACCATGGCTCCTGACGTCAATGAGATACCAGTAGAGATGACTTGAAAGCTAAGAAACAAGGAGCAACACAGTTGTTGGGCACTTTTAAACCAGCGTAACCAGACAGCTTTCCTGTTTCATTCTGACCTCAGTGGATAACAGATGGTCACCATCTTCCATATATCAATCCTTCCCATACTTGCCGATGGATAATAAATTTCCTTTCTGTTTGGAATTCCCAAGGCTAAATAACTCTAATAAAACCTGAAGAATTGATCTCACAGAATGCCAAGAGAATTAACTAGTTAACAGGCCCTGGCTGTGGGTAGACAGTGCAGGCTAGCACATAACAGAGGTGGTTTTTAATTTGGAAAGAGATGGCAGTTGAGGCGCCCGCTCCTAAGAATGTTGAAACCAGCCTGCTGCTCCATTGCACGTCACATTGGCCTTTTCTTTCCACCGACTTTCCCGTCCAGTGGCCTGGCTGAACAAATAGAAACTAGAAATTAGATGATGAAATCTATTGTATAACAGGCTGAGTTGGAGACCCTGGGCCACTAAGCTCATCATTCGTTCATGGGCATTTCCTGGGCACTATCTCTGTGCACAGTCTTGTTCTTGGCATACGGATGAATCAGAGACTCAGACACAGTCCACATCTTCAGGGATTTTATAGCCAGCAGAGGGAGGCAGACAAAGCTGCAGTTAGGTAATAAATACACAGCGAGTACTATGGAAACAGAATGGTGGTCCTTTCCAGATTGGAAGATGTGTCTCCCAAGTCTTAGAAATGGGCAGTGTCATGGGGATAGGTGTTCTAGACTGAAAGAACAGCACTCTGCAGAGGCTCAGAGGTGAGAGGAGAGCATGGCACTTCAGTGGTAGCTTCAGAGGACTGAAGTTTAGCATTGAGGGAGGGACAGAGTGGGCAGGGTTGGGAACTGAAGCTGTAGAGTAGAGGGAGGAGCCAGATGAGGAGGAGGAGTCTGAAAGTTACAGGGAAACCACTGGAGAGATTTAACTAATGGAGTGAACTGCTCAGTTAGGCTCTCTGGGGATGTTGCTCTGTCAGGAGCATGGAGGGTTGAGGGAGGGCAGTGAAACAGAAGGCCAGGCTTGGTAAGGAAGTTATTGCGATCCTCAAGACCTAAACCAAGGTAGCAGCAGTGGGATTGGAGGAGAGGAGGAAGAAAGGATATTCTAACTCGATATGTGAGAAGGAGAAGCTATGGATGACTTCCAGTTTCCTGCTATGGGCGTGTGGATGCATGCATTCCCTGCACGCCCATACAGGGAGTGCAGAAGGAGCAAGGTTGGGGATGGAAGGGTAATGAGAGGCTTTGGATGAATTGACTTGTTCATCAGGGACATCCAAATGAAGATGATCATTTTACTGATTCTAACATAGGGGCCTGGGAACAGATAGGAGAGACTGAGGAGTTGTAAGTGAAGGAGATGTGAGTTGAAACCAGTGACTTGAATGGAGTCACTTGGTAAATAGCATGAGCAGATAGAAGCCTGAGGAGCCCCCACCTCTCTAGGCATGAGTAGGCTGAATGAGAGGTGAGGTGATGGGAATGCACTGGGAGGGTCATGTGGTGCCTTAGAAGCCAAAAGAGAAAATGTTTCAAGAAAAATGTAGAGATTTGCAGTGCCCGTGGCCTCATAGACAGGTAAAAAAAGACAATCAGAGAAGATCCCACAGATACGACAAACCGGAGGTTCTTGGAGACCTACAGTGAAAGCAGCTGGCCATAGGAGTGGAGAGAATATCACACATCATCAAATAAATGGATGAAGCTTTGTCACATTGCCACATTTGTCACAAGGGACAGACCCCAGGAATCCTGGTCTTCTGATATTGGTTCTAGACAAAAGTATTAGGCACAACTGTCTACCTTGTTAAACAAAGCAGCAAAAATACTTTATTGCCTATTTATTTGAACATAATGCCATGTTAAACAGAGGAAAGGGAGAATTAAACACAGTTTATGCTTTCATGGAGCTCACATCCTCTAATACATGAGTATCAGGATGCTAAAATTGGGTAAATCGACCAAAAATAATCTTCTTTTAATGGCTATTTCTGCAGAGTTGTGTTCCTACTGAATTTCCAATCACAAGATACTTTAAACACTGCCAGAGGAGACAGTTCTGTATTCTATTTGTAAATAACTATAATCCAATCTTGATAATTTATGGTCGTGTTTAACCCTCACTTTCAGTAAGACCTTCCTCGTATCTCATTTTAGTCTCTTCTTCCATATCTTCAGAGCTTTCCTGTCTCATTCTGACCTCAGTGGATAACAGATGGTCACCATCTTCCATATATCAATCCTTCCCATACTTGCGGATGGATAATAAATTTCCTTTCTGTTTGGAATTCCCAAGGCTAAATAACTCCAATAAAACCTGAAGAACTGATCTCACAGAATGCCAAGAGAATTAACTAGTTAACAGGCCCTGGCTATGGGTAGACAGAGCAGGCTAGCACATAACAGAGGAGGTTTTTAATTTGAAAGAGAAGTGTGAAAATTAGTATTACATCTTTCAGTGGGTTTTTATCTTCTCTTTTGAGGCTGCGCCTGTGACTTTTCTCCCTCATTTGTGTGAATGAGCTCCCCAGAAATTTGGACTCAATGACTGCTGAGATGCTACTCCTCCAAACATGCTATGGTTCCATATAGATGGTTTTTACTCCCTGTATCTTGGTCTGGTAGGCTGCAGTCCATGCGGTCGCTACGAGTCAGACATGACTGAGCGACTTCACTTTCCCTTTTCACTTTCACACATTGGAGAAGGAAATGGCAACCCACTCCAGTGTTCTTGCCTGGAGAATCCCAGGGACGGGGGAGCCTGATGGGCTGCCGTCTATGGGGTCACACAGAGTCGGACACGACTGAAGTGACTTAGCAATAGCAATCTTGGTTTGGAGGGATATTTGCACAGACAACCTGACCTTCCATGTGGGGAAGAGGGAGCTCATGAGCACTTTCTTAGCATTTTGCTGGTAGAGATGGATACTGCTTTGGGCTGTTGCTGGTATGGTCTGCTCTGTACCGATTGAATCAGTCAAATCATCAGAGCTACAGTTGGTTGTAACCATGGCTTAGCAGGTAAATCCTGCAGTGCAAGAGATGCAAGAGACATGAGTTCAGTCTCTGGATGGGGCAGATCCCCTGGAGAAGGAAATGATAGCCCACTGCAGTATTCTTGCTGGGATAATCCGATGGACAGAGGAGGCTGGTGGGCTATAATCCATGAGGTTGCAAAGTTGGACACAACTGAGCATGAGATTGTCTTGAGGATAAAATAGGGGCCTTTCTGTATCATTGATCTACTTAATAAAAGAGAAAGCTAATACAATAATTATATATATATATGAAATACTGTAAATCACCTATATTTCCATTTTCTTCAGAAATATACTTAATCCCTTCTAATGTCTTTTATTCATTCATTCATTTGTTATTTTTAATTGCCATATAGTTGATTTATAATGTCATGTTAATTTCAAATGGACAGCACAGTTATGTATACATATATACGCACATTCCTCTTCTGATTCTTTTCCCATATAGGTCATTACAAAATATTGAGTAGAGCTCCCTTTGCTATATAGGAAGTCCTTATTGGTTAACTGTTTTATGTGTGGTAGTGTTTATATATTAATTCCAATCTCCTAATTTCCCAACCACCTATACTTCAATTTTTAAAAATTAAAAAAAAAAAAGAATAAAAGCAATGCATAGTGCTACTTAACTCTAAGTCAACTCAGGGATATACAATCTAAAATTATTAAAGGTTCTTATCCCTAGGACCATAAATATTACAGTGACTAGAATTCTGCTTATGTTCAACACATGCATAGCCACCTACGGATTAGCTGTGACTTATAAGTTTGTTTGAAATACATTTACTTCTAAGTCACTCAAATTATGCAACATTGTGTGATCCCAACCATAAATATACCCCACCTCTAGGAACGAAGAGTAACATTGCTTTCTCTATTTCCAGGTAGAAAATACAAGGCAGAGCAGCAGATGGATACCTGTTAGCTTTGGCACATCATTTAGCTATTCTGCCTCTCCTCCCAGATCAGCCGCTGGGCAACTCTGAACAGTTCCCTTATCCATTTTGAGGCTTGTGTGTCCCTAGCTACAAAACTCTTCAGTTTCTTTAGGGAATGTAAAGAGCGTTATTAATTCAGAATGGTTTTACTTACTCTTCTCTGAAGTTATCAGAAATTCATTCCTACTTGTCCAGGAGGGGTTTGGGAGGGTATTGGGGAAAAAAGAGGAAGGATCCACAGGTTTCATGGCATCGGAAATTTCAGGTTCCCTGAAAACAGTCAATAAGTAGTCTCTGGCTGGTTGGCTCGCTTTCTGTTTTAAACTTCTCAGCCTGTTGCTACTTTATGATTCACTGGTTTTGGAGGTGTCTGCAAGATGTTAGTTTCTCCTGGTGATTCACTTATAGCTGACAGATCATCTTCCTATCCCCTGTACTTAGGAAAAGGAGTCTCATGAGGCAGTATTATAATTGCCTAGCAAAAAAAGAGAAAAGGGGCGTCAGGCTGTGTTCTAGAGGAACATACCTGATGAGGTATGTTCTTGAGAGTCCCTTGGACTTCAAGGAGATCAAGCCACTCCATCCTAAAGGAAATCAGTCCTGAATATTCATTGGAAGGACTGATGCAGAAACTGAAACTCCAGTACTTTGGCCATCCAATATGAAGAACTGACTCATTGGAAAAGACCCTGATGCTGGGAAAGGTTAAAGGCAGGAGGAGAAGGAGATGACAGAGGATAAGATGGTTGGATGGCATCCCGGACTTGATGGACATAGGTTTGAGCAAGCTCCAGCTATTGGTGATGGACAGGGAAGCCTGGTGTGCTGCAGTCCATGGTGTCACAAAGAGTCGGACATGACTGAGCAACTGAACTGAACTGAACTTAACCTGATGAGGGGCCTGCATCATGACAGATGACTGGAGGGCCTCAGGTCAACTGTGGCCTAGCTTTTGTATCCTTGATTAAAAGGAAATGAGGATAGTTGCTTTCCCCCAGGATTTTCCTTTTTTTGCACCCAGAACTCACTCATTTTCCCCTGAGATTCCATATCTGTATCAGGATGTCTGCCAGTCTTCTCTGATTTCCTCAGTTGTCACCTCTGTCCTGAGTCTGGAAAGGAGTTCTCCACTCTCACTGTGCATGGGTCACCTGGTGAGATCCACACCCAGCATCCTCCCCAAAGATTGCCATTATTTGGCTCAGGATGGGGCCCTGGTGTCAGCGTATTTTAAAAGTGCTCCATGTGATTCTCCTGTCTCCACGATCGAGCACCACTGCTTTGCAGCGGAGGCAGGTTTGGCCGTTTCCTGTTGACTCATCGAAATGAGAGAAATTGGGGAAAAAATAATATAGAATAAAAATGAGTTACTTCTTTTGATTCTCATCCAGACAGGCTAGGCTTTGAGTCCTGGATACCTGGGACTTCCTTTTGTCCTGAGGACTTTTATTTTCCAGAGTCTCTTAGAGGTGAAAATTGGAGTGGTCCTAGTAGGGGATGGGTCCTGAGGCTTGGACAGGGGTAGGCAAAGTTGCCAGACCTGGCAAAGCCTTGCTTTTGGAGGCTGGAGGAAAGAGCATGTAGGGGCTTCATAGGTAGCAAAGACCTCCAACCCTGCCCATGTACTACCCAGGAGATGGTAAGGTGATGGGGCTCAAGATGGTGATCCTGAAGCACCGAGACTTGGGGACCACAGTCTCTGTGTCTAAGAAGGGCAAGGAACTACTGGGTCCCTGCCAGCAAATGGACCACACACGCTTGGAAAATGGGTATCTTGAAAGCAATTTGACGGACCAAGGACCAGCTGCTTTGCTCCAAATTTTATGGACTGTATAAATCTCATGAGATTGTTATATAGCTCTGGGGGAGGGAAAGTTTCCCTGAACATGACTGAGATTGAAATCACTGCGAGTCAAGATTCGGAGACAGACGCTACTATATTTAGAAAAAAAGGCAATATGGCATTATTTTTCACCTGAGATGTGGAGTAAATTCTAGTCTGTATAACAAAAAGAATCAAGCAATCAAATAACCCTATTTCATATGCTTTTAATTTTATTGGGTTTTCATTAGATTTTGACTTGGCCAAGAATTCTGAGGACTTTTGCTAATTCTGAGGTCACTTGTATTTTCTAAGCCTGTTCATAGAATGTAGTACACTCTGAAATTAAAAAAAAAAATTTCTTAGGTCCAGGCAGGATTTACGGACGGCAGCGTGATAGTGATCTGGTAAGCAGAGTGCCTGAAGAACCATGGACAGAGGTTCATAATATTGTACAGCAGACAGCAAAACAAAACCATCCAAAGGAAAATGCAAGAAGGCAAAGTGGTTGTCTGAGTAGGCTTTACAAAGGAAGTAGGCTTCCTTTGTAAAGAAGGAAAAGGAGCAAAAAGCAAGGGAGAAAGGGAAAGATATACTCAACTAAATACAAAGTTTCAGAGAATAGCAAGGAGAAGCAAGAAGGCCTTCTTCAGTGGACAATGTAAAGAAATAGAGGAAAACAGCAGAAGGGGAAAGACTAGAGATCTCAAGAAAATTGGAAATATCAAAGGAACATTTCATCCAAAGATGGGTACAATAAAGGACAGAAATAGTAAAGACCTAATACAAACAGAAGAGATCAAGAAGAGATGGCAAGCATACACAGAGGAATTGTGCAAAAAACATCTTAATGACCCAGATAATCACAGTGATGTGTTCACTCACCCAGAACCAGACATTCTGAAGTGTGAAATCAAGTGGGTCTTAGGAAACACTGATGCCAATAAAGCTAGTGGATGTGATGGAATTCCAGCAGAGCTATTTAAAATCCAAAAAGGTGATGCTATTAAAGTGCTGCACTCAATATATCAGTGAATTTGGAAAACCAAGCAGTGGCCACAAGACTGGAAAAGGTCAATCTTCATCCCAGTTCCCAAGAAGGATAGTACTAAAGAATGCTCAGCCTACCAATAGTTGCATTCATCTCCCATGCTAATAAGGTTATGCTCAAAATTATACATGCTAGGCTTCAGCAGTACATGAACTGCCAGATGTATAAGCTGGGTTCAGAAAAGACAAAGGAACCAGAAATCAGATTGCCAACATTCGCTGGATCATAGAGACAGCAAGGAATTCCAGAAAATCGTCTACCTCTGTTTCATTGACTATGCTAAAACCTTTGACTATGTGGATCATAACAAACTGTGGAAAACTCTTAGAGATGGGAATAGCAGACCACCTTACCTGTCTCCTGAGAAACCTGTATGCAGGTCAAGAATCAACAGTTAGAAACTTGTGTGGAAAAACTGACTGGCTCAAAGTTGAGAAAGGAGTATGAAAACACCTTTTATTGTCACCCTATTTAACTTATAAGCAGAGCACATCATGAAAAATGCTGGGCTGGATGAGTTACAAGCTGGAATCAAGATTGCTGGGAGAAATATCAACAACCTCGGATATGTATATGATACCACTTTAATGGCAGAAAGTTAAGAGGAACTAAAGAGCCTCTTGATGAGGGTGAATGAGGAGAGTGAAAAAGCTGGCTTAAAACAACATTCAAAAAACTAAGAACCTGGCTTCTGGTCTAATCACTTCGTGGTAGATAGAAGGAAGAGGTGGCAGATTTCCTCTTCTTGGTCTCTAAAATCACTGAGGATGATGACTGCAGCCATGAAATTAGAAGACAGCTAATTCTTGTCAGGAAAGCTATGACAAAACTAGACAGTGTATTAAAAAGCAAAGACATCACTTTGCCAACAAAGATCCATATAGTCAAGGCTATGGTTTTTCCAGTAGTCATGTACAGATGTGAGAGCTGGACCATAAAGAAGGTGGACCACCAAAGAATCGATGCTTTCAAACTGTGGTGCTGGAGAAAACTCTTGAGAGTCCCTTGGACTGCAAGGAGATCAAATTAGTCAATCTTAAATCAACCATGAATATTCACTGGAAGGACTGGTGCTAAAGCTCCAGAACTTTGGCTGTCTGATGCAAAGAGCCAACTCATTGGAAAAGACCCTGATTCTGAGAAAGCTTGAGGGCAGGAGGAGAAGGGGGTGACAGAGGAGCAGATGGTTGGATGGCATAGCCAACTCGATGAACATGAATTTGAGCAAACTCTGGGAGTGAAAGGCAGGGAAACCTGGCGTGCTACAGTCCATGGGGTTGCAAAGAGTCTGACAGGACTTGGCTACTGATCAACAGTATGGTAGTGAATGGCAGGGATGGGTTGTAGGGAAAAAGGATGACCCTGTGGCTTGAAGTTCTATTTGTGCTTGACTAAGATAAAGAGGGCGGGAGGAGAAGGGGACGACAGAGAATGAGATGGCTGGATGGCATCACCGACTCGATGGACATGAGTTTGAGTGAATTCCGGGAGTTGGTGATAGACAGGGAGGCCTGGAGTGCTGTGATTCATGGGGTCGCAAAGAGTCGGACACGACTGAGAGACTGAACTGAACTGAACTGAAGATAAAGAAACAATTGGGTGTTTATATCTTATTTAGGAAAGAGGAAACTACCCCTTGAATTAAAGTCTTCCAGCTATACCACCACCAGCTCTAGTAAGGTGAGAAATTGAACAACAGCATGACAAGGTGGGAGTGGTGTCAGTTATTAAATTACTGAAATGCTTTCTTCACCAAGAGGCCTTGGTACAATAGGAAGGATGTGGGTTTGGAATCACACTGAACAAGATTTAAATCCCTACTCGCTCACTCAGATGCATTTTTGTCTTCTCAGGACCTAGTAGTGCATGGCGTATAATAGGCATTAATGAATACTTCATAAATTAATGAATAATGGGTGAACAAAAGCAATAATGTCTGACTCTAGGCCGTTACTTACCACTTCTGAGCCTATGCCCAAGTGGCTCTGCCTGTACGATGTGCATACTGATGCCTAACGCGATGAGGTTCTTGAACTGTTATAAAATATGAAGTTTTTAAACCTGCACCTGGTGGATTCTCCTTGTATTTAATTTGCCTACTAGCACATACCTTTCCTCAGTGCTGTGCATTCACCGATTGGTGATGGCGAGATCCTCACTGAATGGAAAGCATCAAGTCTGAGAAATTTTTGCACACAGTACTCACCTTTTAACCCCAGATTAGACCCTGAGAGTGAGATACCGAGCTCTGCTCCAGGAGGATGTGTCCAGGTGAATCCCTGTTAATAGAAACAGGCTTGTTTGTCTTAGCTCTCGTGAGTCCCCTGCTTTCTCATGAGGTGTGTCTTATGATCCCGGACAATGTCTGGTTTTGGTCCACAGCTGTTTACTCAGCTCTGGCCCACCATTCTGATCCACCCTTTCTCCCCACCTTCATGGTTTCCACTTAACAAGCATCTGTGGCATGTTGGCCATATGGTTATTGATGTGGAATGTGAAAGTGAAAGTGTTAGCCGCTCAGTCACGTCTGACTCTACGACCCCATGAACCGTAGCTCGCCAGGCTCCTCTGTCTATGAAATTCTCCAGGCAAGAATACTGGAGAGGGTAGCCATACCCTTCTCCAAGGATCTTCCCAACCCAAGGATTGAACCCAGGTCCCCCACGTTGCAGGCAGATTCTTTACCATCTGAGGCACCAGGGAATACCATACAAACAGGATGGAGATGAGCAGGATATTATCCTTGCCTGCCAAGCAGAAAAAGGTCTGGTGAGGGGGATTTTAACAAATCCAAGAGTTACGATATGGAGGAGTCAGTTCTCTGATAGAAACACATACAGTAGTTCAGTCAGGAGAGAGAAGATATCAGGAAGGAGAGAGAAATATCTCAAACATGCCTGTGTTCTCTCTTACTCAGATTCCTCTGGTTCTGAATTATATCGTCGTCTCTGCAAATCACTGCCAAACCTAAAGCCTGTTTGAGCTGATCTGTATGACCACATTGTCATCCACTTGGATTGGGGGCTCCAGGAGGGCAGATGCCTCGCCTTTGTATATATCACTTCACCCCAGGCCATGAAACAGAATCTGGTGCAGTAGTGGGCACACAAGTATTTCTTGCATGACTGAATGTAAGCTGGACAAAATGGATATATGTATATATATATATTTTTTTTTTTAAGAAACTAGCCCTGGACAGTTGATAGGGTTTTATGCACCATTAAATGATGAAAACACTTCTTTTGCCTTTAAGTGACCTATTTTCAAAGACTTTCCTTCTCAATGTCAGTCCATAAATTTCATTGTAGTCTACTAACTTCATCAAGCATCTTTTTTTGAGAAAGTAACAGTGTTCCCTAGCTATTAGATTGTGTATGGAAATTGCTAGATGCTTTGTTCTTGCTTTCAGATGCAACCTCTGTCAGTAAATTGGTATGCACACAGAGTATATGTTACATGTAGGGTAATTTAATTTAGTTTTCTTTTTCTACAAATCTTAAAGGGGAAAATTCCAGAAAGTTCACCATCTGAGGTGCTACGTTATGCCAGTAGAGGGAAACTCAGTACTTCGTTTATGTCTAAGAAACAGAAGCAGATGGTACCGTGGCCCACTCCCTCAAGCATAGGGATTGTTAGAAGAGCTGATTTAAAATGGGTGAACTGCCACAGGTGAATTACATAGCCCAGGGAGGTGTTATACCTCAAGTCAGAAACCGAAGATCCCAGAATCAATGCCAAAATTAAAGGAAACTGACTTAAAGACTAGAGCTAATGTAAAAATGTAGGTATTGCACATTTCATCAGGGTCTCCCAGTAGTGTCTTTGGTAGAGTCAGAATTGGATACTCTGTCTCTTTCTAGGGTTTCAAGGCTCCCTAATGGTTTCTCAAGATGAGGGTGGCTTGCAAACTCATCAGCAGTTATAATACAAACAAGGGAAATTGAAAAGTGTGCTGTTCAAACTCCCTATTTATTTTTTAAAGCTTAAAAATGTTTTATTTTATATTGTAGTATAATTGATTTACAATATTGTTTTGGCTTCAGGTGTACAGCAAAGTGACTTAGCTACATCTGTACATGTATCTATTCTTTTTCAGATTCGTTTTCATTATAGGTTATTGATATTGAATGCTATACAGTAGGTCCTTATTGATTATCTATTTTATAGGTGAGTAGCAACTCTAATCTTAGTTCTTTGTAGTTTTTTTTAGCTTTATTATGGAAAACTACACATACAGAAGTAGAGAAAATAGTATAAAAAATCTCATGAACCCATTGCCTATCTTCCAGCTATTTTTAACTCATGGCCAATATTGTTTGTCTGTGCTTCCTTTCCATGTCTCCTTGCCACTTATTATTAGGATACTCTCAGGCATTATATTGGAGAAGGAAATGGCAACCCACTGCAGTACTCTTGCCTAGAGAATTCCGTGGACAAAGCAGCCTGGTGGGCTGCTGTCCATGGTGTCGTCCAGAGTCAGACACAACTGAAGCGACTTTGCATGCATGCATGCATTGGAGAAGGAAATGGCAACCCACTCCAGTGTTCTTGCCTGGAGAATCCCAAGGATGGGGGAGCCTGGTGGGCTGCCATCTATGGGGTCGCACAGAGTTGGACACGACTGAGGCGACTTAACAGCAGCAGCAGCAGTGTGTATATGTTAATCCCAGTCTCCTAATTTATCCCTTCCCCTCTTTCCCCTTTGGCAACTGTAAGTTTGCTTTCTAAATTTGTGAGTCTGTTTCTGTTTTGTAAATAAGTTCATTTGTATAATTTGGGGGGGTGGATCCAACATACAAGTGGTATCATGTGATGTTTTATTTTTTTCTGTCTGACTTAATATGATAATTTCTAGGTCCATCCATGTTGATGCAAACGGCATGATTTCATTCTTTTATGGCTAGTATTCCATTCTGTGTGTATACACACACACACACACACACACAAATATCTATACCTATATACGTATACACATGCCATATCTTTTATATCCATTCCTCTGCCGGTGAACATTTAAGTTGCTTCCATGTCTTGGCTGTTGTAAATAGTGCTGTAGTGAACATAGGGGTGCACGTATAGTTTCAAATTATGGTTTTCTCTGGGTATCTGCTCAGGAGTGGGATTGCAGAGTCATATGATAATTCTGTTTTTAGTTTTTTAAGGCCCCTTCCTACTGTTCTCCATGGTGGCTGCACCAATTTCCATTCCCACCTTTTTCAAATTAGGTTCAGAGCAATGTTAGATCCAGAGACCTACCTTTCCCTGTCATAACTATTGTCAACCCTTGCTCCCTCTTACACATCAAACATCATGATTGCTTTAGTATTCTAACTTTTTCTGCTCACTCTTCACCCCGGCTGATGTGTCTGAAGAAGAAAGAAACCAAAGGGGGTATATGTATGCTCCTGGGTGTGGTCACTCACTTGCTCTGGGGGAGAATATTCAAAATATCAAGTTCAGTTCAGTTCAGTCGCTCAGTCACATCCGACTCTCCGCGACCCCATGAATCACAGCACGCCAGGCCTCCCTGTCCATCACCAACTCCCGGAGTTCACTCAAACTCATGTCCACAGAGTCGGTGATGCCATCCAGCCATCTCATTCTCCGTCGTCCCCTTCTCCTCCCGCCCCCAACCTTTCCTAGCATCAGAGTCTTTTCCAGTGAGTCAACTCGTCACATGAGGTGGCCAAAGTATTGCAGTTTCAGCTTTAGCATCAGTCCTTCCAATGAACACCCAGTATTGATCTCCTTTAGAATGGACTGGTTGGATCTCCTTGCAGTCCAAGGGACTCTCAAGAGTCTTCTCCAACACCACAGTTCAAAAGCATCAGTTTTGTACAATTTTATTGAAAAAAAAGAAAAAAGCAAACTTTCCTGGGGGGCCTGAAATTGCCTGGTACCAACTCAATCATTATTTTTCTACCCTGTGAGCATCGGAAATTTAAATAAATTGACCATTATTTCTTGGAGAAGATGTCACGGATCACTGCATTCTTCCATGTTGGCTAGCAGCCTAGTCTACCTGAGAGGGAGTGAACTGCATGCGGGAACCCTCGTGCCTGCAGATCTCCCTGACCAACTCAGGGAAGGCTTTCCCGCTTTGCCTTCTTGGTTCCAAAAGGACCAAGCCATGGGGGAGGCTGCATCGACTATATCATCAGACTTCAAATTCAGTCCTCTTGGCAGTGGGAAAAGTTATCAAGAGAAACTTGATACTCTTTCCAGGTCCCAGCCTGCAGGCTGTCGGTTGCTTCTTTTGTTTGTCAGCCCTTAACATAAGCCCTTAATACCAGCCAAGACTGAGGAATGTTTGGACAGTTCCTATAAAGGAATAAACCACTAGAGTTTTTCTTGGGGCTGAGTACCTACCTTGTGGGGCTTCCCAGATGGCTGAGTGGTAAAAAGAACCCACCTGCCAACACAGAAGACTCAGGAGATGCAGGTTTAATCCCTGGGTTGGGAAGATAGCCTGGAGAAGGAAATGGCAACCCACTCCAGTATTCCTGCCTGGATAATCCCATGGACAGAGGAGCCTGACAGGCTACAGTCTGTGGTATTGCAGAGTCAGACAAGACAGAGGGGCCGAACACATACTCACGTACCTTGTACCAGGCACTGTTCTGCACACTGGAGATACAGTGGAGACAAAACAGTATCCATGGAGGTTACATTCTAATGAGGAGGGAATAGATAAGAAACAAACAAGTACATGTTCTTAGATGGTAAGTGCTAGTGGGGAAGGAAGGCAGATGAAGCAAGATGTAAAGTGCGGAGTGGGAATGGGGTTGTAATTTTATATAGGGAGGGCCTCTCTGATAAACTGACTCTGGGCAGACACCTAAGGGAAGTAAGGGAAGGAGCCCTGCAGGGAACTGGAGAAGAGCCTCCTTGGCAAAGAAAAGAGCCAGGGCAAAGGGTGGGAGGGCAGAGCATACTTCAAAAATCTAAGCTTCTAGAACCAGGCCAGTACAGTTGAGACTAAGCAAGCAAAAGAAGAGAGCTCACAGGCAAGCGGGCTTATTTTTAGGACCACAGTAAGAATCCTGCCATTTTCATGAGTAAGACAGAAGGCCCCTGAAGAGTTTTGAGTAGTGGGAAGATAGGATCCCAGTAAAAACCTTCCTCTAGCTAGGGAAGAAATATGAGTGGGAAATCAGTTCAGACGTGCTTGCAGTAATCATGTCAAGAGGTGATGGTGTGACCAGCTGGTGTGGTGAAGAGGGTGCAAGCTGGTCCAGTCAGATACATTTTGAAGACAGAATTGGTAGTATTTGTTGCCGGTGTGGAAGTGAGGTGAGAAAAAAAGGAATTAATTCAAGATTTTTCTTTTGCCTGAGTACCTGAAGAATGGAGTTGCCGTGTCCTGAGATAGACCATAGGAGGAACATACAAGGGACATGATTATGAATTGAACCTGTTAAGCAATTGGAGATAAAAGGAGTTTAAGCAGGTTATACAAGTTTGAGAGTCATTAGTATTAATGACTGGAGCTTCCTTGGCAGCTTCAGTGATAAAGAACCCCCCTGCCAATGCAATAGACCAGGGTTTGATCCCTGGGTCAGGAAGATCCCCTGGAGAAGGAAATGGCAACCCACTCTAGTATTTCTTGCCTGGAAAATCCCGTGGACAGAGGAGCCTGGCAGGCTACATACAGTCTTTGGGGTTGCAGTGTTTAGACACAACTTAGTGACTAAACAACAACAATATTAATGACTACACATGATTTTTAAAGCCACGAAACCAAATGATATCACTAGGGAGGAGAGTTCAGGTAAGGAAAGAACTCTGAAGAATAATGTGGGGGCACAGCTGCCGCATTACAGAGATGAGGCGTGGCCAGCCAAGGAACCTGAGAAGGAGATGCTCTCAAATAGGAGCGGCATGCAAGAGAAAGTCTACCCTATGAGCCAAATGATGACTGTATTTTACAAAGGAAGAAATTATCAACTCGATCAATTTTGTCTCTTGGATCCTGGAATTTCCATTTTATTGCATTGTGCAACAAGCAATGAGTAGTAAGGAACCAGAAATAGTAGCTTAATAATTTTTAAAATGGGATTAAGAATATTTGTAGGTCTCATTGAGCCATTGCAGAAGTGAACAGGATATAAGAGCCTTATATAACACTCCAACTGTTTCCGTGTTGACATTCTAGACTCTGCAAGTACGGAAATGCAGAAATATCTTCATGATGCAATTATTATATGTATTTTGTTAATATTAGTAGTTTTCAATATATATGGTTCTTTCATTAAATTCACAAGTATCTGTGTTTTTCTACTCAGTGCCAGCCACTGTGCCAGATACTGAGGATTCACAGGGAAATGAGAGGCTCCTGCTCCTGAGGAGCTTAGAATCTGAGGAAGCAAATAGTTAAAATGATTGATACCTAGGACACAGTAGACCGCCAGTGCTGTTAATCCTTATGGAACAGTCTGTAGATGGTCCTGTCATCCCAATAACCCACTTATTTTTCATTTAAGAGATGCTTTGGGGTAAAGCCTTGGAATAAGCTCTCTCACCCATGTCTGTATATATATTTAGCAGGTAGCTCTAACTGTATCAGTTCCCAAAATAGTGCCTGCTGTTCAAGAAGAGTGGCGAGGCCACATATTCCTTTTTAAAGCAATAAATGGTTATGGATTGTCCTCTGCAGTCCCGTCTGTGCTTAAATGTGGACCGTGAAATCTGCTGGACTGTGCACTGTCCCACGTGCACCCGCTCACGAGCTTCTTGGTACCAATGATGTGCACAGCTAACTATAGGGCTGTCATCAGCTGCCTGATGATCGACCTTAAATAGGGCTCTCAGCCATTTTGTTTTGTCCCAAAGAGTCCTCTGCAAATGACCCAGAGAGAAGAGAGGGAGCCAGGGTGCCCCCGTCCATCAACTCCGAGATGGCAAACACAGACCTTCTCTGGCCCTGGTGCTGGGAGTCAGGGTGTAAGAAAGAAGCAGAAGGAATAGAATAGGCAAAGCTCCATTCATTTTCAAGTTCAAAGTTCTCTAGCAGGGTATGGGAGGAACTTTGTCAGAGGCAACCTTTGATAATATGACATCTCAGCCAAGAGAGCCAAAGGCTGTATATTCTTGTTCAGGGACAATCACTCAGCACCACCCAGGCTGGAGTTATGACAGGAATAGCCAGCACTTGTGAACCACATGGCTTGGGAGGATGCTGATATATGATATACCTCGGGTTTTAATCATTTCCCCCCACTGCTCCAAGTTTAGAGATTATGTTCACTCCTTCCATTGTTATAGTCATGGGACACTGAGAAATTTGATTTTATTTGATTTTAAGTTCTCTGGCTGTTCTCTCTGGCATCATGCTCTCTGATTTGGTTACTTTTTGAAGTCAGATCACCATGTGAGAGGGCCAGTATATATCTGTTTTTATCAACACCACCACCATAGGCCTCAGAACCAGGAAGACGTATTTCAAATCTATTGCAAAGGTCAGTCTCTTGGAGTCAAGAGCTGTTTTGGCATCATGATCAGGAGGACAGGCTCCTGATTCATGTGATCCCAGGTTCAAGGTTGGAATCTGTTACTTACATGTGGTGTGGTTCTAGGCAAGTTGATTAAGCTCTCTATGCTTCAGCCTCTTTATCTATGAATAGAGAGAATATTAGTACCTACTTTATAGGGAAGTTGTGAGGACTAAACTTGAGGTGCTGGAACATGGTGACACATAGTGACTGTTCATTAAATGTTTATTCATTAAAGTTAGCTAATTCCTTAGAGCTTTGGTTCCCTCATTCTTAGAATGGTTGTATTGTTATGAGTGTTACATTATCTAGGAGGGGAGGTTAGATTTCAGCAGAATGTCTGGTATAGAATGAATGGTTATTATTATCAGCAGTAATAATTAAGCAACAGAAAGTAAGACATTTTGAAATGGGCTCCAAAGCCTCATTATGGCTTTTCCCCATTCCTTCTTTATGTCAATATCTAGTCTCTTCTTATGAGTTTACTCAGTTCTGACTCATCAGTGAAGCAGTAACCCCTTCTACAAAAACTGTTGTTTCATGAGAGTACCCTCTTCTTTTAATCAGATTTCGTATTCCAATCAGCCATCATGATTTTACCAAACACATTACATTCTCAGCTTGGATGGGGAAGCTGTTTTCTGCTCTAACAGAGTTTGTAATTAACTGGGGTTGCAAGGTGGAAACACGCCCACTTAATAAGTTATAATTGGGTGCATGATGTGTTTAAGGCACCATGCTTGTGAGTATCCCAATAGGTGTGAAGGTGAACCAGATGGGGTCCCTGCCTTCAAGGGGTAAATGGCCAACTGAGAGAAGCTGGGAAAGAGAACGTGATACGGTCTGTCCAGACTGGATACCAGGCTCCACCCCTTGCCACCAGGAGACCTTAGGCAAGTTACTTAACTGCTCTGCAAAGGGGCTTCTCATCTGTCACATGATTACAATAGTACCTACATCATAGCATTGACTTTAGAACTGGATTCATTCTAGGTCATGAGAAGGAAGGTTCATTAGAGTGTGTTACCAAAACAGAGGGGCAATCATTAGGTCAAGGTATTCATTTCAAATTTGGAGAACTCAGCAGTGGCCACAGGACTGGAAAAGGTCAGTTTTCATTCCAATCCCTAAGAAAGGCAATGCCAAAGAATGCTCAAACTGCCGCACAATTGCACTCATCTCACACACTAGTAAAGTCATGCTCAAAATTCTCCAAGCCAGGCTTCAACAATATGTGAACCGTGAACTCCCAGATGTTCAAGCAGGTTTTAGAAAAGGCAGAGGTACCAGAGATCAAATTGCCAATATCCGCTGGATCATGGAGAAAGCAAGAGAGTTCCAGAAAAACATCTATTTCTGCTTCATCGACTATGCCAAAGCCTTTGACTGTGTGGGTCACAATAAACTGTGGAAAATTCTGAAAGAGATGGGAATACCAGACCACCTGACCTGCCTCTTGAGAAACCTGTATGCAGGTCAGGAAGCAACAGTTAGAACTGGACATGGAACATTAGACTGGTTCCAAATAGGAAAAGGAGTGCGTCAAGGCTGTATATTGTCACCTTGCTTATTTAACTTATATGCAGAGTACATCATGAGGAATGCTGGGCTGGAGGAAGCACAAGCTGGAATCAAGATTGCTGGGAGAAATATCAATAACCTCAGATATGCAGATGACATCAACCTTATGGCAGAAAGTGAAGAGGAACTCAAAAGCCTCTTGTTGAAAGTGAAAGAGGAAAGTGAAAAGGTTGGCTTAAATCTCAACATTCAGAAAACGAAGATCAGGACATCTGGTCCCATCACTTCATGGTAAATAGATGGGGAAACAGTGGAAATAGTGGCAGACTTTATTTTGGGGGGCTCCAAAATCACTGAAGATGATTACCGGAGCCAAGAAATTAAAAGACACTTACTCCTTGGAAGAAAAGTTATTACCATCCTAGACAGGATATTAAAAAGCAGAGACATTACTTTGCTAACAAAGGTCCGTCTAGTCAAGGCTATGGATTTTCCAGTGGTAATGTATGGATGTGAGAGTTGGACTGTGAAGAAAGTGAATGCTGAAGAATTGATGCTTTTGAACTGCGGTGTTGGAGAAGACTCTTGAGAGTCCCTTGGACTGCAAGGAGATCCAACCATTCCATCCTAAAGGAAATCAGTCCTGAATGTTCATTGGAAGGACTGATGTTGAAGCTGAAACTCCAATCCTTTGGCCACCTGATGCGAAGGGTCATTGGAAAAGACCCTGATGTTGGGAAAGATTGAGGGCAGGAGGAGAAGGGGACGACAGAAGATGAGATGGTTGAATGGCATCATCGACTCAATGGACATGAGTTTGAGTAATCTCTGGGAGTTGGTGATGGACGGGGAGGCCTGGCATGCTGCAGTCCATGGGGTCGCAGAGTCGGACAGACTGAGCGACTGGACTAAACTGATTCGTTTTGAATAGATTGTCCACAAGAACCTTGAAATTACTTGAGGTGATGATTAAAGCAGAGTGGAGAAAAGCTGTGGGCTGGCCTGTCAGGTGTCAGCTCCATTATTACAATATTAACAGATCACCTCTTACAAAACCTGGTGTACTTCATGACATCCTGGAAAAATTCTTTGCCCTTGGAAGGTACTCAATATATGTGAGTTGAATTCACACAAAAACGTTTATCAGATTATCCGATTGTCATTAAGAGTCAGATAAAGGATGGGAGAAGTAACTAGTCTGTTGATAGACTGCCGAAGAAGATGTGGGGATTGGCTGACATGTGTCTCTCTTGGCACCTGAGTGGAAGAGTAATCATCCGAGTTGGCACTGAGGATGTGAGGGGAGCTTGAGTTTCTGGAAGAAAAGATAACAAAAGTGGGAGAATTTGCAGCCTTCAGTTAAAGGGGCTTCCTCAGAAATAGCATTTTCTGGAAATTCCCTGATTTGCTTTAAAGCAAAGGAATAAAGGAAGCGAGATAACAAGAGGGGTGAAAGCATACATCAGTATAGGGATGAGTAAAGTAGATAGAGTTGGTAATGGTGTAGAGGGGGATGTGTTCTGTGTTTCACTGGGGAGTGAGAGAATTAATGAAATGGGTTAAATTAACTCATCTCATGATTTCAAATGGTGCAAAGATTTCCACGGCAAGCACTCTTTGGCTCCAGATGTCTGTCTATTGAAGTTTTGTGGTGCTAATAGCTGCTGTCTGGACGGAAGGCAGGTATAGGCTGCCATGCCAGGTGGTTTCTACAGCCAGGTCAGCCCAAGGTATACAGTTCCAGACAGCAGGTGGAAAAAAGTGAACATGTTTGCAGAAGGGTAATTTGGTCCAGAGTCACACAGTCACATGTATCCCCCTGAGTGCTGACTTGGACAGTGCCTGTATGTGAGTGCTCTTCAGGAAGTGGTTACTGAGCCAGGGCAAGTCCTTTATTTCATGAGTTGATTGGTAGCCTAGGTTATAGCACAGGTCAATTTCAGAAGACAAATAGATCCCTGAGGCAGCTAGTGCAAAATGGTTTGAGCACTTTAGGGTGGAAAGAACATGGGAAAGGAGATCATGGAAAGATATTCTCTAAGACACATATTATAAAGAAAACTGTTGACTTTCCTTTTGTTTGTGAAAAATCTGGTCCATAGATCCAGTTTTGTGATTTCCAAATCCTGTTTTCACTGGTGAATGGTACGTGGGTAGGAGATACTTAAAGTATTTCTCAACAGGGGGTCTTCTTGACATTTTGGATGGAAAAATTATGTGTTTTGAGGACTTCCTCTTGCAGTACAGATCATTTAACTCCCACGCCCCTGTTTCATGGCACCTTTCTGAAGTTGTGCCCCCCCAGGGGGATGGTACTGGCCCTGGGATCTGGGGGATCCTCTGCCTAGGGATAAAGTTCATTTTTTCAGAGATCCCCCTTAGCCCACATTTTGAGAGAAGTGATATTATGGAGTTCTCTTCTGTCTCAACTGAAATGAAGAATGAATTCTAAAACAGAGGCTTGAATTTATTTCTGACTCAATTTAGTGATGAACAGTGGCATTTCAGGACTAGCGAAAGTATGGAGCCTTTATGATTCCCTCAATGTTCACCTCATATGTCTGTGATTTGTGACATCTCAAATTCCCCTGTCGCCCTTGGCCAGTCCCTGGGCGTTGCAGACCTCTTTGTGGGGGCTGGTTCTATTGAATCTCTTCATGGTCCCGCCACATAGAGGATTTCATTTTTCCATGTGACTAGATGTGTTGCAGTCACAGTGGAAGAGAAAGCATGTCTATTTGGTGTGCCTTTCCAATACAGTAGGATAGGATTGACAGTAACACAGGGGATCTGGGAGTGAGATGGGGAACAGGAGAGCAAGCGCTGAGAAGAAGCACTTCCACCTGGCGCTCCTCTGGTTCCCCCTTTAATTCAACCATGCCTGGAAGTCGTCTTTGATGTTTGAAACCCGAGGTCAAGTGGTGGTGGAGAGAGAGCGTGTGGACTGACAGGTTGGAGGAGCAAGGATGGAGGGATGGGTAAAGAGGTTTGCCTCTAATCCTCAGGCAGGGTTGTGCAGGGGGTGATCATGTTCCTGTAAATGGAGGTCAGCCTCATTTCTGGACCATCAAGCAGAGGAATGCCACTCAAACAAGGTGTCTGCAATTGGAGGAGAGCTGCTTTTGAGGCTCCCGCCTAGAAGGAAGGTCCCCTCCTTGGGAATTCGGAGTGGCTGTTCTGTTTGACCACTCCGCCTTCCAGCCTGGATCTTCAAGGCTTCTTTCAGTCTTCCTTTCCTTTTAGTCTTCCTTAGATGCATATCTAAAATGCATCTCCTTTCCCATATAAATTACAGAATATTAAGTAGAGTTCCCTGTGCTATGTATGTTTGTGTTTAACTGAATCACTTTGCTATACACCTGAAACTAAGACCACATTCTCAGTCAACTATCCGTTCCGTCGCTCAGTCATGTCTGACTCTTTGCGACCCCGTGGACTGTAGCCTACCAGGCTTCTCCGTCTATGGGATTCTCCAGGCAAGAATACTGGAGTGGGTTACCATTTCCTTCTCCAGGGGATCTTCCCGACCCAGGAATCGAACCAGGGTCTCCCGCGTTGGAGGCAGACGCTTTAACCTCTGAGCCACCAGGGAAGCCCCAGTCAACTATAACTCACTATAAAAGAGAATTTAAAATTAAAGGCATCTGCTGATACCCTCCACAGCCTCCTCAGTCATCTCCGGCGAATGCGTTTCACTGTATACATCCCTCTCCTCCAACAAAACATGTCTCTTTCCAGCCTATCATATAATGGACCTTCCCTCCACAGATCCTGCCTCCCTCTGATCTCTGCTGCCATCATTTTCCCTCATTGTTTAATTGTTTATTTGGAGAAATTGCTTAGGTTTAGTTTAAGGTTCCCTCAAGGGTTGAAACGGAGAAGGCAATGGCAAGCCACTCCAGTACTATTGCCTAGAAAATCCCATGGATGGAGGAGCCTGGTAGGCTGCAGTCCGTGGGGTCGCTAAGGGTCGGACACGACTGAGCGACTTCACTTTCACTTTCACACATTGGAGAAGGAAATGGCAACCCACTCCAGTGTTCTTGCCTGGAGAATCCCAGGGACGGGGGGAGCCTGGTGGGCTTCCGTCTATGGGGTCACACAGAGTCGGACACGACTGAAGTGACTTAGCAGCAGCAGCAAGGGTTGAAATCCTCTGCTTACCTGGGTGGTGTGCAGTTTGTATATTTCAGAAGTGAGGCTCATGCTGTGAACTTCAGTAGTACCTCTGTTCCAACTTGCTACCCCGCTCCCCAGAGATGAGTAGAATCCTGATTCAGGGGAGGAGCTCAGATATGCCACGTGAGGAACAAACTCTCCTTTATCTAATATTCAAAGGCACGTGCCCCTCAGCGGACCTGATGAAGATGCAGCAGGGCGCCTCAGGGGCTTGGCTCTGCGTTGGGAGGTAGTCCCTTGCTCCTCACATGGGTCTTCTTCCCCCGGCAGGAAGATGAAGTGGTCCTCCAGTGCATCGCCAACGTTCACAAGGAGCAGAGGAAGTTCTGCCTGGCAGCCGAGGGACTTGGGAATCGCCTGTGCTTCTTGGAACCCACTTCAGAAGCCAAGGTGAGATTGACAGCTCTGCACCTTCCCTCTTGGCCTCCCTAGCAGTCATCCGGGGATGGGACTTCTGGGAAGTGATGATGACGGTGAGGAGGGTGGTGAGGAAGAAATTCGAAAGATATACTTATTTTTGAAATGGGAGCAGAGCCCATAACTCTCCCCAGCCTAGAAGGTTATACAGTGGAAGCCCAGAGGAAGGCGAAGAATTAATAGTACCTGTCTTTAAGTGTTCAGCAGCACATGGGGGATGCCTTGAGGTCACTGTCAGTCTTCAGGGAGAAGATGCTTTTATTACACCCTGGACACCTTCCTTGTAGTTAATTCCTAGAAATCTGAGTGTGTTTTCTTTACTCCCAGCTATCATTTTATTGCTTCAGCAATTCATGGGTCCTCGGGCCTGGGTCTCACGACAGGCTCACCACTTTCAGTTGCGACTGTGCTGAGGTGGTCGTCACTGCCTGCTGACCCAGGGGCAGAGAGGAGCGTTTTCTGAGCTCCCCGCCTGTTTGGTGGCATGTAGTGTTAACCTCTCCTCAGTGAAACTTTGTTTCCTCCATTTTCATTTGCTTTCGGCTTTTCACAAACTGTATGTCAGGTGAATCTGTGTGCCCCGTATTCTCACAGTACTTTGCAGTCCTGGAAAGACCTTTATAGCAGTCAGGGTTTTCTAGAGAAACAGAAGCAATAGGATCTCTTCCTTTTTCTGGATAGGTGGATGGATGGGTGAATGGATGGATACAGATTTATTTTAAGGAATTGACTGATGCAATTTTGAGGGCTCAGAAATCTGAAATCCATAGATCAGATCAACTAGAAACTCAGGAGTTGAATCTGTCTTAAGGCAGACACTTTTTTCCTCCAAGAAACCTCAGGTTTTATTCATAAGGCCTTTGAACGATTGGGGAAAGCCCACCCACATTATCAAGGGTAATAATCCCTTTTAAAGCCAACTGATTGTAGATGTTAATTATATGTAGAAAGTATCTTCACATCAAAACCTTGATTGGTGTTTGATTAAATAACTGAATGCTATAGTCTAACCAAGTTGGCACACAATTATCCATCACCACACGGCCATACTCAGTTTTTCCTATAGAATGTTTTAAATCAGAAAATGGTTGTATTTTCCAGCAAAGCCACCTGATTACTATGTCATTTCTCCATGTTAGCATATACAGCACAGACACATGCAGTTTGGCCGAATCCTAGAACATCAAGTGTGCCCCGTGGTGGCCACGCCTCCCTGAAGCCCCTCTGCTCTTCATCACTTGCCTCCCTCCCATGTAGGGAGGCCCCTGGTCCATGAGCACAGACATCTGTCAGTAGCACGAAGGACAGAGTCACATTCAAATAAATGGCAAAGCAAAGAGACAAAGAAGATTTTTATCTTTTAGAGGTCTTAGGTTTGATTTCCCTGAGGTCTTTCCTCATTTACTTTTGCTAGGTATTTTTCTCTTCATTCCCAGCAGTCTGGAATAATAGGAAAATCATTAGATTATAAGTCAAGAAGTTGATTCTCAGCCATTAGCTCATCATGTGACCATGAGCAAGTCGCTCAATCTTGTTTCCAGCTTTCTCATCTTCCAGATAAGATGCAGTCTGGTGTAATGGAAAGAACATTGGTCTGAATTAGAAACCCATGGTACCATCTGCTGGTTATCCATTGAGTAGGGTGTAGGACATCAGTTTAGGGCATTGCTCTGGAGCCAGACTCTGAGTCTGAATCCTGTGTTCACCATTCACCAGCTAAGCTAGGGCCTTGAGCAAGGTACCTCACCATTCTGAACTTAGTTTTCTTCATCTGCTTAATGGAAATTTAATAGTAACAGCTTGAGAATGTTGTTATTAGGATTTAAATTAGTTAATATTTGTGAACCACCTAGCACAGTGTAAACTCTATTTAACCATTGGCTACTGTGATTTACTAGTACCTAGGCCAGATTACCTAAAACAGGTTAAAGAGAACTATATATCATAACCTAAGACTGCAAGGAGATCCAACCAGTCCATTCTAAAGGAGATCAGTCCTGGGTGTTCATTGGAAGGACTGATGCTAAAATTGAAACACCAGTACTTTGGCCACCTCATGCGAAGAGTTGACTCACTGGAAAAGACTCTGATGCTGGGAGGGATTGAGGGCAGGAGGATAAAGGGGATGGCAGAGAATGAGATGGCTGGATGGCATCACCAACTCAATGGACATGAGTTTGAATGAACTCCAGGAGTTGTTGATGGACAGGGAGGCCTGGCATGCTGTGATTCATGGGGTCTCAAAGAGTCGGACACGACTGAGCAACTGAACTGAACTGAAGAATTCTTTGCATCCCTCAGATGTAAAATAATAACCCATACCACTCAGAAGTGCATTAGGGATGAGAAAACTCCTTCCTAACACCCACTTGACTAATTGTTCTTATTTTGGTTTTTCATTTTAAATTTAAAACAAGATAACACCACTGAAGAAGTTTTGCAAGAAATGTGTCACCTATGACTATTCCCTGTCACAACTATTTTCATTTTTGTTTTTCACTCTGGCCTTTGTCCACATGTACCTATATATTTTCAAAGTCACACTCATAGTGGATATTCAGACATTCTGTTTTTTTCTTTCACATTTCAGCCAGTTCCATATTGCTGTGTAATCATCATGGTTATCAAAGAAAAATTCATGTACGTGGTTTTGTTGGTTTAATTTTTCTTCCTGGATTATTGTCCAGGAGAAGAATTACTGGCATCATAGTGTAAACAACATTAAATTGGTTTTCCAAAAGGATAAACCAGTTGTTAGAGTTGGCACCCATACTATCATTGCATGAGTGTGTGTCTCTTCCGTGTATAGTGTGAAGAAAGTGCACCATGAGGGCTTCTCACAGAAAAATGGGATAAGTTCATGGAAAGGAAAGATAGGTCTTCAGAATTTCCTGTCATCACTACTGGGAGCAGCCTGCTAGATTAACCCATTTTATGTGGCTTCAGGCTTTCCTATAGTCAGCTCCAGCTGTGCACACACCTCTGTAGTCCTGTTCCTCCCTTTTAGTGACACTAGATATGTCTCCTAATTCTCTACCATCAGATTTCACAACCAATGGTGCTGTTCTTAGGCTCTTGGAAACTAATGTGTACCGTGCAATGAAATAAGAAGGTGTGTTTTTTCCCGAGCCTGGCAAACTGGGTATAAGGCGCAGACCTCAAACGTCACTCTTATCAACTGGCTACAGAGCCAGCTGGTGACCTTGGGCCATCCCAGTCAAAGGTATTTCAACTTAGTTGAGACTCAGAGAGGTAAAACTGAGATGAACTCTAGGGAGAAGAAAGACCTCAGAGAAAGAAGACATGAGATAAGGTACTTAAAAGATATTCTCTGTGTACAAGTCCTGAGGAAAAAAAGGTCATATTGAAGCAGGGAGCAAGACGGTAGAAATACAGGAAGCAAAAGTTTTAGAATATCAATACCTGCTATAGACCAGGAACTGCTGAGCACTTGGGAGAGTTCTTGTGACTTTGAGTCTTGTTTGTCATGGCCTTTTCTGAAGGTCCCTGAAATTGCAGATATTAATTCACAGAAGCACCCTTATTCAGCTTTCCGTTCAAATGAGCACAGTATGAGGAGTTAAAAGGTCTTTTGTTTTGTAGGGAAAACTCAGTGTTGAAACCAGGGACCAGGCAACATTGAAGGGAAATGTTGCTTATCTGCTTTTATCAATAGCAGCAAATGCTTATGGATGGTCATTTTGTAAAATTATTTATTTTTAATTGGAGGGTAATTGCTTTACAGAATTGTGTTGGTTTCTGCCAAGCATAACATGAATGAGCTATAGATATACTTATGTCACCTCCCTCTTGAACATCCCTCCCACCTCCCTCCCCATCCCACTCCTCTAATTTGTTATAGAGCCCTGGTTTGAGTTCCCTGAGTCATACAACAGATTCCCAGTGGCAATTTATTTTACATACTGACAGTCATTTTTAAGTGGAAATGTATTCCTAGGAGTCAGGAATTGACTATTTTTCCTCTGGTTCTTAATATTATGTCTCATCTCTGTTGTATCTACAGTGTCCACCAAGTGGTTGCCTTTGGTTCCACTTAACATCCAGACTCATAAGATGCTGGTAGACCCCAGTCTGCTTAGTAGGACAAGAGCCACAACTTGCCTGCTGGGAAGTGTCAGGTACCTCTGCAGAAATCCTTGCAGCCTCCAGGGTCTGCCTTCTGAATCCCCACCCCAAATGACAGCTCAGGTTCAAAGAGACAAGGTCCACATCAGGCAGGTGTAGCGTCACCATGGCTTAAAAGGCTCTGTACCACAGGAGCCGATGTATCTTGTAACAGCGCCACAGGCGTAGCTTTTGAAGGACCACCCCTGACACAAGGGTCATCACACTTGGGGAATCACAAATAGAGGGCTTTCTGTGAAGTACTGGTGATCTTTCCAGTCCAGATGCAGGCTACAAATTAGGGATCATTTTCACCCTAAGCAATATTCTCTCGTAACATAATTAGCATATCAGTTTTATCAGGTTGTCCCAAGAACAAAACTGGACAATTAACTGAAGGTCAAATTCTCAGGCAAAAAGGGAAGAGAATTTCATAAGCCTTATCCCCCAGGAATCTTCATTGATGGCAGTTATTTACAATTATAAGCCAACACCTTTCCAAATCCTGACTTCTACCTTCCTTAATTGTAGATGATCCAAAAAAAAAGAAAAATATGGGAACTTTTTGTTGAAAACCAGTTGCAACAGACCAAGGTTTGTTTGTTTCACCAATTTTAGTAATGAAACTGATGTTGATGAAGTGAAACAGTTTACCCTGCTGCTGCTGCTAAGTCACTTCAGTCGTGTCCGACTCTGTGTGGCCCCATAGATGGCAGCCCACCATGCTCCTCCCTCCATGGGATTTTCCAGGCAAGAGTACTGGAGTGGGTTGCCATTGCCTTCTCCTCAGTTTACCCTAGTGCTCTTTAAAAGTCAGTGTCACATCTTAAGTCTTTGGGCTCTCAGAAAAATGTTCCATCTTTCTGTTAGGGAGCACTGTGTCTTGCTGACCATGGTTTACTCAAAATGGAAAATCCAGTTTCAAATCTAATTTTCAAATTGAACATTTTCCAGGAAAGTTTTATTCCTATTGTTTTCACCTCCTCTTTTGAGAACTGAAAAAAATAGTCTCCTGTGGTTTCTGAAAACTTGTATAGGTACCGAACACCCAGAATTAAATATCTGTTTTTGTGCAAACAACATTATGTCAATGACATAAATTAGAACAGAATTCTTGGCTAAAAAAAAAAACACCCTTATTTTCTGTTGCTTTTATTATCTTCAGCTCAGAAAGATTTACTGTTTACTCCTAAAAAACTTAGTCTGTGCAAATTTATGGCAACAGGCTCAGCCTGAAGTTGTATACCTTTTTTTTTAAACTCCTCAGTGTAATTTTAGTGTGTAGTCTTCTCTATGGGCTTGAGACCTTTATAAAAGCCAAACTATGATAAACCTTTAAAAATCCTGTGTCTTTTAATATAGATATTTAAGCATTGAAATTCTGATCTTTTTTTTTTTTAACATTTATCAAGCTTTATAGTCTGTGTGTTGTGTACTGCTGTGGGTGGTTACACACTCTCATTTAATCTTTACAACCCTATGAAGCAACTGTTGTTCTCATTGATTAAAAAAAATTTAGACAAAGTTAAGTGACTTCCTGAAGATGGTTCATTCCAAACTCAAATCACTGTCTAATTTCTATAATACTCAGGAATAGAGAGTATTATGATTCTTATTTAATGATAAAGAAGCCATATTTCTTCAAGTGGCTAGATTTTTAAGAATACCCAGGGAGATCTCCATACGCCCTCCCACAACCTTGTCGCATCTGTCCTCTCAATGCCTGACACTCCAAAGTTAGAAATATGTATTTGCTTAAATCAAACAGAATCTATTAAAATGCAAATGCTCTCAGTACATGAAGCAATATTGAAATTTTTATAGCTAACTTTTTTACAGATATAAAGATCATCATTTTTTTTCTAGAAAGTATGTTTTTAAAAGAGTGATAAGGGAGATGTATTGGGCTTCTGTGTTGGGATTAAGGCACAGAAACACTGTAAATGGGAGGGATGTGTCAAAACATCCATTGCATTGATTTAGGATGGTTTACCTGTCTTTTCTCCTGCACTCCACCACTCTATGATCCCCAAAGTTAAAGATGATATGGGTACACCTTAGAGATATTGCAGGCTTGGGTGCAGACCACCCCAAAAAAGCAAATATCCCAATAAAGTGAGTCACACAATTTTTTTTTTTGGTTTTCCAGTGCATATAAAAGTTATATTTACATTGTAATATTGTCTATTAAGTGTATGCTAGCATTATGTCCAAAAATGTACATACCTTAATTTAAAAGTACTTTATTGCCAAAAAATGTTACCTATCATTTGAGCCATCAGTCAGCTGTAGTAGTAACATCAAAGATCACAGCTCACTGTTACAAATATAATCATTTTGAAGAAGTTTGAAATATTGTGGGAAGTATCAAAACATGACACAGAGACACAAAATGAGTGAATGTGGTTGACATATGGTGCCAAGAGACTTGCTTGACATAGGGTGGCCACAAGTCTTCAATTTGCAAAAAAAAGACGGATGTGATATCTGCCCAGTTTGGAGCATACTGAATTCAAATGCCTGGAAAACATTCAAGAGGAAATTTTGATAGGCATCTGGATATATGGATCAGAGTTTGAAATGGAGATAATATCTAAGAGCTATTGGCTTCAGGTTAGAGAATTATGCTTGGAGAGAGTGAGTGGAAAAACTATGGATTAAGAAGGGAAGAGAAGAGGTCTTGGAAAGTGTAGATATTTGAAGATGAGCGGACACGACTGAAGTGACTTAGCAGCAGCAGCAGCAGAAGAGAAGGAAATGGCAGCCCACTCCAGTGTTCTTGCCTGGAGAATCCCAGGGACAGGGGAGCCTGGTGGGCTGACGTCTATAGGGTTGCACAGAGTTGGACACGACTGAAGTGACTTAGCACCAGCAGCAGCAGAAACACAGCACAGAGAATGAGGAGGAGAATCCTAAGAGATCAGAGGGAAAGTAGGCATTTGCAATGTCATAGAAGCCACAGAAACCAAGGGAAGACTGGCAAAAAAGAATATGGTCCATGTGGTAGAATATCACTTGGAGGCAAAGTAATGTGAGGTTGGAATGTCCATTAGATGTAGTAACACGGAGGCCAATGGAAGTCTTGGTGAGACCTTACTCAATGGGCTGACAAGCACAGAGCCAATTTAGTAGCGGTGGAGTCCAAGTGGAAAATGAGAAAGACAGCTAGTGCAGAAATCTCTGAAAGAGAGAGTGACAGCTTGAGAGGGTCAGAGGATGGAAGGATTTTTATAATAGAAGAGACTTAAATGTGCTTAAGACTTAAGCATGTTCCCATGCTGATGGAAAGGTACAAGTCGAGAAAGAGAAAAAAAGTGATGCAAAAGAGGGAATGTATGATTTAGTGTGCAAATTGCTGATATAGTGGAAGAAGCTGGTATTAAGAACAGAGGTGAGGAATTGGCCTTCTAACAAAAGAAGAGCTCTTATTTCATTGAAAAGGAAGAAAGCAAGGATAGGACTAACCCAGTAGGTTTTGTGCAGGAAGTTTTGGAGAGTGAGCCAAAACACTTGGCAGGGGTCCCTAACCCCATGCCATGGACTGGAACTAGGCCACACAGCAGGAGGTGAGCAGCCGGCAAGCAAGGGGAAGTTCATCTGTGTTTACAGCTGCTCCCCATTGCACACATTACATATAATCATAATGCACAATGTAATAATAATAGAAATAAAGTACACAATAAATGTAATACACTTGAATCATCCTGAAACCATTCCCCCATCCCTGTCCTCGGAATAATTGTCTTCCACGAAACTAGTCCCTGGTACCAAAAAGGTTAGGGACCACTGGCCTAGAGGAGACTGGTGCAGTTGCTGAGCAGTGTGAGGGCTCAGCTGGAAGGGCCGCTTGACGTTGGTAACCATAACTTGTCAGTGCTACCAATTTTCCAGATTGTGTCATCTTGTGCAGCAGCCCACCAGAGGCATGAAGAAAGTGGACGGTTGAATTCTGCCAGGGTCAAAGTGTTGCTGGGTAAGTGTGATAAATGTCAAAAGGACAAGAGCGTTTAGGAGACTGGACCGTGGTATCTTGGAATTTAAGCTGAATTGGGAAAGAACTGGGAGTGGAAAAGATTAAGGGGTGTCAGTGATGAAAGTCATTGAGTGAGCAAGCCAACTGGAAGGTGGCTGCATGGTTAGACAGTGGGGCGTGTCCATGAGAGGCTTCAGAGGAGGCCAGTTTGGCTGAAACTAGGGCCCAGGTGTGTGACCATGATAGAGGGTAGCTGAACTGCAGTGTAGAATATCACTGATGAAGAGGAAGAAAAACATCTGAGAAACTGTAATATATAATAGGTTACTCATATAGCCCATTAGTTGCCTAGGGCTACTGTGACAAATTAACGTAAATTTAAGTGACTTCGAATAGAAATTTATTCCCTTACACTTCTGGAGGCTAGAAGTCTGAAATCAAGGTGTTAACAGAGCTAGTCTTCCTCTGAAGCCTCTGTGGGAGGATCCTTCTTGCCCACTCTGGTGTCTGGTAGCCCAGAGCGTTCCTTGGCTTGTGACAGCGTAATCCCAGTCTGGGCCTCTGTCTTCATCTGGCCCTTCTCTCTGTGTGTCTCTGACTTCACCTGGTGTTTTGTCCTCCTTATGAGGGCATCAGTCTCATTGGATTAGGCCTCACCCTAATGACTTCCTCTTCACTTAATTACATCTATAAAGACCCTGTGTCCAAATCAGGTCATATTAATAGTTGCCAGGGGTCAATTGCTGGGGGTCGTATATTTGAAGGGAGCACACAGTCCAACAAATAACGATGTGAGTGTTCTAATCACCAGGAGTGGGAACGAAAAGGGGCCTGAGATTTCAGTGGAGATGGGGAAGGTGAAAGACATACACACACTGCAAAATGGGAGGGGGCAAGGGGTGATGTCACCAGGCATAGGAAGCTTAAAGGAGGAGTTAACCTGTGGAAGAGCAACGATCTAGAAACACTCCTGGGAAGGAGGAGGAGGCAGACCCTACCTCCTAACCCTGAGTTACCTGAAGAATGAGAGAAAGAACATCTGAAATCGAGAGAACCCCAAGGGAAGATTGTTCACATTGGGCCAGGGACTTAGGTTGTTTTCTGTAGTCGGGACAAAGGACTCGTTTCCTATTGGTCTATATGTAAATTCATCAAGTTGAAGGGCTGGAGTCTTTGATTCTGCAAATCATGGCTGCGTGGGGCAATTCTTCGTATTCAGCAGCTAACCAGTTTCCTGTCCAGAAATTTTCTTTCCATTTCTACATCCATGTTGAGTCTCATGTTCTGCTATTTCTAACAGTTAAGAGATAAGGGAAACAGACATCCAAACGAATAGCATAAAAGTTAAGAGCGACGCACATCAAGTTTATTAATGCATTTGTCGTTTGCCAGATATCTTCTCTAGTGAAAAAAAAAAAAGGAAAAATGTGTTAACCCTGAGATCTTGTCTCATCTGTATTGTCCTCCTTCCTTTCTGAGTTATTAATACTGTCTTGATAACATACCTGCTTGAGGCATTACCGTCCCTTCTTTTTGTTTAAAGATAGTCTGTACCTTTAGTGGTGGGAATCTTCACAGAGAATTTATTCAGTGTGTAAAGTGGCACCACAGCTCGGCTGCTCATTGTCATTCACTTGCTCACAGCAGGCAAATGGCCCCAGGTGAATTATGAGGAGGTATTATTCATACCCGGGCTCCTCTGCAGCTCTAGTGCTTTGCTCTTCAGACCTAATAGCTGCTATTTTGGTCTCGATTATTTTTTCTTCTTCCACCAACTCCTGAACTTACTAATTAGATTACAAAGACTTGTCTTTTTTCCCCCTGTGATTAAAAGAGCATCTCTTTTCTAGTTGTTACTTTTACATGAAATTAAAATGATGCATTGCATTTGTGTTAGCATTTGTCAAGAGCCACAGGCATGTGACATCCACCATTTTTATTCCTCATGGGTGTTTTAAAACCTGGGGATAAAACCTAAGTCATGCTGATGACCTTTTCTGTGAGCTTTTGAAATAATGTGCATATTCATAGTTCACAGTTGAAATAATTGTTTACAAAGAACATTGGATAGTGATTCAAGACATCTAGTTTTGCTCTCATTCCAGCATGCTTTAAGACGTTACACAAAATAACCTCTCAGATCTGATTTGCCTGGCCATTACGTGAGAAGAGTTTTGTAAAGGAAATGTTTAAACTGTTTTAGAAGTTAAGATTTTCAGTTTAGTTGACAACTTTGTTTCTCCTTTTCAGTAGTTTTCAGTGGTTTGTAAATAGTGACCTGAAACAACTATATGAACTGAAATATTTTTATTTGGAAACAGTATCTTGTTGGTTCTTAAATTCCTATTGTTGTTTAGTCGCTAAATCATGTTTAACTCTTTGCAACCCCATGGACTGCAGCATGCCAGGTTCCTCTGTCTTCCACTATCTTCCAGAGTTTGCTCAAACTCATGTCCATTGAGTCTGTGATGCCATCCAATCATCTCATCCTCTGCCACCCACTTCTCCTCCTGCCCCAAATCTTTCCCAGTGTCAGGGTCTTTTCCAGTGAGTCAGCTCTTCGCATCAAGTGGCCTAAATATTGGAGCTTCAGCATCAATCCTTCCAGTGAGTATTCAGGGTTGATTTCATTTAGGATCGACTGGTTTGATTTCCTTGCAGTACGAGGAACTCTCAAGAGTATTCTCCAGCACCACAGTTCGAAAGCATCTTAAATTCCTGATGTATAGCAAGCCGTTGATTTTAAATAATTGAAAATGCTATGGAGAATGAGTTTTTCTTCATCCAAATTATTTCAGGGGATGATTACAAATTGTTCTTAAGACAGTCATTTCAAGATTTAGCTGCTTTCTCTGTTAGGATGTTTTCCAATCATTTTTCTCCCATTCCACATAAACTCAGTTGAGCTTTATGCAAAGCCTTTAGATGAGAGCAACTGGTACTAGAAAGTTTTTTGTAAGCCTCTGTCAGACAGTTGTTTTTGAGCTATTGAGTGGTTGACAGAATTTAAAAACCCTTGACCCTAATGATCTATTTCTTATTAGAGCACTTTCATCAAAGACTTTAGCCATAAGCCCTACTTTAGCAGTTCACATCCCGGGTGTTCGTTGGAAGGACTGATGCTAAACCTGAAACTCCAATACTTTGGCCACCTCATGCGACGAGTTGACTCACTTGAAAAGACTCTGATGCTGGGAGGGGTTGGGGGTGGGAGGAGAAGGGGACGACCGAGAATGAGATGGCTGGATGGCATCACCGACTCGATGGACATGACTTTGACTGAACTCAGGGAGGCCTGGCGTGCTGTGATTCATGGGGTCGCGAAGAGTCGGACACGACTGAGCAACTGAACTGAACTGATACATCCCAACATATTTCTGCTTCAAAATAGAAGAAATTATCTTCTCTTTGGGGTGGTTCAGGTACAGTACTGCCTCAGAACACCGAGGGTGGAATAATTGATTGCCACCCCACCTCTCCCATCCCAAGAGCAGTCACCTGAGACTTGAAATTTGAATTATTACCCTGATAAGTTGGAGCATCTAGGTTCAAACAGTTCTACTTCTTTCGCCTAAAGATGAGAGGTTTTAGAGTTTAATGCAAGCTCCGAGACTGAATGAACACAAGAAGGCTTACTGTTGTCATTCAGCAAAACATAATAGTACACGGCTAAAGAGAATTACTTTTTTTAGTGAAGGATATAACCAAGAAAAACGAGAACTTTATGATGTTCATGAGGAAGTTTCCACAACCTACTCTGATAACTTTTCAAGTTGAAAAATGAGCACTGTGGTTTTGCTCACTCCCTGGTTTCCCAGATAACTTATGTCATGAATGCTTTGTCTTTAAAGATGGTGATCTTAGCCAGCATCTGCAGGGTTTGGCACCAAGCTCACCCAGAAGTGCTGTGGTTCTCAAACTTGAATGAGCATGTCCTTGTCTTGGGCAGGGCCAGAAATCTGCTTTTATTTTTTTAAACAAACTTCTGCCTGGCTCTTAGGCAGTTGGTCTGCAGACCTCACTTTTGGAAATTGTGGCAGGTCTGAATTTGCAGTCATTTGCCTTATACATCTGTTTCCCTGTTTGATTAAGTAATGACAAAGCAGCTAGATGTCATCACAAAGTGAGGCAAAGCTACCACCAACCTTGACTTCATTAGTACCATGCTCACACTTAACTGCAGCCTGCCATGGAAAGTTTCCAATTGCTATAGTGATGAATGAACTTGCTTCTTTCCCAAATGGGCAAGTTTACTAGAAAGCCAGACATGGTACTCAGCTTCATCTTGTTCACTGAGAACTTTAGGACAGATGGTGCTGGAGGGCAGCTGATTTGAGACGTTTATCTTCATGCCGTCTGACAAACTTATCTTGAGTCACCATGAGCAAGGACTTTACATTTTGAGGTGTGGCATTGGTCTGTTGGTTTCTATCAATGTGTTGATTCTCATGGTACCGAGCTGACACCAACCATTGTGTACTGGAGGTGAGTCCTAATGATGGCTTTTCCTTTCCCCTTCTCTCCTTGATAATCTTCTCTCTCCTCATTGTTGATGGGAAACCTCAGTCACAGGGGTTAGCTACCTAGCAGAGCTAAGGAAAGAAACTCGAGTTAAGGCTCTGTCATATGAACTTGGATGGGTGGACAGGGGCGGTTTTTGACATGGTTATTTCCTGGGCATCTTCATCAGAGGCTGAGTGATGGGCTGGGTTCAAGTTAGAAGAGACCGAGTCTCCTAATGTTTTCCCTGTGATTATCAAAGCTGGCACATGAGCTGAGTGGAAAGCATCGGTGACTTCAGCAAGAGGAGGTTTGGAGAGAATGGCATCCAACAGATCTCCATAGTTCAATGAGCATGTTGATGTTTGTTTGTCCTTCATACTTGGAATGCTTCTGGGTAAGGAAGGGTCTAGTGAAGTAGACGCAGACCACTCCACTGTGAGAGTGCTTATATTATTAAGTGAACATTTTTAACTCATGCAGCTACTTCCCGAGGGGTAGTGCTAAATCTCTCTCCAGTGTACATGTTTAAAATATCTGTATTGAGTACTATATTCTCCCTCGCAAATGCGGGCCTGTGGTGCTAATCCTTGCAAATATGAGCGTCTCCTGGCAGTAGTTGAGATCAGATACTATGAGGCAGTTGAAGGGGATGGAATACTGGAGGACTTGTACATACTGGAAAAAAAGTTTGATAAAAGTTTAAACTATCAGCATTTATAACTATTATTTTTTCCACAAAGGTTTTTAAAATTGCAACTTTTATGAACACATATCCATATACCCCTACCAAAAAATATTTTTGAATCTGGAAATGACATTTTAGGGATATTTACCAAAATGAAAATTCCACGGAGGGGACAAAAAATAAAAACTGCATTTCCATTCGGAATTTGGATTCAATTTGAGAGTAGGAAGGTGGTGCTGGAAGAAAAATTCAAACCATTTAGAAACCAGGCTATTGTCTTTGGCCGTTGGTGCCCTGAGCTTTGTGTTCACTTCAGACCCTGAGTCCAAGAGCCTCGTGGAGCTGATGCTGCAGTCAAGCAGGACTCCGTACACAGGAGGTTCTCCCTGTTAATAATAGTGGTGATCATTGCCCCTAAGGGGAACAGCACTGCTGTTGGGTACCCAGTGTCTCTGTTCCATCAGCCTTTAGTTGAGCTTGGCATTTTCTCTGCTCTGTGGGCGCTTCAGAATGCTTCCCCCAATCTTCTCCTTCCTGTTATGCAATGAGAAGCCAAGAGAAACACATTGTCCTCTTCTGCAGCTGCTGGATACCACTCCTGGGTAATGGAGAAAAGCCTCGCCATGGTTTCTAAATTCTCTAACAATCCACATCATTTCTCAAAAGGGAGGAGAGAGCAAGTGAAATTGCCAAGGAATATGGGGGCGGTGCCCTGCTGGTCAGTGTTCCGCCTATCAAAGCTAAAGGAAATCAAGCTCGAGACTAAAACACAAACATTAGGTGGAGACTAGGCTTTCCTGCCAGCCTGCCCCCCTCAGCTTTGATCTCATCACTTGACATTTCTGTCAATTACGCTTCATTCTTGCTCTCCCATCCTATGCCCTCTGCTGCTCTGCTTGCTGATGCTGACACCCCTAATTTATTCACAGCACATGGAACACACATGCTGGTTTCATCTTCTTGCTGACACGCTGCTTTTCCTCTTTCCTGAGCTCTGCTGTTTTTCCAGTATATAAGCTTTTTGGAATAACAATTTCAGTTTCTTGTAGTAGGTCCCACTGAAAACTAGGAATTTAGGGCCCCATTTCTTACTACAGAGCTTGCTGTATTACCTGTGCTACTCATTAAGTTAGAGTTTTATTTATGGCCGTATTTATATGGACCATATAAAGAGTCATTGTTTCCACTCTGTCTGTAAACAGCAGGTATTGTTTGCTGCTCCTCTGCACAGCTTGTTTTTTCCAGGTGGAAGTGTTCCGCGTTTCCACCTTTTGGCACCTTTGTTATTTAACACGCCAGCCATGCCAGGCAGGAAAAACTTGGCTCAATCAAGAACCAAATCAACCATCCAACCTGTCAGTTGTGCATTTTCCCAGCAGGCAGCTTTATAAGCCAGCTGCCCAGCATTTTGACTCTCATTCTTTGGCTGCCCCTTCTTCCTCATTTTAAAGAACACAAGCTTCGCAGCACTGATTTTTGCCAGGCTCTTGGTGGACATTCTTCCTAACTGTGCCAGAAGCAACTGATGCTTGGCAGAATATTGGTGTCCAGGGTACCTCAGTGTTACTTTTGGTTGGGGCTATAGCAGGCAAGATCATAAAAACAACAATTATATGTATTTCAAGTTATTGGGTTACTCGTTTGAAATGAATTCTTATATTTTAATGAATTGTGCTCTTTAACAAAAGAGCTAGAATAAAAATGTCAGTTACTGTCCAGGGACCTGAATTTACTTGTTTGGTTCAGTTGCTCCACAGCGTCTTTCAAATTAAGGTTAGAGGCATCCTGCTTCAGAGTCACCTGGGATATTCTTTTAAAGTACCACCTGAAGAAGAGTCTCAGGAATCATAAACGTCAGCAGTCTTGCCCTGAAGATTCTTGGGCCAACAGTGTTTCTACATTCACACTTCCAGAACAAGCTTATTTGTGTTGCCTCTTGTGAGAAATCGATGAGCATCATCAAAAGGATAGCTGATGTTGCCAGTGTGGCTCATACTTGAATTAATAAATATTCTCCCTGTGAGAGGCTAGACTGTAAAAGATCTGTTGATCAGTGTCAATTAAACAGCCAATATCTGGGCATTTGAGGGATGAAGGAAAGAAACAGTGACTGTGAGTGTGTTCAGTTCTTTATCACTTTCGGCTGGTATTTCCTGGCAGGACTTCTGTCAAAGAATATTTGGCCTGCAATTTGGGTTTCCTGCTTCTAAGTGGCAGTGGCTCCTTGCTCATATAGGAAGTGTTTCAGCGAGTGTTCTAAATTTTTAACTCCCTAGTAGAAGCTTTCTGTTTGATTTTTTAAATATCAACATCTTCCTGTAACCTGATAATATTCTTCCTTTCTCTTGTGAGTGATCAACCTGCTCCATCCCTTTCCTTCTGGTTAATCTTTCCTTCTTGAAGCAAACCTCAGGCCAGCATGGCATCAGATGCCGAAGTCACTCTGCTCAGGACGGTGATTTTGCCTAGTGAGTCTCCTTGCACTGCAGTAGTGATTTTCCACAGCTGTCAGTCTTCCCAGGGATGTTCACTGTTCCTTAGAATAAACAGCCTCCAAGACACTGGTGGATGCTGAGAGCATTGCCTTCCTGTGGTTAATTCCTTGGGCATCAGAAGGCACTTTCTTTACTCCATTCCTATAAAACATAATAATGCCTTTGTCCTCTCCTCCCGAAGAGAGTGTTTTCCATCTCTGAGTTTAAATTCTGTGTGCCTTGCTGTTTACATACATGGTTTTTGTTAGCAAAGTCCAGGCAAAAGTTGAACTCAAATGTTGTGAATAGTTTCTGTGTATAATATTTTCAGAAAGACCGTCTATCCTTTTCCATAGCAAAATAAATTTTTAAAAAATTTATGCAAGGTTTTATACATTTTAAACTTGTTTCACACTAACTCTTAACACAGACAGGCAAAGTCTCTTCCCTCAACATGTGTAAAATTTGGATGTATATATGTTTAAAATCTACATATGTATTGTGTCCTTGGTGGAAACTTGTCTCGTCCTGCCCAGAGTTGAATTGCTTTTTGGAAGAGATCACTTACATGGTAAGTCAGTGTCAGATTGTGGAACTGTGTAATGATGGAAATAAGCTTGCCTGCCAGGAGTCTCAACTTTAGAAAGTTCTTGAGCCCAGATAGTCCCACTAACTGCAGTCATAATCTTTGCATTCCCGGTGGCCATTCCACATCAACCCTTCTTGAGATAGTCAAGAACCTAATATGAAGTCCTTAAATTATTAAAGTACAAGAATTGAGAGGGGACTTCCAGCCCAGTGGTTAAAATTCTGTGCTTCTACTGCAGAGGGTTGATACCTGGTGGGGGAACTAGGATCCCCGCATGCCATGTGGTACGGCCAAAAAATAAAAATTGGGAGGGGGTAGCCTTGTAGAGTTAGAGTCCCACAACATTGTGTAGAGATGAGAACCTTCTCTTCAGGAATATTGACACAGTTATCAGAAGAGTTGAGTTTGGAATTCCTGACTTGAATGCTATTCTCAGATGTGGTTATGGGGAAGCCTTTCAGCCTTTCTGACTTACAAACTATCTATAATCTTTTTGTTAAAGAGTTGATGTTAGAGTTAAATGAAATAATGCTTACATAGAATTTAGTACAATACCTGCTACGATTATATAGATAGGTAAATAGATACATTTTAAATGTACATATGAATTCTGTTGTTTCTCCACTTGCCCATATTAAGTTTTACCTAATTCTTGTGTATCTCACTTGAGCCAACTCTAAAATAGTTGTAAGGGTTGGTCTTAGTTGCTCAGTCGTGTCTGACTCTTTGTGATCCATGGACTGTAGCCTGCCAGACTCCTCTCTCCATGGGATTCTCCAGGCAAGAATACGGGAGTGGGTTACTGTTTCCTTCTCCAGGGGATCTTCCTGACCCAGGGATTGAACCCAAAGCCACCAACTATTTTTGTAGAAACACAGAGACTGAGCAACAACCTCAGATTTAAATATTCACTGTTAAAAATAAATAAATATTCACTGTTATAACTTTCCTCATTATAGTCTATCAAACACTTTGCAGGAGTCACATAGGTAGATGTAAAAGGCACTTAACTGCATAAATACTTAAACCTGATTGGGACAAGATGTAGGTGTTAGTTTGGTTAATGATTGGCTCTGCCTTTAAAGTATAAATACAATGCAAATAATTATGTATTATCAATGATAGAGAAGCAGTCCACAAATGAGCTCATGTCTGCTGTAGATGGATGAGATCATGTCTATGAAGCGCTTAAAACTCCTGAAATACATGCTGTATGTCCCGTCTCTAGCCATCCTGATGTTCTCCCATGGAAAGCTGGTCTTATCCAATGCCTTCTGTACCCAGTGGGGCCAGATTGACCTGGAACATTTTCTGGAGGAGAGAATAATTTTCTGCCCTCAAGGGCTTGGGAAGTCTTCTCATCCAGTCTTTGAGTAGGACTCCATTGAGCCTCATGGAATGAATCCAGGTTTCCTGCATTGCAAGCAGATTCTTTACTGTCTGAGTCACCAGGGAAGGTTCCCTGGAGCAGGGAATGGCTACTCACTCTGGTATTCTCGCTTTGAAAATTCCATGGACAGAGGAGCCTGGCAGGCTGCAGTCCATGGAGTCACAATGAGTCGGACATGACTGAACAACTAATACTTTCATTCTTTTCACATTGAGCCTCGTAGGGAGATTTTATCAATCTTGTTTGAGGTACTGTGGTGAAATGGAACAAACGAGTCATGTAGAAGCCAGACCCCTGGGGACAGAGTCCAGCTGTGCCCGTCACTAGCAGACATGGTGCCCACGGAGATGAGTTGGAGGTGTGGCTGAATTAGGTGAAAAAGCAAAGGGAAGTAAGGACAGAGGTCCTGCAAAGCCTATAACTTTAAAATTCAGCTTCAACTAGTGGAATTTTAAACAGAAAGAAAGAATCCACACGAGAAAATGAAAAAAAGAACTCTCCCATCTTGTTCATTCATTAAATACAAATAAGTTCTGGCTCTATGCCGGGAGCTGCTTGCTCTTGTAACCCCTCTTCAGGCCACACTCCAGCCTGGGCTGACCTTTTCCATCACAACATCGCTGAGAGAGGCCTTCTGGGTCCAGCAAAACATAAAACTCAAACTGCTCAATTTAGCACTGAATATCAACTTTTGTATTGTTTCATAAAGTCTCGTGTATGGTAGATCTGTCTCTTCAAATAGCTTAAAAATTCTTTACAGGTTAGAAGCCATGTCTTTACCCTTTTATTCCCCACAGCAGGTGACACAGTTGTTGTTCAGTCACTAAGTCATGTCCAGCTCTTTGCGACCCCATGGACTATAGCACACCAGGCTCCCCTGGCCTTCACTATCTCCCAGAGTTTGCTCAAACTCGTGTCCATTGAGTTGGAGCTGTCATCCAAGCATCTCACCCTCTGTCGCCCCGTCTCCTCTTGCCCTCAGTCTTTCCCAGCATCGGGGTCTTTTCCCGTGAGCTGGCTCTTCACAGCAGGTGGCCAAAGTACTGAAGCTTCAGTATCAGTCCTTCCAATGAATAGTCCGGGTTGATTTCCTTTGGGATTGACGGGTTGGATCTCCTTGCCATCCAAAGGACTCTCAAGAGCTTCTCCAGCACCACAATTTGAAAGCATCAATTGTTTGGTGCTCACCCTTCTTTATGGTCCGACTCTCACATCCATACATGACTACTGGAAAGACCACAGCTTTGACTAGATGATCTTCATCAGCAAAGTGATGTCTTTTGTTTTTAATATGCTGTCTAGGTTAGTCATAGCTTTTCTTCCAAGGAACAAGCGTCTTTGAATTTCATGGCTGCAGTCATCATCTGCAGTGATTTTGAGATTTTTTTTTTTTATTAAGAAAATAAAGTCTGTCACTGGTTCCATTTTTTCCCCATCTATTTGTCATGAAGTGATGGGACCAGATGCCATGAGCTTAGATTTTTGAATGTTGAGATTTAAGCCAGCTTTTCACTCTCCTCTTTCACCTTCATCAAGAGGCTCTTTAATTCTTTACTTTTTGCCATTAGGGTGGTGTCATCTGCGTATCTGAGGTTGTTGTTTCTCCTGGCAATCTTGATTCCAACTTGTGAGTCTTCCAGCCCAGCATTTTGCTGATGTACTCTGCATAGAAGTTAAATAAGCAGAGTGATAGTATACAGCCTTAAAGTACTCCTTTCCCAATTTTGAACCAGTCCGTTATTCCATGTCTGGTTCTAACTGTTGCTTCTTGACCTGCATACAGGTTTCTCAGGAGACAGGTAAGGTGGTATGGTATTCACATCTCTCTTAAGAATTTTCCACAATTTGTTGTAATCCACACAAAATCTTTAGCATAGTCAATGTAACAAAAGTAGTTTGTTTGTTTTTTAATTCCCTTGCTTTTTTCTGATCCAATGGGCATTTTTAATTTGATCTTTGGTTCCCTCTGCCTTTCGTAAGTCCAGCTTGTACATCTAGAAGGTTCACATACTATTGACGTCTAGCTTGAAGGATTTTGAGCATTACCTTGCTAGCTTGGCACAGTATTGCATGCATGTTGTTCAGTTCAGTTCAGTCGCTCAGTCGTGTCCGACTCTTTGCGACCCCATGAATCACAGCACGCCAGGCCTCCCTGTCCATCAACAACTCCTGGAGTTCACTCAAACTCATGTCCATCGAGTCGGTGATGCCATCCAGCCATCTCACTCTCTGTCGTCCCCTTCTCCTCCTGCCCCCAATCCCTCCCAGCATCAGACTCTTTTCCAGTGAGTCAACTCGTCGCATGAAGTGGCCAAAGTATTGAAGTTTCAGCTTTAGCATCAGTCCTTCCAATGAACACCCAGGATTGATCTCTTTTAGAATGGACTGATTGGATCTCCTTGCAGTCCAAGGGACTCTCAAGAGTTTCTCCAGCACCACAGTTCAAAAGCATCAATTCTTCAGCGATCAGCTTTCTTCACAGTCCAACTCTCACATCCATACATGACCACTGGAAAAACCATAGCCTTGACTAGACGGACCTTTGTTGGCAAAGTAATGTCTCTGCTTTTTAATATACTATCTAGGTTGGTCATAACTTTCCTTCCAAGGAGTAAGTGTCTTTTAATTTCCTGGCTGCAATCAGCATCCACAGTGATTTTGGAGCCCCCAAAATATTGTTAGGTTCTCTAAATACTGGCTGATCACCTGATGGGGATGGGAAAGGAAACTGAGGTTACTTGGGCTGATTTTGGCTGCTGAGCCTCCAGGAATTCTCCTTTTGTGGAGAACAGGTGTCATTCTCTCCAATTCCTTATGTTTTCCCAGATGAGCCTCCCTCTGCTGACATCTTCAGGGCTACCGCTATATCATCTCAGAGCCTTTGTTCTCCCATCATCATTCTTTTACCCAAATGGAGATCCAGGGACAATTTGCTAAATGTAATTACTATGTATGTGGTACTTCTGGGGTGGCTTGTTCTTCCTGAATTTTTTTTTTTTTTTTTGCCCTCTTTTGCTATCCAATAGAAACACTGACCATCTTCCACTCCTCTCCTACATCCAGTCAGTCACCAGATATTCTCTCTCTTAACTTCTGAAGATTTTTCAAATTCACTGCTTTATCTCCATGTCCACCACCATTACTTGACTTCATATCATTGTTATCTTGTAAGCAGTTTATTGCAGTAACCTCCTAACTTGTTTCTCTGCCTTGGTTCTAGCCCCTTCACACTGGAACTGCAGTGACTTTTCAGAGATGCACATTTGATTCTATCACTTCCTTTAATGTTACCTCTTGCCCTGAAGATGAAATTCAAAATCCTTGGCAGGGGAACTCATGACCCTAAGTCTAATGCCTGCTTCTTCCCCAGCCTCACTTCTCACCTTCTTTCCTTGTTCCTCTCCCCCACTTCAGCCCTGCTCAGCCATGTGTGCTTCCTCACACACTTCCTTATCCCTCTGTGGTCCTTTTCAATCATGCTTTAAAAACTGTCCATTTGTTTTCCCCATACACCATGAGACCACACAGCCTTGAAGGGCAGGGATTATCCCTACACAAAATAAGAACTTGAAAAATTATATACATGAACATTTAAGTGAGTTATTGATGTTTGGACTTCACTGCCCTCTGTGGATAACATTTGACATTTATGTAGTACTTACTATGTGCCAGACTATGTAAGACTATGTTTAAGTTCTTTAAACATAAAAACTGAGTTTATTCTGAGGAATAGGTACCATTAGATCTCTACTTTACAGACAAGGAAACTAAGGCACAAACAGACAAAGCTACCCACCTGATATCATTCAGCTAATGAGTGGTGGAACACAGATATTACCTCGGGAAGTCCTGTACTATAATGTTCGCTCGTAACCAATAACCCGTTAATGCACTCACAGATTGTATCTTTGAGTCTTGGCTGTGTGAGAGCCAGATGGATCAGCTCTAAATGGGAGGAGACCCATGACAATGAGAGAAGAAAGGTCCCTTGAATCTTAAGCCGGAGACTTGGGGAAGGGGCTCAGCCGGGCAGGTGTGTGCTCAGGGCAATATGTCTGCAACTGCAGGCACCATCAGTCACGTGCTCTCAGATAGTCTAGGACACAGAGTCCATTCAAGAAGGCTTGAGTTGAGCACTTGCTGTTCTTTGTACTGAAAAAACCAAAAGTAGAATCAGACACATATTTTGCAAGATACCCACAATTTGGTGAAACAGACTGCACCATGTGAAGAACCTTGTAAGCCACAGAAGACTATACTTAACAGTGTAATGGAGAGAGGACAGCCCTGCTTCTGTTAACTAATTCTTCTCTTCATTTCCCGGAAGGCTTGCCTCATACCAACTAGTACCCTGGTGAGCGTACAATGTGGGATTGCTAGGTAGAAAAATGCCATGTGAAGCCAATAATAGAAGAGTTAAATTCCCACCATCTTGGACTTAGTAAGCCCCAGAAAAATACTTGGAGTACCTAGATTAAGGGACCATGGAGGGTCCATAGGCCTTTTCTTTTGTTCTTTTCTATGTAGTGGGGCTAAATGAATATCTAGTTCCTGGCTTAAACAGAGCCCTGGCATCTCAAGGTTTTCTGTAGGACATTTGGAAATGGTGCTTCTCTAGGCTGAGGACCAGGCTGCAGAGAGTGATGAGGAGCTATTTCAGAACAGATGTCAACAGAGCCCTTCTCTCCATGCTGAGAATCATCAAACACACGCCCCACGCCCGCCAGGCAGTGACTGAGGCTCAGGCTCCAGAGCACGGAGAGAATGAGGCGGCCTCCTGGGGGCTCTCCTGCTGCAGACAAATTAGCTCTGATGGACCAGTGGCCTCTGCTCATTCTTGGGAAATGTGGAGGTGGGATCTCAGGCCGGTGTGGAGTTTAATTAAGGATGGCAGCTGGCGGAGCAGGTCAGATGGCTCTGTGCTCTGCACTTCATGTCACGAGTTGTTAGTTGTTTTTTGTTTTTCTCCACACATTCCCATTGCCCTCTTCCTTCCCTTGCTACTGCCCACGTGTTGTTCTCAATGCTCTTGGTGTGGTGTGTGACCTTATCCCTGAGTATGGAGAGTCCAGGCAGAGCCACACTCTAGAGGTGGAAAAGCTAAACTTTAAGGAAATGATGTAAACCAATGGGAGACACAGTGCTCCCACAGGCAATACTTCCTCTCCATGCTCACCGTCTCTCTGTGAATGTACCCACTGGTGCCAGGAATTAAATTGCAACCATCTTGGGACTTTTACCTATTTTTAAACTTTAAACTTTTTATTTTGTATTGGGGTATAGCCAATCTACCTTGGGACTTTTAATATCTGGGGGGAAAAGAAAAGTTTAACTGGAGCCTGCCTAGTGTCTGATATCAGGTTCGAGGATGGTGGTGCCCGAGGAGAATTTCTATCTTTGTCCAAGCAAGCCAGACCAGGAGGGAAGAGCACTGACTCAGAATCACACAGTCTTGTATAAGGACAGAATCTCTAGCACTTGGAGCTGTGAAAGATTGTGTCTAAGAGACTGGACTACACAGGGTTCTTGTTGAAGTGAGCATGAATGTCAGGGTTATTCAGTTGATTAGCCCAAAATGCACCCCTTAAAGTTCCCCTTAAAGTACCACTAGACCTGCTGACATTCCTGAATAGAAAAAATTCCAAATCACATGCTCTAGTGAAGTGAAGGAGGAAGGAAAAACACTCAAACCCTGGCTTTTTTTGCCTCCTATTCTGGGGACGTGAGATCTAGATAGACCAAGAAGTGGTAGAGGAAAAAACCTCTGTAAAATCTTATGAGATGGCATCCTCTTTGGGAAGACTGAGTCAGACAATATATGTTTATGACATATGATCTTTATGGAAATGCTTTATCATATTATTGTCTGCCACTTGTAATGATGCGATATGTGCTCTAAAAACACTCCCTGAATGTGAAGCCTTGCCCTGCATCACCAGCTGTCTGCCTGCTCCCGTCCCATACAAATGAGTTAATTACCTGCAGCAGGAACAAACCTTGAAAACAAAGCAAGACATGTGTAAAATAAAGGCTGCTGTCTCCTGGTGGTACAGTTTCTCCTTGGTTATATCATGTTCATAAAGAGAACTGGGCAGTTTCCTGTAATACCAGAATTCTAGGAAGTCTGGGTTTTTAGGATTTCTGACCGAAGAAACCCTGAATAGAAAAGTATTTAAGTGGCAAGTACTCAAAATCTGAAGTCGCCAAAGGGCCAGTAGTCTTTGGGGCAGAATCACCTATACTTGGAGAAGGAAATGGCAACCCACTCCAGTGTTCTTGCCTGGAGAATCCCAGGGACAGAGGAGCCTGTTGGGCTGCTGTCTTTGGGGTCACACAGAGTCGGACACAACTGAAGCGACTTAGCAGCAGCACCTATACTTGGATCAACCTACACGTGGTTGTTGTTGAGTCACTCAATTGTTTCTGAGTCTTTATGGATCGTGGACTGTACCCCTCCAGGCTCCTCTGTCCATGGGATGTTCTGGGCAAGATTACTGGAGGGAGTTGCCATTTCCTTCTCCAGGGGATCTTCCCGATTCAGAGATTGAACCCAATTCTCCACATGTTCTGCAGCACAAGCAGACTCTTTACGGCTGAGCCACTGGGGAAGCCCACTCTTGGCTTAGGGTATGTTAAAACTTTACTAAAGGGAAAGAGTGAGCAAGTCCAACAAGAGGGACATCATTTTCTTTCTTTTTTTTTTTTTAGGGCATTGAGGTTGAGGAGGAGGAAGAATGTACAAACACTTGAAAAGTGAGGAGAACTTAAAGATTGCTGATTCCATAATCTTTGTTTTATAAATGAAAAGGTTGAAAGTCAGAGGCTTGTCTCTGCTTTAGCAGCAGGTTTGCTTTAGCTTTTCAGTTGAAGGTCCATAAAGCAACGTTACCTGTCTCTGAGTGTTAGACATATCTGGGGGTGACTTCTGGCCCTCATTCCTCATTCCTGTTACTCTCATGGTGCCAATATTACAGGGGAAACAAAGGCTTGATGTGAAAGGTGAATGTAAGCGCTATTCCCAAGGGAAATGGTGCATCGTGGAACCAGGTTGTAAACTACTAAAGAGTAGTGATTTTGTTTGCATGTCTTTGTATCTTTCTGAATACCAAGCGCTGTGTCTTATAGAAATATAATACTTAAATATTTGCCGATTGAAAATATTCTAATTGTGGGAAAAAATCTGCAGTGTTGTCGTCAGCAGCAGGAATAGAGTTAGATGTATGGATTTGAATCCAACTCATCCAGGTGTAAGCCATCACCTTGGACAGATGACCTACGTTCTCTGTGTCTTAATTTCCTTTGCTGTAAGCTGAAACACTGGTAATATCTATACATGAAATAGTTGTCTGGGGTAAAGGAAATCACCTAAAGCAAAGCACTTAAAACAATATCTGGCCTAGAAAAGTACTCAATGAGCATTAGCTGTTACTACAGTCTACAGAGAAGGCTATCTTTGTTTTTGAGAAATGTTTGAGAATATCAAGGTATTACCTGAGCAATAATGTAGAATGATTGCTGTAGGGGTCATCAATTCTTATAGTTCTGGACATTTCTTTGTTCAGAATTAAATGTATGTAGCTCCTTTTACCAGAGAAGGCAATGGCAACCCACTCCAGTACTCTTGCCTGGAAAATTCCATGGATGAAGGAGCCTGGTAGGCTACAGCCCATGAGGTCATGAAGAGTCGGACACGACTAAGCGACTTCACTTTCACTTTTCACTTTCATGCACTGGAGAAGAAAATGGCAACCCACTCCAGTGTTCTTGCCTGGAGAATCCCAGGGATGGGGGAGCCTGGTGGGCTGCCGTCTATGGGGTTGTGCAGAGTCAGACACGACTGAAGCAACTTAGCAGCAACAGCTCCTTTTACACTGTGGTATCCAGATTTTTTGAACAAGTAAATGCATTCCCTATTTTGGTCACTGTCGTTGAAAGCCACATTTTGGTCTTGTCTGCTTACACATTATTATGGATGAGATCCCAGTGACTTTCTTCCTTTGGTGCCGCCCAGACATCTGTGTCAATCAGCCTTCCCTGCTTCAGCAAGGCTGTTTGTGTAGTGTTCTCCCATGTGTGCCGCCAGCCCTCACTCAAGTTGATCCTGACATCTTGGTCACTGTTCCCTTGAGACTTTGGGATTTTCTTCTCTTCCTATTTTAGAATCCAGCTTAAAACTCATCTTAGCATGAACAAGGAAAATCTGCCTTTTGTACTCATCCATCCATCCATCAAATGTTACTTTGATTCACAGGCTCTTTGCCCTTGAGATGTTACTGAGTGACTGATCCCCATCTGACATGACTAGGTATCCTCATTCTGGTTTTATTTCCACAGTATGTTCCTCCAGATCTCTGCGTCTGCAACTTTGTGCTGGAACAGTCCCTCTCTGTCAGAGCCCTGCAGGAAATGCTTGCCAACACAGGTGAAAATGGCGGCGAAGGGGTGAGTACCTGAATTATGTCCTGGGGAGGGAGGGGTTGGGACACACCATAGCCCGAAAGTACACACTTCACTTCATTCCTCCAGTTTTGAACTAGAAAACCTTGGTTTTCCAGTTTCCTTGAATCCATCCTCATATTCCTCTTATTCAGCAGTCCTACTTCCTTTGGGTTAACCAGCTTCCACCAGAAAATATACTAGATCGACTTAATGCTGCCTGAACGGGGCATAGGTCATTGAACCCATAATCCACCAGGATATATGGAGAGACTGAAAGGGCCTTGGGAAGGGGAGGAGGGTATCTGTTAGGCTGATTCTTTTTTCTTGGAAAAGTCTCATCAGAGATTTATGACTGTGCCAATGAAGCACAGTCAGGTTATAGCCATTTGGAGAGGATTTCCTATAGAATTCAGGGTCATTGACATGTACCCAGATCTTCATGGTTTCACTCAAGATGAGCAAATACAGAGCTGTATCAAGTTTCTATTGTCAGTAAAATTGTTTCCAAGTCTTTAACTGAGGGATAATGGCCTCCCAAAGGTCTCCCAGGCAAGACATCGACCAGAGACTTCAGAACAATTTTTGACCCTTTCTCTAATGACTCACCTAGTTATATTCATTTATCATTTCAAATATTCTAACTCTATGGACTGACTATCTCACATGCAGACACCACTCTCCTACGCCCCTTAGATACTGTGTTAGATGACTATCCTTTATCTTCTGGGTTATAACATCAGACTCACCACTCTGATTCCTTCTGTGCTTACCTCACCTACTATTTTATTTTCCCTAAGCTGACATAATGCTTTCTACAAAATATAGACCTAATCATACACTTTACCATTTAGAAATGGTCTTTCTGCCCATTACCGTGAATGAAACCCCATATTCCCTAACTGGGCGTAAAGAACTTCAGGATGTGGTGAGTCCTGCTCACCTTGCCTGTCCTGTTTCTCGCCACATCTTCCCAAATACTCAGTGACCCAACCACATTGAGTTCTTTTCAGTTCCTCAAACATAACCATTCTCTTTGCCTCAGATCATACGTGTCAGTCCTTTCCCCCGTTTAAAACAGCTTTCTCCTCCTCTCTCTCTTCCCTTATATGATCTTTACTTCTCTTTCAAGGAACAAGACTAAATATTAGGTCAACGGAGGAGCCTATAAGTTGACCCTGAAAGTCTAGGATGGGTACCCTTTCTTGAGCAACAGTCAGTGGAGAGTCCTTCCTACTGTGTACTATAATTACAAGTCTAATTCTTTACACTCTATAGTGTGCATAGGTAGGAATATTTACAGGACCTAGCACAGTTTATTATTTGACTTGAATGAACTCATATATAATGAAGTGTCTCATTGGTGGTAGAAGAGACAATGTCTGTAGCCCCAAGAGATCCAATATTTACATTTAGGTCATCTTCAGCTCTTAAAGTGATCTTCCATAAATCTTTTAATCTCTTGGGACCATAGTGTTCTTATCTATAAAATTAGGAAGTATAATTAATTTGCTAGGGTCCTTAACACCAACATTTGTGATTCTACACTCTTTTGGTTTAGAATAATATGCTTTCATCAACCACCTGAAAATAACTTTGTTTTGTTCATTACAGCATTAACACAGGTGAGATTTTGTTCTTTTGAAGTTTATCTCCCTGTGACATTGACCTCAGTACCCCCAACCTTTCTTTCTTAGTCACACACCCTCAAACATTTCCTACTCAGTGAAATAAATTACTTTTTAATTGCTCGCTTTTCCTCCAAGATAATTAACTCATGATTTATAGTCATCTTTGGTGAGGAAGACCTGGTTGATTTGGAATAGCACCACTTTCAGTGTCAACCAAGATCAGCTAGACCCTGCCAACAAATGGCCCCAGGATAGAAACTGGGAAGATAGAAGCTATACTAACTGGATAATTATCTCATGGGCATTCTCTTATCTTGTTTGTTCACAAATTGCATTTCAAAGAACTTCCTTTTCTTTACCATCTAATTTGTGTAGTTCAGGGAATCCTGCAGGTGTCAAAGTCAGCTGAAAAGTTCTGGTTATAATCCTTGCTCTTCTTTGTTGCCAGGAACTTAAATAAGTTTAATAAGACTGAATGCATAGTTTTGGACTATATGTTAATACATACCTATAATTACGATCCATGTTCTAGCAGTTTACTCCATGTAGTTGTATATTTCAGGCACCATCTTTAATTTACAATATTTAAAGACCAATAGGTGAAGTCTTATTGGAGGATCCAGTCTCTTTGAAAACTCCAGTCTAAAATAAACAGTCCATGACATTTTTATGGTTAAATAGTCTGTATTGCCATTTTGTGCTATTTTGCCAAAGAAAAGAGCGAGCTAATAGTTATTTCCCATCCTGATATGTTACTTCTATTGTAATTAATAACTGGAGATCTTAGAGCTAGAAAGAAGAGAATTGAAAAGAGAGCTGGAGCACAGATGGGAGAGGATACTGTCTTTAAGTGATTTAGATTTTATTATTTGTTGGTGGCTCCACTAGTTACCCGAACAGCAGCTTCAGTTGCTAGAACCCTCTTGGAACTCTCTCACAATTCCATCTGGGCTCTCAATCTTTATTATGAGGAATAATATTTTTCATATAACCTCTTGTGTCTGAATGTTTTGCTTTTCTGAAGTGATTGCTGTGCGCACTTACAATTAGTACTTAATTTGATTTGAAATGATAATATTCAGCAGGGGAGAAAACGAAAAAAAAGAAGAAAAATCAAGAAGGAAGTGAGTTAACACAACAGACCATAATGATTCTCTGGGGAGCCAAGGGATATTTGAGTGGGTTGACACCTCCTCTGCATGCCAGTCCATTCTGTTTGGAAAGAGACATTTACTGCTTTTAAATGGATATTACTTACACTAATGATCATCTCTACCACCAGACGGGATGCTTTGAAGAGTGTCATTTTTCCTCCTGGGCATAAATTGGTCTTTGTGTGTCTGTTCACTGCTGCACAGCAATTGGACTTTTTAAAAATGATATTGGTTATTTGTTTATTCATATGACAAGCACACAGAAGTCTTTCTGCAGGGATTGGTGGTTCTGCAGCAATTCCTTTCAGTGACAAAGAAAACAGAGGTGTCCACTTTGGTTTAACAACGGAGGGTTTATTATTGAAACATCCTTAGCTATAGCTAGTAGCACCTGGGACTCAGCTTTATTTTGAAAAGGAAACTGAATGATGAGAAGGCCCCAGTGGGCAGAGGATGTCAGTGGCCCTCAGAGCCCACCCTCGCTAAGCTCATCCTTGGGTCACTTTACCTCTGGTTAAATCCTGTCTGATGTTATTCTGGGGAATATTACCAAGAGATGGATGCTTGGCACTGTGGCCAATTATATAGCTGGACTTTGATGTAAAATCCCTGCATACAAATATAATATATTTTTACATTAATGGAACCTACAGTGTATGAGGTCCCCAGCCACCTTCAGCAGGACAGGGAACTAAAAAGGATGTCACCATCTCCCTCTGAGTCCTCAGTCTTCATCATCCTATAGCAATGACTCTGAACACAAAGCTAGCAACATGTGCAGTGAGAGAAGCTCCATTTTTGGAGTCAGGTAGATGTGTTTTCAGTCCAGGCTATACAGGAGCAAGTGACTTCTAGGATAAATTGCTTCCCTTTTCTGTACCTGACTTTCCACACCTTCAAAATGCAACCTCCCTCATAGGATCAGGTGAGAATTACATAAGTGTTGACAAGTGCCTATGGGTGTGGAAATGAATATCGGTTCCTCTTTTCATCTCTGGTCTGCTTCCTCCTGTCACAGATCCTTCAGGCATATTCAAATACCTCAAAGGAAGGAGATTCCCATCCTATATGACCAGGTGCATGTTAAATCAAGGGCCATATAACTACAAATGAGTTTTGACTTGAATGAATATAATGCTTCTAAAAATGAAAGACCTTGATTAACACAGTTACCAGCTGCACTCCTGATAAGGGCTCCGGTTTTCTCTAAAAGTTGACTTTATCACTATCAGACTTTTACTACTTAGAAAATGGGAGATGCAATATATGTAAAAAGAATGAATGTTATGGTTGTATAAGATCATACTTGACTTCAGATTCTAAAATCTCTAGAATGCAAATACACAATCAGCCTTTTAAAGTTTATTGGGAGATGTGACCTGGAAAGATACTGTTTCTGTAAGAATCTCTCTCACAGATAATCTCACTGTGAGAGGGTCTTTTAATTCCCCATATTACTTATGAGGGAAATCAACACTGAATATTCATTGGAAGGACTGAGGCTGAAGCCGAAGCTTCAATACTTTGGCCACCTGATGCAAAGAGCTGACTCATTGGAAAAGACCCTGATTCTGGGAAAGATTGAGGGAAGAAGGAGAGGGGCCAACAAGGGTGTCATCCTTGACTGAATGGATGCGAGTTTGAGCAAACTCCAGGAGTTAGTGAAGGACAGGGAAGCTGGTGTGCTGCAGTTCATGGGATCGCAGAGTCGGATACAACTTAGCAACTGATCAACACTTAATTATGAGATTGTCCCTTAAACAAGAGGAGCTTCCGACTCCTTTCACTTGCCCCTGTCTTTGAGCAGGGAGTACTACACACAGCACAGCTGCTCAAGAAATCCATACATGTGGTGGCACATTTGTCATGCTCAGGAATGACATGTACATGCTTTCTGAGAAGCTAGAGGTTGCCTTCTGGCATTGTGTGACCTTGTAAACAGCCAAAGAGGCATAATCTTACATATTGCTGTATTCACGTAGATTTTATTTAAAGTATGTGTCGTGAGATACTTACCTTGTAGCCAAGTTCAAAGCATTCATCCTTCTTATAAAGTCACAGAAAATCTAGTCACAGAAAGGTGACAGCATCATTAAAAAAAGAATCTGCTAAAGATGCGCATCAGGTGGCCAAAGGATTGGAGTTTCAGCTTTAGCATCAGTCCTTCCAATGAACACCCAGGACTGATCTCCTTTAGGATGGACTGGTTGGATCTCCTTGCAGTCCAAGGGACTCTCAAGAGTCTTCTCCAACACCACAGTTCAAAAACATCATTTCTTCAGTGCTCAGCTTTCTTTATAGTCCAACTCTCACATCCACGCATGACCACTGAAAAAACCATAGCCTTGACTAGATGGACCTTTGTTGACAAAGTAATGTCTCTGCTTTTTAATATGCTGTCTAGGTTGGTCATAAGTTTCCTTCCAAGGAGTAAGCGTCTTTTAATTTCATGGCTGCAATCACCATCTGCAGTGGTTTTGGAGCCCAGAAAAAAAAAAAAAAAGTCTGACACTGTTTCCACTGTTTCCCCATCTATTTGCCATGAAGTGATGGAACCAGAACCAGATGTTATTTTCAGGAATTATACAATAATGAAAGACCTCCAAACTAAGGTTTTTAACATATTATTTTCACAGACCAAATTGTCATCAAACTATGTCCCTTCTCTTCTTTCTTTCTCCCTCCTTACTGTTCTCTCATTATGCTATTTTATAATTTTGTGCTGATATAATGGATTTAAATGTTTCTCTGATAAGCTAATACTAATGAAAATGTGTGCAAGTAACTCATATTGTTGATCTGGCCTTTCAATAACATGATATCATTAAAATCTGCCATCTGGAAGACCTTACTTCATGGTAAGAAAACTCCTCTTTGGTAAAAGAAAACGTCTAATTGGTTGCTTGCAATATTTCTAAGAAAAAGAAATTCCAAATTTTCTGATGTAGGTACTGACTATTTTTCTTGGGTGGATTTTCTTGCATAAATATAATTCAGTTCAGTCACTCAGTCGTGTCCAACTCTGCAACCCCATGAATCACAGCACACCAGGCCTCCCTGTCCATCACAAACTCCCGGAGTTCACTCAAACTCGTGTCCATCGAGTCGGTGATACCATCCAGCCATCTCATTCTCTGTTGTCCCCTTCTCCTCCGGCCCCCAATCCTTCCCCGCATCAGAGTCTTTTCCAGTGAGTCAACTCGTCACATGAGGTGGCCAAAGTATTGGAGTTTTAGCTTTAGCATCAGTCCTTCCAATGAATACCCAGGATCGATCTCCTTTAAAATGGACTGGTTGGATCTCCTTGCATAAATATAATTACAAAAAAAAAAAATGCTGCAGACAAATTTAGGCTACAGCATGTAGCTTGTTTGCCAGTTTCTTGATGACATCAGCACAGTAAAAACAAACTTTTCCATCTAATGCTGCTGCTTACTCCTAGCTAATATCACAAAATATTCACCAGGTAGGAATTTTATTCCCATTGGGGTTTTTGCTCTTCCAGTCCTCAGATGACTTGAATGCTTTCAGCAGGACTGGTCCACACTCAAATATACATTGACTGTTTTGTGTTTGATTTGTTAGCTCAGTGACCTCTTGGAATGGTTATGTTATCCACTCCTTTACTGTATGTGTCTTTGCATGGACAGCTGACTCTAGCTGTATTTGTAATGAGCTAGGCTTTTCACTCGGAGAAGGCAATGGCAAGCCACTCCAGTACTCTTGCCTAGAAAATCCCATGGATGGTGGAGCCTGGTAGGCTGCAGTCCATGGGGTCGCTAAAGATCGGACACGACTGAGAGACTTCACTTTCACTTTTCACTTTCACACATTGGAGAAGGAAATGGCAACCCACTCCAGTGTTCTTGCCTGGAGAATCCCAGGGACGGGGGAGCCTGGTGGGCTTCCGTCTATGGGGTCGCACAGAGTCGGACACGACTGAAGTGACTTAGCAGCAGCAGCAGCAGGCTTTTCACTTGTGAGTGTTCAAGGTCGTTTCCATCCTCTGTGCCTCTGCAATTTAAAAAAGCACCACTGCACTACACACCTCAGTCTGGTGGAATTAGAGGTGTCTGCACACTTAGAAATTTGTTGCCAAGAAACTTGTTAAACTGCTGCTCTGAAATTACAAGGATGGCATGCCTGTGGACTCATTTTTTCCTTTTCCTTCAAGATATTAAAAATTGTTTCTAAAGTCTTTTTACCTCTGACTATGGTCTAGACGGCCAGTGGCCATAGAGTTCAAGTTGGTAAGGTGACAGAAGTGTGCAGCCTTGCCTTACTCCAAGCTTCTCGGTGCTTCAGACTCACCTAGGCTATTATGCAAGTCCAGCTCTGCTCCTCTGGAAAGCTGGAATTCATAATAAAAATGGAAAAAGCTAGTTGGATATTTCTCATTTTTCATGCAGCATCCCCAAAGTGAACCAGCAGAAGAATCACATGTTAATTTCAACAGTTAAGAATAACCATTAAAGTTAACTAGCTTTTTACACGTATTCATATCCTGAGTATAAGCATTTTAAAGTAAAGAGGCCACAGAATTAATTTTTAAAGCTCCAGACTCTATCAAATCTACTTCTTTCTGAATATAATGTTTCAGCTTTATTGGAATAGCCGTTTCTTCAAGGGATTTTTTCTTTCTCATTCTGAAGTCAGTACCTCTTGCTTAGAATAAATATGCCTGTGTCATCTTGGGGTTATTTTGCTAATGTGATAACACATAGCTTGGCTGATGTTACATAAAACCTGAAATTCCTCTCATAGTTGCTGTGGACGTTCAGATGCTCTGTGAGTATAGTCATGTCATAATGGCCTAAGTTGTCTTAGAAAGCTTGAGCTTCTTTCCCAGGGCTGGACTCAAGGTAGTTTTCAGTGGTTGTGTGTGTTTGTGTGTGTGTGTGTGCTCTTTACATTTTAATTGCAAAAAATTAAACATCTTCATTAAAATTTCTCAGAGGAGTGAGGAGGGATTGGAGTACTTAAACTTTCTCTGGAACATACCAAGAGGTAAGCAGTTGTATTCTTACATGAGATATTTTGAAGAGAAATTTGTTGAACTTAAAAAAAAAAAACTAGTTGAAGGGGCAGAGATTAATTTCAGCTACATTTTTTAGGAATTTGATTTAATCCTCCATTGTGGAATATTTGAATTAGAGGAAATCTTTCAAGAGACTTGCTTACCTTTTAAAAATGAAATTCAAGAAATCCTGGGAGAATCGATACCTTTCAGGTGATTTATTAGACTTCCCTTTGATTGTGAAATTTACTTTAATAACTACCAGGATTTAAATTATATTTTTGTAGGGAAAATTGAATGAACTATAAGAAAAGACCTCTTATTTATTTTCATTTCATGAGAGTTTAATGTAAGCACCTATTTAGAAATTCTAGTAAAGAAAAATTTACTTGGTGCCAGAGCAACCCTGATCTCAACTGGTGCTTTAATCCTCACTGGAGTAAAAACCATGTAGCCAGTGTCTCAATGCTACGATTACTAATATTTGGTTTTCAGATGGAAGGATCTGGAATGACTAAATGCAATCAATGGAAAGAAAGCAAGAATAAGAACAAGGTTTCGGGAGTTTGTGGGATAAACATATTCCTGCTCTGTAGAAGAGGAGGAAAGCTAAAGGAAGGATGTATCTTTTTACCTGGCATCTCCTGGAGCTGAGACTTAGGCTGGTACTGAGAGGGAGAAGGGAGGGGCTGAGCCTTTCCTCAGTCCGGAGATGTTGCTCTGATGGGAGGGAGGAAAGTGCAGGACTAGAAGGGGCTGGGCATTCTGGCCCGGGCATTGCTGCTCTCTGGGACTTGTTCTGCCCTTATGCAAAATGGGACTTCTGAATGGGACTTATTGACTCCTGAGCATCTTTGGACTCTTTTCCAAGACAAATGCCTATTCATTGGAAGAATTTGCAAGTCATCAGGGAAATTTGGAAATAAAGAAAATGTATGAATTGTTTCATTAAGCAAAGTTTATAAATGGAAAGGTCTGCCTTTCTTATTTTCTGTGATTGTGGCCTTGTTAAAAAACGTTTTACTTTTTATACCATTTTAACTGATATACTCCATTTATAGCTACAATAGAAAACATTGGCTATATTCCCCGTACTGTACCATACATCCTACACCCAGTAGTTTGTACCTCCCACCCAACTGGTAACCACTAGTTTGTTCTCTGTTTCTGTGAGTCTGCCTCTTTTTTGTGATATTCACTAGTTAGTTGTGTTCTTTAGATTCTATGTATAAGCGATATCATACAGTATTTGTCTTTATCTGACATATTTCATTTAGCATAATGATTATGTCCTTCTTAGTATTTTATAACATAATTTTAATAAAGCTAGTGCATTTTCTTTATGAAAATTGTAGTGATAGTAGGTGACAGCTTTCTTTTTTTAAATGAAAAATGTATTGGGCCAAATAAAAGAAGATTGGCAACCATGGATGATCCGTTTTGGTCCTGTTGTTGAAATTGCACCAGTTCTTGGACTTGTGAACCCCTCAGGACTGTCTTCATGTACAGCTTGTGGACTTTATGTACTAAGTCATTCCAGCCAAACACCAGACATGAGTTCTGACTTATTTCAAAAAAATGTTCTGATGAAACCCAGAGGGTCAGTGCCCTTGTTGGTTGTAGGTACTCACATCTTCCTTGGTGGATTTCTCTGGGTCTTAGCTCCATGATGGAAGGAAGGGGGCTCTGAGTTTCCAGACACCAGTTGTATCTTCTGTGTTTTTGGTATGGAGAGGCAAGTGAAGACAGCACATTATTAAGAATCACCTGCTGCCATTAGTGATATGGAGCTAGAGGCTGGGTTCCCTGTGTGCATTTCTCTGCTGCTCATCTGCTTTTATAAGGTGGAGGGCAGTAGTCAGGAGAACCAGGTTGTTGCTCCTGAGAATGAATTCAAAACTGTGCCCGGGTCAATGTGGCCAGCCCTATGCAGGCTTCTGCGAAGAACAGCCTTTGGGAATTTGCTTGAGGAGGTGTTTCCTCTTCCTGAGCCCCCTGAGTCCTGCTCTCCGGGTGGGGCTGGGCAGTGATGAAAACTCATGGCTTGATCACTACCAAAAAATACCTGTTTTCATGTCTCTGGTGAAATACTAGGAAGGTAAGATGAATGCATGACCTTTTTTTTTCTTTAAACTATGTGTTTTTAAATAGTTGTCCCTTTTCTGAAGCCTATGACTTGTTATTAGAAGTTTTCAAACTTACAGCTGAAGTACAAAAGTCTCTCGATTTTATCTTATTAGTGGATACAGGTGACTGAATTATCATTCTTGAGACACCTTTAGTCAGTCAAGCAGATGGAGCTATCCATGGTGCTGATTCTAGAAGTCAATGCAGCTCGCCTCGTGTTCATTCAGTTCAGGACACACTCCAGGGGCGAGAGGATCAGGCATTTTGTCCCAATAATTTGTAGGACTGTTTCTCCATATTACAACCCCAGAAACTTTACCTTATACCCTACCCTTTTGGGGATGTTTCCATGTCAGTTTGCTAAAGGGACTGTTGGGAAACCCTGATCCAATTTTAGGATTTACACAAATTTTGGGGGAAAAAAATAACCTCATGTATTACAGTATCTCAAATTCACCATTCTTTCTCTCAGCCTTTAACAGGGTCCAGTAACATGTTTCTGTACCAATTTCATCCATTTTCAATAATGGGAAAAATGGAGGGTGGATATTTAACAAGATGCTAGCATTTTCAAACCTCTTCCTCCCCTCAGGATTGTAAATTTTGTGATGAATTCAACTCCTTATTCTACTCCTGCATTGTACCCAGGCAGGCCTCATCCCTAGGTGATGCTAAGGGCCAGGGGGTGGTCTGAGCAGCAGGAGTCACAATTCTCTGACCCGAAGTGATTGGCCTGTGTCACCAGAAGAATGAGCAACTGCTGTTTCCAGTTCATTGTTCCCTCTGGGCAGCCGCTTCAATGTGTAGGGCAACAGGGATACACAAATCCATGATTTATTGGCTACACTCATTTTAGTCAGTGTCGGTGGGAGAAACAATAGGACTGTGGTACTCCCAGACTCTCTCAAGGATGCAGTCTCTTACAGACATAGAAAACAAACTTATGGTTACCAGAAAGGGGAGGGAGAGGAAAGAGAAGTTAGGAGTTTTGGATTAACAGATACACACTACTATATATAAATAGACAAACAACAGTATCTACTATACAGCACAGGGAATGCTACTCAATATTTTGTTTTAATAATAACTTAAGGGGAAAGAATCTGAAAAAGAATGGATACACACACGTACACACACACACGCATAAAACCAAATCACTTTGCAATACACCTGAAACCAACCACAGCATTGTAAATCAACTATACTTCATTTTTTAAAACATCATGGTTCTAATCATAAGGAAAGAATACTGAAAAAAAGAATGCACTGTCAAGTTAACCTGTTTATATAAAACTCCAATTCCTTGTCTCAAAACCTCAGTCTTTTCCTAGAGCACAAATCCCTCTTAAAATTGTTACTGTATCTCTCCTACAAATGGAGCTACCTAGGCCATAGTTGCTTCACCTCTAATGCTATTGACTTAGTTTGTAATTTTTTACTAGATTTTATTAGATTGAGCTGTTCCCAGGGCAACCAGGAATAAGCTCCTTGCTGAATCCCAGAGCTAACAGGTCAATTGGCAACTGATTTCTTGTTTCACTTAGTTTTTTTGTGCTTGCAGGAATATAAAATGTTCCTGGGTTCTGCCAGTCCCTTTCCCCATTTTTCTGCCTGTCCATAAGGACTCACTGACTTGTATACTTTTTTCAAAAATGCATTCACTTCATTTTAATCCTATTAATGAACCTTGAGATTTTTCTTTCTTGTGAATAATAAAATATCAATCAACATTCACAACATTCCTTCACATTTACACTTGTCTTTCCAAACTTATCCTCCTATATAAAAGGAATCTATTTATTTCTGTCCTTTATATTTCATTTATTTATCCACTGTAATACTCTGCTGCTGCTGCTGCTGCTTCTAAGTCACTTCAGTCGTGTCCGACTCTGTGTGACCCCATAGACGGAAGCCCACCAGGCTCCCCCGTCCCTGGGATTCTCCAGGCAAGAACACTGGAGTGGGTTGCCATTTCCTTCTCCAATGCATGAAAGTGAAAAGTGAAAGTGAAGTCACTCAGTCGTGTCCGACCCTTAGCGACCCCACAGACTGCAGCCTACCAGGCTCCTCCATCCATGGGATTTTCTAGGCAAGAGTACTGGAGTGGCTTGCCATTGCCTTCTCCGAATACTCTGCTACTAAACTATAATAGAAGAAAAAAGCCTCTATTTAACTTCTTGCATTAAATTATGATGAAAACTCAGTTGCTTTAATCTCTCCTCTAAAGAGTGATGTCCTGATTGTTGTTTATTGTAAAACATCCCAAATGAATTGAGATTTCCATATTAGACATTCACTCTTGTTTCATCCAGTAAGGGCTACTCTAGCTTATACTCAGGTCTAGCACAAAACATAGGTACATCCATCCCCAGATGATCTTATTTTTAGCGTTTATACCTATGGGTATCCCTCCAAAACAAAAGACATCCAAATCTGTAAGATCTATTTTAAATATACTCACTTGATCTAGGACAGGAGTCTCAGGTTGAAGCCAGTTTTTCCTTCAAGTCCCAGGGTCCTCAAGAGCAGGGAAGGCTCAGACTCTACCTCCCACACATGGTCCCCAATCTCCTTGAAGCTGGGACCACCTGCTTCAAGGGACCACAGAAGGTCCCATTTGTGGTTCATGAGGCCTTGTGCACCATTCTGTCCCAGATGGAGCACCTACAATCCTTCATAACAGATTTTTAATTTTTTTGAAAAGTGATCCCTATGGTAGTTCACCAGTAAGGGACAACTTGGGTCACCATGTTATTATAATCAGTGCAAGAACCAAACACATGAGTCCAGTGTTCTCCCACTTTCTAAACAGACTTTCTACTTTATACTTTCATTTAATAATCCACTGAGTGAAAAATAACATCAATATAAACCTGTATGCAGGTCAGGAAGCAACAGTTAGAACTGGACATGGAACAACAGACTGGTTCCAAATAGGAAAAGGAGTACGTCAAGGCTGTATATTGTCACCCTGCTTGTTTAATATATATGCAGAGTACATCATGAGGAAGGTTGGGCAGGAAAAAGCACAAGCTGGAATCAAGATTGCTGGGAGAAATATCAATAACCTCAGATATGCAGATGACACACCCTTATGGAAGAAAGTGAAGAGGAACTCAAAAGCCTCTTGATGAAAGTGAAAGAGTAGAGTGAAAAAGTTGGCTTGAAGCTCAACATTCAGAAAACTAAGATCATGGCATCTGGTCCCATCACTTCATGGGAAGTAGATGGGGAAACAGTGTCAGACTTTATTTTTTGGGGGCTCCAAAATCACTGCAGATGCTGATTGCAGCCAGGAAATTAAAAGACACTTACTCCTTGGAAGGAAAGTTATGACCAACCTTGATAGTATATTAAAAAGCAGAGACATTACTTTGCCAACAAAGGTCCGTCTACTCAAGGCTATGGTTTTTCCAGTGATCATGTATGGATGTGAGAGTTGGACTGTGAAGAAAGCTGAGTGCCGAAGAATTGATGCTTTTGAACTGTGGTGTTGGAGAAGACTCTTGAGAGTCCCTTGGACTGCAAGGAGATCAGTCCTCGGTGTTCATTGGAGGGACTGATGCTGAAGCTGAAACGCCAATACTTTGGCCACTTCATGTGAAGAGTTGACTCAATGGAAAAGACTCTGATGCTGGGAGGGATTGAGGGCAGGAGGAGAAGGGGATGACAGAGAATGAGATGGCTGGATGGCATCACTGGCTCGATGGACATGAGTTTGAGTGTACTCCAGGAGTTGTTGATGAACAGGGAGGCCTGGCGTGCTGTGATACATGGGGTTGCAAAGAGTCGGACACAACTTAGCAACTGAACTGAGGGCTATCATAATTTGAACTTAGAATCCCTGCTCTAAGACTGATAGGAGCTCATGTGTATGTTATGGTGTCGTCACATTCCTGCTTTACTATCGTCTTAGACTCATACCTCTCTTCAGGTACCTGACGTGTCCCAAATGCAGCCTTCACTTTGTCTGTGATGCTCAGACCCCGTCTGTTTGGCCCGAGGGGCTGCTCGTTAGCCCTTTTAGCGTTCCTGCTGAGGTCTTTGAGAGCAGCCTTGTTTCCTTGCATGTGTATGGTAGCCCAGGCCCATAGTAATTTTTTTTTCTTTTTTTCTCACAGACATGAAATTGCATGACTCTTTAAATTCATGGCGAATAATATTAGAGATTAGAATCTGTGTTAGATTGACCCCACCATGACTGGTAGGAAGGAAGCATTCCTATGATAGCGAAAAGAAATATTACTTAAAGCACATAGTGATCAAGACTTCATTTTTATGAAGAACATGAATTTAAAGTTCACAATGATAACTCCAGTGTAATTTCAGCCTTACTTAATTTTTCTGCCTTATTAAAACATGAGCACTTATGAAACTATTTTTGCTCTTTGAGGTGACAGGTTTCCTGTTACACTGTATTGGGCTGTCCTTTCTCCATTTATTTAAAAAGCACTTAGGGGATCCCTTCAGAATATCCTTTCCATCCGCTGGTTTCATGGCACGATTTTCCAGCGTGTTAAGGAAGATCTTAAAAGTGCATAGATGCATATTGATTATTAGACAGTGATAAATAGCCAGGGATTTCTTAACTGCTTTCAATCCAGACTCTCTGTTTCTCTGAGTTTCCCTCTCACTGCCAATTCTTTAGATAACATAGTTACTTCTTCAGGTTTCTGAGGATCTTTCATTGTCAAGCAGTGATCCCTTCCAGTGTAAAGAGGAGAAACCCACTGTAATATTCTTTTTGTTGCTGCTGTTGTTTAATTGGGATACAATTGATATACAACACTGGTATACACTGAGACAACTTGGCATATATGTATTGGAAAATATTTACCATAGTAGTTTAGTTGATAGCCATCACCTCTTATATACATTATTATAATTTTTTTTCCTTGTGACAAGAACTTTTAGGATTTACTCTGTTCAGTTCAGTCCAGTCGCTCAGTCATGTCCGACTCCCTGCGACCCCATGAATCACAGCACGCCAGGCCTCCCTGTCCATCACCAACTTCCAGAGTTCACTCAAACTCATTTCCATCGAGTCGGTGATGCCATCCAGCCATCTCATTCTCTGTCGTCCCCTTCTCCTCCTGCCCCCAATCCCTCCCAGCATCAGAGTATTTTCCAGTGAGTCAACTCTGCATGAGGTGGCCAAAGTATTGGAGCTTCAGCTTTAGCATCAGTCCTTCCAATGAACACCCAGGACTGGTCTCCTTTAGAATGGACTGGTTGGATCTCCTTGCAGTCCAAGGGACTCTTCGGAGTCTTCTCCAGGACCACAGTTCAAAAGGCGCTCAGCTTTCTTCACAGTCCAACTCTCACATCCATACATGACCACTGGAAAAACTATAGCCTTGACTAGACGGACCTTAGTTGGCAAAGTAACGTCTCTGCTTTTTAATATGCCATCTAGGTTGGCAACTGTCAACCATGCCATACAGTAGTGTTACCTATAGTCATCATGTTATACTTTGTATCCCCAATGCTTATTGATCCTAAAACTAGAAGTTTATACCTTTTAACCAACTTCACCCAATTCCACCACTCCCAATCCCTTGTCTTGGTAACCGCAAATCTGATATCATTTGCTGTGAGTTTGAGTTGTTTTAGACTCCACATGTAAGTGAGATTATACAGTATTTGTCTTATTTCACTTAGCATAGTGCCCTCAAGGTCCATCCCTGTTGTTGGAAATGGCGGGATTTCCTTCGTTTATGGCTGAATGGTGTTCCATTATACCACATTTTCTTTATCCATTCACTTCTGTTGATGCGCTTAGGTTGTTTCCATATCTTGGTAACTGTAAATTACTGCACCGAACATAGAGAGTGTGGATATCTCTTTGACATATTCTTTTCATTTCCGTCAGATAAATACTCAGAAGTGGACTGCTGGATCATATGTTAGTGCAATTTTAAATTTTTTGAATTTAAAATACTGTTTTCCACAGTAGCTGCGCTTATTTACATTTCTGTCAACTGTGTACAAGGGTTCTCTTTTCTCTGTGTCTTTGCTAGCATTTGTTATCTCTTGCCTTTTTGATAATAGCCATTCTAACAGCATAAAGTGATATCATAACATTTCCCTAACGATTAGTGACAATGAGCACCTTTTCATGTACTTGGCCATTTGTATGTCTTTTTGGGGAAAAAAAATGTCACTTCAAGTCCTTTGCCAATTTTTTAATGAAGTACTTGGAATTTTGGAGGTTTTTTTTTTTCTTGCTATTGAGTTCTCTGAGTTCTTTATATGTTTTAGAGAGTAACCTCTTATCAGATTTATAATTTCAAATTTTCCTCCATTTCCATTTTGATGATTATTTACTTTGTTGTGAAGAAATTTTTATGTTTGATATAGTCCCACTTGTTTATTTTTAATTTTGTTGCATTTGCTTTGGGTGTCATATCCAAAAACAAATCAAAAAAAGCATTGCCAAGGCTTGTGTCAAGAGGCTTTTCTCTAGGTTTCCTTCCAGGACTTTTGTGGTTTCAGGTCATACATTCAAGTTTTTAATCCATTTTGAGTTAATTTTTGAGTAATGTAAGATCATTCTTTTACATGTGAATATCCAGTTTTCCCAGCACTGTATTGAAGTGGCTGTATTTTCTCCATTGAGTATTCTTGGCTCTCTTGTCAAGTATTGATTGATCATGTAGGCATGAGTTTACTTCTGGGCTCTTAATTCTGTTCCATTAGTCTACGTGTCTGTTTTTTTGTCAATACTATACTGTTTTGAGGCGTGTCAACTTCAGAAAACAAAGATCATGGCATCTGGTTCCATCACTTCATGGGAAATGGATGGGGAAACAGTGGAAACAGTGGCTGACTTTATTTTGGGGGGCTCCAAAATCACTGCAGATGCTGATTGCAGCCATGAAATTAAAAGACGCTTACTCCTTGGAAGGATAGTTATGACCAACCTAGATAGTATATTAAAAAGCAGAAACATTACTTTGCCAACAAAGGTCCATCTGGTCAAGGTTATGGTTTTTCCTGTGGTCATGTATGGATGTGAGAGTTGGACTGTGAAGAAAGCTGATCGCCAAAGAATTGATGCTTTTGAATTGTGGTGCTGGAGAAGACTCTTAAGAGTCCCTTGGACTGCAAGGAGATCCAACCAGTCCATTCTAGAGGAGATTAATCCTGGGTGTTCAGTGGAAGGACTGATGCTAAAACTGAAACTGCAATACTTTGGCCACCTCATGCGACGAGTTGACTCACTGGAAAAGACTGATGCTGGGAGAGATTGGGGGCGGGAGGAGACGGGGACGACAGAGAAGGAGATGGCTGGATGGCATCACCGACTGCATGGACATGAGTTTGAGTGAGCTCCGGGAGTTGGTGATGGACAGGGAGGCCTGGCGTGCTGTGATTCATGGGGTCGCAAAGAGTCGGACACGACTGAGCGAATGAACTGAACTGATACTGTTTTGATAAAGGTTGTAATATAGTTTGGTTCCATACAAATTTCAGTATTATTTTTTCTATTTCTATGAAAAATGCTCTTGGAATCTTGGTTGGGAATACACTGAGTCTATGGATGACCTTGGGTAGTATAGATGTTTTAACATCTAATCCATGAACACAGAACATCTTTCCATTAATCTATGTCTTTTTCACTTTCTTGCATTATTGGTCTAGTGTTTTTCAGTGTAAAATTTTTTACCCCCTTGGCTAAATTTTTTCCTAAGGATGTTGTTGTTTGATGTTATAAATGGGATAGTTTTATTTCTTTTTCAGCTAATTCATTGTTTGCAGTGTTCTTTTCTGTACCAAATCATCTCATCACAGTCCCACTGGGATATGATTGATTGATGTTTCTCCAACCATTGAAGGAGTCAAACATTAGCACAACTGAGATTTAGTTTTGCTTATTTTGGTGTAAATTTTTTCAAATTGTAAACCATGCTTGACATTTCTGAGCCAGTCACTGTCTTCCTCCTCTTTGCACAGGTTCAGTTCAGTTCAATTCAGTCACTCAGTCGTGTCTGACTCTTTGCAACCCCACGAACTGCAGCACGCCAGGCCTCCCTGTCCATCACCAACTCCTGGAGCCTACCCAAACTCATGTCCATTGCGTCAGTGATGCCATCCAACCATCTCATCCTCTGTCGTCCCCTTCTCTTCCTACCTTCAATCTTTCCCAGCATCAGGGTCTTTTCAAATGGGTCAGCTCTTCGCATCAAGTAGTCAGAGTATTGCAGTTTCAGCTTTAGCATCAGTCCTTCCAATGAACACCCAGGACTGATCTCCTTTAGCATGGACTGATAGGATCTCCTTGCAGTCCAAGGGACTCTCAAGAGTCTTCTCCAGCACCACAGTTCAAAAGCATCAATTCTTCAGTGCTCAGCTTTCTTCACAGTTCAACTCTCACATCCATACATGACCACGGGAAAAACCATAGCCTTGACTAGACGGACCTTTGTGGACAAAGTAATGTCTCTGTTTTTTAATATGCTGTCTAGGTTGGTCATAACTATCCTTCGAAGGAGTAAGCATCTTTTCATTTCATGGCTGCATTCACCATCTGCAGTGATTTTGGAGCCCAGAAAAATGAAGTCAGCCACTGTTTCCACTGTTTCCCCATCTATTTCCCATGAAGTGATGGGACCAGATGCCATGATCTTAGTTTTCTGAATGTTGAGCTTCAAGCCAACTTTCTCACTCTCCTCTTTCACTTTCATTGAGAGGCTCTTTAGTTCTTCTTCACTTTCTGTCATAAGGGTGGTGTCATCTGCATATTTGAGGTTATTGATATTTCTCCCAGAAATCTTGATTCCAGCTTGTGCTTCTTCCAGCCCAGCGTTCCTCATGATGTACTCTGCATATAAGTTAAATAAACAGGGTGACAATATACAACCTTGACGTACTCCTTTTCCTATTTGGAACCAGTCTATTGTTCCATGTCCAGTTCTAACTGTTGCTTCCTGACCTGCATACAGGTTTCTCAAGAGGCAGGTCAGGTGGTCTGGGATTCCCATCTCTTTCAGAATGTTCCACAGTTTATTGTGATCCACACAGTCAAAGGCTTTGGCATAGTCAATGAAGCAGAAATAGATGTTTTTCTGGAACTCTCTTCCTTTCTCCATGATCCAGCGGATGTTGGCAATTTGATCTCTGGTACCTCTGCCGTTCCTAAAACCGGCTTGAACATGGAAGTTAATGGTTCACATATTGCTGAAGCCTGGCTTGGAGAATTTTGAGCATGACTTTGCTAGCGTGTGAAATGAGTGCAATTGTGCGGTAGTTTGAGCATTCTTTGGTATTGCCTTTGTTTGGGATTGGAATGAAGACTGACCTTTTCTAGTCCTGTGGCCACTGCTGAGTTTTCCAAATTTACTGGCATATTGAGTGCAGCACTTTCACAGCATCATCTTTTAGGATTTGAAAAAGCTCAACTGGGATTCCATCACCTCCACTAGCTTTGTTCATCATGATGCTTTCTAAGTCCACTTGACTTCACATTCCAGGATGTTGGCTCTAGGTAAGTGATCACACCATCCTGATTAACTGGGTCAGGAAGTTCTTTTTTGTACAGTTCTGCTGTGTATTCTTGCCACTTCTTCTTAATCTCTTCTGCTTCTGTCATGTCCATACCATTTCTGTCCTTTATTGAGTCCATCTTTGCATGAAATGTTCCTTTGGTATCTCTTATTTTCTTGAAGAGATCTCTAATCTTTTCCACTTCTCACAGGTAGAAGGTACTAATTTTAATGTGCCTTTCTCCTCTTGCCCGAAAAGGTTTGCTGTGGTTTCTTGCAGCTCTAGTTGGTTTTATTGTCAGTCCCAGTCAGCTCTCCTATCAATGTCCTTATGATGAATTTACTCTCTGTACAAAGGGGAGAAAATAGATCAGGTAGTGCTTCCTCTATCCAGGGCCTGGCTTCTATTCACAGACCAGAAGAAGAGACTTTTTTCCTCAAAAAATAAGAAATTATTTTTCTTTTTGACAGAAGAATTAGTTGGTAGCAAGGACACTTAGACTTAAGCTAGGCTTTTGAAAGCAGCCATGTGAATCACACTGCCCAAGTGTTAGATGATTCAGAAGAACTCTAAGAGACATTACAGATGTAGGGGGAAAGTGGAGTGTTATCAGTGAGAATGCAGAAGGGCCAGGAACACAGAAACCGGAGTGAGAATAGATCAGAAGTGACTGAGTGGGGGCGGGGTGACCAAGTAGTGAGAGAAGAAAAGTAAAAGTCCCTCCCCCCACCATCTGTTCTGGTTTTTTCGCCCTTACCTTCATCTCTTCCCAGGCCTTATAAAATCCAGACTGGTGGGAGAGGGAAGGCCAGATTGCAGGCAACACAGCTCAGGAAGGGTCTAGCTGGTCTTCGATCCATGAAGATGGGTGTAGAGACCTAGAAGTCATGGGCCTGGACTCTTTCTAAACCAAGTCTGAATTGCCTAGAGCCCTCTCCACACAGGTTTTGCAACAGTTATCTGTGTCTTCCCACCTGTCAGAAACATGGCAGCAGAGCTAAGAGACTGAGAGTTTTAGCTGAACATGAGTCTTGGAGCTTTCAAGGACCAGAGGCAGCAGCCACGTTCGTTCTTTGCTTTGGTAGGATTCTGGAGAAATGATAAAAGAAGAATCAGCCAATGGTCAAGAATGAGGCTTCTGAGAACAGGGAAGTACTTGCTGACTGTAAGCATCATATAGATTACTTAAATGAAGGGCCCACTGTGGCTGGGAAGGTCTCAGAAGGGTGGTGGCTCTTAAGCCTGGCTATGTCTTAGAATTACCTAGGATTCCTAGGACTCATCAAAGATCTGTCAGATAAGAGTCTTAGGGAAATAGCCCTGCTTTGGGACTTTTTTTTTTTTTTTTGCTTGCTTTGTTTTCATTTTGAAAGCCCTGCTAATGATTCTGAAGGATATCTGGGATTGAGGTGCAAGTCTGTATGATCATCCCATGAGAGGCTCTGAAGACCCATTGCTTCTGAACAGTGTGTGGTCCACAGACACATAGGAAGTATTAGGATCACCTGTTTTATCTGTCCACTGGCTTGAACATACACACAGAACTCTGAGAATCAGCTCCTCTACCTAAGGCCACTTCATATCCTTCAAGGAAAGATCAGGCTTTTGCGTGTTGTTTTTCTTGGAAGTGTAAAGTTGGCCCTAGGCTTATTTTGTGGATGTAGAGAGAACAGGATACATTTATCTCTATGCAGCAATATCATAATTGGGAATAGTGCAAGGGAGTTAGAGGGATAAAGGAAAAAGAAGTTGTGTTGATAGAAATTGGTTAAAGAGTGCAGGGGAGAAGGAGAACCAAATAACAGAATATACTTAAGTTCATTTTCTTCCTCATAGCCCATATGAATAGAGATATTTGCACATAGTAGGACTCAAGAGTGGTTTTGTAATAAAAACTGCCTCCTATTTTGTTAATTCCCAGGATGAATAGTGAAATTTTTTTCCCTAGAGCCATAGTAGATTAAAGATAGTATTTGATTTTTCATGTCAAGGTAATCTGACCCTTTAGATCTTTGTTGGAAATATTTGCTCTTCATTAGCTTGGGTGAAAGGAAATGGTTGAGCAGAATTTTTGGTGCCACTGGTCTATCATTTCATCAGAGGCCTGATGGATGATGAGGACGTGTGGTTCATATAAAAACTAGAGCAGTGACTGGAAAACAGATCTGGCTGACAGGGGCCTTTGATGTAAAGAATGGACTTGGCAATGTCAGGTTCTTACAAATCTGTTAGTGAGCTATAGGAGAAAGGGGGGAAATTAATTCAGAGAAGAAAATACTTGCTTCACCTCTTTCAAGGTATACTTGTCATCAATCTAAATGTCATCAATAACCTGACAAATATCTCTTGTCAATTTGCTCCTTTAAAAGATACCATAATAGGAAATAAGTTCGAGCTGCCACCCTGGCTGCCTGGTGTCTCCCTTCTAAGAAAAGCACAGATGCATCTAGAATGACCCCATGCTCAATTTGGAGGCAGTCCCATGGCCACCTTTGTTCCCCCTCAATGAAGAATGCTTATCCTCCTATTTCACAATCAGCATTTGTAAAATCCCAGTCCAAGTGGGAATCTCCAAAAGTCATTTAATTATTTCCCCACGTCATGGGTCGGGAAAGAGAGGAGAGAACACGATTGCGTGTGTCCACCAATCTCAAAGAGCCAGGACCCTTATTTTTAAAGTCTTGAAAGGCAGAAGATTCCTCAGTTGCCTTTAGTCATCAGTACAGGGCCCAAATCTGCACCGTCCACAGGCTTTTCCTTCTCATGACTTGAAGTGCTCACAGGAAATTATGAACTTGGGGTCATCACAGCAGCTCCTCTGCGATCCCTAAGTCATCTGAGCCATCTCTCAGATTTTCCTTACCCCTTCAGCCGGATCCGTGCAAAAGAGGAGCTCTGTAAGCACTTGCCTGAAAGAAAACACCTTCCTGCTGTGCAGGTTCTTGTTACGGATGATGCTTAAGACCCAGAACTTACATTTCCTCACATCAGGTTCTGGCCTTTCATCCTTTTGTCCTGAACTGTTTCCGTGTGCAATGAAATTAATGACTTGAACAAAAATGAGTGTCAAAATTCCTCCTTACTGAGGAAGAATAATTCCAGGTGCATCTGTGAGGGAAGGTTGGCTGCATTCAGTGAATTATAAAATATAATAATTTGGCATTTTATGGTACAAACTATGGTACATTTGGCATTCAGTGCTCGGTCGGGGGATGGATTATTTGGGTTTTGCTTGTGTTTTCTCTATTTAAGAAGTGAAAGAAATTAACGATACTAGCCTGACTTTGTGCACAGCTTTTGGAGCATCCTTTCCTTGGGCTCTGGGATATGCAGTGGTGGGGAAGAGGCAGCCCTGAGGGTATGGGAGGTCGGACTCCCTGGAGTCACAGCCCCCATGCTGACCTTGAGGGGAGAGCATGGCCACAGACAGAGCAAAGGCTGCCATAGGCCCTCTGCACACCAGCTTCAGCCTTTTCTCTCTGGAATCGTGTTGTGCCTGCAGCCTGTGAACCGTGGGCCTGTCTTGTCATTAAGGCAACTGGGGAGATGATCATGATCATTGAACTTGGGAAAGAGGGAGATGCTGCACTTCCTCCTCTTTTCTGAACTTCATTAAAATTCTGTTTCATGGTTTCAGTTTTTAACAATATCCCTAGAGGCCCACGAAGGATGCCAAGAATGTGGCCTCCTTTCATGTGTATTTATCTTAAGGGCCTGCACTTGCCTGGTTGAGCTGGCCCAGACTCACTTAGAAGGTTTTTACAGGGGAAGCCTCGTTAGGGGACTCTGTCCTGATGCTGTTGCTTTCTCAATGGCAATGTCTCAGAAATCTTTGACGAAGAGTTTTAGATCCAGGTTAATTATCTTTTTACAAGTGGAAAATCAAGGTGTCAAATTAAGAGGATAATACCTTAGACTTTTTATAATGTCTTTGTATCGTGAAGTAGGGACCCAAAAGCTGGACTTGGCAATTACCTAGCTGAAGAATAGAGTATCTGATCCAGAAAAAGTGGTGAAGGAAAGGGTTAGGTGTCCTGCATTAGGTTTTTCAGGATTTCACATATAGTGAGGGAATTAGGATGGTGAGGATGTGCTTACAGAATTGCTTTTGGCATATTCCCTGGCTCTGATTCCAAATCACAAGTCAGACTAATCTGTACATGTGCCTTCCTTCCTCGGCACTTTCTAAAGTCCAGTATACTACTTTAACTGTCATTAAAAATGGAAAGTTGTCTCTGTTACCAGCAGTTTCCAGTCTAAGACCTGTTTGGAAAATGCCCCATTAGTTTCTTTGGTGCCATTTGAGCTGGCAGTTCCCATCTGTCCCACTGATTATGCAGTTCTGTCAACCTCTCCTAGAAAAGTAGCGTGCTTAAGTGGAACTTTGGGAATTTAGCCAGAGGGGCATGATGGCTTGTAGCAGTTGGGGAAGGTAGTCCTAGAATCTGATGGCTGGTTGAGGCAGCATTGGAAGCGTAGAATAGTGTAGAAACCAAGTCTCTAGGAGCAAGGATGGAGAAAGAAATGGCAACCCACTCTAGCATTCTTGCCTGGGAAATCCAGTGGACAGAGGTATCTATAGTCCGTGGTGGGCTATAGTCCATGGGGTCGCAAAGAGTCGGACACAACTTAGCGACTAAAGAGCAAAAGGAACAAGGATGGAATCCAAGGTGAAGTGTCCACTAAGGGCTGGCAGAAGAGCTGGTGTGTTTTAAATCCAAGCAAGAGTGACTCCCTGGGCAAGAAATTTGCCCTTTGGAGTCTGGGCTAAACCTGAGGGAACTCAGAGGAGAACAGAGGTGTCTTGGATAAAGCCTGCCTTTCTGGGCTTTCCATCCAACACCAGGGTAGGGCTAGACCATGGAATCAGTGCCTAATTGCTAGCATGCTAAGTATGCTTTATCAGCCACCTTTCAGGCAGGTACAGTCATTTACAGAGAATCCTGGCAAATTAATCAGACCTCAAGGAACTGAAGTTTTAAGAAAGGCAGAACACTTTCGTAGCCCTCTTTTCCTTAAAAACACATGCAATACGGTGTTGCTACCCATGCACACACACTTATTACTGAAATGATCTTTTAGTAGAGGTGCTAAAGAAAAATTTGGAAAAGCAAAGTCCAGTGGTTCTGCACCCAGTCAAATGGCTATTTCATTTTTATAGGTTTCCTTATCATTCTTGCATGTATACTAATAGTGGAAGGCATTTTGCACTCTGCCTTTTCCACAGTGGTCTATCAGAACTATCTTCTGTGTTTCTAGGCACCTCTGTAAATTGTCTTCTTTAATGGTTGCAGGATAGAACAGCCTGAAGAAGCCCCATGTTTTACTCAACAATATGTTTCTTCTGGACATTCAGGTCCCTTCCAGGTTTTTTGTTTGTCCCACTCTGATGCTTTTTTTTACAACAGTACCCATACTGTTTGGCTTTTTAAAAAAATTACTCCCAGAAGTAGGATTACTACAGCAAAGGTTATTAACTTCCTTATGCCTCTTTTTATGTATCACCAGATTGCTTTTTTAAAAGAGTTGTACTCAGTGCCACCTTGTACAGGGTAGTACCAGCTAAATTATAGCTCTGATGGCATTCAGACTTTTCCTCCATTTTTGAAAATCTGGTTGATAAAACATGATACATCAAAGTTGCTTTAATTGTCTTTCCTTTCATTACTAGGAGGAATAAAATCTCTGCCATATGTTTCAATTTTATGCCTGATATGAATCATTTATTCATATCCTTTGCCCATTTCTTTATTTGATGCTTTTCCCCCTACATTTCAATGAGATGTTCATCCTTTTGTCAACGTGATAACAAAGAGTTTCTCTAGTGTATTAAATGTTGATACTTCCATTGTTCTGAAGTTTAGTAATCTTGGTAAAATCCTGTCTTTTATTTCCTTTGCGTTTATCTGTTGCTTCAGAGCATGGAGAAGTATTAGGTCTATAAAAGAATGTGGACTGTTTATTACATGCTAGTTGTCATAGAATTTAATTTAAAAAATGAATTATTTAACTGTTACCCATCCAGAATCTATCTTTTATATTTCCTGTGGATCTTACTGAATAATTTTCTGTTTTGCTATCCACATATCAAAGAGACATTTACCTAATAATCGTGTTTTCCCCTCATTGTACTGAAAGATCTGCTTTATCGTGTGCTGCATTTCAGATTTGTTTATGGACTATCTGTATTGTATTACATTCGTTTTTGAACCATTACCAGAATCAATGAATTAATTTTGCTTCTTAACATTTCCTAAAACATGGTCCCTTTTTAGAATAAAACTTTCTTACTGTTTATGTTTGCAGATTAATTTTATAGTGATTTTGTTGAATTCCAAAATACCCTACTGGAATTTTCATTAAAACTACATTGAATCTGTAAGTTCAGTGTAGGAGACTGAGCATTAGCAAACACTAGTATTCTCATTCTATAACAAAGTACAACTTTCAGTTCAGTTCAGTCGCTCAGTCGTGTCCGACTCTTTGTGACCCCATGAATCACAGCACGCCAGGCCTCCCTGTCCATCACCAACTCCCGGAGTTCACTCAAACTCATCTCCATCAAGTCGGTGATGCCATCCAGCCATCTCATTATCTGTCGTCCCCTTCTCCTCCCGCCCCCAATCCTTCCCAGCATCAAGTTTGTGGTTTCATTTTGAATGTTTAGCTCAACATTTAGGTAAATTCCTTAAAATTTTAGTGTTTTGTACCAATGGTGAATATAAACTTTTGCTATGTTTTCTAACTGAACTTATTAGGTTCCTTTTACTTCTGCTGCTAGGTGGTTACTAGTTTTTTGGGTTTTGGTGTTTCTTTTAACTTATATGGCATCATTGTTACTTAGTTGTCACCTGTGTCAAAGGAAACCTCCTGGGTGATATTCCTGTATTCAGGAAATGTTGCTCTGTGACCTTCTAGCAAGGCCTCTTTCTTTGATGGTCTAAAAGAATGGGGGTGGGTAGGTAGGGAGAGGAAGGAAGATGGAAGTACATACATCCCCACCCAGGAAGTAATGTCACGACTTACCAGCCCTCCAGGAAGTATCCCCCGAAGCTTTCACAGCTTATGTGAGATCCACAGGGAGTCTTTCCAAATCCTGGCACCCCTAAAGTGGAGTATGGGGTTCCAGGTTATATAAGAAGGTGGTTTAGATATCTGATGATCTTGAAGCATACGTGTGGCTGGAGAGAACCAGTTACCCTCCCCTTTAGTGTCGTATCAGGTTTATCTTACTGGGTGACTGTGTCCTCTGGGAATCACTGAAAGAAATGTCAGTGACAGATCACTTTTGCAATTACGGATGAGATGATTGAATTAATGATCTAATGGAACATTTTACTGTAGGACATGGCATCAGGGCACTTTTGCTGGCTTCTCCCCTTACCCTACTCCAGTCCAGTGAGATGGTACCATATATTCTCATTCTGCCAAAGATGACAGCCAAGGTCACTCCCAGAAGAGATAGGACTGCCAACCCAATAAAGTCTCACTAACTTGAGGTCTGGATCCCCCTATGAACAGACCCAGGAAGTCTTCTATATTGGCACATCATTGCTTTCCTGGGATGTTATCCAGAATTAGTGTCAAATAATGAAAACAGTTGGTAGAACTTGTAGTTGGACTGAAGTTCAAATCCAAATTCATTGCTCACAAGCTGACCATAGGAGAGTTTCTCTTTTCCCATCTGTGTAAAGGAGGCAAAAGGACCACCTCATCCAATTATTATTCATTCATTCAGGAAATATGAATATGAAAATGACAGTAAGTGCTTGTTTGCCAGGCACTGATAAGTCATACAGATGTGACAGAGAACATACCAAAGACTCATGGAGCTTATGTCCTCGGGGGAGAGAGGGAAGAGAGATACATATCAAAAATAATATATAAACTAATAAATGCCATGAGAAATAATAAAAAAAAATGTTGTCCAGTAAGGGGGATTGTCTTTCAGGAAGGATGAACAGAAAAGGCTTCACTAATGAGATATCTGAGCACAGGGATGGATCAGAATGGGAATGAGCCATGAAATTTTGAAGAGCATTTCATGCCAAGATAAGCACATGTGCAAAGGCCCTGCAGGAGGAATTTGCGTGTCTGAAGAATAGAGGAAGGAAATGGCTGGAGCAGAGTGGGTGGTGGAGACCCTCCTACTGGCAGGTGACGAGGTCAGATAGGTGTAGGGGACCAGATCAAGTAGGGCAGGGATCACAACAGCAGGTCAGATCTAGCCTATGCTTGTTTATATACAGCCCTCTAGGTAAGAAGAGCTTCTAATTTATGAAAAAGTTGTTTGAAAAAGAAGACTCTATTACATGGGTCCTGCAACGCTCCAGTTACTTACTGTCTCACCTTTTATAGAGAATATTTTGACAGTTCCTGATGCACAGCCTTAGAAGCCACAGTGTGAAAGGAAATCATGAGGGGAGGGTTGAGTGAGAAAGTAGTGTGAGTTGACTGACAGTCTTAAAAAGACAGCTGTGACTGCTGTGTTAGCTCAGACTATAACCAGAGAGGCTGCAGCAGGGGACGCAGTTAAGAGGCCATCGTGTTAGCCTGGGTGAGACAGAGCAGTAGGAGGGACCAGACTGAAAGCAGAGGGGCACTGAGTAGTAGGTGGACAGGGAATATTTTTTGAAGGTGGCACCGAAGGTGCACTGGATGGACTGTGGCATGTGAGAGAAAGGAAGAAGTAAGGGATGATTCTGAGATTTTCAGGCTATATCCTCTCCTCTGTTGGCAAAGTAATGTCTCTGCTTTCTAATATGCTATCAAGGTTGGTCATAACTTTCCGTCCAAGGAGTAAGCGTCTTTTAATTTCATGGCTGCAATCAGCATCCGCAGTGATTTTGGAGCCCAAAAAAATAAAGTCTCACACTGTTTCCACTGTTTCCCCATCTATTTCCCATGAAGTGATGGGACCAGATGCCATGATCTTCGTTTTCTGAATGTTGAGCTTCAAGCCAACCTTTTCACTCTCCTCTTTCACTTTCATCAAGAGGCTTTTGAGTTCCTCTTCACTTTCTGCCATAAGGGTAGTGTCATCTGCATATCTGAGGTTATTGATACTTCTCCCGGCAATCTTGATTCCAGCTTGTGCTTCTTCCAGCCCAGCGTTCCTCATGATGGACTCTGCATATAAGTTAAATAAGCAGGGTGACAATATACAACCTTGACGTACTCCTTTTCCTATTTGGAACCAGTCTGTTGTTCCATGTACAGTTCTGACTGTTGCTTCCTGACCTGCATACAGGTTTCTCAAGAGGCAGGTCAGGTGGTCTGGTATGCCCATCTCTTTCAGAATTTTCCGGAGTTTATTGTGATCCACACAGTCAAAGGCTTTGGCATAGTCAATGAAGCAGAAATAGATGTTTTTCTGGAACTCTCTTGCTTTCTCCATGATCCAGCGGATGTTGGCAATTTGATCTCTGGTGCCTCTGCCTTTTCTAAAACCTGCTTGAACATCTGGGAGTTCACAGTTCACATATTGCTGAAGCCTGGCTTGGAGAATTTTGAGCATAACTTTACTAGTGTGTGAGATGAGCGCAGTTGTGCGGCAGTTTGAGCATTCTTTGGCATTGCCTTTCTTTGGGATTGGAATGAAGACTGACCTTTTCCAGTCCTGTGGCCACTGCTGAGTTTTCCAAATTTGCTGGCATATTGACTGCAGCACTTTCACAGCATCATCTTTCAGGATTTGAAATAGCTCAACTGGAATTCCATCACCTCCACTAGCTTTGTTCGTAGTGATGCTCTCTAAGGCCCACTTGACTTCACATTCCAAGATGTCTGGCTCCAGGTGAGTGATCACGCCACCGTGATTATCTTGGTTGTGATGATCTTTTTTGTACAGTTCTTCTGTGTATTCTTGCCACCTCTTCTTAATGTCTTCTGCTTCTGTGAAGAAAGCTGATCACCGAAGAATTGATGCTTTTGAACTGTGGTGCTGGAGAAGACTCTTGAGAGTCCCTTGGACTGCAAGGAGATCCAACCAGTCCATTCTAAAGGAGATCAATTCTGGGTGTTCATTGGAAGGACTGATGCTAATGCTGAAACTCCAATACTTTGGCCACCTCATGCGACGAGTTGACTCACTGGAAAAGACTCTGATGCTGGCAGTGATTGGGGGCGGGAGGAGAAGGGGATGACAGAGAATGAGATGGCTGGATGGCATCACCGACGCGATGGACATGAGCTTGAGTGAACTCCGGGAGTTGGTGATGAACAGGGAGGCTTGGCATGCTGTGATTCATGGGGTCGCAAAGAGTCGGACACGACTGAGCGACTGAACTGAACTGAACTGATCCTCTCCTTAGTTTGTTTTGGAAACTGACTGAGAGAGTCATCTTTTCTGTCCTTAGGGTTTGATGCCTCCAGCTCTTTTCCTATTTTGCAGTCAGAGAAGGACATGGCAACCCACTCCAGTACTCTTGCCTGGAAAATCCCATGGACGGAGGAGCCTGGTAGGCTGCAGTCCATGGGGTCGCTAAGAGTCAGACACGACTGAGCAACTTCACTTTCACTTTTCACTTTCATGCATTGGAGAAGGAAATGGCAACCCTTTCTCCAGTGTTCTTGCCTGGAGAATCCCAGGGACGGGGGAGCCTGCTGGGCTGCCGACTATGGGGTAGCACAGAGTTGGACACGCCTGAAGCATCTTAGCAGCAGCAGTCAGGGTTACCTTCCTAAGATACAGTTTTTATTGTTCTCCATCAAAAGTCTCCCCCAGTGTCCCATTAGATGTTGAACCGTCAGATGTGGCTCTCCATAGTCCAACAGTCCCGAGTCATTACCAACTATTCCCTTTCTTCCAACCCTAACCAGTGAATTATCTACCAGTCCCCCCATGAACTTCATAGTCTCAACCTCCAACCCTTTGCCTATATGGGGTCCTTTGTTTGTTTGTTACATTGTTAGAAGTCAAGGATCATACCAGAATATTATGGCCTGCATTTTTGATAAAGCAGTTCCTTAACACCCTCATCACCTTCCTGGTCTATTCCTATTCCAGTGTTGTTTGTCTTCCCCTCTTTTAACAGGGATGTCTCTCTGTAACATGAGTTTTTATGCACAAGACTTGTCTCCTGCCAGAATACAGAAAAGAAAATATTGTAATAGAGCACATGGTTAAATCCTCCCCTTTTTAAATCCCAGCTCTGCCCTAGGAACCTTTATGACTTTGAGCAAGTTACTTTACTTCTCAAAGCCTTGGTTTGTGCTTCTATAAAATGGAAGTAATTCCATTGTCTCTTTGCAACACTAATCAAGAGGTGAAATGAGATGACTCACTTATTACTATAGTTCTGTGCCTGCCATATGATCAGAGTTCATTTAATTGACACAGTTGTGTCAATTCTCCTTCACAAAGCTGAGGAGCTAAGACAGTATCTTCCTGTTCTTCCTGGTGCTGTGTTACCTGGTTTTGTACACAGTAGGAAAATGAATATATTATTTTAAAAATTGAGTGAAATGAATCAGGTTTTAAACTTAACTCTGAGTTCAGTTCCCCCCTGCACCACCACATCAAGCTGTGTGACATCTAGATAAGGCAAGAGCCTTACCTCTGAGTTTCAAATTCTTCACATTCCGAGAGGATGAAATCACTCCTACCCTGAAAAGTTAGGAGAATAAGTTATGATGGTTGTAAAGCACCCAATGGTTGTAAAGTGTGATTTGTGCCAAGGATAGTGTTCTCTGGAATGATGATTACCTGAGCTTCTGCAGAAAAAAACTCATTTGCCATGCTGCCACTGAAGCTTGATCGTTCTTTAAAGCAGTGGTCCTCAAAATGTCCAGCGGCATTAGTCAATGCCATTTTCCCCAGAACCCTTTAGAAACGCATGTTCTCAGGCTCATCCCAGGCCTAGTAAAGCAGACACTGTGGATTGGAGTCCAGCAGTCTGTGTATTAACATGCTGATATTCTCAGGACCTAAGACCCACTCCCTTGTGACGTCCCATATAAGCCCAGTGGGGTAGTTAAGTCACTCTGCTTTTCTATTGGCATCAAAATAGAGGACATGAGGGCCAAGAATGCTGCCAGCATTGCCAGAGAAGGGAAACACAAGCCCCTTAGTGCCACTCTGGGGTATCAGAAACTCCTGATTCTTTACTTAAGGAGTCCTCGCATTGGAGGAAAGTGTAACCCATGATAAACAATGGAAAGTATAGTTCAGTTTGAGACACAAGACTAATCTGGGCACATAAACCCACACCATAAACCATCACAAGCTATCAATTCACTTGCAGTAGTACAACTATGCAGGAAAAATACCAGTGAGACTGACGAGCTATGAAAACTCTTTTAGTATGACTAATTCTAAAATAAGCTGTTGACACATTTGTAAATACAGCAACTAAAGTTAGTTCAGATGGTTTCAAGAAATCCTAAAACATTGCAAAGAACATTTAATATTCATAGTATTAAAGTCTAGAGAGCATTGAAATATCTCTCTAGCTATGGAAAAAGTGCAGCCACATTTATAGATAGTTGCTGGCTTCTTTTTAACATGGTACCACATTTATTTTTTTCCTTTTCTTTAGGTTCATGATATGACATGAAAAATCATCTCTTTGACAGGGTGATTCTGTTAATCCAAATTTAATCTGAATAGAATTGAAATCGTACTCTGCCTTCTTTCCCCCTTATTGTCTGTGGCCCTGAAGGGTCAACACAGGAGAGGAGCAGATCCTGAAACCAGCCCTTGGGCTGCTGCTCTGTAGCTCTGACTAAAATGCCATGCATAAGAGGTGCCCTTGGCTTATAGAAAGAAAATGTTAGAATTTCTCTGTATGATTAATTTTTTTATTACCTTGGCTAGCCAAATTTTTTTTTCCTTTTTTTGCCACTTTATTTTTTTAATTGAAGGATAATTGCTTTACAGAATTTCGTGGTTTTCTTTCAAACATCAACAAGAATCAGCCATAGGTACACCCATGTCCCCTCCCTCGCAAACCTCCCTTCCATCTCCCTCTCCTTGCCACCCCTCTAGATTTTCACAGAGCCCCTGTTTAAGTTCCCTGAATCATACAGCAGATTCCCATCGGCTATCTATTTTATATATGGTTTTGTAAGTTTCCATGTTACTCTCCCTATATTAATTTTTAATCTCAGGCTTTGAACTTTCTTTTTGTGTATATTTGGGGATGGGAACCTACGCTCACATATTTTTTCCTAAAAGGAGTGTGTGATCAAAAAAATGTGACTGCCTCTGAGGGCAAGTTCACATGACAGGGAGATAGTTGGGTAAAAGACTGAAAATTTTGATGCCAAAAAAAAAAAAAATCTAGAATCTTCTATAGATTTCAGTTTTCCGTGTTACCTGGTCACCTATCGTTGGAATACATAATGGTTTTATTTCCTATCACGTCAATACTATTCCGTTCAGATCATGGTTGTGCAAATCAGATAAAAGGAAAAGCAAGAGGCAGACACCAGTGGCTTTATGTTGAGCTGTCTCTTCTTCGTGGGCCTGTCCCACTGCTCAGAACCACTGAGTGGACAGCCAGAGTGGTGCTGCCTGGTAGGGCAGAGAGAGGGCACCTAAATGGCCCCTTAACTGGAGGAGATACCTATTCCCCATCACTGGTTACTCTTTTAAAGACCTGGATATCGGAGCCATCACTCACTGGTGAAATGAGGGCAAATAAGACCCATTTAAGTGAGCGAGTAGGAGGCACAGGTGCCTTAAAAAGTCCACAAGGCACAGACTGAGTATATGATATGCCTTGCACCCCCGCCCCCGACGCGGCCTTTCTGTCACTAGGCTGTAGTTACATCACATTTGTTTCTCTCTCTCACTGAACGCTTCTGAGAAGTTTCAAAGGAAGGTAAGCGGTACCTATCTCATCCACGTGCTTTTCTGATAGAACAGCTCTGGGTTTCTGCTGATCCTGGGCAGGGGCCATTCTAGAGAAGAGGTTTGGCCCCACTCACCCTCTCCCAAGGATGTTGCATGGCTGTGGTCAACCAGTTGCCCCCCCGCCTGTAGGCTGGCCACTTGCTTCTAGAATGAATTCCTTGGGAGCTTCGCCATGAGTCTTTCCTTTGTAGTGTGTCCTCCAAGAATGCTTTGCCCTCAGAGTGGCCATGCCTGGCCCGTGCTGACACTTTTTGCCCTCTTTACCCACAGGCAGCACAAGGGGGTGGCCACAGGACCCTGCTGTATGGCCACGCAATTCTCCTGCAGCACTCCTTCAGTGGCATGGTAAGCTCACCTGGATCGCTCTTACCACTCAAGGAGGAGGGAAAGGGTAGGGAGCCAGCGAGTGTCTCAGTCAGGTTAAGAAATCAGCAGGAGTCACTCGGAATAGAAATTATAGTACAGTACTCTGGCCTGGAGGATCCCATGGATGGAGGAGCCTGGTGGGCTGCAGTCCGTGGGGTCGCACAGAGTCGGACACGACTGGGCGACTTCGCTTTCACTTTTCACTTTCACACATTGGAGAGGGAGGTGGCAACCCACCCAGTGTTCTTGCCTGGAGGGTCCCGGGGACGGGGGAGCCTGGTGGGCTTCTGTCTATGGGGTCACACAGAGTTGGACACGGCTGGGGCGACTTAGCAGCAGTAACATTAAAAAGGAGAAGGCAATGGCAACCCACTCCAGTACTCTTGCCTGGAGAATCCCATGGACAGGGGAGCCTGGTGGGCTGCAGTCCATGGGGTCGCACAGAGTCGGACACAACTGAAGCGACTTAGCAGCAGCAGCAGCAGCAACTGTCTTAGTAACTTACCTCACTTAGGAGTTGTACATCTGTGTTTGCTTAACGTCTGACCACCTTCCTTCCCACTCCATAAGGAAAAGGACTATGTCTTTTTAAAAAAATTTATGTAACTAAACCTAACTTGTCCAAGTGTGGTGCTCTGATATACTAAATGCTTAGAAAATATCTGTTGAATGGATGATCAGATAAACCTGGAATAACTGATGACTCGCATGTATAAGGATAACCAGCAGAGGTGGAAAAGCAATCAAATGGGATTTTTGTGAAATTCCTCTTTTACTAGCTAAAGGAAATAGGATGATATTTAGTCCTCCATTCCTGAATTTGAAGGTATTTTGTTAATCAAGAGGCAGGAGGCAGATAAAGAGCAGAGCAGTCACAGAAAGCAGACCAAGCTATAACTATTTAGGGATCTGGAAGTAGAATTAACTGAAATGAGATAACTCAATATAACTTGAATTTTTTTTCAAGTTTTAATAAATGTAATTTGTAAAATTCAAATATTGCAGTTCTTTTGCAGGGAGTGTTAAGAGGAATACCGTGACCTCGGTCAAGTATAATATGAGGCAATTCTAATGATATTTACCCCAGTTCCTACATGTATCATTCTCCCTTACTATCAGTGTAAAGAACATTTCTTTCTCTAACTCCAGTGGAAAACTGTTACGTTAACTCAGGACTTTATTTTCACACATTTTACACCTGCAGCGGACACTGCAAAATTCATCTCAAAGCTTGAACTGTCAAATTGGCAGGGAGAACAGCAGCTGCTTCTTAAATAATTTATTTATTGCAGCATTTTTTTTTCCTGAACACTGATAAGAAGTTGACCTTTTCAGCCTGAACATTCATCTATGATAGTCCCTTGTGGCAAAGAACAAACAAAAATGACCAAATGGAAGGTTATCTGAGCAGGAGATGGGGACCGTTAGAGAGTAGGGAAATTTTGCACCCTGGCAATCTCTAGAACTGACAGCTGATCATTTATCTTCAGGAATCTCGTGCTTATCCATAGGGTAAATAAAACCCTAGCACCTCTCTTTTTCTCCCTAAACAGAATAAATAAAAGCTCAAACAGTACACTTCTCTTGGCTTTAAAAACTCAGGCTAGCATTGTGCTACAAAGAGGAAGGTTTACATTAGTCATCATTAGGTTGGCTGCCCTCTGCCCCCAAGAAATCCCACTCACAGTTAACATGAACTCTATATTAGCCAGTTCCTTTTAGGAGTAGCTCTGAGAATAAAGCCCATGAGAGATGTCTATACAATACAACAATTCTGTGTTTTCCTGTTGCAGAGAATTAGAATTATAACTCAGGAAGTTTGTGTCAAATGTGTGTCTGCCTCTCAGTCCAATTCAAAGACCACTTGCCTGTCCATAAAGGAGGCAGGGAATAGGCTGTGGACTTTTTTTCCTTTATTAAGTTACTTTTGAAAATAATTTTTAAATTTTACTTGCACATGTATTTTTATAATTAGAAAAAAATAAGACATTATTTGAGAAGTTTTAAAGCTGATGGAAAAACTGAAAAACAGAAGATAAATAGAAATGAGGATATTATCGTGGATGTTCCCACTATCCAAAGACAATCTGCTATCAGTTTGGTATAATTCCCTTTAGCCTGTTTGCTAGGCATTTGAATTTAGCATACGTGGCAACCATACAAGTACACTATTTTGTATATATTCCATACTGTTCAACACTCTTGATAAATACTCTCCATGGTAACATAATATTCCATAAAATGAAGTACCAGAGTTTATCAGCCTTTCCATTATTGTTGGTCATTTATGTTCCATTCATATTCTCAGTTTAAAAGTTTCAGAGCATCTTTGAACTAAAGCATATTTCATATTTCAAACTTTTTCTATTTAAACTTATTTCTCATAGTCCTATGAGTCAAATCACTGGGTCATCAGATAAGAACATCTTTGAGGTTTTAAATACATTATGAAAATATATCCCAAAAGCACTGTAGCCATGAACAATAAAGAAGCCCTTTTCACAGTAGCTCAGTGTTGAAACTGAGAAGTCAACAAATGGTGAGATGCCAAGATCCGACAGAAGAGTATGACTTCACTAGCATCTGCTCTTATTCCACAGTATCTAACATGTTTGACCACATCAAGATCCCAGACGGATAAACTTGCCTTTGACGTCGGTCTACGGGAACATGCCACAGGTAAGTCAACGTGCCCTGAATCTGCTGCTCAGTGGGATCTTGGGCTGGGGGATTTTGAGAAGGAGGCTGGATGAAAATCACCTGGGATTCCAAACCTACCTGGTCAAGAAATAGGTCTGATAGAACTCTGGAGAAGAAGAATAATAAAAAATATTATTGGAATGCAGAATGAAAACATAGGAATGCAAAATGAAGATGAGCATGAGGCTTTAACCACAGTCTGCCAGAGTCTCAAAGAAAAACAATTTTTACGGTTAAATACTGAAAATAAATAAAGTTATTCCTGATAAAAACCAATGGTAATGAATAACCACTTTAGAAAACAAAGCATAATGAAAGTTTACATAATATAGTCTAGATTTTTTTAAAAGTAGTCCAATTTTATTCTGCAGTGAATCAGCTATTTTTAAAGCAGTGTTTCCCAGATGTTAGTCAATGATATCCACCTTCATAGATTTGCCATTCCTGTGCATCAACTTCATTATTAATTTATATTTTTCTTTGAGTTTACTTTTGTATTTAAATTTTTATAGACAAAGCTAACATCATTGCTATAAGTAGAAAACTGGTATTGCTTGCTGTAAAAAAGAATATAATGTAAAGAAAACCATGTCACTCAATAATTGAAGAATGTTGGCAAATATTAGAGAAGTGTTCATGGTATACAAGCTCCAAACTGAAAACTTTCTATTAGAATCAAAAGGTTTGAAAGTAGTAAAGGAAATTTCTAACTATATGACTCTGTTGTTTAACTGCCCTCACCACTAGTACTATGCATCATATACTATGGGAAACACTGGCTATTTTTTTTTTTAGTTCAATCAAAAATGACAATCAAGTGATGGATCCTAAAAACAGATGGTAACCAGGATGATGCAGGTTTAAATGAAGAACAGAGGACTAAGATAACTTATCAACAAATGTTTCTAGTTAATCAAAGAAGGGGCTGACTTGCTGTAGGTTATTCCAAAGACCAGTGGAACAATGGATAGAAGTTGAAAACAGGCCCGTTTCATCTCAGTGAAGGAAATCACTTTGTAATATCTGCAGTATCCAGCAAAGGAACAGCTGGCCTCGAGATGGAAGATGTTTCCTGTGGCTGGAAATATTCATGAGCAATCTGTCTGCCAAGGGCATTATGTATGTAATTTCTGCTCCGTTTAGAGGCTGGGCTTATGGACCAATCAGGATTATTGGTTGCAAACAGCAGAAACTGACTCCTTTAACTCAAGCAGAAAGAAAGTTTACTGGAAGGATGTTACATAGACCTGCTCTGAAGCTGAGCCCCAGGCTTAGAAATTGGGCAGGAAGAAAGGCTGGGAAAGAGCAAACAGCCTAGGTCACACGGCAGAAAGAGTCTCATTGGAGACAGTCTTTAATTAAAATTATGACATTTTCCCCCAAATAGGAGGGGAGTTCCATTGTTGAGGCCAAAGAAGGACAAAGTCCCTGTAATTATTCTAAAACTACAGCAGTTCATAAGGAGATGGTCCAAGATTATCTGATTTTACATATGATTTAGAAAAAAAAAAATCTATGGTTTAACCTGTTTTAAAAAATCTAGAGTTTAACCTAGATTTAATCTGGGGGGAAGGAATCTAGAGTTTACCCTGGATCTGCTATTTCTGAATCATACACAGTCATGTCCAAGAACACCTGAGGTAAGCCCCCTACCTCTCTTCCTCATCCCCTTTTTATACAGAGCAGAAGAGCGAGTCTGCCTCAGCCCACTAGGTTTGGTTTTTTGTTTGTTTGTTTTACTAAAGTCAGATTATATTTGAATATGATTTTTTTTAAGTAGTTAATTTATTTTTTATTGGAGGCAAATTATTTTACAATATTATATTGGTTGGTTTTGCCATATATTGACATGAATTCGCCCTGGGTTTACATAAGTTCCCCCTCTTGAACCCCCCTCCCACCTCCTCCCTTTATCCTCCCTCTGGGTCATCCCCGCACGCCAAGCGTGTTATTCTTAAAATGTAATTTCCTCTAAGGTGTTGTCAACCTTTGCTGAAAATTACAAAATGAGCGAAGTGACACATTCTGAGTGTATGCTGACCTCTAAATATACACCAACTGTCTGTCTTGGAGCACGTAAACGGAAAAGTCATATATGGTCATACTATTTATACCAGTAAAATGACTTTAGACTTTTTGAGGCTTGGGAAGAAATTTGAGAAATAACCAGTTTCTAGTCATATGTTCAGGAAACCTGTTTTTTGGTTTTTGTTTTTAGTTACTAGAGCCTTCAATAAAAATATAGGGAAATAGCAGAGAATATTACTCATTCTACCACTTTTTTTAACCCCAAATTCCTAAACTCAAACTTGGTATGAATTCTACAAACAGATGAGGGAAACACACGCATCAACCCAAGTTCAAGCTGGCTTTTCAGAAGCTAACGTTGGCAGAAAGACAGGGGGACAGGGTTGACCAGGTGTTCATGAAAACGTAGAGCCTAAAATAATTTATTTTACCTCCCTCATCCCCAACTCATTTCATATTCTCCTTGAAGAAAGTCAGCTTGGTATGTGTGGGAAAGGGGAAGAACTTCCCGACAGCTCAGATAGAGTTCAGCATGGCCTAGGGTGAGTTTTCTCTCTTTAAGAATAGGGTTGCTCAGGAACCGACAGAACAGCATTGCTTCTTTTACCCAGGTCATTCTGGGAATGCGCTTTTGACTCAGAAGCCGCTTCTGAATTGAAAGCAAATAGTTGAGTTGACTCTCGAGGAGAATGTGAGAAGTTTGGAAGCAGTTTCTTGAATATTTCTGGAAGCATTTCCCCTGCACAGTGGATAATAAATGATTTGACTGACTTAACAGAACTGATGACCATTTTGCCCTTGGTTTTGCTTAAGGAGTTCTTTCTTTTTTTTCTTTTGAAAGTTTTTGTTGTTGTTGATTTCTTGACATAGATTTAGGATTAGTTTAGAACTGGGGGGAAAAAATCACTGAAAGTACTGTTAGGTATTTTAGGGCCCTCAACTGGCCCTCACATACCCTACTGACTTGGGGATTGGCCCATTCCTGGGCTCCAGAGCACTGCCGTGTTCCCAGGAGAGGGAGAGAGAGCAAAGGTGCTGTTCTCCCGTGCATCTCTTTAGGACCCCTTCGTCCTGGTCCCCTCAGCAGTCCAGTGCCATGATGGATATACACCTGTCATTTTCCTCTTCGAATGTAGAGACCGGCCTCTTCTGTTACAAAAGTTTAAGTCTAATTAAAGTGTAATCAATATCATCATATTTATTTATCCAAAGTGAATCAAAGTAATACCTGTGCATAGTTTAAAGGGAGACATAATGCTCTTTTGCGCACCAAAAGCATCTGCCTCCTGCCCCGCCCCTCCCTTCTGGGTCCCCACCTCTCAGGCATCCGCTCTCAGCTCCTCCAGTATGTTTCCCACTGTGCACGAGTCATGTGGCTTACTGCTCTTTAGTTATTCTTTGCAGATTGGGCATGATATATTATGTCCTAAATGAATAATACAAGTTTACCTCTTCTCTATTTTCTCTTTCCACCTTCCTAGTATATTTGCACCTATTTTTTATATAACTACCAAATCAATGTTAACTGCTTACATTGGCGTAACTGTAACTTTTACTTGCAAATGAGACTCATGATATACTATGGTCAGTTCACTTTATGGTATTACTTTTGTGCTTTCCACTACTTAATAATTGCCTTGTTTGTTCACTTTACTTTCCATGACCTAGTCATTTATTTCCAAACTGTCCCATAGAACAGTAACTGTCCCTGATTAGATTCAGTCACAATAGCTATTCTGTTGGTTTCATCTTCCTAGAAACATACACCATCATGTGGGAAATTCCTGTTTCCTCTCTCCAAGATTCTGTGTTTCCCAGATCTCATGTTTTCCTCCCTTATTGGTTGACCACACCATTTGGGGGGAGCCCATTTCCAGCAGCCTTTACAGAAAATATCCATGAGAGACAAATTGTTGTCTGAAAGTTTCTTAATTGCAGCTTCACAAGTAATTCATAGAAGCATTCTACATGGGAAATATTTTTTTCTCAGCATCCTGAAGGTTTTCTGTTTTCTTCCAGCTTTTGGTCTGGCTGTTGAGACGTCTGTCTGCATTATGCTTCCTGATCTTTTGTGTGGCCTGTTTCTCTTTTCTGAGCTATCTGGATCTTCTCTTTTGCCCTGATGTCTGCCGTTCCACAGTGCTATGTCTTGTCCTGGATCTTTCTTGTTCTTTTTTTTCTTTCTTTCTTGTTCTTAGTCTCACAGGAATGGACCCTGGTGTATGTGTGTGTCCATTCTCCACTGTGCTAGGGACTCGGCGGGCCACTTCATTCTAAAAATGTTTGTCTTTCAGCCTTGGGAAAAGTTCAGTATCTCTTAGTTAATGTTCTCCCTTCATGTTCTCTCACAGCTTTCTGAAACCCCTCTAGGTTGGCTTTCTGATTTTCTTTGCAGTCTCATTTCTAATCTGCTTTTCTTCATTCTTCATTGTGGGAAATTTTTTCAACTTTATCCTGTAACTTTCCTGTTTCTTTCTCTCTTTTTCAGGATCAAAGAGATTTCTTTTTCTTTGAAGGGACCCTTCATGGATGCTCTGCTAGCTGCTCCATGAATGTGCCTTTTTCTTCTGTCTCTGAGATTATTAATTCTAAGGTTTGTTTGAAGTCGCCTTTAGCTCTCTGTGATCTTCATTTTTGCCCTTTCCCCATGTTTTGGTTTATCCCTGTTGCTCATGTTAGAGACTTGCCTTGTTGCTGCTAAGTCACTTCAGTCGTGTCCGACTCTGTGTGACCCCGTAGATGGCAGCCCACCAGGCTCCCCCGTCCCTGGGATTCTCCAGGCAAGAACACTGGAGTGGGTTGCCATTTCCTTCTCCAATGTGTGAAAGTGAAAAGTGAAAGTGAAGTCGCTCAGTCGTGTCCGACCCTTAGCAACCCCACAGACTGCAGCCTACCAGGCTCCTCCATCCATGGGATTTTCTAGGCAAGAGTACTGGAGTAGCTTGCCATTGCCTTCTCCGGAGACTTGCCTTACGTGTCAGCTTATCCTTGGTCCTAGTTGATGTTTAGATCAAGGCAGTAAAAACCGACAGGAAGCCCCAACTGTGTGAGTGGCTTGCCAAACTTAAGTTTCACTTTGGAATGATCTAGCAGGGACCTGGACATTGCACTGGATATGCCCAAACAGCAGTATGGTTTTTGTTGGGTAGTTTTGCTTCCAAACTAAACAGTGATCTTCATTTGGGTCGGGGGTGGTTCAGCATCACAGCTGGCATCCTGGAAGCTGAGGAAAGGGAGCTGAGATTGTACTAATCAGAGCACAGAATTCTAATTATTCTCCATTTTCAGCGAAACTCTTTTCTTCCGTGTCTGACAGTGCCTGATACCTGGAGTGGTTTGTCCTTCCATGGATATCACTTCTATTCTTCTGTAGAGTGGAGGAGGAAGAGTCACCTGGCCTGCAGGATAGAGAAAAAGATCAAATGTTCCCTTAAAACTTTCAGCCACTCCTCCTGTTTTCAACCCCATCTTCTATGGTTTCCTTCACAAGGAACTGTTACCTCCACTTCCACAGAATTTCTAGAGCATATGTAGCAGGAGTGGCCTTACTTCTTAAGATCAACTTCTCAATCCATTTTGTTACCCAGAGACTGGAGTTGTAGCTTTGTCTTAGCTAAAAGTATCTTTCGACATTCCTTTTCCCAAAATATCAATTTTTCTCCTTTGCTATTAATTTCTCACCTGCTGTCTTAGACCTTATAGATTTAGACCTTTTGAAAACTTCTGATTTTTTTTTAGTGAAATTACTGATGATTTAGTAGAATTTCATGGGGAAGGGGTGAGGCAAAAATAACAGTCTGTAAGTGGTCAGTAGGCCAATGAAGTTATTTCTGAAATATTTGTAGGTGCATTAAAAAAATCATTTTTCTGTATGTATTAAAAATAATCAAAGGCTTCTATAGCTTTGGGGCTCCAGTATTCTCCAAACACTGTCTTTCTGTTTGAAAAGAAAATGAAAATGATAAACATACTCAAGAGCAGACGTGGGGGTAACTGGAATGCTTTTAGATAAATAGAAACTGAGGTCTGGAGGGTGCGTGCGTGTGTGTGTGTGTGTGTGTGTGTGTGTGTGTGTGTTTCAGGGATTCTTGTCAGGAGGAAGGAGAATGAGGGGCAGAGTTAGGGACACTGACTTCTGTGATGTAGTCACTAACTCAAGGAGCCTTTGTGTAGGAGAAGCCTGTTGGTGGACCATTCATCCCGCTTCCAAGCAGAGGTCTGAGGGAGAAAAGGTTCGAATTGGTGATGACCTCATCCTCGTCAGTGTGTCCTCTGAAAGATACCTTGTAAGTACCTCCTAACACAAACATCTTTCATTTCCAGAATTGTTTCTTTTAGGAATGGATGGCCAGGGAAAACAGAACCACATCTGATTGGGTAGAATAAGATTACCTTTACACAGTATACTTGAGACATGATCAAATTGTCTCTCCTCTTATATCATCATGGGGCCTGGAATGTAACTTTATTTTTTTTTTTAAGATTAAAGCACTGTTCCCAGCTTAAATGCCCCCAGGCATTTCCTAAAAAGCCAACAATTGACACATTAGTTACCTTTAATAGTAGTGTTAGTCATTCAATTTTCCAGCTCTTTGTGACCCCATAGAATGTAGCCTGCCAGGCTCCTCTGTCCATGGAATTTTCCAGGCAAGCATACAGGAGTGGGTAGCCACTCCCTTCTCCAGGGGATCTTCCTGACCCAGGGATCAAACCTGGATCTCCTGCACTGCAGGCAGATTCTTTACTATCTGAGCCACCAGCGACTCAGTTTATCACTTTGGTTAGCTCTTGTCTAATTAGGAACAAGCCAGAAAGTGTTGGATATAAAAACATAATTGGAGGGAGAAAGAGAATTGGACATGTTTCAGAGTGTGGAATGTCACAGTGGTTGGAAGAAGCAGGTGAAATTTTGCCCCTGGTAGTGGTACTTGCATACCATACAAGATGTCAAGCAGCATTGACATCAGGCCCTTAAGGGATGAGGGCAAGTCCTTACAGATCAGAGAAATGTCAGCGATAAGTTTTTAAGCTTCTCAGCACCAGTTCTGCCAGCAGATTTCACTTTGCCTAGACCAAAGGCTGGATTAATTTTTCCCATTTGTAAATCCCCTTCTCCTGCCAAGGATAGATATTTTGCAACTTCCTGTTGAATTTGAGATCCAGCTGAGGGGATGAAGTCAGCATGTCTGCCACCTCTGTAGCTGAATACTTCCTCTTCCCTGAATAAAATGTCCCACTTCGAAGCTGCTTGGAGATGGGGTGGAACAGTCTCCCACAGTCTGGGTAGAAAAAGCCTGATGAGAGTAAGGCTGTTGAATTCCATCTGTGAAATTCTAGGTGAGCTGCTTCTGTCAGGACTGGCCTGGTGATTTAAAGGATGTCTCATTTCTGTTTCTGCTGCAGCATCTCTCAATATCAAATGGTAACATACAAGTGGATGCCTCCTTTATGCAGACACTCTGGAATGTACATCCTACGTGCTCAGGAAGTAGCATCGAAGAAGGTGTGCTTCTTTCTGTGCGTTCAGCTCTCAGCCTGCCTGTTTGTCTTATGCTATGTATATTGACGTGTTTTGCGACTTTCCAGTTCTGGCGGATGTCTCAGTACCCACTGAGTGTGATTTTGGGTTCACCTGAATTCCTTTCTCTCATGTTAATATGGATTATTTCCTGTCCTGATTTCTGATTTCATGAGCACTTCTGACATGATTTTTCAATTGTTTCAATGTACCATTGTTTTGGCACTGTGTGCGTTCAAGACCTTGGAGACATATCTTTCTTCTCCCACTGACTTTTCAGTTTTATTTATGGTTATAAGTATACAGACCTTAGCAGGTTCAATTTTAGAAGACATTATTTGCCAAGAAGGTGATATTTTTTATATTTCTCCCCAATGCATCTCTCTCTACAGGTGGGAGGAGGACTTTCTCTATAATAAAAGGATATTTGGCCATTTGTTTTTACTTATATTTGTGGAAGGCCATTTAAAAATAACAAATGGTACTTTCTCCATATTTTATTTTTCCCTTAGAAGTAAGATCATCAAAGTTTGTTCAGCATATTCTATTTTTTGGAGCTCGGCAAAGTCAATAACACCTTTCAAGTTATATAATAAATACACTGGCCTTACTTTACTCATGGGTAATATCACTGCTGAGCAGGATAATCAGATGCCAGTGACCTAAGGGTTATCACATCACATTCTAGCACTTTATAGCAAGATCAGAAGTTTTTGAAAATACTAACCCTGTTTTAAATCTTCAGTCTGTGAAACCTCTATTAGATGATGTTGGAAAATGGAAAATTGAGAGTTGTCAAGGTGATACCCCAGTTTCAGGAGGCATCACAGCTAACTTGAATAATTAGGAAGCAGCAAATTTTTAACTCTTTTGGCAACTGAAGGAAAGCTTTTCAAAGGCAGGATGTGTTCAGCTCTCTTCTTTCACACCAGAATTCACCCATTGCTCTAAATATTTTGTCAGTCATTCCCTTTCTCTCAGGGACCAAGGAATCCCAGGTTAAAATCTTCCCTGAGGAAATTTTGATAGGATCTTCTCCATGTTAATTTTGTTCATTTCCACTATAGGGATAATATTAATGTCCAGTCTCACAAGAGGGTTTGTGGAGATTAATTAATTGCAAATCATTTCACAACAATGCTTTTAAAAGTATTGAGTGCCCTTGTGGTAGAGCTTAGGCAGCTGATCACTTGCTTCATCTGACTCTGTACAAAATGCTCTCTCAGCATTTGCTGGTGAGAAACCCACTTCAGCCCTTGAGAAAAGGAGTGATCCTCCTCGTGACCCTCCTCTCCTGATTATTGCCCTGGTATATTTCAATTAAGAAATGTTGTGATGTGCCAGCATTTGGCAATTTCTTCCATGCCATAGAATATTGATTGGAGAAGCCTGGGGACTGTAAATGATGGGCTGCAAATGGAGCAGGGCTGTGCCATCATAAGATGATAGATCATTTAATCAACAGTGTGATCATGGAAGGGGTTAACTTTCTAAATAAGTTGGCTATTAACAGTTCCCCTACAGTATATCATGAATTATTTTAATGCAAAAAAAAGTGTACAGTTATAAATATTTGTACAGTAAAAGAGAGGAAGATGAGAAAATGACTTCTAAACATTTGAGGGAAGCTTAAGAAGAACTTGCCTTACCTGCCAGATGGAGAAAATGAACTAGGGAATATCAAGGCTATCCCTATATAAGATGTATTGATAACACCCTTTTCTCCCCTGGCATGACTTCTCCTTCTTACTGTTATAATCCAACACTCGAAATAGTTTCACAGGCCCTAGAGTGATCTAATTATGTGATTTTCTCAAAATCCTGATGCAGACATTGAACATATTAAGTCTATATGTCTCCTGAGAACAGACTAGTTTGGAGAAATTTTTATTTCAAAGGGATGACAAATTCCATTTCTTCATGTAAAGTTCATACTGGGACCCTTCTCCTGCTACTGTGTTTTTTAAATGGAGATTTGCAGTTTATTTTAAGACGAATTGTTCATCATGTCCTTGAAGTTCATTGTTTCCTATCCATCTCTGAACTCCATGGCTATTGAGATTCCTTTCCTTATTGTGAAAGCTAAGGGCTAGGTGTTAGCTGCCTCTCTGCTTGGTCACTCAGGGATTCTGGAATGTCATTCTGCCTTCTCTTGGTGTTAGAATAGCATTCAGGTTTGATCTGTGTTTATTTAACATGTTCGAAAACTAGCTACTCCTAAGAAAGCTCAGAATAAGTTGTTTTTCCTTTCCCAGTATCATCTTACTTTCTCATGACTGCAGTTTGATTTGAAACTTACCACAAAATATACATATCAACATTGTAAGAGCTTATCCAGGAACTTGGTGTTGGGCGTATTTGTGTCCTCAACAATTGGAAAACCGGAAGGACTGAAACTCCAATACTTTGGCCACCTCATGCGACGAGTTGACTCACTGGAAGAGACTCTGATGCTGGGAGGGATTGGGGGCAGGAGGAGACAGGGACGACAGAGAATGAGATGGCTGCATCCAGCCATCATGTCCAAACTCGATGGACATGAGTTTGAATGAACTCCGGGAGTTGGTGATGGACAGGGAGGCCTGGCGTGCTGTGATTCATGGGGTCGCAAAGAGTCGGACACGACTGAGCGACTGAACTGAACTGAACTATTTTCCTAAGAGTAGCAAGTCAAATTTCCTTTTGGTTGTGTGTATATGTGTATTTTCTTAATGTTGTATTATTTTTATTGAGGCATAGTTGATATACATTGTATTAGTTACAGGTGATCTTTTGGCTTTTAATGACATGAATTGACATTGTTTTCACCTTCCCTTTTGATACTGGACTTGCTCATCTCTGAAACCCTATTTAACTTTCAGTGTTAGAATTGGTTTGACTTTCTTGTCAATTTTCTGTCTGAGGCCTGAACTCATGGAATCTGCCATTTTCCAAATGCTTCTCTTTGTGTTTTCTAAAATAACTGACTCAAATATGTTCTCATTATTCAGCTTCCTGTCAGCTCATGGTAGGATATAATTCTGTTACAGGATACCTACTTGGTGGGCATGTAGTACGTCTTTTCCATGGTCATGATGAGTGTTTGACGATACCATCTACAGACCAGAATGATTCCCAGCACAGGTAAGTCAATAGCTTCCTCCTTCTCTTGTCTCCCGTCTGTGGTGACTCAGACTAAACATTTTGCATTTGGATATGTCCGCCAATGAATTCTGTAAGCGTTGGTTAACTGACAGACTTCTGTCCAGTCGTGAGCGGCAGTTGTAAAACAGGAAAGGCAGTGTGCTCAAATTTGTTCACAGGAATAGCTATATACACATGCTACTTCTTAGGCAAGCAATTCCATCATGCTTTTCAATCCCATTATTTTCTTTGGTTACTCTGGAATCTAAGGAGTTTCTGGTAGCTTTAATTGCAGACCAAAGCCCCCATTTTGGTGATGGAAATCAGGGTAATCATTCTAGTGAGTCTGTACACTTATATACATTATTCACCAGGTTCTTCAAAGGCAGATCATCTTTGTTACTCCCCCTTTTATGTGCTATGAAGGTGGAGTTCAGTGGTTTCATTCTGCTTATCACCAAATAGGATTGGAGAAACCACATGTCAGTATCCAGACAGAGCTGGATTTAGCAGAGGACAGTGCTGAAGGGAGTGTGTAGAGGGAGCTGCGGAGGATGGTGCTTTCTCTGGTCCTCTAGTTATCCCCTCAGTGGATGCTTTTCCAGAATTCAAAGTCAGGAGATGGAACATGTTAATCTATATCTTAACTTCATGCTGAAGCTTCCTTTTGTATTCGGCTTATATACAAAGGAACAGAGTATAAAAACTTGGCCCCTGTAATTGTGAAACCCTGATATATTTTAAAAACTTAAGTCTCAGATCCAAATTAAACTGAACTTGATATAGCAAAGAATCCGCCTACAATGCCGGAGACCCCAGTTCAATTCCTGAGTTGGGAAAATCCGCTAAAGAAGCAATAGGGCACCCACTCCAGTATTCTTGGCCTTCCCTTATGACTCAGCTGGTAAAGAATCTGCTTGCAATACGGGAGACCTAGGTTCAATCCCTGGGTTGGGAAGATCCCGTGGAGAAGGGAAAGGCTACCCACACCAGTATTCTGGCCTGGAGAATTCCATGGACTGTATAGTTCATGGGGTCACAAACAGTCAGACACAACTGAGCAACTTTCACTTTCACTTTTTCACTTGAGACAACAGTGAGTCTGATCTCCCGGTTGTCTAATACGTCCTTTGTTTTTGCATGACACCTGTGGGAACCTCATTAACTGCATTTCTTTACTTTGTTAGAAACACAGGTTCACATCTACACATGTTAGAAACCATCTAACTCAGGCTCCTGCCAAAGGTCACACACTGGGTGATTTCAGTTGGGGCCCTGAAAACCAGAGACGCTAACTCTCTAGCCAGGCTCCTTCCTTATTTCATGTCCTAAATGACAGTCAGGAGCACTGTGCTTGAGTGTGCTGTTGTACATCTGAGAAACTATCCGTTGGCAATGATGTGCTCTGCTTAGTTGCTTAGTCATGTCTGACTTTTTGCCGACCCCAGGCTCCTCTGTCCATGTGGATTCTCCAGGCAAGAATACTAGAATGGGTTACTAGGGGATCTTTCCAACCCAGGGTTTGAACCCAGGTCTCCTACATTGCAGGCGAACACTTTACCGTCTGAGCCACCAGGAAAGCCCATCCATTGGCAGTGTCTATTGTCCTGAGCCTCTCCCTGCTCACTCTGTCCTCCGTGTGTCCCTTCATGGGAACCAGATGTGACCCAGAATGGTTTCTAGGACACATAAAGCACAGACCTCTGGCAAGTGCCTGATTGATTCTGGTCCCGTGGCTCACCGTTACCTCTGAGTAGAAAAGAGGCTGAGTTGATGTCCTTTGGAATTAAAGATTCCCTTTGCTAGATGACGTCGTATGATCCTATTCAGTGCGATTTTCTTTTCCTTAAACTGTAAGATTGTGCAGTAGCCCAAGTGCTGTCTCTGTAATATCTTGTTCTGATGCATTAAGGGGAAGGCTTGCATAACTGAAATTTTGTGAGTAGGTTGTGCAGAGTTGTCTACATCTAAGATGGAACACGTTGGAACTCACTAGTTCTTTCTTTCCATTCCTATTCTTTATTTTTCATTCCTATTCTTTTTTATGGAAAGAGATTTGGAAAACATTAAAATAACCCGTACATGGCCCTTTCCCCACTCCCCCGCCTACACGCACACGCGCGCACACACACACACACACACTCACACTCACACTCACACACACACACACACACACACACACACACTCATTACATTTAGAATGAAATTAGAAGCAGCCCAGGCAGAAACTGTGCTGCTTGGAGAAGCTTGTCATTTTCTGGGCATTCCTGTTGAATGGTTCAACAAGATCCTGACCCAAAAGAAAGCTTGGACAAGAATTTGAAAGAAGATACTGGGGAGAGGAATTATCAGAATGGGCTCCCAAGCCAGGCATGCATGCCATCATTGAGTTAAGAGTAAAGGTAGGTTTCCTTTGACTGAGGATTTCATGTGAGCTAATTTGTATTTTGGAATAAAATAAATAGATAAAAAAATAAAAGGCTATTCCTTTCCTTTGTAAGGAAGCATGAAAGGGTTGAGACTGGGTTGTCAGCAGTGGCTCCTTGTACTGGAACTTGAATCTTTGTAGTCACTGGTCTCTCATTCAACACAGGATGCTTTGGCATTATTTGATGTCTTTGTGAGGTGAGTGATAAGCCTCATCATTGTCATGAGTCATCAGATAAATCCCCAGAATGGGCCAGGATGGCCAGGAATACCAAAATGTGGGAGAGTGCAAAGAGGAAATTGAGAATATTCTAGGAGGTCCCCACAGCCAAGAAATCATGTAAATGATTCCACTGTAATGGGGCTGACTTTCCAGAGGAAATCACTTGTATTCCTTATAAAACCTGATAGCATCCAGGCCCATGGGAGAGGCTGACTGTCCCAGGGTGCAAAGCCAAAAGGATAATCTAATATTCTGAGCTCTGATCTTTGGCTCTGCCTTGGGCTTGTCAGGCACCCTGGGGTAAGTCACTTACTGAAGCCAAGGCTGAGCTGTCAGCCACGCTTTCAGAGCACCTCAGTTCCCCACCCACTCATCTCCTTTTCTGGGGTAATTGTTTTAGAGAATGGGAACAGGTTGTTTCAACCCCTGTAACCTTGCAAGATTCACTGGAGCAAGCTGCCTCCTTTTCCTAGATGGGAAGAACAAACCTTCTAGAATTCTTTAGATGTCAGAGGGAGACAGTCCTCAAGTCATGTGACCTAAGGTGACCTGCTCCACCCTTTCTACCTGAGAGACCCTTTTGCTCTCACTGAGGATGGAGGAGCATCCGTGAAAATCTCAACAAATTTTCCTGTGGGGCTAGGTCAGTGCAGCCTCATTACTACTCTGGGCCTGGCACAGAGACACCTGGAATGCAAGAGCTTCCTTTAAAATACTTACTACGTATTTCCTGATAGTATGTACATTTGCAAAAAGTTTAGAATGTCTTCTGTAATCCTACCAACCAAAGTTAACTATGGTTGATATAGTGTTTTATTATATTTTTGTGCCGTGTATTGTAGCTTTCCATGCATGTTTATAAGTGTCTATAAACAAAATTTGGATAAAACAACAGTACACAATATTTTGTACATCCATGAACATCTTTGTACATGTTCATTACTTTAAAGAAACCACATTAAATGCTCACAACCATTCTGTGACCTAAATACCCTATTCGGTTCATTTTACAAACAAAGAAGCTGATACACAGAGATTTGAAAGAACTTGGCAAAGTCACGCAACTAATAGCTTCAAATTCAGGTCTACCTGACACCCAAAATTAATATTTGTAACCAACTCATAATTACTTCCTGGGAGAAAGAAATAATTAGTGCAGTTTTCCTCTTCCCCTCTGGTAATTAACTGTTGTCTCAAGAGGTAGGTCAAGATTCTCCTGGGGTTTGAGTAATTCAGTAGTGATACATTCAAGAGGTATCTTTTTTAAATTAGTGAGAGTAAATGAAGTTAAATGATCAGTCTTGATCTAAAGTTATAGGATTCTCAGAAGTATCTGGATTCAGTATGCCCAGTAATCAGGGACTGCTATTCATGAAACATACCTTTAAACAAGGAGAGTTCATTTAATTTCTCATAATCTGATATAGATGAGTTGGTCCCTATTGTACAGATTTTAAAAAATAGACTTTGCTAATCATCAGATCGACATTAGACAAACCCATTTTTACAAAAAGCCTGACCTGTACTCTTCAAAACTGGCAAAGGCATGAAAAATAAGAAAATACTAAGAAGCTCTAACAGACCAAAAGAAACAGGGAAAACATAACAACTTAGTACAATGTGACATCCAGGAAGGGACTCTGGAACAGGAAACAAAATTAATAGAAAAACTGAAAAAAAATCAAAATAAAGTCTTGAATTTAATTAGCAACGATGAGCCAATGTTGGTTTCTTAGTTCTGACAACTCTACTTAGTATTGTAAGATGATAGCTATAAAGGAAACTGAGTAAGACTTTACAGAAGCTTTCTGGACTATCTTTGCAGCATTTTTATAAATCTACAGTTATTCCAAAATAAAAATTTTAGTTAAAACACTTTAAAAGATGATTGTTAATGCAGGAAAGGGGACAACAGTATAGTAATAAAACCCTGAACACTACCGTAGCTGAACATAAAGCTTTGTTCCCAGCATCCTAGAACAATGGAAATGAGCTCACACTGTACTGCATATGTGTTTTATAAGTATAAATACATTTTCTAAAGATGTGAAACTGCATCAGGGAGCTGAACGTGAAAGAAACGGAGCATTCAGTACTTGATCTGATGATATGTGACTGGACTGTTTTGACTCCTGATATAGAAATGGAGACAGTCTTTTCACTGTACACCTGACAGTCCATGAGTGTCCATGACGTGTATGTGGTGAGCATTTCCCTCCCCTTTAGCACATTTTTTCCCTTTTAAGAGAGAATAGGAAATTGTGTCTTTGAGGTTTGTTTCTCATTTCGCTTACTATGAGTCCTGAGAAATACAGCGTGTTCTGAGCAGTCTCTTCAGGGAACTGTCCCCTGCCCAGTGCTGATCAACATCATGTGCAGAGGATCTAATCTCCACCTCTGTTCACAGGAGGATATACTATGAAGCCGGGGGAGCTGGCATGAGAGCCAGATCACTATGGAGAGTGGAACCCCTTCGGATAAGGTAATGGAGCTTCAGGGTTACATTCTTTTCAAGATTGTTTTTTTTCCCCCCAGAACAACCTATTGTCCTAAATGTTACATTTCTTCTACATTAGCTGGCAGACTCTCAGAAGTTACTTGGCAGAGGTAAATTCTGAAATGTCTGTGACTTTTGTTTTTATTTTTAAAGCACAGTGCACACACACACAGGATTTCTAAGACTTCTGCTTTGACTCTGAAGTTAGCAGGCTTTATTGCTTGATCCAAGCCCCCAGCTCCTGCTACCCTTGCAGTGGCTATGTTACAAAAGGCAAGCATAGACATGCCCACTGAAAGCCATCAAAGCTCTTCTCCCACTTATTTTCTTAAATAGATTCTCAAGAACCCAGGTGAGTCTTCCTCCTCCCAGTAGCCTTGTTGGCTCCAAAGCAAAGTTAGCTTTAATTGACAGAGTGGTGGCTGTGATGGCATGAGGTAGGGAAGACTAAAACATCATTGGACATGTAGATCCGAAGGAAACCATATTTACCAGAACTTGTCAGAAACAATTGGATGGAAGGAACAGGACCCCAAGACTTTGGAGACAGGTACTTGAGTAAAAACATGGCATCTCTACTGCAGACGAGTTCAGTTAAGCTCTGGACCTTTATCTTGCTGAGAGGGATCACAAGTTAGGCTAAAGCTAAACTGCTCAGGGTAAGAGCTGAGGGTCACTGTGGCCATTTTTTGTTTTATTTCTCTGCCTTTCCCTCTAGCTCTCTGTTCCATCCCTCCTTGAACACATGTTCAAAATAAAATCTCTAGTGGGTGGGGGGTGTATATGCCTCCAGGGGGTCCTCAAGATAATCCATTGGCAATCAGGAGAAAATATTAGAATTTCTCTTACACACACATACAGGTACATTCAATTTTTTTATTGAGGAACTCTAGAAAAGGCTGACTGAAAGAGTATGGTGTCCTAAGGAGTACCCACTTGTTAGCTGGCTTGTGGCATTTATATTGTCTTTTAAGGCTGTTGAAGTTTTTATAGCAACATACTCTGGTTTTTTCAGGATGTTAGGGCTTGGTTCTTGTTTAATAAACTTTTTAAAAAATAAGTATGTATATATAGTTCCAGTTATGGTTCTTTATTTCCCCACAGTCTTAAACATGAAGAATTCAAGGCTTCTATGAATGTAATTTGATTCTTTGGTACTCCAAAGAATTAGATCAAGAGGAGAGTCATTTTAAAAATTGATACATGTATTTCTGAAACATTTTGTTCTAACTTAAAAGATAATTAGATACAGATTATTCAGTGAATAATTTCTGCCCTAGCATTTACCATGACTTTTGTTGAATGCCAGCCTTTTGATGTAGGACCATATGGTTCTACAACCTATTCAGCATGGACTGTCACTTATCTCAGTCATCTTATTCTGCTTTACTTTTTTCCATGGAATTTAACATCTTGTAACATTCCACAATATTTACTTATTTATGTTTGTTTATTATTTGTCTCTCCCTGGTGAGTGTAAACTGCGTATTCTTATTTCTATTGAAGAGAGGATTCTTTTCATTATTAAAGTAGGATTGACATACAGTATTATATTAGTTTTATGTGTTCAGTATAGTGATTTGACATTTGTTTACATTGCAAAATGATTACTGAAGTAAGTTTAGTTATTATATGTCACCATTACAGAATTGCAATTTTTCTAGCAATAAGAGCTCTTAAGACTTACTTTCTTAGCAACTTTCAAATTATGATGATAGTCAATAATATATATATTACTATTATTATATATATATAATATATATATTATTGACTATATATATTACTACCATGCTGTACCTTACATACATCCCCATGACTTATTTATAACTAGAAGTTTGTACCTCTTGATCCCCTTTAACCATTTCTCCCATCTCCCCAACCTCCCTTCTCTCTGACAACCACCAGTCTATTCTCTGTCTCTGTGAATTTTGTGTTGTTTTGTTTGCTCATTTGTTTTGTTTTTCAGATGCCACATATGAGTGAAATTATATGGCATTTGTCTTACTCTGTCTGATTTATTTCACTTAGATAGTACCCTTAAGATCCATCCATGGTATCATGAATGGCACAATTTCATTCTTTTTATTGGCTGAATAGTATTCCATTGTGTATGCATATATGCCACATTTTTTTTTATTGATGAAAACTTAGGTTGCTCCTATATCTTGGCTATTGTAAATAATGCTGTGATGAACGTAGGGGTGCATATGTCTTTTCAAATTAGTGGTGGTAGTAAAATACTTGAGTGGAGATCGTGCATTTGGAAATGCCTCACTTTCCCAGAAACAAGTTTCTCTTCAAAAGCGGGCTTCTCATTTTTGTCTGTGATTTTTGGCATCAAGACATTTCAGTGAAATGAAGGAAAAATTGGAAGCTTGGAACTTCCAGTTACATTAAACCATGGACCTGCCCACAGGACCATGTTCCTTGTTGGTGATCTTAAAGGTTAGAAGAGAGCTCACAAGAGAATGCCATGCTGAGTTGTAGACAGACAATTGATCTTAGCCAGAAGACTGAGAAGTGATGAGTTGTAGGCAGATACACAATCCTAGGAGTCAGGGGATGCACTGTAGAAGGGGACCGAGTCAGAGCATATGTAAAAATGCCCAGGATAAATATTGAAAAAGACCTGTTTTTTTGTGTAAATGCAGTTTCTCCTCTCTTTCATCTGTCCAGCTGGAGTGGCAGTAACATCAGATGGGGACAGGCTTTCCGACTCCGACACCTCACCACAGGCCACTACCTGGCCTTGACAGAAGACCAAGGCCTTATACTGCAAGACCGGGGAAAGTCAGACACCAAGTCCACAGCCTTCTCTTTTCGCGCATCCAAGGTGAGGTGGATTTTGACTTGATTCTCAAAGTGAAAGCTCTGAAACCTTCAGGTAGAACTATGACTGCAAAGAAAATAGGCTGGAACAAAACGGAATTGGAAATTAAACCAATGATAAATACTTTGTTCTTTTATCTTTTAAATTGAATTCTTAGAGGAATGTGTACCCTAGATGAAGATTGAAGTGTTAAGAGAGAAAGGCTTGAATGGAAAGCCCTAAAAAACAAAAAGGATCACAAGAATGGACAGTGTTGCTCTGAGGCTGCTGGAAAATGTTGTTTTTGCTTAATACGTTCTGAATTGTTTTTAATACTTTTAAGTCTTATTAGGGCTTCCCTGGTGGCTCAGATGGTAAAGCATCTGCCTGCAATATGGGAGACCCGGGTTCAGTCCCTGGGTTAGGAAGATCCCCTGGAGAAGGAAGTGGCAATCCACTCCAGTACTCTTGCCTGGAAAATTCCATGGACAGAGGAGCCTGGTAGGCTACAGTCCACCGGGTTGCAAAGAGTCAGACATGACGGAGCAACTTCACTTTCACTTGTCTTATTGCTTCACTCCCATATAGCAAAGATAATGTGGAGGCATGAGTTTCAGTGTTATATTTATTTTAATCAAAGAAGTAATTTCTCTCAGAGAGGTGCAGAGAAGGCTTAATTCTGGCCATGGCATCGTCTTGCAGTTATTTGTATTATACAGAATTACTAGTTTCTTTTCCTGGTCATCTGTTTTCTGCTGATCTCTTAGCTGTACTGTGCCTCGCCTGCCTCCACGAAGAGCAGATTCTGTGGTAGCTAGGTTAACCCCAAACATGTAGATTTGCCATTTGATGTGTAGAGAGAGAAATATTTTTTTAAACTTGTGTCTTTAACGGTCAGCCAAGTTTTGACTCTGTGTCACTCAGAGTCTGATCTAGCTGGATGGTCAGAATCACACGCTGAGCTAGCTCCTGATGTACAGTTTGGTGCTCTGTCACTTCATGATTGTTCTGGAGAGAGCACCCAAGCATGAGAAGGGCTCTGCACAGTGTACGCATAGTTATAGCAGCCCACACTTTCTAAGAGGCTCAGCATCTCTGTCGGGAGCTTCATCTCTAGCTTCACTCTTATTTGCTCCTTTCCAGAAACAGATCCTGATTTGTGTTCTCAACACGATTTCCATAAAGGGTTATTGATGATTCTGTTCATGTAGGACTTGGTGTCAGGCTGACAGCTGAATTTCCATGGGGACATCTCTGTTTCATAATGAATCAGAAGAGGCCAGTTTTTCAGCACCACCTTCCTTGAAGCAGGGGGTCAGACTCGTTTCCCCCACTTTTACTGTCCTAAAGTATTTGAGGCAGAGAATCTCTTTGACTTAGAGGTTTTTCTCCCTTAGTTACCCTCTATCAGAGTTAGGCTTTCCTGCACCCATCATTCAAAGATTAAGAAATGAGAGCTTCCTGGGGCTTCCCTGGTAGTGCAGTGGTGAAGACTCCAAGCTTCCAGCACAAAGGCAAGGGTTTGATACCTGGTCAGGGAAAAAAGATCCCACATGCTGCGTAGTGTGGCCAAAAAAAAAGAAATGAGAGCTTTCAGCCCTAAATTTCCTTCAAGCATCTCCTTCTCTCTGCTTTTCTTCTAATGGCGCGTGAGCTCCTTGACTCCATTCGGGTTCTCAGAGCACATCTCCATTTATGTTACCATCACTTTTATTTTTTTAAGATTCCCCACACAAGAAGGATTTTAAATTCAAGATTATGACCATGGAGTAAAACACTTTTACCTCCAGGAAATGAGTTAGGGCATTGCAATTGGCTAAAAGGAGCAGCGAAACAAAACAGGAAAGTTCTAAGAGCAGAGAGGAGTCTTCCCATTCTTCCCTGAGAGAGAACTCGGATGTGGGATGTGGAGGGAGGGCAGGCAGCGGAAGCCAGGGAGGGGCAGAAGGTAAGAAGTGACTCATCGTGGCTGATGACCAAGGAAATGCCTTTCTAAGAATGCCAACTTGGCTTGTCCCCTCTTCGAGCATTCCATCCCGGTCTTCTCAGCCCTGGACAAACCCCGACTTGGAGACCTTTACCATTGCAGAAAGAGGCTTCTCTTATGACAGCAGAAAAGTCAGGTGGCCTTCCAGGCAGCTGGCAGGATCCTGTTCCAAGGGGACTCTTCCCTTCCATTCCTTTCTTGGCTCAGCCTCATGGAGCATGGCTTAGCGCTATGCTGCAGCCTCTGTGGGAAGCCAGAAAGGCTCAGAACACCACAGAGAGTCTCCATAACACTCCTTTCACTTGGCACCACTTCCGGTCTATGAGCACATTTTACCCTCAAAAGGCTCATTGCTTATCTCCCCCGGATTCCCATGCACAGGGAGGCCAGCAGCGTATGGCTGAAAGGCATCGTGGTACCAGGGGGCTGCCCACATGAAGGGCTGGACAGAAAGTCACCCGTGAGTCACATTGTCCTGTGCACTTGGCAGCACTTGCATTTCATTGGCATCACGATGTTAGAGGTTTAAATAACTCTCAGTGCAGTGTTATTCAGCCCAGTTACCTTTATTTTAATTTGAAAGAAACTGAAATTAAAATGACCTAGTATCCATGTCTGATCAAGATAAGGCTGCTTCCCCCAGGAGATCTGGGATTCCTTGGGATATTGTGTGGGCAGGGCATTGGGCATCTTAGCCAAGAATCTGCACAGGAAGGAAGAACATGTGGGAACCCATAGTTCTGTCATCAGCAATCTGAAGAGCTCCTGGGGAAGAACTCTAGAGGTGCCTTGATTTCTCTGGGCCTCCAGACTCCTCCTCAGTAAATGTCTTTTTAAAATGTATCTTATTTTTGGTTGCACTGGGTCATCACAGCTATGCGCTGGCTTTCTCTAGCTGCCAGGAGCAGAGGGCTGCTCTCTAGTTGCATTGCGGGAGCTTCTTTTGTTGAGGAGCATGGGCTTTAGGGCCTCAGTAGTTGCAGTGCACTACTTAGTTGGTCCATGACATGTGAAATCTTCCCGGACCGGGAACTGAACCCGTGTCTCCTACATTGGCAGGTGGACTCTTATCTACCGGACCAAGACTTTAAGAGCCAACCCTTGCCTTCCCTTCCACGATATCTCTGGCCACCAGCTCATGCTTGCCTTGAGCTCTAACATACTAATTACATACTGTGTTTGAACTTGGTATCTTTTCTCACAGCTAAACCTGTAACTAGAATACCTTTTGGAGAAGGCAGTGGCACCCCACTCCAGTACTCTTGCCTGGAAAATCTGGACAGAGAAGTCCATGAGGTTGCTAAGAGTCGGACACAACTAAGCGACTTCACTTTCACTTTTCACTTTCATGCATTGGAGAAGGAAATGGCAACCCACTCCAGTGTTCTTGTCTGGAGAATCCCAGGGATGGGGGAGCCTGGTGGGCTGCCGTCTCTGGGGTTGCACAGAGTTGGACACGACTGAAGCGACTTAGCAGCAGCAGCAGAATACGTTTTAACCCTCCATGTACCACAGTCAGCAAACTCTTCCTCATTCTTCAGACAAGTGTCAAGTGCCTCTCATGGGAAGAAGTCCCTTCCCCGACCTCTAGTAGAGCCCTTTTCATGACTCCATTACAGCCATCACTCACTTGACTGGGAGCCCCTAAATGACAAGGACAAGCACACATCCCTCCACCCGCCTTTTCTGCACCTCTGCACCCCACCCAGTGTGGAGCCTGTAGTAAGTTTATCACTTGCCGAAAGGTTCCATAAGTGTGGTCGTACGGCGAAATCCTTTCCATTTTAACCTCCATCCTCTTCATAGAATTTTATAGTCATTGTGTAATCATTTTCAATCACAACACAACTCCACAAATGTTCAAGGAGAGAGATTTATTAATTTTAACATCAAAGTCAAATTTCTGTGAACTTGATTTCGCATCACTTTCCCATGGTCTTGACATTGCAAGGCCATTCCCCAAGGATTGTCGGGTAATATGATTGAATATTTATTCTGGCGCAGCAATGCTGTCTGTTTAGATGTCATGTCTCCGTGTCAGTTTATAACACTCAGTACCTTTCAGGGAAGGATGAATTAATAATGTTAAAGCAAGCCTTATTATATGAAGCCATTCACTTTTTAGCTATTTTTTTTAATGAATCTATCGTAAGTCTGGAATGATTGAGATAGAATCTCACATTTTGTCTCCTTTATTACAGAAAGCCAGAGAGCTATCACTGTTCTCAATTAGAGGAAATTTTTTCTCAGTGTGTAAAAACAATTTAATTCAGTCAACATTTGTCAAATGTTGTCTGCTATATCCTGAGATCTGTGTTCTTGGCCAAAAATGATGTTCCCTTTAAAAACTGCCCACCGCTGTCTCTGCTGTGTGCAGAAAGCATGCTTGTAGACCAGATCCTCTTCTGCTCTTTAACCTCAGCGGTCCCTCCGGAAACAAGAGGGCAGTGGGGTTCACAGCGTATCCCTCTGTGAAATCATGGGCACTGACGTGGTGCTGTTTTTGCCTGTCCCCTTGCTTGATCTGCAAGTTCGCAGTTGGGGAAAGAGCAGGTATGGCGGGAAGGGGAAAGAACTAAACATGGACCTTGAGATTCAGTCGTCCCCAGACCCCACCACTTCCTGCAGTTTCAGTTTTGTTTTTTTTTTAAGTATTTATTTTGGGTTGTGCTGGGTCTTCACTGCTGTGCATGGGCTTCCCATTGTGGTGGCTTCTCTTCTTACAGAGTACAGGCTCTAGGCACAGGGGCTTCAGTAGTTGCAGCACTTGGGCTCAGTGGTTGCGGTTCCCGGGCTCTATAGAGCACAGACTCAGTAGTTGTGGCACATGGGCTTAGTTGGTCCATGGCATGTGGGATCTTCCCAGACCAGGGATCAAACTCATGTACCCTGCACTGGCAGGCGGATTCTTAACCACTGGACTGCCAGGGAAGTCCCTGCAGTTTCATTTTACATAAAATCTACAAGCATTTTAAAAATTTAAACTGACAATTTCCCAAGTCTTAATTGTTTCAAGTGGCCAGACAGAGAGGTAGTCAAGAAGAGCCTTGAGCTTTGGAATAGAAGAAACCTGGGTTTGAATCCTGGCTGTGCCTTTGCTGTTTAGCCTTCCTGTCCCTGACTGTAAAAGCAAAACACAGAAACAAAAACAGGAGTGAAGAAGTGTGTCTTGAAGGACTCTTGTGAGACCAGGAAGATGACCTAAGAGACTGTTTCCTTATCCATGAAATGGCAGGAGTGCTGCTTACCTGAAGGTGATTGTGTCGAGAGGGACTGACAGGTAAGATGGAGGAAAGAGCCCAGCACAGTGACTGCTCAGGACATGCACCTTCCCTGCTGAGACAGACAAGCCCACTCCCCTAACATCCTGGAAACAGCGGAGGGCTGTCCTTGGCCTCCCACCAGCAGAAGCTCTGCAGCCAGCCTTGGAGCCAGTCAGGCTCCTAGCAGTGTCCTGCAGTGTGCAATTTTTTAAAGGCCATTCTAAGACCTCTCACTCAAAATCAGAAGTTCAAAGGGGGACTATATTGGTGGGAAAGTGAACCTAAAGGTAATTTCTGAAAGTTAGTTCTGGGAGTTTTAGGAAGCAGTGATCTAACCAGCACTGTATTGGTGGCTGACCCCAGCATCCATGAATGAGGCCCATCTTCCCATGTTTCCTTTTCCTCTGAATCTTTTTTGGTTGCTTCCTGTCTGTGGAAAGCTACGTTCTTGTCCTCTGTGGACATAGGTGGCTTATATATGTCAAGATCAACAAATTCCTATCTAAGTAATAAGCATAAATTAGGACCTACTCTGTTCCAAATATCATGCTCGATTTCTATTACCATAGCAAAAACTGGTCTGTCTCTGTGTCTTTATTTCTCTTCAACCCAGCATTTACCTTGTGGCTAGAACAATTGTTCTAAGGTACAACCCTTGTGTTTTCCCCTCTTAAAATTCTCAGTGGATTCCCATTACCTGCAATAGCTTTTCCCAAGAGGTGTTCCAAACAATGATTTATGAAAAAGATTTAAAATGGAGAAGGCAATGGCACCCCACTCCAGTACTATTGCCTGGAAAATCCCGTGGATGGAGGAGCCTGGTAGGCTGCAGTCCGTGGGGTCGCTAAGGGTTGGACATGACTGAGCAACTTCACTTTCACTTTTCACTTTCACACACTGGAGAAGGAAATGGCAACCCACTCCAGTATTCTTGCCTGGAGAATCCCAGGGACGGGGGAGCCTGGTTGGCTGCCGTCTATGGGGTCGCACAGAGTCGGACACGACTGAAGTGACTTAGCAGCAAACAGTTGAATAGGTTGTTTTGGTTCCTTTTGTTCTTTGTTTTTTACTGTAAGACTCATAAGTTCATACTATCCTAACATTCCCTTTACCTCCTGAAAGAAACTACAGTACTGTCAGAAGTCCTCTTTTCCCACAGAAAGTCTGTAAACAGTGTGAGTTTGAGGAACATGCATCTGTAGGGTAAAGTCCTTGTTGTTCAGATCTTTTCTGAACTTCACCACTCTCCCTGCCACACTGCTTCTATCTTACTACGATGGTGTTCCCTTCCACATTCCTCATCTCTTCTCCTTCCCCTAGCCATGCTCACATCTAGCAGCAATTGGTGTAAAAACATCCTGAAGTCCCCAGGCACGGTGAATTTTTCTCTCTTCCAAATTCCAGTTGCACCTTCAGTATGAACCCTATCACTCTGTTGTCATTAGTGGTTTGTGCGTGTGACTCCTAAAGCTTATACTTTAGAACCCAGAGTTATTTTTCATAAAATAATAACACATATTTTCAACTTCTTTGTTCAGTTCAGTTCAGTTCAGTTGCTCAGTCGTGTCCGACTCTCCGCAACCCCATGAATCACAGCACGCCAGGCCTCCCTGTCCATCACCAACTCCCGGAGTACACTCAAACTCATGTCCACAGAGTCGGTGATGCCATCCAGCCATCTCATTCTCCGTCGTCCCCTTCTCCTCCCGCCCCCAACCTTTCCCAGCATCAGAGTCTTTTCCAGTGAGTCAACTCGTCTCATGAGGTGGCCAAAGTATTGGAGTTTCAGCTTTAGCTTTGTAACAGCATCCTAATACCTAAAACATTAATATAATCCATGCTTAACTGTGCTGATGGTTACCATTCAAAAAATTATGTTCTGGCTTTGCATTTACACTTGGTTTTGAATTCCCTTTCATTACTTACAAGCTATAGGGCTTTGAACAAATTGCTCCAACTCTGCAAGCCTCAGTTTTATCATCTATAAAGTAGGAGAAATAAAAACAGCAGGTCCAGTGAAAGGTTTAGAGAAATGTTTTTAAAATGTCACGTATAATACATATCACTGTGTAGGCCCTCAGTAAATTCACATGATGGTGTTGTCATTGTAAAGTACTTGGCAAAAATGCTTTGCTCAAAGTAGGCATTAAATAAATACTCGTTCTAGTTACCTTTCTTGTCCTAGAAATTTTAAATCAATCTGGAGAGCAACAACTTATCATCTAAATACATGTTTGCTGCTGCTGCTGCTAAGTCGCTTCAGTCATGTCCGACTCTGCGCAACCCCATAGACAGCAGCCCACCAGGCTCCCCATCCCTGGGATTCTCCAGGCAAGAACACTGGAGTGGGTTGCCATTTCCTTCTCCAATGCATGAAAGCGAAAAATGAAAGTGAAGTCGCTCAGTCGTGTCCAACTCAGCAACCCCATGGACTGCAGCCCACCAGGCTCCGCCTTCCATGGGATTTTCCAGGCAAGAGCACTGGAGTGGAGTGCCATTTGACAATTATTGTGTGGTCACAACCATTTCCTTATAAATTCTCAGTGGAGACAAGGGATAATGATGATTATTCCTCTTCAAAACATCGTTAGGGCCAAGTAACCTGTTCCTTCTTAGAATCCGCTCATCATCTAAGATACAAAAGGTTGATGCAGATACACAGATAAATTGATGCCCACTGACCAATAAAACAAAAACAAATTATTTGCAGCCTAGCAGAGTTTAGTGTGGAATGTAAAGACCAACAAACCTCAGTCTTGCCCTAGGAGGATTTCCAACCAGGCAGGGGACAGGAAGTCTACCAGCAAAAGATCCCTATCACAGAAGATGGTAAAGAGCCTTGAGAGAGAGTAAGGGAGGTGCCGTGAAATCAGAGGACATGCACAGTTGGATCTGGGAAAGGCTGATGGATCAGATGTAAAAATGCAGAGATGAAGTAGAGGCATTCCAAGCAAGGAGTGTAATGTCAGTAAAGGCCCTGAGGGAGGGAATACTTGATATGACACACAGACATAATCCAGTTTGGTTAAAGCATGTGGCATATAAGAACTTTAGAGGTGAGGATTGTATTCTGTAGGAATTGGGGAGTTACTGAAAGGGAGTGATCAAAAGACCCCTATCATATGGGAAGGTTCACATAGGAAGATTCCATAGAGGAAGGTTCCAGCCATAGAGTAAATACATCTGGGCCACATTCAAATGAAGACAGAGGGTGGAGCATTAGTTCATGACTTGAGTCAGAAGCTCACCCACCTGTGATCAGCCAAGTCCAGCTTCTCTGTCTCAGGATGCTCTCATTTCTTTAAGTTGTGTCATTGTTGTGTAGTTTTGGGTAGAGTTGGCTTCAGTGTTGGGTTGTTTGTATGTTTTGGTTTTCATTTTTGTTGCTCCTGTTTTTCTTTAAATTAGAAGCAGTCCCAACAATGCTGGCCATAGAACTTTGGGAGTTGATGCTGTTTTGCAAAAGCAGAGACACAGAGAGACAGTCCATTCTATTATCAATAATGATCCATTTAGTTTAGAGACTCTAAAAAAACAAATCTTAGTATTTATTTTATTTTGGCAAAGTCATATTTAAATTAATGAAAAGTGATAAAACAAGTGAAATGATCATAGTCACTCATCATTGGGGAATATGTGCTATTTTAACTGTGAACTCTTGGTAATCACCGTAATTATTCATATTTAACAGTTGTGTATAATATTTTTATTTTGCTGCATTGTCTTTGGTTAGGGAATAAGCTAGAGATGAAACCTTTGGCATATTTTAATTACATCTATTGGTTTGAGTGTCTATACTGCTATGGATATTTTTGAATGAAAATGAAGTATCCATTATTTTATAGAATAAATCATTCTTGACTACTTGCCTGTGGATAAATCCTTAAATATCGAATTCTGTTTTCCCATCGACTGTGTTATAAAATCAGAAATATTTTCCTTTGGAAATGTTCATTTTGAGAAAATGTCAGTTTGAACAGTCCAACCAGTGTTTCAATATATGCTTAAAATAAGAATGTTCTTACAGTGTATTAATATTGCTCAAAATGATCCTGTAAATATGTGCAAAAAACTGATTTTGCTTTTTTGAGGGTTTGAAGGAAATTAGAGCGGAAATGAAAAAATTTGAAAGAAAAATGACTCAGTTGTATACATTTGTTCTTTCAACATACGTTTGTTAAATAATTGATAGGTGCTGGATTCTCTGCCTTGTTGTTCCATCTCTAAGTCATGTCTGGCTCTTTGTGACCCCATGGACTGCAGCTCTGTATTAGGAATCCAAAACTAACAATCATCTGGCCCAACCCCTTCATTCTCATTGCCTGGCAGAAGGAAACATCATATAAACAAGCATATTTACATTATGGTTTGTTAAGTACTCAATAGAGGGATGAGACTCTGCTGGAGAAATACAGCAGGAGAGACTAACTCTGCCTTCACAAAATAGGTGACACCTGAGCAGAATATTGAAGGGTGAGTAGGAGTTTGGGGCCATGGGAAGAGCATAGTCTCTGGAATCAGACTTCCTGTTTAACTCTTCCTCTTTCACTACTTCTTGAGTGACTGTGGACCAGCTGTTTGTTTCTCTGTTCCTTCATTTTCTCCTCTGTAAAACTGGAATATTTGTAGCGACATCAGAGGCCATTATGAAGAGCTGGCATATGTAACAAACTTAGAGCACTGCCTTGCACATGGAAAGAGTTCAATGCCTATGCTCCTGTCGTTCCGTCATTAAGAATGAGAGTAAGGTTGGCACAAGCAGAAGAATCAGCATGCTGCATTTTTATTCCGTGAAAGATTTAAATGTGCCTAGCTAATGGCTTTTACAAATGAGCAATTTAACACCAGATGTAGAGAAGAAATGGAAATAGGATAGGGCCATTCAGAGGCCCTGATTAATGAGGAGGGGGACAGAATTACCAGACTACTTCTTGACTCACTGTGACAGGCGCCTTAGGTTGTGCCCTAGATTTCTCCATAGCGAAGTGGCCAACAAGCATTTACTCTATGAAACAATGGATACTTGATTCACAAAGGGAGGATACACACCTGGTACACAGAAATTCCCTTTTCCATACTAGCAATGAGTTTTGTGAAACAGTGGCAATTGAAGAATGAAATCCACTGACTGCAACATACACCTGAGGAGGCCGTAAGGAACTAATATTGGGCTTCCCTGGTGGATCAGTACTAAGACTCTGTGCTCCCAATGCAGGAGGCCCCGGGTTCAATCCCTAGTCAGGGGACTAGATCCCCTATGCCCCAACGAAGATCAGAGATCCCACATGTGGAACTAAGACCCAGCACAGCCAAATAAATAAGTATTTTTTTAAAAAAGAGAAACTAAAAATATAAAAGAAACTAATACAACAATTACTGCATTAGACTTAAGGCACAGGAGCCCCCCTACCTGCTGCAAAAGTCTGTTTCCTCTGCTGATTTCTATAAAAGATATTTATATGATTTTAACAGGTATATTTAAAGCCCCAAATGAAGGCTTTTATATAAGATAACTATTAAAATCATAGAAGGTACAACTTGCTGAAAATAAGTTATTTGGCTTTTAAGGGTGAGTTATTCTGAGCTTCCCTTGTGGCTCAGATGGTAAAGAATCTGCCTGCAATGCAGGAGACCTGGGTTCGATCCCTGGGTTGGGAAGATCCCTTGGAGAAGGGAAGGGCTACCCACTCCAGTATCCTGGCCTGGAGAATTCAGTCCATGGGGTCGCAAAGAGTCGGACACGACTGAGTGACTTTCACTTTTTTTTTCACTTCATTAAGGTATCTAAGTCACAATTAGGAAAAGTAAAAAAGCATAGTGGAGAATTATATAAAACCAGAACCAAAGAAAGACCCTATAGGCTGCCTCCATTTCCCATGGATATAAATAATCACTAACATAGCCAAAATGTGAAATCCATTGATTTTACAATTAGCAACAGATAAGGGAAGCAAGCCTTTTTAAAATCCTGGCTTGGACAGGCATATCGTGATTATCCTGGTAATCGGTTCCTTGGCTTACAAATTCTGCACCAGTGACCTGTTTTATATATTGCATTTCTATTTAATCAGACATGCCTACATTTGTTTTATTTTCTGTGAAATAGGAAATCAAGGAGAAATTGGATTCCAGTCACAAGCGAGATATAGAAGGCATGGGAGTCCCAGAAATCAAGTATGGAGACTCTGTCTGCTTTGTCCAACATATAGCCAGTGGACTGTGGGTGACCTACAAAGCACAAGATGCCAAGACATCCCGCCTGGGACCTCTGAAAAGAAAGGTGAGGGGTCAGAAAGGCTGGAAGCAGCTAGGCATGAGAAGTGATTGTGGGAATAAGGTGGGCATGATGGCTTTTTACTTCTTAGCTTCCCAGATGGTTCAGTGGCAAAGAATCAGCCTGCCAGTGCAGGTGTGGGCTTGATCCCTAGGTCAGGAAGATCCCCTGGAGAAGGCAATGACAACCCACTCCAGTATTTTTGCCTCTAGAATTCCATGGACAGAAGAGACTGGCAGGCTACAAGTCCAAGGGGTTGCAGAAGAGTTGGACACAACAACTAAACAAAAATTCTTACTATTCTGAAGAATTATTTCTGTGACAGAGTGTTTAGCCTAGTGTGGTTACTTTGACTTCATATTCAGTGTGGAAAAGAAAAAGTTAAATAGATGACAAATCTATGAAGAGGGGATAGAATATGTTCCTTGTGCTCTAAAACCTGTAGTAAATGACTTTTGGTGGTATGCTGTTTGGGGATTATCCACATCATTGCTCCTTTCATTTAAGTGGATAATTGAGTTACTATGCAGTTTTCATAAGATACAGACTAAATAGAATCCCTATAGAGAGATGCAGATTGCATGATAACAAGCACACAGGAGCCAATATGCAGAAAGATGAGATACTGTTGAATGATACCGTATCCACAGAGAATGAATCCAGATCTCAGTGATCTGTTACAGCCTGCGACAGTGGGAAATCTGGCTTGAATACACAGAACATGTGTTTTTCCAGAAAGTCAACTGCCGTAATAGGGTTTATTTTGATAGGAACCAGGAAACAGATGCTCAAGGCATGCTTTAAAAAAAAAAAAAGCCCTTACAAAACACAGGTTTGGATAGTCACGGAGTCCCATGATAAGGTTCTAGGAAACATTGTACACTGTAGTTTATGTAAGTCAGCCTAATATGGAGGTGATGAAAAATTTCCCAGAATGCTGGTTATTGTAAGAAAGGAGGATGGGAGGAACCCATAAGGTAAAAGCTTATTTTTGAGCAAAGTGAAATTTACGAGGAAAAGTGAAAATTATGAAAAGGAGATAGAATACGAGGCCACAAAGACTGCTTGTATGAGCCCAGCCCTTCCTCTGCCAACAATTGTAAAGGCTGGACTAAACATGGAAACAAATAAACCATTTGAAGATTTCAGCATCAAGGCACCCAGGACATGAGTGCTGAAGATCCCACTAAAATGGAAGTGCACTAAAGTGAGCTCCTCCTGCATCACCACTTTGCCCTCAGTGTCTTGCTGAGTTCCCGCGCAAGAAATGGGATCGCCTGTTAGTTCTATGGGTTGGAGAGCCATAATTGTGGTAAGGTCAGCCAAGGTTTCTGAGACTTAAGGGACCATATTCCAGAGTGGAGGAAGCTATAGAAGCATGAACTTGAAATTCTAAATGCAGTTTCTCCTGATATCTTAAGCTGACCATGAATATATAAAGCTAAGATGGCAAACATAAAATGTTATTTTTCTATGGTGGAGAAGAGCAAAGCAGAGATGTGAACAGTGTGACCATACTAGGGAGACAGAGGTTGAGGTACAAAGTCCCTCGGGCTGGAATGGCCTTGAAAATACAGTAGACTCTCTTTGAATTCCAAATAAGGGCTCTACCCCAGGAGTAAGGGCAGATGGAAAAATAGATGCCAAAATCTGATCATCTCCCCTAACAGCCTATCAGGAGAAAATGCAATCCTCTGAAGAGTATGATAATATCATCTAGAGTTTCCACAATTGTTCACACCTACTAAGATAAAGATGATATTGAAAGAGAGTAGAATTTGTGGATCTGGGCTCTAACTCTGGGTCGGTGGGGACACCCTTGAAGGACCCTGTCAACTAAGGGAGATAAACCCCAGTTTATGATGTTGGTTTATTGTGCCTCTCCCTGCCTTTTTCTTCTGGGACCATAGTCCATAGATCCATTTAACTGCTGGAATGTGGATTTGGGAGATGCTTTCAGAAACTCTCTCTAAATGATGCCATAATGCTAAGCCTTTGTCAGGGCTTCCCAGCTCCATTTTCTAAAGAACAAGTTCAGTTCTCCTCTAAAAAGACAAAAGATGTCCAATCTTGTTAATTGTTTTAAAACAAAATAGGAATTTAGAAAAACCAGTGGGAAATAGACATAGAAACCTGATGTATGGTAACTCACCTTTAAGGAAGCACCCTCTTTCTGTTACCATCTTGGGCTTCTGCTTTCTTCTGTCAGTTATGGAATTCCTCCAGGATAAAAATGGACCTTAGGACCTGAGCTGCAGCAATCAATAGGACACATAATAACAACGTTCTAACAGCTGCATGTTCCCCCATTTCTCATTACATTCTTGTTTGACTGGCCGGTTTGAATGTGTTATCTGAACAAGCAAAACATAAGGAGGTGGGTCTTTAGGGACCCAAAAGCTGGGACTAAGGCCAGAGTAAACCTAGTGAGATGTATTGCCAAATCTAAATGCAACATTGATAAGCAGTTGCTGGGAATCTCAAAGTAACGTTTTGAAAGAGTTGGTGAGTTCAATAGTAAGGGCATCCTTTGCTAATGCTTAAGCTACGGTATATAGATGAGATGCAGGTCTCTTCAAAAATGAACATAAATTGATGCAAGCCAGCATGCTTCTTCCTGGGTGAATTCATTAAATCAGGGTGCATTTTCAGAAGAATACAAAATGAGAGATTTTCACCTGGAAAGGAGGAAATAGGTTGTTTATTTGTGCTAAAAATGAGAGATACCAAAAACCCATATTCTAAAGATATTTTTTGGAGCCACATGTTTTGTTTAATTGACATATAAACTGACTGACTCCCACCCCACTTCCCTGGGACCTACAGATGGTCTCACTTCACTTACTCACATCAAGAGGAAACCACGCCAGGAAGTTGAATCAGAATTTGACCCTGACCTGAATCAGGGTCAAACCATCCCAGTTAATAACCATACATATTTGGTTGGCCCTTTCAAGAGAAAAAAAGCTCTGACCTCCACACCAAAAGCTGCTGCTGCTGCTGCTGCTGCTGCTACTACTAAGTCACATCAGTCGTGTCCGACTCTGTGTGACCCCATAGATGGCAGCCCATCAGGCTCCCTAGCCCCATCTAAAAGGAAAAAAATGTATCATGATGTCATTGGTGAGCAATAAGTATACTTAACTTCCTGACAACTGATCTGAGATCAGTAATATGCTGTCCCTTATAACAAATATTCATTGAATACCTTTTATATTGTAGATAACATGCTAAATGACTGATATGTAAATCATCTAGTTTTCCAAACAAACCACTAAAATAAGTCCACCTGCAGATGGTGAAGTCAGAGCAGAGAGAGGTTAAATAATTTGCTGAAAGTCACACTGCTGAGAAGTGACCTAGAGGGATTAGAAGTCAGGTTGGCCGGTACCTAAGCCCATGCTTTCAAACCCCCTCTCTAGCTCCATGAGAAACAAACTACTGTCTCAAGCTGCTTTCCTGGTTCCAGTCAACTAAGCCAGTGTAGCCCAGTGTAGAGAGAATGCCACACCTCATCCCAGTAGAAAGTTTTAGAGGATTTTACTTTAACTTGCCTTTCTACTTCCTTGGTTTTTCTCTGGAGAAAAAGGCTCTAAACGTAGTGATTTTTCTCATTTACAGAGATTAAGTTTTTGTGTTCATTTTAAGAGAAAAATCTATCTTAAAACTTGTTTTCACCCATTCAAATTGGCCATCCAGGCCCAAGGAATTTATTGTAACTCAAACCATAGTGGCACATAAAATTTCGTTTTCATCAAAGCACTGTGTCTCAGGAATGAATCATATATCAGTAATAGGGTGTATGGGCAAAATAACTTTGTTAATGTCCCACTTTCAAAATGAATGCAGGGGAACTTGGTCCATTGAAGGAATACAAGGGATGAGGAAAATACTGCAAAAAACATTGACTGTCCAATGTAACCTGGCCCTGGTGTCCTTGGCCCTGGGATAGGTCATACTCCATCAGGAAGGCCACATGGATGATGGGTTAACACTGCAGAGATGCCAGCGTGAGGAGTCCCAGGCTGCTCGGATAATCCGGAACACGACCGCCTTATTCAGCCAGTTTGTAAGGTACGTGAGCTCCTTCCTTTTCTCTGCTCTTTGGTTTCTATTTTGCAGTAATCCAATCTCACTGACCACCCCCCTTTTAATACTATGAATTTTCAGGAAATAATTATGTCCCAGCAAAGAGTTCTACCAGAAAGAGCTTGGGATTGAAATTTATTTCCCAGTAGGTGAGCTCCTACCAGCTTCACTCTTGGCCCAACAAATGCCCAAGCCTCTTTAGTTGGTGTCATTAGTTGGTATTCAGGTTGGCGCCATAAACAGCCAAGGTCTTCTTATGAAAATTAAGTGGAAAGAGATGGAGCGCTATAAGTCCCCTCTGTATTAGCGCATGAACAGGGCAGGAGAGAGAAAAAAATGGATCTACAACCTCTGTGCTATTTAGAAAAGGTTTTCTACATCTTTCAAAATTGTTGCTATGGTTTGGACACGAGATTTGCATGGAATGCTTGGGTCACGCACCTATGACTGGGACTTAAATGGGGAAAGTAACTTAACTACCTACTTTTATCATAATCCTTCCAGCCTCAACAGTGCTGCCAAAATAGAATTTTGGATTCTATTCAAATGTAATAGAATAATAATTGGTGTAATTCACCAATTACCACACACACACAGAAAAAAAAAAAAAACCAAATTCTATTGTAAACAGTGCAGTGTTGCAAGCCATCCTTCTCTCATAGGAAAATCTCTGTAAAGCCTAGAGGATTTCAATTGCATGTGTGGATCTGCATGAAATGAGAAAAAAATATTATACCTTTATTTTCCTTCCTGTTGAGTCACTGTGATCCAAGGGATATGTATTTGTTAGGATACAGGCTAAGCTGCTATTGTGGTTCAGAATAAACTTATTTCTTTAGTATAGGGGAGGCAAGTGGTTTAGGGAAAACAGACCATCCTGCTACTGGGACTCAGTTTCCTTCTGTCTTGCTGCTTTGAAATCTCTGTAGGTTCTTAAAGTATGTCCAGTCCAGCAGTATCACCTGGGAACTTGTCAAAAATATAAATCCTTGGAGTTTATCCCGGATAGAACTAATCAGACACCTAAGAGTGGTACCTCAGAAAAATTGAGTTTTGATGGGTCCTCCAGTTGATGGTGAAGCATGCTAAAGTTTACAAACCACTGCCCTGGAATAAAGGTCTTAACCTTGGCCAGGTGTTAGATTCATCTGGGAAGCTTTTAACATCCTGATGCCAAGGTAGCATCTTCACCCAATTACATCAGAATCTCTGGAAAGTGAAAGTGAAGTCGCTCAGTCGTGTCCGACTCTTTGCAACCCCATGGACTGTAGCCTCCCAGGTTCCTCTGTCCATGGAATTTTCCAGGCAAGAATACTGAAGTGGGTTGCCATTTCCTTCTCCAGGAGATCTTCCCGACCCAGGGATTGAACCCGGGTCTCCTGCATTGTAGGCAGACGCTTTACCGTCTGAGCCTCAAAATCTCTGGGGTGGGGTCCAAACACAAGCTTTTTATTAGAGCTCCCTGGATAATTCTAATACTCAGCTCCAGTTGAGAACCAGCTGTCCTGGTATGTATTCTTCAACCATGTGATTAAAAATAGTGTCCTAGCACCATGTCTGAGGTCTGACCTGAAAAGATGAGAAGAGAGAGGAAGTATAGGGCAAGCCATTTCTTTTTTAAAAAAATATAACCCAGAAGCAGATCGCCTTATCTTGCACTCTGTTAGCTAACACTAGCTAACACACGGCCACACCTAGCTAAAGGAAGACTGAGAAATATCTCTGGTGGGTTACAACTAGAGGGTCTTATACTGAATTGAAGGAAGGAAAGCAGAAGGTAGGGGTATTCTTGCCACAAGTTGGGACTGAGGCCTGAAAGTCAATGATCTTTGCCTGATTTTGACTCCACCACTGGTTTCCCATGATTCTTGAGCAAAATATATCCTTTACATTCTGTGCTACATCCGAACTGCTTCCCTTCTTCACAGAAAGAGTATAAGAATGAATGGCTTGGTATAGGTAGAAAAAATTATCTACATGAATACATGAATTCTGCATGTAGTCTCGACTAGACCACAACCATTACCATTGGGAGTGGATAGTTTTATCTAATTCTCAGTTCTTTCAACTTCTGCCCTTATATCTTTCTTAAGTCAAGGCCCTTAATTCACACATTTACAAAAATTAATTCAAAATGGATTAAAGACATTATTGTAAAACTTAAAGTGATAAAACCTGGATGAGAAAACATAGGCTCGAATCATCGTGACCTTGAGTTCAGCAATAGTTTATTCATTATCATACCAAAAACAAAACCTACAGAAGAAAAATTAGATAAATTGGACTTTATCAAATTAAGATCTTTTTTGCTATGACAGGCATCATGGAGAAAGTGAAAAAACAATTCATGAATATTTGCAAATCATAGATCTGATAAGGGAATTGTATCTAGAATAAAGAACTCTCACATCCCAACATTAAAAAGACAAATAGACCAACTTAAAAATGGATGAAGGATCTAAACAGACATTTCTCCAAAGATGATATACAAATGGCCATAAGCATATGAAAAAACGTTCAATACTATCAGCCATCAGAAAAAATTAAATCAGAACCACGATGAGATAATGCTTCATTCTCACTAAGATGGCTATAATCAAAAAGGCTATCAATTAGAAGTGTGGGACAGGATGTGGAGAAATTGCACCTACACTGCTGGTGGGAATGTAAAATGTTGTAGTCACTATGGAATACAGTCTGGGAAGTCCTCAAAATATTAAGCATAGCGTTACAAGATGACTCCAATTTCATTCCTCAGTATGTGCCCAAGAGATATTAAATATTTGATCAGTTGCTCAATCATGTCCAACTCTGTAAGCCCATGGATAGCATCACGCCAGGTTTCCCTGTCCTTCACCATCTCCCAGGGCTTTCTGAAACTCATGTCCATCGAGCTGGTGGTGCCATCCAACCACTTCATCCACTGTCATCCCTTTCTCCTCCTGCCTTCTTTCTTTCCCAGCATCAGGGTCTTTTCCAATGAGTCTGTTCTTCACATCAGGTTGCCAAAGTATTGGAACTTCAGTTTTAGCATTAGTCCTTCCAATGAATATTAGAACTGATTTCCTTTAGGATTGACTGGTTTGAACTCCTTGCTGTCCAAGGGACTCTCAAGAATCTTCTCCAGCACCACAGTTCAAAAGCATCAGTTCTCCAGTGCTCAGCCTTCTTTATGGTCCAATTCTCACATCCATACATGACTACTGGGAAAACCATAGCTTTGACTAGATGGACTTTTGTCAGCAAAGTAATATCTCTGCTTTTTAATACACTGTCTAGGTTTGTCATAGCTTTTCTTCCAAGGAGCACGTGTCGTTTAATTTCATGGCTGCAGTCACCACCTGAAGTGGTTTTGGAGCCTAAGAAAATAAAGTCTCTTACTGTTTCCATTGTTTCCCCATCTATTTGCCATGAAGTGATCAGACCAGAAGCCATGATCTTCGTTTTCTGAATGTTGAGTTTTAAGCCAGCTTTTTCACTCTCCTCTTTCACCTTCATCAAGAGGCTCTTTAGTTACTCTTCATTTTCTGCCATAAGGGTGGTATCATCTGCATATCTGAGGTTACTGATATTTCTTCCAATAATCTTGATTCCAGCTTGTGCTTCATCCAGCCCAGCATTTCGCATGATGTACCCTGCATATAAGTTAGGTAATCAGGGGGACAATATACAGCCTTGATGTACTCATTTCCCAATTTTGAAATAGTCCATTGTTCCATGTTCAGTTCTAACTGTTGCTTCTTGACCTGCATACAGGTTTCTCAGAAGGCAGGTAAGGTGGTCTGGTATTCCCATCTCCTTAAGAATTTTCCATGGTTTGTTGTGATCCACACAGACAAAGGCTTTAACATAGTCAATGAAGCAGAAGTAGGTGTTTTTCTGGAATTCTCTTGCTTTTTTGATTATCCAACAAATATTGGCAATTTGATCTCTGGATCCTCTGCCTTTTTTAAATCCAGCTTGAACACTGGAACCTCTTGGTTCATGTACTGTTGAAGCCTGGGTTGGAGAATTTTGAGCATTACTTTGCATGTGCTATGAGTGCAGTTGTGCGGTAGTTTGAACATTCTTTGACATTGCCTTTCTTTGGGATTGGAGTGAAAACCAACCTTTTCCAGACCTGTGGCCACTGCTGAGTTTTCCAAATTTGCTGGCATATTGAGTGCAAGAGTTTAACAGCATCATCTTTTAGGACTTGAAATAGCTCAGCTGGAATTCCATCACCTCCACTAGGTTTGTTCGTAGTGATGCTTCCTAAGGCCCACTTGACTTCAAACTCCAGGATGTCTGGCTCTAGGTGAGTGATCACACCCTCATGGTTATCTTTAAGATCTTTTTGTTTAGTCCTTCTGTGTATTCTTGCCACCTCTTCTTAATATCTTCTGCTTCCGTTAGGTCCATACCATTTCTGTCCTTTATTATGCCCATCTTTGCATGAAATGTACCCTTGGTATCTCTATCTTTCTTGAAGAGATCTCTCGTCTTTCTCATTCTATTGTTTTCCTCTGTTTCCTTGCATTGATCACTTAGAAAGGTTTTCTTATCTCTCCTTGCTGTCCTTTGAAATTCTGCATTCAGATGTGTGTATTTTTCCTATTCTCCTTTGCCTTTTGCTTCTCTTCTTTTCTCAGCTATTTGTAAAGCCTCCTCAGATAACCAAACAAAAACTTGTACACAAATGTTCAAAGCAGCACTGTTCATAATAGATAAAAAGTGATAGCAATGTAAATGTCTGTCAACTGACAAATGAATAAATAAAAGGTGCTATATCCATATACCAGAATATTGTATGTCTGTAAAAAGGTATGAAGTTCTAACATACACTACAACATAAATGAACCTTGTAAACATTATGCTCAGTGAAAGAAAGCCAGTCACAAAAGACTACATAGTGTATTGCTGCATTTATATGAAATATCTGAAATAGACAAATGTGTAGAAACAGAAAGTAGATCTGGGAATGGTGTGATAGCAGGTGAAAAGGGGGAGTGACTACTAGTGGGTATGGATTTGAGGGAAAGCTGATGAAAAATTCTAAAATTGACTTAGGTCATGGTTGCACAACTCTGTAAATAAATATACTAAAAACTATTGTACCGTTTGAATAGATTATGGTATAATACATGAACTATATTTCAATAAAGCTGTTATTTTTAAAAATTCAGTGGGAGTTACATGCCTAACAATGGGGAAATTATTTTTAAACAGCTTTATTGGGTTATACTTTGCATATCATAAAATCCATCCCTTTAAGTGTACAACTCAGTGAATTTTAATAAATTTATGCAGCTGTACAGCCATTGTTACTATTCAGTTTTAGAACATTTTCATCACCCTGAAAGGATTCCTTATGCCTATTGCAGTTTATACTAGTTACCACTCCCAGCCCCAGGCAACCAATCATCTGCTTCTCTCACATTTTAATGCATTAAATTGATAAACCATACAATATATGGTCTGTTGAATCTGGCCTTTACATTAAGAATTACATCTTTGAGGTTCATCCCTATTGCAAGATGTAATGGTGTTCTGTTCCTTCTTATTGCTAAAGAGTATTTCTGTGAATATGTTTTAAATACTTATTACATATATAAATTGCATACACAAAAAGGTATACATGTATGTATATATATATATATGATTGTGTGTGTGTGTGTGTGTGTGTATGGAGAAAGATACACAGGTATACTCATCTCACAGACTAAAACATGTTTATAGTAAAATAGCACTGTCTTGATTAATATACCTTTATAATAAGTATTAAAATCAGATAGAGTGAGTCCTCCTACAATGTTGTACTTTTTTTCGATATTATTTTGACTCTTCTGATCCTTTGCATTCCCATATAAATTTAAGGGTGAATTTACCAATTTTTGTAAGAAAGCCTGCAGGGATTTTGATAGGTATTGCAGCGGATCTGTACATCAGTTTTGGGAAACTTTTATCTTAATAAATCTTTCAGTCCATAAACACAGAATGTCTGTCCATTCATTTATTCTTTTTGGATTCCTTTCAACAAGATATTAGATTTTTCAGTATATAAATCTTACACTTTTAAATGAAACCTATAGGGTGCTGTGATTCATGGGGTCGCAAAGAGTCGGACACGACTGAGCAAGTGAACTGAACTGAATACAGTATTTATTTTTGATGCAACTACAAATGGAGATGTTTTCTTAATTTCATTCTTTTCTTAATTTCTTTTCATATTGTTCACTGCTAGTGTCTATAAATACTGACATGTAGAAATTGAGTTTTTAAAATGTCAACCATGTATTCTATGACCTAGATGAAATTTTTTATTATAGTGAGGGTATTTTTTGGTGTGGATTCTTTAGAATTTTCTACATACAGGATCATGTCATCTGTGAATAAAAAGAATGTTTTTTCCCTTTCCAATAAAAACGAATGCCCTTCATTTCTATTTTATTTTGCATGATTGCCCTGGATAGAACATCCACAACAATATGGAATAAAGTAGAGAGAACAGACATCCTTGTCTTGTTCTTGATCTTACTGGGAAAACATTTGGTCTTTGCCTGTTAAGTTTGGTACTTACTTGCAGAGTTTTCTTAGATGTCTTTTGTCAAGTTGAGGAAGTTCTCTTCTACTTCTAGCTTGATGAGAGCTTTTTATATTGAATGAATGTTCATTCAGATCAGTTCATTAGATTTTGTCAAATTCTTTCTGTCTGTTGATGGTGTGGTTTTGTCCTTTATTTATATGGTTTATTACATTATCTGCTTGAGAATGTGATTGAAATCAGTATTATTGTTGAATTGTCTATTTCTCCCTCAATTCTGTCAATTTTACTTTGCATATTTTGGTCTCTGTTATTGGGTGCTTAGAAAGTGAAAGTATTAGTTACTCAGTCACGTCTGACTCTGCAGTCCCATGGAGTATAGCCCATCAGGCTCCTCTGTCCATGGAATTTTCCAGGCAAGAATACTGGAGTGGGTAGCCTTTCCCTTCTCCAGGGGATCTTTTCAATATAGGGATCAAACCTGGGTTTCCCACCCTGCATGTAGATTCTTTACCATCTGAGCCACCAAGGAGTTTATAATAAATATATCTTCCCCGCAAACTGATTCTTATAAAATATCTCCCTCTTTTCCTTTTTTAAAAAAATTTCCCCAAGTGTTTCTCTTCTTTGAAACTGAAATATAGTTGATTTACAATATCATATTAGTTTCAGGTGTACACTGTGATGATTCACTATTTTTGCAGATTACATTTCATTATACGTTACCACAGGATAATGGCTATAACTTCCTGTGCTATATATCTTTGTTGCTTATGTATTTTATACGTAATAGTTTGTATCTGATAATCCCATACCCCTATTTTGTCCCTCCCCACTTTCTTTTCCCCTTTGTTAACTACAAATTTGTTTTCTGTTGTCAGTGAGTCTGTTTTATATATACATTGATTTGTATTATTTTTTAGGTTCCACATATAAGCGATATTATATAGTATTTGTGTTTTTCTGTGTGATTTGTTTCACCCTGAATAATATTCTCTAGGTCCATCTGTGTTGCTATGAATGGCAGAAGTTTATTATTTTTTATGGCTGAGTCCCTTTGTATATGAATATTTTTTGTCTCAAAGTTTATTTTGTAGAGCCTCTCCAGCTGTCTTACATGCTAGTTACAGTTACTGTTTGCATGGTGTATTTTCAGTCCTTTTACTCTCAACCTATTTGCATCTTTGAATTGGAAATGTGTCTTGTAGATAGCATACTTTGAACCTTTTTTTTTCCCCCAAATGCAGTCTGACTGTCTCTTCCTTTTACTGGTGTGTGTAATCAATTTATAGATAGTGGAATCATTCAGATGGTTGGTTGCATGTGTGCCATTTTACTACTTGATTTTTATATGTCTTTTTGTTCCTCTATTCTTCCTTTACTGCTTTCTTTTGCATTAAATTGACTTTTTCTAGTACTATTTTAATTCCTTTGAGTGTTTTTAACTACTTTTTAAAGTTATATTCTTAGTTGCTCTATATTATTGTTATCTATATTCTTAGTATGTCTTTGATATGAAATAATGTACTTCACATTAATATGAACTTAACAAGTAAATCAACTTTGCTCCAATATTGTTCTCTTCTCTCTCAACTCCTTTGTGACAATACTGATATATGTATTATATCTTCATGTGTTATAAACCCAGCAATACAGTTTATTAATTATTGTTTTATGCATTTTTAATTAGATATAAGAACAAAAAAGAGAAACATTGGTACATATTTGTATTGTTTTGTATTGAACTACATAATAACCTTTACCACTGCTCTTTATTTCTCAGTATGGATTCTAGTTAGTGTCTAGTGTCATTTGCTTTCAGCTTGGAGTACTTATTTCTTGTGAGACAAGTCTGCTAACCTTTGCTGATAGACCTGTGTGTGGGTTGGATAATATGTCCAAAGGTCAGGCAGTTTTAAGTTCGTCCTGGACTTTACTTTCTGCTTGCACAAGGCCTCATCATATTCAGCCAGAGATGAATAGATAGCTGGGGTCCTCTCTGGTTCTTTCTGAGTCTGTCTATCTGGGACCTTGCACATAGCCCACCTTACCCTGTTAGACCTTCTTTTCCATGGAGCTAGGGGAGAGGATGGGAACAATCTTGAGCTGAAATATCATAGACTCCCACTGTTTTTACCAAGGTTCATTATTTTAAAAAAACAACATACTTCTCAATTTCCTGTACATCTTTGGTCCATTTCCAGAATCCTAAAACAGTTTTTTGGATGACTTTGTCCAATTTTGTCACTTTTATTGGGAGAAAGAACTCACTGAGCTCCTCATTTCTGGAAGCCCCACCTTCAGCGGGAGAAATTCTTGATTCTCCCTGACCCAGGATGTTTTACAGGAAAGGAGGGCTGCTGCTGCTGCTAAGTCACTTCAGTCGTGTCCGACTCTGTGTGACCCCATAGACGGAAGCCCACCAGGCTCCCCCGTCCTTGGGATTCTCCAGGGTTGCCATTTCCTTCTCCAATGCATGAAAGTGAAAAGTGAAAGTGAAGTCGCTCAGTCGTGTCTGACTCTTAGCGACCCCACGGACTGCAGCCTACCAGGCTCCTCCATCCATGGGATTTTCTAGGCAAGTGTACTGGAGTGGCTTGCCATTGCCTTCTCCAGAAGGAGGGCTAGTGAATAGCAAACTAATACAGCAGAGGTGAGGGCTATAAAAGCCATGGTACTTACATTTTGCAAGAGCTGGAAAGTGAAAGATGACAGCATAATTTGGAAATAGAGTCTCCTCTCCCATCCCTTTTGAGAAACCAACAGTGCATGTGATGTACAAATGGAAACCAGAGAGAGAGATTGACCTTCTGCAAGAACAAGTTAAAGTTGAAGGAATAAAGAATGAAGAAGAAAGAACAACGAAGAAAATAATGTTTAAGTTTTCTGTACTGTCTCCTCATCCCCTGTGTGGTTGTTGGGAAATGTCCCATAGGACAAATGAACAGTGTGAGGGACCGAGGAGTCTCAGATGTCCTGCTGGAGAGAGAAGATGCTATCCAGCTGTCCTCTGAATTTAGCTTTTGGAGGGGAATGATATATAAATAATTATGGTAACTGTGTGGTCAATACTCAGAATCACCGGGGAGCTTTTACTTAAGAAAAGAAGTCCTTGGTAAAGATCTGAGAACATAATGGGACAGTGGCTTAGGGGCTGGAGGAAGGCTGAGCTGAGACGGGGGCCAGTTGTAGTTAGCTCTGAGCTGAGACATCCTCTTTTCCCTGTCCATCTAGATCCATCTGGGTCTCCTCCCCCAAGGTTCTAGAGTAGACTGCAAGCATCTTGAAGCCACTCAGAGGATGTGTCCTCAATGCTAAGCCTGTATCATGTGTTCTCTTTTGAAGAAAGGAGGCATTTTCCCTGGAGGACTGTCATATTGATGTTTCTTCAAGAGGCAAAATGAAGTGATCCAGCACTAAGAACCCACAGGAAAAAAAATTAGCCCCAGAAGGACCCTGGCAAACATAGAGTCTACCTTCCTATTTTTCAGTTGTGAAATTGAAGCACAGGGGTCTTAGAGGGACTCTAAGGACCTCACAGTTAAATGGCAGTGACTATAACCTGGGCTTTCCCACCCTCTGTATAGTGATGTGCTGTCCCATCAAGCTACAGAAATGCCTACAGACCTCTTCTTTCATCCTCACCTCTCATCGCATGAGGACATACTCTTCACTTAACTGGCCTGAGTGTCTCTGGTATATGGAAAATATGAAATTTTTAAAAAGTGAGAGGGAGAGAACAAAAGTCTGCAACTGGACCAGAAATATTGAGGAAAACGTGTTCATTCTTACTGGACCTGGAACTGGGGAGTCTTTTCTGGTTGAGTTCTTTTTCCCAAACCTTCACCTCATATCCATGTGGGATTCTCTTCCTCACTGTCTCTGAATCCAATAATGTCCCAGATTATCTTTAATAATCACTTCCTGAGCACCTGCCATGGCGGAGGACACACTGCTGAGGAGTCCCTCCTGCCTGCAATTCACTCTTCTCTCATTGTGTGCACTTGGCGTTTCTATACAGAAGTGGAATTACTGTCATCTCATAACCTGAATATTTTCAGGACTTGTTTATAAGCTTTGTCTGAGGCCGAGATCACAATCTTTTCTTTAGCATGTGTCCAGACAGATATATAAGCAAATCTGCAGTAAATGTAAAGAACAGCTCATTAGAAATTGACCACGAAGGAAAACCCCTGATGTTATTTCCTCATGGAATAAGTTCCCATTCCACTAGGGTCTCAGACAGTGGGGTCTCAGATGCGGTTCCCCGGACTGCATCCAGTCCCCCTTCCTCTTCTTAGCCTTGGCCTCTGAAAAGCTCAGCAGTGTACCTCTCCAGGAGACGGGAAAACAAAGGGTCATTTTGTCATCTGTGGAGGTTTGTGTCCTCTCTGTGTTGGAAGGATTCAGTTATAACATTTGTTTGGAAAATTATGCCAGAAGGGAGTCAGACCCACATATAGGATGGGAGGAACACAACAGAGGGGGATGGTGGGGGTGTTGAAGCAGAGAAGAAGGGTGTTGAGAGATGGGACACTGGTGGGGGGGGGTAAACAGAGACAGGCCACACAGAGGAAGGTGAAAGGGAGACGTCAACACATCAACAAATCGGGTTCTTGCAAACATACCAACATGAAGAGGAAATCACCCACAGAGAGATCACAAAGACACATGGGGGAGACAAAAGACAAAGATGTAGATGGAGGAAGAGACCCAGTGACGAAACCCCTTCCGGCTGGTGCTTAACCTGTCTCAGGAAGGTGCGGTAGTCTAAAAGAACTACGGGTTAATAATTATCTGTAAAAGCACTTCTCCTTAAAAAGGAAGACCTGGCAGACAGCCAGGGACCCTTTCCCTTGATTTATGAAATGGTTTTACAATTGAATCAGAAATTCCTTCCCATTATGCTGTTTGTCAGCAAACTTCAATTTGAGGTTATCTGTACGGCGACTATCCCAGGTACCCGACAACCATACCAGCCCTTGTGCCCAGTTCAGGGCAGGGAGGAGCTAGGACCTAGTGGACACTCGTCAGGGTCCAGCTAGAGCCCCGCTGCCTAAGCCATGTCCATCTGTGGTTTCAGTGGAAACAGTCGCACAGCTGCCCCGGTCACCCTGCCGATAGAAGAGGTCCTGCAGACCTTACATGACCTGATTGCCTACTTCCAGCCCCCGGAGGAGGGGATGCAGCATGAAGGCAAGCAGAACAAGCTCCGCTCACTCAAAAACAGACAGAATCTTTTCAAGGAAGAGGTAAGTCCAAAACATTAAAAAGTGAGATGCTCTTTGTGTCCAGAGCTAAAAGTACCCCGATGACTGCAATTCAGAGTCTCCATGCATGCATGTGTTCAAGAAAGAGAGAAGAGCAAAGAAAGAAAGCCGGAAAGAAAAAGATTCACTGGAAGTTACCCTTTCCTGTCAGCACCTGGATCACATTAGCAGCAAACATTGTCATGCTTGTACTTTGCTACATTCAATCCAGATTAATTTAAAGCCTCAGCGTTACCTATGTATCCAAAATTCGTCTTTCGTAAAATCTCAGCTATGAGAGTATGGCATTACCTGTGATTCCCAAATTTTGGAAGGTGTCAGAATTACCTTAGAACTTTGTTGGGAAAATATGAATGCCCAGGTTCCACCACATCAGAAATGCCTGGGGAGCTGGTTTAAGAGATACAGACGCTACTATGTCTCAAGGTGAACTTGAGCATCTGAGTCACTAGGGATGGAAATAGATATGGGGAAATACTAACTTGGGGCTCAAGGAGTCCTGGCCCTAGTTCTGGCTTCATCCCTGGCTGTATGTGACCTTAGATCACATAGCTTTTCTGAACTTGGACATGATGATTTGGCATTAATTTTAAGGCCATGGTCATATTCCCGTGGCCTTGCATTCCTATGGACAGGGCTTGTCCTTTGGTCATTTCTAAAGTTGGCAGTGTGGGAAGTAGACCTGTCCGTACTGAGCCTTCTGATGTGAGCAGACTTTGGCTGGGGGAACATTCTGTGTGCCTTTATAGGCTGCTGAAACTACACTTAACGTTTCCCTCCTGTTCTTTAAGAACAGCTGGGCACAGATGTTTTTACTGGGTGGCATAGTACCGTAAATTAGATGGAAAGGTCATTTTAGAAAATCCTCTTTTAGTCTTATTGTCTCTAAATTCCCTTTTCGGAGCAGATGGGGAGATGCACAAGTTTGCATCTTAAAGAAAAATAGATCCTATATCCAAGGGCTGTTTCTAGGTGAGTCAGAATCATTTCACACCAGAGAGCGCAGGCTTCTGTGAGGTTCATTCGTGTTCCCTCTTCCTCACTATGTCCTTGGTTTAAGTTAAACACTTTGGGGCAATCCCGTGAGAGGAGACTGCTGACTCACTTCCAAAATGGATGCTATTTAGGTCTCTGAGGCATAAAAATGCATATTTTGTTTGGGGGAGGAAAAAACAAACCCCAAATTGGCACCGTGAAGGTCTGTCTGCACACTAGTGTCATCAGCTTTGAAAGGTGAATGATATGGGAGAGGAAAGAACAAAAGGGATCCTGAGATTTTATGTATTTTTACTTTTTTCCCAACTCGCCTTCACAGGGAATGTTAGCCCTTGTGTTAAACTGCATTGATCGCTTAAATATCTACAATAGCATAGCACACTTCGCAGGGATCGCCAGGGAGGAGAGTGGGATGGCCTGGAAAGAAATTCTGAACCTCCTCTACAAATTGCTCGGTAAGTACATGCCCAGAGCTCTCTCCCTGGGTGTGACTGTGGAGGTCTATAGGCACTTTTGTTGTGGGGAGGGGGAGCCCAAAAGAGGGCTCTTATCTAATATTCAGAAATGAGTGGTCTAGGAAGATATATGTGCTTACAAAACAAGAGAATTTGTTGGGGAGGGGCACCAGGACAGTGAGAGGAGAGTTAGGGAACCCAGGAGGACTGCTCTGTCATGTGGCTCACAGTCTAGGGTCTTATGGTGATAAGATTAGTTTCCAGGTTGTCTCTGGCCAATCACTGTTACTCAGGGTCCTCCCTGGTGTGCATGCATTGCTCAGCCAAGATGGATTCTGGCAAGGAGGATTCTGGGAGGTCAGTAGGATATGTGATGTCTCCTTTTGACCTTTCCAAATTTCTTCCTGTTGGTGGTGCTTTGTTAGTTCTATGTTCCTTACCAGGATCTCCTATCGTAAAATAACTAATGCAACTGATTACTGTGGTGCCTGGCCAGGGTGGGTGGTTTCAGCCAATGTTTCCCCTAACATTTTCATGGAACAAACTGCTATTTGTCATCCAGCCTCATTCCCTGGAAGACTGTGTTAAGCACTTGATTCTAACCCAGCGGATTATCAAATCAACCCTGAATATTCATTGGAAGGACTGATGCTGAAGCTGAAGCTCCAATACTTTGGCTACCTGATGCAAAGAGCCAATTCACTGGAAATACTGATGCTGGGAAAGATTGAGTGCAGGAAGAGAAGGGGGAGACAGAGGATGACATAATTGGATGGCATCACTGACTCAATGGACATGAGTTTGAGCAAGCTCCGGGAGATAGTGAAGGACAGGGAAGCCTGGTGTGCTGCAGTTGATGGGGTTACAGAGAGTCAGACATGACTTGGCCACTGAACAACTAACCCAGCCATTCATTGTGTTAACTGGTAACTTATTTTACTTTCCAAAATGACAGCAACTGGAAGCAAATGGTGATTGGTTTTATCGAACTACCTGTGAAGCCCTTGGCAGTTCCTTACACTCCCTGAACCTCAATTCCTCATCACTAAAATGAGAGAACAAGGCAAAAATAAGTTTAAGATACCCTCCAGTTTCAGACATTTGACACCTGCAGTCGGAGGTGCAGTTCCAGACATTTAGACATTTGACACTTGCAGTCGAGGATGTCTACTCTCTTCAAAAGTGTACCCTTTCACTGTCCACTTGTTGGGCAGTCATTATTCCTGCTGTTTTGGCCTGTTTTTATTTCATTTTGGAGGAAAGAAAAAGGAAATTGAGTAGAGATGTTCCAGCATCCAATCTTTCTTCTCACAACTCTGAATGCATGGTGACCTTCCAGGGCCTGCTGTAACCAATGCCACATGGGTTCAGGCTGACAGCCTGTGGGAAGAAGACAGTGGAAGATAGTATTGGCCTCTGCAAGAAGGAGGCCACCAATAATGATTTGTCCATGGTAACAAGGCAGTGTTTTAGGGCTTTTCTCTGATGTAAATATTCCATTGAGAGGAAGTTCATGGAAAGTTGAGCAGGCCAGAGGGGAGCCTGGAGAAGTCAGGTTAGACTCATTCTCATTGTCAGGGGTCAGGCTGATTAGATTGTGACTGTACTGAGTGACCTCATAAAGTCTCTTCCAACTCTTAACATTTTATGATATGGCTTAAACTCAGTAGTAATTATTACAACAGTAATAGCTAACGTTTGTTGATGCCAGGCAGTAGGATATCTCTTTTTGATCCTCAGAGCAACACTGTGAGGTGTAGGTACTATGAGCATTTTATTGAAGAATCTGATGCTCAGAAATGTTCATAATTCATCCAGGGTCATGCATGTTATAAGAGTGATGGAACTGTGGCTTGAGTCTAGACAGCCTGACTGCAGAGCCTCAAGGTCAACCCCCTTGTTGTTGTTCGTTCCCTAAGTCATGTCTGACTCTGCAACCCCATGGGTTACCACATGCCAGGCTTCCCTGTCTCTCACTGTCTCCCAGAGTTTGCTCAAACTCATACCCATTGAATCAATGATGCCATCCATCCATCACATCCTCTGTCGCCCCCTTCTCCTCTTGCCCTCTTTCTTTCCCAGCATCAGGGTCTTTTCCAGTGAGTCTGTTCTTCACATCAGGTGGCCAAAGTATAGGAGCTTCAGCTTCAGCGTCAGTCTTTCCAATGAATATTCAGGGTTGATTTCCTTTGGGATTGACTGGTTTGATTTTGTTATGGCTGACCTGAGAAGCAGGATAGGAGATCAGACTGAATTCTGCACTTAAATGACTGTGGAGGTACAAAGCAGAGATCCTGAGCAAGAATTTCCTTATTCAAATACCTTACAAATGTCTGTGAATCCCACAGTCTTTGGAAACCAGCAGCATGACAAGAAAGCCTCAGGGCCAATCAGTTTACATGGACTTAATCCAGAGTCCTGTCTATAGTACTGCCCTATGGAGGGAAGGTTAGTTGGTCTTATAGTGAAAATCTAGTGACAGTCTCTGTCTACCTTTTCAGTATCATCTACCAGTGGTCCTCAAACATGAACAGGCCTCAGAATTAGCTGGAGGGCTGGTTAGAACACAGATGCTGGGCCCATCCCTGGAGTTTCTGGTTCAGCAGACATAGGACAAGGCCACAGAATTTGTGTTTTTTAACATGTTCTCAGGTTATACTGACATTCCTATCTGGGGATCACACTTAGAACCACTGTCATGTACTGATGCATTTTAGATATTTTAGAGTTTCCTGTTTTGTTATTACTTGCCTATTAGTTTAACCAACCCTTTCAGTTGTACTCATTTGGATGCCTTCTTTTAGCCCTGAAGAATAGCAAGTCTTTAGCTAGATTTAAGAAAACGTTAGAGAAATTTGAGTTCTGAAGCCAGCAACCAAGCTGATATTATTTTCTTGCTTATCGCCATCTAAAGTGATTTTTTAAAACCTGTGTGTATTTTGTCTCTCTCCCCCATTTTACAAAGGCAGCCAATCTGTTGTTGCGTTCCCACTGCCTTATTCCCAGCAAGTAGACAGATGCCTCATACATAGTGGAATCTCTGGAAATATTTGAATGAATGGTAGATTTTTTTTTACTCTTCAAAATGTAGAGACAGGAATGTATCAAAAGGCTTGGGAGGGGAAGGGGACTATTTCATGCTTTTTACTTGCTAAGCAGATGGAGTATTCAACAGCATCCCAAGTTCCCATCACTGTGCCCTTTAATCTACATGATCAAACATGTTCTCATTCACAGCTGCTCTTATTCGTGGAAACAGAAACAACTGTGCTCAATTCTCCAATAACCTTGATTGGCTGATCAGCAAATTGGACAGGCTAGAATCTTCCTCAGGTAGGATTTGACAGGAAACGCAACTGGAGAAGGTGGGGTTTTTTTTGTTTGTTTCTGTTTAAAAGAGAGAGAAAGAGAGTTTAATCTCTGGACAATTATTCCCCCCCACTGGATTGCAAGCAATCCTCAGTAACTACTTCAACGAAAGAAACACAATCCTAAATCTTCCTGGTATCCTTAAAACTTTGTCGATCAACTTTAAGCCAGGCGTCAAAACTCTGTCCTTTCCTGCTTCATTTTTCACTTTGTGCCCTCATCTCCTCTCCCTGGGTCCTTGAATCATTCCCCGCCCAGTCTGAACATGGTCCTCTCAACTATGTAGAAGTAAGACTGAATGATGACCAAGAACTGAGAGGAACTGATACTCCTCATACCCCCGAGTCACCCTCAACACCATGTCTAGAGCCCTTCTTGATGACTGACGGAGAACTTGAGCCAAGAAAAGTTGTCATCGTTAGTAAATGACCATGCCGTGAGGCTCTGCGGTTTCCTCAGAGATGAGAGAACATGACAGGTGTGGGTCCCCCTCTGGGAAGCTGAAAAGTTTCAGTGCTCTTTTCATCATTTAGAGATGACAGGAGCTTGAACAGACAAGCCAAGGGAAAGCTCCCCTAGGATCATCCACCTCCGCATATGTCTTCTTCCTAAGCCTCTGTTTCCTTCAGTGCCTCCTTCCAGGGACCAGAACACATTTTAGGGTAATTTATGAAAACCTTGGGAAAAAAAGAGAATCAAGAGGACTCTTCTCAATAAAACCTATAAAGATATTAGCCAACAACTTTCTGTGCATTTCCACCCCAGCGTTACATGCAGGTGCCAGGCTGCAGGGGCACCTGGTAGTTTTTCTTACACCTTCGCTTAATACAGAAAACCATCTAGTGTGCCCAGAAAAGGGGACAACGCCCAGTAATCTTTATTTAGTGAGCTTACAGTTTACTCATATACCGTACCAGTGCATCTAAAAAAAAGATTCTGAAGTGATTCCTAGAAAAATTCTTTTTCGAGGAGCATTCAAAGCATTTTCTAAATTATTTGAATGACCTTTAGCATTTGTAGTAAACTAGGTATCCCTTTTTCTGTCTTTAAATTAAGTATTGCTTGGTTGGATTGGGTTAAAAATTCTTTTTTAAAGCTGCTTCTCTATATTTTGACCGAGAAGGATCATGTCTTTGTCCACGAAGAGGGAGGCGGGGTTAGTGATAAATAAACTCACCTCTAAATTAAAGTGTTGCCCCAGGGGCTTCTGAAGTCTATCCAAGATGGCCGCATCTTTCTTCTGGCTGGAAATATTTAATAGAGCCAAAGAATGATGGTATTCTGTCCCCTTAGGAGGATCATTTCGTTCTCAGGTTTCTAGTTATAATTAGCTCTGCTGGTTATTTAATGTCCAAATGATTTTTGTGGCATACATGCAGGTATCTTGGAAGTTTTGCACTGCATCCTCATTGAAAGCCCAGAAGCCTTAAACCTGATAGCAGAGGGCCACATCAAGTCCATCATCTCCCTGTTGGATAAGCACGGACGGAATCACAAGGTAGGTGTGGGAGGAATCCCGAACAGCGATTGACTTTACCTGCCTTTTCCTTCCCTGCTGCTTAGTAACCGTTGTGTGTTTTGGAGAGAGTATTGACTTCTCTCTTTCTTGGCTTTGATTTTTTAAAAACAAATTAAAAAAAAAAAAACCCTCTGGAAACTGAGGTCCTGAAAGAGAGTGATGACTACTCTCTTTCTTGGCTTTGGCTTAAAAATAAATTAAAAAAAAAAAAAAACTCTGGAAACTGAGATCCTGAAAGACCTGTCTTTCTTAGGAGCACACTCTGAGCCAGTCACAAGGGGCCTTTGGTGGTCCCCTCAGTTTCCTCCAGCTTCCGAAGCCTGGCTCATCATTACCCCCTTACCCAGCTTGTTTGTGAGGCTTTCAGCTCTATACAGGGTCGGCTGCAGGAACTGATCCCACCCTCAAGTCTAGGAGCTTAGAAATGAAACAGCTAGTGCCAACTTTATAAAGAAGCTACACAGAAATCAGATTTAGGATAATGTATAAAGTCTAGCCACATGGCATGTTCTTAAATGAAATCAGACTTGCCATGAGTCAAAGCAAAAAATGGGCTTTACATGAACAAGCCAGAGGGGATGAGCGGTGGGGCTCCCCACTGAGAGAAAACCGTTGTGTGACCTTGAGCCCCCATCATATCAGCTGTAAAATGAAGACAACGCCACCTCACTTACGAAGGCAGAATTCTGTGTCAAGTTTTTTTTTTTTTAAAAGGTTTCTTAAAGTTCTGATTTCTCTGTTTGTTAGAATTATATTTCTAAGACACCATGATCTCTGGGGATTCGTGTTAGCTGCTCAGTGGTGTCCGACTCTTTCTGACCCTATGGACTGAACCCCTCCAGGCTCCTCTGTCCATGGAATTTTCCAGGCAAGAATACTGGAGTGGGTTGCCATTCCCATCTCCAGGGGATCTTCCCAACCCAGGGATCGAACCTGGGTCTCCCAGATTGCGGGCAGATTCTTAACCATCTGAGCTACCAGGGAAGCATGATCTCAGGAAAGTCTATTAAAATATGTCTTATCCTGACCCATTGATATCTGGCCCGTACATGGAAGGGGATATCTTACCGACTCATTAGTGAGCAGGCAGGTACTACAAGGCTGAAGGGGAGCATTTCAAGATCAGGTGGCATATTTGGATGTGAGGGACAGCATCTGGGCTCAGGCAGAGTGGAGAGAACCCGGCTTGGTCACTGGTCCTCTCTGCTCACCCTCAGCTGGGGGCACTGCACATCGGAGACACGTCTTGGAGTGGGGGGTCCAGGAGAACAAGCCTCTGCAGCACTGCTCAGATGATATGTATCATCCTTAGGAAACAAACAAGCCATGGGCCTTAGCACCTATGAAATTGCTTGGCAAAAATCAGAAAGAAATATGTGGGGTCTGTAATTGCTTTCCCAAATGTGGTAAATCAAAAGCAGGCATGAGGCTCCTGCTTCAGCCCAGCTTCACTATGTCCGAACATGTCCCTTCCTATCTGCAAAGTGTAATAAAAGTAATTGATAAGCACCCGAGTAACCCATGGCCTGAGTCGTGAGCCATGGGCACATGTCAAGACGAGCTCCTAGAAAGCAAAGCTGCTCTCCTTTCATTGCTCCTGGGGCTGCTTTGTGATCACACCACAGAACACACTTAGCAGATAACCAACTTTGTGATGGCTTCTTTCAGCCAGAAGCCGCAAGCCCTTACTGGATTGTCACTCAGCTGATCACGGTTCTTTCCACAGTGTGAGACCACGGTATGAGTATTCCACAGCTGAGAATACTGAAACCTTTTGTTGCTGTTGTTCAGTCGCTTAGTTGTATCTGACTCTTTGTGACCCCATGGACTGCAGCACGCCAGGCTTCCCTGTCCTTCACTGTCTCCTGGCGTATGCTCAAACTCACATCCATTGAGTCGATGATGCCATCCAACCATCATATCCTCTGTCACCTCTTCTCCTGCCTTCAGGGTCTTTTCCAACGAATTGACTCTTCGCATCAGGTGGCCAAAGTGTTGGAGCTTCAGCTTCAACAGCAGTCCTTCCAATGAATAGTCAGAGTTGATTTCCTTTAGGACTGACTTGTTTGATCTCCTTGCTGTCCAAGGAACTCTCAATGCCTAGGGACTGAGGCCTAAGGAACTTTATTACTCTGCTAGGAGTCAATGCCTGACCTGATATGTTACCTGAATGTACTAGCATAGTACTCTTACATCTTCCAGACTGAGAAGTTCTGGACAAGGATGTCAAAGCTGAGGCAATGTGATTGTGGTACAAAAAGAATCTCTTCTAGAATGTCACATTTTTTTGTTTTCTGATGGATTCTTTCAATGGGGGCTGGCTTGTCATGAATTCAGTTCCCCCATTAGAGTTATTCATGTACATGACTTTTATTTTCAAGGGAAACCTAGCCTCAGATCATTACCAGAGATATTTGTGGTAGCTTGGCAAAGAATGTACTGGGTGCAGACTAGACTTTCATTGCAGCATTGTATCTTGACTTGGAAAATGCCAAAACAATGTTTTCCAATCCAGGCTGCTCTGTTTTCCATAGTCCCAGGTTTCCAGACATCTCTGACCTGTTCACTTATTTTTCTGTGAAGATAGTGATTCAAAATACATGGAATTTTAGAGCCCAGGGCACCTCACAGCACCTGCCAGGGCACCTCATAATGTCTTCAAAAACAGTGATGATGATGATAATGATAGTGTACATTTATTTTGCGTCTGACAAATACCAGGTACTGTGCTTAGTGTTCGCATGCATTTTCTTTCTACCTTGTTATTATTCCATGAAGTATTATTTCCACTTGAGGCAAAAACAAGGCCAGTGTGTATGACACCTTAAAATATTAACTAAGGTTGCCAGACAAACCAGGACCATAATTTAGGTCTCCAACACTAAGTTCAATATTCTTTCCAGTGTTTCTCAAGCTGTAGTCTGGCATGTTCTATGAGACAATGTTTAATTTTGTGTTCCAATTTTTATTAATATATAAATATAAAACTCTTTGCAGTAAAAAATTCACAATCAGAAACCATTTTCATATAGTAAGTTAGTGTTTCCCAGACTGGAATTTGAGAGTTCCTGTGGGTCCATGAAGGTTGTCTTCAGGACCGTGACGTTTTTTGTTAAAGGTTTATAGATATGGTGGTTTTGAGAAACCCCTTACTGTACTGCACCTCCTCCATTCATAAGTTTAGAAAGGAAAGGCTTTCTTTCCTTCTTTCTGAGCTGCCTTAGGGCTCACCATTGCAGTAGCTATAATGTGATGGCTGTGACACCCTCTGTTTACTGATACAGCAAGTAACATTTTAGTTCTCAGCTCTATACTGGCTTTGAAAAGCGTTGCCAGTCATCTAAAGCATGATCAAATTTAGGTCAAAAAGTTAGAGAGAAAGCACAATCTTTGGAGTAAAAAGGACAGAAGTGGGGTGTGCTGCCCCACTTTCTGAATGGACTCTACCCCATGACCTCACAAGTGACAAGGCTCAGCACCTCCTCACTTTCTGCTTTTCCAGATCCCATCAAAATTCCATTTGCCTTCAGAACAGTTCAGATGCCGCCCTCTCCATGAATCTTTCTCTGAATCCCAGCTGGATGTGATGGCCTCTCCTCCCCTGTACACTGTGCACTTCGTTCCATGGTGTTTCCACTCTGCCTTTCCTTGTAGATGTATGACGTGTATATTTCTCTCAGAGACTAAGTTTCCTTTACAGCAGGGACCTTGTGATCCCCATAGTGCCCAGCTCACATGTTACACACAGCAGGCATCTAATACATGTTTTTGAGGGTGTGATTTAAAAAAAGAGGGATGGATGAGTAGAACCACCATCTCCTGTCTCATCTTGAATGGATGGAAGCTCACAAATGCACCCAAGTCTCATCTCATCCAACAGATGGCTGTTCGTAGTATGAGACACACTTACTATGGTGGTGGCACCAATTTTATTGAGTAAAAAGGACAGCTGTTGAATATTCTGACGGTAACCCTCTAATTTTTCCATGAAATATCTAATAATAAAAATAAAGTATGCCCTTTTCCCTTGTCCCTGCAACCTAACATACTTCACACCTGCTTGATGTTATCACAGATGAATATTTTTTTTTTATTCTTTGTTTCACAAGGATTTGGAGCCACCTGTGAGAAAAAAAATATAGTAAAATAGTCATATCATTGGTCCTGAGAAAGTATAAATCAGAACTGAGATGTTATCCCTAGTAGGTAGGTGGGGTGGGCATGGCACAAAAGACTACAAAAGTAAGGAAACCATTAACTCCCAAGACTTTCTGGAATAGCTCCACAAAATCACCTCTGAGTTCCCAAGCAGTCAAGGCAAGATAGAAGTGCTCCCAACCACTCAGTTCACACATCCACAGGGAGAACAGAATCTGTTCCCCAGGGAGAAAGCACTCATTTATCAAATATAGAACATGACATAAAATTCACCGAAGTAAGTACCTTTTGTATTTTAAAAAATAAAGCTGTTTTAATAGAAAGCTGAGGACAAAATGCAAGAGCCAAATACTATTTCCATGGATGTGCAGTGCCTCTTTCTTACCTTTAAATCAGAATTCCCATGTGAGCCTACGTTTGGGGTGATGACTAAAGGAGATTAAATGCACAAGAAAGGATCTTGGATGAAATGTGGTGTCAGTGGTGAAAATGGTTTTACAATTAAGCAACAAATGAATTTCACAGAGTGGGCCAGGGAAATTCTCAAGTTGGACCAGTGTATAGATTAGAGAAGCCTAATTCGAGACAGATAACCCCAGATTCTCACGGTGAAGTCGCAGTCTGAGGCTAGCCAGTGGGTGGGCTCCATGCTGTGTGGTCATTCAGAGACACACTTTTCTTCCATCTAGCAGCCTCACTGTCCCCCAGGACAGGACTTCACAGGCTGTTACGTGCTTGTGAATCTCTGGGGAATTGTGTTAAACTGAAGGCTCTGATCTGATCGGTTTCTGGGGGTAAGTCTGAACATCTATATTTCTGGCAAGCTCCTAGGTGACCCAGTGCTGCAGGATCTTACTTGGAGTAAGGAGACCCTTGGGATTTGTAATCCTTCCTTGGATCTCCACATCCCGCTGGAAGGGGAGAGTATAGGGGCCAGGCCTGAAAGCAGTGCACATCACATCCACCCACTTTCTGCTGGCCGGAACTCAGTCACATGACTCCACAACACTGCAAGTGAGTCTGGGAAGTGTAGCCTCTGTGCATAGGACGAGAAGGAGGCAGAGTCTGGTGACCACTGTGAAGTACCTGCCACACCAACAAGCACCCCAGAGGTCACTGAGATGCTTCCTCGCCATCAGGAAGTACAGATGACCCCTAAGGACTGTGTTTGCCTTTCCCCAGGGTGAACTGACCCATCTACACACACTTTACTTTTCAAGAAAAATTTATTGAGGTATAGTTGATTTACAATGTTGTTTTAATTTCAGGTGTATAGCAAAAGTGATTCAGTTATATATGTATTGATTCTTTTTCAAATCCTTTTCACACATAGTTTGTTACAGAATATTGAGTAGAGTTCCCTGTGCTGTATGGTAGGTCCTTGTGGTTGTCTGTTTTATATACAAGACTGTACATGTGTTAATCCCCAGCTTCAAATTTATCCACCCATACAACGTTTCCCCTTTGGTAATGGTAAGCTTTTTTTTGAAATCTGAGTCTGTTTCTCTTGTGTAAATAAGTTCATTTTATATCATTTTTAAAATTAGATTCCACGTATGAGTGCTACCATATGATGTTTGTCTTTCTCTGTCTGACTGACTTCACTCAGTATGACAATCTCTAAGTTCATTGCAAGTGGCAGTGTTTCGTTTCTTTTGTGGCTGAGTAGTATTCGTGTGTGTGTGTGTGTACCATGTTTTCTTTATCTGTTCATCGACACCTAGGTTGCTTCCACATCCTGGCTGTTGTGTGTGTGTGTGTGTGTGTACCATGTTTTCTTTATCTGTTCATGGACACCTAGGTTGCTTCCACATCCTGGCTGTTGTAAACAGCGCTGCAGTGAATGTTGGGGTGCATGACCCCAAGAAATGACTGGTAAAAAAAGCCAGAACACTGTCAGCACATTCTTCATGGCATCGTTTATTTGTAGGTGATGTACTATTCCATTAGGCTGTGTGCTTTCCAGAGCCTTTTTTCTCCTCACTGATCCTATTGTATGTGGATTAAGCTCTACTTTCCTTCTGGCTGTGACAGCAAGGCTCCTACAGCCGTCACTTCAAGGCAAAACAGATGAAAATGTGTGGTAGGCCAGATGATAAGTATTTAATTTCTTGGCCATCTATGGGCTCTTTTCTTAGAAGGACAAATTATCCTCTGGATTTCCAATTCCACGGTCATATGTTTCATGGAGTGGTAATGGTGAGAGTCCTCCATAAAACTGCCTTTGGAGTTCTTTTCTGCTTGTCCCATTAATGTGCTCTGTATTTACTTGGAATGAAGTTGACATTCAGGGAGCCAGGTAGAAAACTGGTTTGTGAGAATTATGGATACAGATCCCATCAACAACATGAAGCCATCCAACCCCGCTAAGCATGGAGTCTTCGGTGGCCACTTTGTAAGACTGAACTGAGGCTGCCCTCTCCTTGTCAGGGTAGCCTGCCACGGTCCTGGCCATTATTCATCCCTGCTGTTTGCACACTGTTCCCTGTGGGGGAGAGAGGGAGGAGCAGTGCCTGGCCCAGCATGTTTGCTCTGCCACGCTAGGAACGTGAAATATGGATGAATGGGGACTCAGCACAAGGAGAGTGGGCAGGCAGGCCAGTGCGTGGGAGGGGTGGCCGGGGGCTGCTCCCACTCCCCCGGCAGCTGGCATATGAGGTGGTTTAGGAACAGCTCGTGGTGGATCTGGTAGAGTCAGGGTCTGCCTGGTTTGCTCACTCTTATGGTTTATTCTCACTCTACAGGGGAAAAAAGCAGGTGAAATGTTTCTGAATAGGGATTTCTAGGAAGAGAGGGATATCTTAGTGAGCTTTCATGGTATCACAGCAGAAGACCAGCACTCAGAATCTGCCCTGCAGTCCCCGCTACCCCACCCATGCGAGGATCCCAAGCCTGCCCCAAGCAAGGGACCATAGCCAGACGGGAATCTGAGTGTCTTTCAGGAAGCCCTGTGTGAGTGCCTCCTGAGCTTGTGCAGAGGGACCCTGAGGCCAGGCAGGAGCATGTGCTTCAGCCTGAGGTCTATGGGGGCCCTTCCAGCACTTACCCAGAAAGGAAGTTGTTACCGCACCTCACCTAGTCCTGGACCTGGCTGGAAAAGAAACCTGGACAGGCTGTCTTCAGAGCTCAGACTCTAACCCACTTTAACAGAACAGTGACCACAGGTGGCGTGCCTAGTTTGGAGGGATGGGTCACAAGACTAAGGCAGAGGAGTTAGAAAGGAACCCAAACTCATTTCCCCAAGGGGCAGCAGGCGCCTGGGCATCACTCACTCGTGTCTGGTGAGGCAGGTGTGGCTTCCTTGACTCTGAACAGGTGTTCACACCTGTCACCTGGCCCTTACCTTCATGAGGCGGGCTTCCTTCCTGTGCTGTGGCTGTCAGGTCCTGCCCACTGTGCACCCACCCCCCACCTCAGGTCCTAAGGTCGGCTGGGGTGTATCCTGCTGCAGGTTCTGGATGTGCTGTGTTCCCTCTGTCTCTGCGATGGGGTCGCAGTGAGAGCCAACCAGAATCTCATCTGTGACAACTTGCTGCCCCAGAGAAACCTGCTCCTGCAGACGCGGCTGATTAATGACGTAACAAGGTAAGGCCACCACCATCATTGACAACGCCCATCTTGTCCCCAGAAAGGAAGAATGCTGATCTCAACTCCAAAGCCACCTACCCATCATCTCCATTCTGATGTGACCACATAAGATAAGACCAGCAAATGTGCACATCTTTTAGGGCCTTGTACTCCAACCCCTTCAGTTGAATTTCTCAAACTTCTCCCCTGAAGTAGCCAAAGATGGAGTAAATAAATCACCTGAGGACTAAAGAATTTGGCCTAAGGGAGTGATCTACCATGTTTTAATTTAAACATGAGTGCATATCTTATACCTTCTTCATAACATATTTTATTTTTTTTCTAAAAGTCTTTTGATAGAGTGGATGTCCCATGTTGAGACCATGGTTTCTTTTATCTTCTGGCACTTGGCCATTTACCCCAGGGCCATCTGTGAAAGCCAGAATGGGCTCATGAAGAACCCTGGGAGTCATGAACTCACTGGACCTGGACTAGGGAGCAACTTCAGCAGCTCTCCACCTGGGCTCCCTCCCTACTCTGAAACGTGAGGAAATAATGTCCCCTCCAAAGTGCAGAGCAGGTTTGGGTCTATAGACATCGCACAGGCTTTCTTCTGGGTACCAGTCTGGTTCTTCCCTTGCCCACCCAAAATGGACACAGTCTTATCCCAGGACAGTGGACCTCTAAGAGTAGGATTCCAAGAAGAACAACTCCAAGTGGTTTGTCCCAAGCTTTTAACCATTTTTCTCTGGATATTTTAGAATCTCTGTTTCTTAACAAGTTGCCTAATACTGATGTATCTGCACCCCATCTTTTTTGTCATAGAGGTTGAATTTTTTTCAGCTTTATTGAGGTATAATGGACAAAAGTGTAAGATATGTAAAGAATACAATGTGATGATTCAACTCATATAAACATTATGAAAGGATTCTCTCTCCCCATGAAGTTAATTAACACTTCCATCACTTCACACATTTACCAGTTTTAAATGAGAACATGTGAGTCCTATTCTCTAAATGAATTTCAGTTTTATAATACAGTGTTATCAACTGTGTGTGCGTGCATGCTCAGTCACTTCAGTCATGTCCCTGTGTGACCCCATGGACTTTAGCCTACCAGTCTCCCCTGTCCATGAGGATTCTCCAGGCAAGAATATTGGAGTAGGTTGCTGTGCCCTCTTCCAGGGGATCTTCCCAACCCAAGGATTGAACCTGCATCTCCTGCATTGCAGGAGGATTCTTTACCCACTAAGCCACGAGGGGAAGCCCATTATCAACAAAGTCACCATGTTATATCCTCAGACTTTACTCGTCTGATAAGTGAAAGTTTGTGCCCTTTTATCAACTTCTTGCTATCCCCCTGCCCCAACTCTCCAGAACTACTTTTCATTTCTCTCTTTCTAGGAGTTGGGCTTTTTTTTTTAGATTCCACGTGTAAGTGATACCATGCAGTATTTGTCTGGATTATTTCTAATAGTGACTTAATGCTTTTAAAAGGCCAGTATTATTAATAATGCCTATGGGGAAAAGCTTAAATCAATTTACCAGAAGATAGAACCTGAGTAAGTCTTTTCTTACACTTACAGAAAGAAAGAGGAGTTTGCAGTCATACAACTCTACATGATGTTTTCAGCGTCTTTACCTATGGTTGGCACTCAGTAAATGTGTGTTGCCTTGAATATTGGAAGAGATATATTTTACATTTTATAACAGAATTAACGTTGTCCTGACATCTCCCACTAAGAACTTGATCAAGTATTGGAGGCCTGAAGATTATTCTGCTTTCAGTTCAGTTCAGTCACTCAGTCGTGTCCAACTCTTTGCGACCCCATGAATCACAGCACGCCAGGCCTCCCTGTCCATCACCAAATCCCGGAGTTCACTCAAACTCATGTCCATCGAGTCAGTGATGCCATCCAGCCATCTCATTCTCTGCCGTCCCCGTCTCCTCCCACCCCCAATCCCTCCCAGCATCAGACTCTTTTCCAGTGAGTCAACTCGCCGCATGAGGTGGCCAAAGTATTGGAGTTTCAGCTTTAGCATCAGTCCTTCCAATGAACACCCAAGATTGATCTCCTTTAGAATGCACTGGTTGGATCTCCTTGCAGTCCAAGGGCCTCTCAAGAGTCTTCTCCAGCACCACAGTTCAAAAGCATCAATTCTTCTTTAGAACAATACAAAAATCATGAGCTTGCTCTTGCTCTCAGTTTAATTGGGCTTTCCTGGTGGCTCAGACCATAAAGAACCCACCTGCAATGCAGGAGACCCTGGGTTGTGAAGATTCCCTGGAGAAGGGAACGGCAACCCACTCCAATATTCTTGCCTGGAGAATACCATGGACAGAGGATCCTGGTGGGCTATAGTCCATTGGGTTGCAAAGAGTCGGACATGACTGAGTGACTATCTCTTTCACTTTTTGGTTTAATTGGGCCCATGCCTCCTATGGTCTGGTTCAGTTTGCTTTCCTACTTCTTAAGAGTCTGTGGGTGCCACCTGTCTCATGTTTAATTTCAGTATTCGGCCGAACATCTTCCTGGGAGTTGCTGAAGGCTCAGCACAGTACAAGAAGTGGTACTTCGAGCTTATCATCGACCAGGTGGACCCCTTCCTGACAGCAGAACCCACACATCTGCGGGTGGGCTGGGCCTCTTCTTCTGGCTACGCTCCTTACCCCGGAGGTGGAGAAGGATGGGGAGGCAATGGTGTTGGTGATGACCTATACTCCTATGGCTTTGATGGACTTCACCTCTGGTCAGGTGAGCACCTTGCCGGAGCTTCGGCCCCTGATTGTTCAAATGGAAATGGTTACTTCTTTTTGAAATGATACAGATTCAAGTCTCAACTAAGTAGATGGCTAAGTAGGAAGAGCATCACATCTGAATGAGACTGCCCTGCTCTTTTTGTATATGTGATTTTATGTATTTGTTGGCTGTGCTGGGTCTTCGTTGCTGCATGGGGTTTTCTCTAGTTGTGGTACACAGGCTTCCCATTGTGGTGGCTTGTCTTCTGCAGATCACAGGCTGTAGGGTGCATGGGCTTCGGTAGTTTAGTTGTGGCACTAAGGCTCAGTAGTTGCAGTGCCCAGGCTCTAGAGCACAGCCTCAGTAGTTGTGGCACACAGGCCAAGTTGCTCCAAGGCCTATGGGATCTTCCCAGACCAGTGATCGTACCCACGTCTCCTGCACTGACAGGTGGATTCTTTACCCCTGAGCCACCAGAGAAGCCTGAGACCGGCCTCTTTTAAACCACAAGCCTGTACTTCAGTTCCATCATCTAGTGCAGATCACTTAACTTTTCTCAAGCTCAGGGTCTGCTTCCTTTAATCCTAATTGCATGGATTTGTCAAGGTTACATGGGCAAACAGGAAAGGAGAAGCAGACTGAGCATTTATTGACTTTGCAGTAAGCTGCATATCTTTTGTACATTTTTTCTCTCATTTTATCCTTACAGTGACCCCCTATAGTGGATAATATTGATCTCATACTACAGACATGGAAACTGAACATGAAGGTGTTTAGTTAACTTACTCACAGTCACACAGAGAAGGCTCCATATCTGACTACAAGTCTGTCATCTTGTGGTTGTAACATGTTGCTTTGTAATACATATTTTTTTCTTTTTTTAAGTTTTATTTAATAAATGGTACAAAGCACAATGCCAAAAACATTAATAGTTAAAATTTCACCAAATGAAAAAAATACTGTAGAATACACAGTTGTAAAAAGCTACCCACCTCCCAGAATATTGGAAATAAAAGCAAAAATAAACAAATGGGACCTAATTAAAATTAAAAGCTTCTGTACAGCAAAGGAGACTATAAGCAAGGTGAAAAGACAGCCTTCAGAATGGGAGAAAATAATAGCAAATGAAACAACTGATAAAGAATTAATCTCAAAAATATACAAGCAACTCCTGCAGCTCAATTCCAGAAAAATAAACGACCCAGTCAAAAAATGGGCCAAAGAACTAAACAGACATTTCTCCAAAGAAGACATACAGATGGCTAACAAACACATGAAAAGATTCTTAGCATCACTCATAATCAGAGAAATGCAAATCAAAACCACAATGAGGTACCGTTTCACGCCAGTCAGAACGGCTGCTATCTACATGCAATAAATGCTGGAGAGGATGTGGGGAAAAGGGAACCCTCTTACACTGTTGGCGGGAATGCAAACTAGTACAACCACTATGGAGAACAGTGTGGAGATTCCTCAAAAAACTGGAAATAGAACTGTCATATGATCCAGCAATCGCACTCCTGGGCATACACACCAAGGAAACCAGAATTGAAAGAGACACATGTACTCCAATGTTCATTGCAGCACTGTTTATTGTAATACATTTTTTAAGGTGTCTGGATGTGTACCTGGCACATGGTAGTTGCTAATATCTTTAAAGATTTCAAAACTTCCTTTTTAGATATACACTTATGCTTTCCCCAGAAATGTCCATGGTGGTTGCCTGTGGAGGAGTGAGTTGGCTTCTGAATGGGTGGAAATGTAAGACTAACCCTCATACTTTTACCACAGCAGAGGCTCTACCCCTTCCCTCTCCTATCTACATCTTGTCTTATCTGTATCTTTTGCAAAACTGGAACTGGAGATATTGTGTCCCTTATAGAAATTCCTTAGGTAAGCATTGTGCTGTGTGCCTCTTACATAAGGAACCAGGACATACAAGCCTCCTTAAACCCAGTACCAGGGAAGAGTTTGTATGTACAAGACAGACCTATGTATTTTCATTTGTAACTGAGAACTACAAAATCCATCACATTTTCCTCCTCCTTTTAGCTTCCAGCTAAAACCAATAGCTCAGGTCCTAGTGACATGTTTCTTACAGTTGATTTTTACTTTCAATTGATCAATATTTTTTAATCTTTGTGCTACTTTATATTCAGTATAAACATTTCTTACCTCTTAGGAATGGTGCAAATGTATTTATTTATATATGTATCTGGAATCATTTATAAGAAGAAATTGTCTGATTCCGTGTTTTGCGTATCCCAGGGGAGAGTGTGTTGCAGACAAAAGTGGGTACAAAATGGCAGGATGATAGAGTGAAGTGAACGTCTTGTTCTCTTATTCTCCCAGTTTAACTTTCCCTGGTTCCATTTCATGAGGGGTGAAGGTGGGTCTTCACTGGATTCTCAGAGCCCCGCTATAGAGCCATTGTTTCTGTGGTCATACAGTTGTAGTAACCTTTAGCTTAGGTTATCATCAGATGGCATAAGGATCTCAGAAAGTTATCTCTGGGGAAGTGATCTGAAAAGAAATAATCACTATTCTCATATACTTACAGCTCCTGAGCTTAATAAAATTGAACCTGCAGGGGGATGAATGGGGTTGAGGAGAGAAAAACATTGTGCACTGCCTGCTGGTTGCTGCTCAGTTCCTGCCCTCTCTTCACCATGACCCAAGCATATTCTCTGGATCCCAGATGCATGCACTCAGTTACGTCTGACTCTTTGCAGTCACATGGACTGTAGCCCATCAGGCTCCTCTGTCCATGGAATTCTTCAGGCAAGAATACTGGAGTGGGTTGCCATTTCCTCTCCAGGGTGTCTTCCCAACCCAGGGGTTGAATCTGCATCTCTTGCACCTCCTGCATTGGCAGGTGTATCATTACCCCTGCACGACCTAGGAAGCCCTCTCTGGATCCCAGGCTGCACTTACGGAGAACTCTGCATTGACCGAGGCAATATGAAGTCCACCAAGACCCTTGGATGGAGCAAATTGGCCCCTAGTTTCAAAGAAAACCCAACCATTCTCAAAAGCAAACATTTATTCCATCTTTTCCAGAGTTCACAGCCCTCCATGGGGCACTTGACATAAACCTTTATAAAAATTTGCAAAATAAATGCATCAGTGAGTCAGAAGGCAGAGAACCCACTCATTGCACATCCAGAAAGCGCTGCTGTCAGTACATTTCAGGACCTGGACATCCATCCTATTGTAGGATCAATCCATCCTATTGTGTATCATTCCAGGAACGTACAATGCTCCCTTTTTCCTTCTTATCCACTCAAGACCAGAAAGCCAGGTGAATATTACCCACATAGTAATATAACTTCACCTAAGAGCATTTTGGGGGTCTCCATCACTCAATCTTCAGCATCTGGTGAGATGTAAAGAAACCAACATCCACAAAATTGGCATCTTTTATGCTCACTAAAACGCAAAGCTTCCTTGGGTCTGGGCATCATTCTGAATTCTCCAACTTGCGCCCAGGTAACATTTATCTTGCAGAAGGCAAAACAGGTAAATATGTCAGCGTGTGCACCAGAGGAAGAAATAAGGTTTCTGTTAATGACTCCCACCAGGACAGCAGTGAATTTTGTACTGTCTGATGAAAAGGTAATAGTTGATGTAGAAATGGGATGGAAGAGACGCTCCAACTTACTACAGGAGAGAGTAGAGGGTGGCTGGGGAGAAATGGTGGATACTGGTCTGACCATTTTTCTTCCTTTCTTGAGATGTAAATGCCCAGGTCCACTGCCTGTATTTCTTATTGGAGTATAGTTGATTTACAGTGTTATGTTAGTTTCAAGTGCACAGTGGAGTGAATCAGTTGTACACATACATATATTCACTTGGGTTTTTTTAAGTCTTTTTCCATGTAAACTGTTACAGAGTACTGCATAGAGTTCTCTGTGCTACACAGCATATTCTTATTATCTATTTTGTATATAGTAATATATACATATCAATCCCAATCTCCCAATTTATGTCTCCCCACCGAGTCCCCTGGTAGCCGTAAGTTTGTTCTCTATCTGTGACTCTACTTCTGTTTTGTAAACAAGTTCATCGGTACCCTTTTTTTTTTCCCACTTATAAGTGACATCATATATTTGTCTTTCTCTGTCTGACTTACTTCGCTCAGTGTGACAGTCTCTAGGAATGGGAAAATGTTTGCAAGTGAAGAAACCAACACAGGATTAATCTCCAAAATATACAAACAGCTTCATTCGTTCCGTCGTGTCCGACTCTTTGTGACCCCGTGGACTGTAGCCTACCAGGCTTCTCCGTCCATGGGATTCTCCAGGCAAGAATACTGGAGTGGGTTACCGTTTCCTTCTCCAGGGGATTTTCCCGAGGCAGGGATCGAACCTGGGTCTCCCGCATTGGAGGCAGACGTTTTAACCTCTGAGCCACCAGGGAAGCCCTACAAACAGCTTACTCAGCTCAATATCAAAAGAACGAATAATCCAATCAAAAGATGAGTGGAATATCTAAATTGACGTTTCTCCAAAGAAGACAAACAAATGGCCAAAAGGCAAATGAAAAGATGTTCAACATCACAGTTATTAGGGAAATGCAAGTCAAAACTGCAATGAGGTATCACCTCACACCAGTCAGAGCAGCCATCATCGAAAAATCCACAAACAATAAATACTGAAAAGGGTGTGAAGAAAAGGGAACCCTCCTACACTATTGATGGGAATGTAAATTGGTATGTCACTCGGGAGAACAGTGTGGAGGTTCCTTAAAAAAACTAAAATTAGAACTACCATATGACCCAATGATCCCACTACTGGCCATATTCCCAGAGAAAACCATAATTCAAAAAGCTACATGCACCCCACTGTTCATAGTAACATATTTTACAATATCCATGGCATGGAAGCAACTTAAATATCCATTGCCAGATAAATGAATAAAAAATATGTAGTACATATATACAATAGAATATTAGCCATATAAAGAACAAAATAATACCATTTGCAGCAGCGTGGATGGTCCATTACCTTTAAACTTATCTATATGCATAAACTAAGCCACAGCCTTGAGCTGGACTTTACTATTTATTAAAGCACAAAGGATGTTGCTGAAGTTGGAAAGGATGGCAGAGCCCCTAATACTTTTGTCAGAGAAATTTAAGAAGCAGCAGCATGACTTTGGAGTTATGCCTGGGTTTGAATCCCAGCTCTTCACTTACTTGGTTTTTTTGACACCCGGCAAGTTACTTAACCTCCCAGATACTTGGTTTCCTCAGATAAAATAAAGATGATACAAGACTTTTAGGAAATTTAAATGAGATGAAGGATGTGAAGTTCTTGACAGACACTAAATACAAAATAAATATCTCTTCCCTACTTTTATTGTCTATGAAGTCAACTCTCATAGAGACCAAGTGCAGAGTTCCGGGTACCTCCCTCGAAACCATGAGATTAGCTCCATCCTGACAGGAAACAGAGCCCAGGTTCCATGCTGAATGCAGAAGAAGGTTTCAAAGTGACATCCTGGGAAATATGAATGAGTTTTTCCTCTATGTAGGAGGAGGGCAGCCTTCATAGGTCTTCACCAAAGCCTATAAAGTTTCTTTCAGTCATCAGCTGTACAAATATCCCCCATCTGAACCCTGCCCAGCCCTCCCCACAGACTCATGAGTCAGCCCAGCCACTGTGACTGTCCTTTCAGAGGAATGGCTCTTTTCTTGTCCTGGCATCACTTTCCCTCTCCTGATACAGCCTTTACATTATGTAGCCTTTCAGAACTGCACTTGGGGGTGAATTTGGCTCCAGAGTAGCCTATATAGTCGGAGAAGGCAATGGCAAGCCACTCCAGTACTCTTGCCTAGAAAATCCCATGGACGGAGGAGCCTGGTAGGCTGCAGTCCATGGGGTTGCTACGAGTCTGACATGACTGAGCAACTTCACTTTCACTTTTCACTTTCACACATTGGAGAAGGAAATGGCAACCCACTCCAGTGTTCTTGCCTGGAGAATCCCAGGGACGGGGGAGCCTGGTGGGCTTCCGTCTATGGGGTCACACAGAGTCGGACACGACTGAAGTGACAGCAGCAGCAGTAGCAGCCGCAGCCTATATAGTAGGGCTTCCTAGGTGGTGCAGTGGTGAAGAATTTGTCTGCCAATGCAGGAGATGCAGGAGATGGGGATTCAACCCCTGGGTTGGGAAGATCCCTTGGAGTAGGAAATGGCAACCCAATCCAATATTCTTGCCTGGGAAATTCCATGGACATAGGGGCCTGGCGGGCTACGGTCCATGGGGTCACAGAAAGTTGGACACACATATACACACACACATACATGGCCATATAGTACATCACTGGTTAGGGAGCAATTTCATGAGGAAACTACACCTCCTCTTCCCTTGTTGCAAATTTTCCCCTCGAAAATTTTGAATAAGCAAAGGAATTCAGAATAGCAAAGGAATAAGCAAAGGAATTTTGAATAAAGCAAAGTGATACAAAAAGTAAATGAATGAAATAAAATTCTTTTCTGATTCCTTAGGACTTCTGACTCATCAGGACAACTTGATGAGTGGGCTCCTGTCTCCCGACTAAGATGAGCTCCAGGGTATTGGTTCATTTATCAACACACAGCCCACTGTGACTTGGACTTTTCCAAGCACAGTGCTATATGTAGAGGATTCAAGGAGTAGCTGTAGGACACCACAGTTTTGATGTATTTGGATCTTCTCTGTTTCCAGATGCCCAAGTATTTGTGTTTACATTATAGTACCAAACTCTGCAGTGCCTGGGGAGAGCGTCGGTGTTTCCAGTTGCCTATATGACTCATCAGAAGAAATAAAAGCCTGCAGTAACACATCCTTAGGTTCATTTGAAGATGTGGCATGTGATTAAGTGGCTTTTTCCTTCATCTTAAAAATGCTAGGCTTGGCATGGCCTTTCCAAGCCCTCTGGGACCTTCCAACAGTCCTGAGCCTCTAAGTCAGGGGTTTTCTTCAGACTTACAGAAGTCACAAGGCTTCCCAGCCTGTCCCAATAGGTGGTCTCTAGGATTACTCAGAGCTCCTAATATCTGGCAAAGCGGTTAAAGTGATTTAGAAAAACTCTCCCTGTCATATTTGCTTCTCCTTTCTGCAGCCTTACATTGCTGTTGGTTTGCCAAAAGCATCCAGTCCATTTTAAATGTATTTGAAAGTGCCTGTTTAGAGCATGGTCTTTCAATAGAGATTTACTGATTTTTCAGTAACTCTATTTTCAAGCCACTTTCCTGGACTCAGTCCCCAATGCTGTGATTCTCTGTACTGTTGTGTTTACCTAATATTATAAAGGACATAATATCCCAACAATATGCTAGTAAGCTTATCTCCTGTTAACCTAGTAATGAAAGTATCTGGAGTTATACGAGCAATAGAAATAGCATTTATTGTAGGTTGCACTGTGTCAGGCTCTTCCAGTTACTCTTTATGGAAGAATGCATTCAAAACTCACAGCAACCCCAGGACATTATTATTTTCATTAGATAGATGAGGAACCTGAGTCCACATAAGTAAGTGACTTGCCCAGGCTCACACAGTAAGTGGCAGCACCAGGACTCAAGCCCAGGGAGCCCGGTTCTAGAAGCAACCTTTACTGCTACATGCAACTGCCTCTCAAGAGGTACACAGGACATAAATCATTGTCTTGTCAAAATCAAGGGAATAATAATTTGCTGTGCTCAGTCGCTCAGTCGTGTCTGATTCTTTGTAACCCACCAGGCTCCACTGTCCATGGAATTATCCCGGCAAGGATACTGGAGTGAGCTGCCATTTCCTTCTCTAGGGAATAATAACCATACCTTCAAACCTCTTGACAGCATCACTGTGAGCATTACTGTCCCCATTTTGTGGACATAGAAGCTGATTTTTTAATGAAATCACAGCAGGCAAAGACTGGGTATTTGAACTCAACCCTTTCTGTGGCTCCGAGACCGCTCTCACCCCCACCGGACCCCCATGCCACCTCATTACATGCAGTTGGAAAAACAAACATATTGTTTAAATGTGGCTTTAGGACCCTTCAGAATCATCTGGAGTCATGAAAACCCTCCTCAGGTAGAGATTGCTTCTTCCAGATGGGAATGGTTTTATGAAACAGAATGTACAAAAGAAATCTCACAATTCTGTCATTTTCTAGTTTCAAATCTTTACACTACTCACATTTTAGAGCTAGATGTACTTTATCAGATGACCTTTTACAACTTGAATGTTACATGAAATGGACTCTCTTATTCAAATAGACTTCTCATTACATTGCCCTAAGCACTTGCTAAGCACATGCTTTATATCCAATGATTAACCACAGTCTCCCTTCAGTTTCTGGATAATATTGATCCCAACTCTATATTCTCTATATGTGTTACACATAGGCTCAGACTATGGTTTCAGCTTGCGTACAGATGCTCTTAACAAGTGTTCCAATGGCAACTTCTACTAGGCTCGCAGTCTCTTAAAATAAGGGAGATAAAAGGCAGTGTCCTTCACCACAAGAACACAATTGCTCATCCTGGCGGTGGTTTTCAACCAAGAGAGCATACTGGACAGATGCTCTCCCAGCCATCCTTCCTCAGGAAGGCACCTGGTGCTGTGGTGTACATAAAGCTTGGAAACTTGGTTTCTGATGGCATCAAAGCACGGCTGTATGAAGAACATCCGCCATGAAGGCTGTTCTTCATCTTTACTGGCTGAGTCTCAGGCTGGCACTGAAGCCAAGAGTAAATTCTGAGAGGGTGAGATGAGAGGGCGCCGGAGTCTCAACTCAGCACGGTCAGTTTTGTCCTGGTTAACGTGGATCTCAGAAAGGCGACATCTGTTAGTATCTTTGTTGACTCAGCTGTGTCAGATCTTATTTGCGGCGCATGGGATCTTTTCATTGCAGCACACGGGCTCTCTCTAGTGTGGCATGCAGGTTTAGTTTCTCCTCAGCAAGTGGGATCTTAGTTCGCTGACCGAGGATTGAACCCACATCCCCTGCACTGAAAGGCGGATTCTTAACCTCTGGGCCACCAGGGAAGTCCCTTCATTTGTATCTTTATCTGGTAAGGATATGGATACTTTTGAAGTCAGCTGTCTGACTTGGCATTTCAATTAATTCCTGGTTTTCACAAATTCGTAGAAATCTCTTGGGATTTGTTCAAATGACTGCAGTGATATTTTCCAGAAGTTAAACTAATTGAAAGAGAAACAGTCGAAGCAGGAAAGATTGTTTTTTAATGGAAAAACAAGAGCTCTTAAGAATGAGACAATTATGGCAAGGTTTGCTGGGTTTTAATACCATAGATTCTTTTCATAACAGAGTTAATATAATAAGGAAGGAAAGATTCTGGGACCCTGGGGTATCTATACTCCATAAAAGGAGCTGAGAGGTCTCAGTCTTATCAAATGGAGATAGGAAAAGTATCAAACCTACATACTCATCAAGTTTGCTAAGATTTTGTTTTAAATAGTTTTGTTCGTAGGTCCTATAGGCTTCCCAGGTGGCCCGAGTGGTAAAAAACACACCCGCCAATGCAGGAGACGTAAGACATGCGAGTTTGATCCCTGGGTCAGGAAGATTCCCCTGGAGGAGGGCACAGATCCCACCCTAGTATTCTTGCCCAGAGAATCCCATGGACAGAGGAGACCTGGTGGGCTACAGTCCATGGGTCACAAAGAGTCAGACACAACTCAAGTGACTTAGCATACACGTAAGTCCTACAGTGAGGAAATTACTCTTCATTCTCAGTGATGCAACAAGGTGTGAAGTTATAAAAACAGAGTCTGAGGCCATCCCAGGCTAACTTGCCAGTGTGCGTTGAATGTTTCAGATGCTGTTGTGCAGTTACAGTGCTGGTGGACCAGGTTCTTTATTCCTCAACAACCCCTCATCAAGCCTAGCCTCACCAAACTCTAACCATTCTGCAAATATGTCATACACTCATATATTCCTTTTGCACAGGCTATTCCTTTGTTTGCAATGCTCATTTCTTTCTCATTTATCTAGTGAACCTTTCGTTCTTCGTTTTTAACTTGTTCCACACACCCAGGCTGACTTAGCATCTTCTGCCTGTAAAGACATCTCATCATGTACACCTTCACTCAAACAGTTACACTGAACTGTAGTTCTTTATTTGAATTATGAATTTCTTCAGTACTGGAACTGGGTCCTCTGTCTTTGATCCCCAGCCCCAAGTACAATATCTGCCTCATTACTATTTGTGGAATGGTGGGAGGGAATATAGTATGGTTTTGTCAATTACCCAAAATAACCAGAAGTGGGTATCTAATTTTTCATTAAGGAGAATGTGGTATTTTCACTATTTTAAAATCCACCATTTAGTTCGGAATCTATTACTAGAATATCAATAACCACTGAAAACATTAAAGATTTCTAAACAGAGATTAGAAGTATTACATAGCATAGATGTATGTATAAGATTTACGAACAACTCATATACTCATCATCAGGGTATTTTTAAATTAGCTTTTCATGGTGAGTTACTGTCATTAAAATCTATTTTCTGATGAATATTCCATTATAAAATCAAATATTTGCAATGTTATAAGTGGAAAAAAATTTACAAAACCTACAATATCCCAGTTTGAATATTAATATATATATATGATAAAGTTGAAATTTTTTATTTCACATTTTCCCTTATTTATAATTTTCTATATACACAATTAACATTTATAATGAATGTGTGCTACTTCCATGATCAAGAAACAAGATACACATTTCTAACAGTTTTGCTTGAAACCCTGTTCAAGGGTTTTTGATGAAACCTTTTACCCCTTCATTGCCCCCAAATGAACTGAAAACTTGGTAGGGGATAAGCAGAGTGGTTCTGATAATTTACTTCTAAACCTTCCAGAATTAGATGGTATAACATAGAAAACTTAAGAGATTATTTTCTTACTACTTCAAGTTAGGTCAGGAAATGATAAATCATCTGACAAAAGATAAGCAACAATAAAGGAACTCAGCAGTACAGCAAATAACTGACAATGGGTTTCCCTGCCTCAGTAAAGTAATAAAATTCTTTACAACTAGCAAGTAAACTGTTCGTGACTAGATAGTCTTGCCCTGATCACTTGGACAGCTCCTTCATCCAGTGCTGAAGCAGTGATGTCTTTTAGAGGACAGGAAAGAGGAAGGTCTCTGAGTGTCTATAAATACACAAACACACACACTCTCTCTCTCTAGGAGCCATCCCTAGCAATGCAATTTGCCCGTTACCTTAGACACCATGCCAGAATCTGAGCACACATTGAGTGGGTTGAATTCTTGTTTGTTCTCATTCCTGGCAGCCTGAGCGTTTCCTCTGGGACTCATGTCATCATGGCTGTCTATTCACGGAGCTTAGGAAACCACTTCTCATTGCTCACCTCACACGGGAAAGGCAAAGTTGCATTTAAAATGCAGTGTATCCAGACCTCTGTCCCTCCCACCCACCATGGGTGGCCTGTGAATGTTTCCCCAGAGTCCTACATGCCTTCCTCCTGTTATTTGCTCACCAGGTCGCATACCCAGAGCCGTGGCCTCCATCAACCAGCACCTCCTGAAGTCGGACGACGTGGTAAGCTGTTGCCTGGACCTGGGGGCACCCAGCATCTCTTTCCGCATCAACGGGCAGCCTGTGCAGGGGATGTTTGAGAACTTCAACACGGATGGGCTCTTCTTCCCTGTGGTGAGCTTTTCAGCAGGTGTCAAGTAAGTTATGGCTGTGATTTCATGGAGAGTAGATGTTCCCCCACCTCCCCATCGTTACTATGAGCTGTCGTGCATGGTAATCTCCTTCAGGGTTTCAGCACCATGAGCCAAACTCCCCCAAGAAAGTAATGGTGAAAGGGGAGGAGCAATTTAGAGTCACGTGTATATGCTTCTTGAACACATACCTCCTGCCATGGCTTATCTATAGTGTCCTCCAATAAATAGTAAGATGAATAAGATAAATCTTACATAGCAAATGACCTTCATAATTATAACAAGTATTTTATGCTCTTTACAAAATATTGAAAAGATACCATTATAAATAAGACAATAAATACCACCCATAATCCCAGTGTTTACTTATAATCTCTATTACTGTTTTGGTGTATTTTCATCAAGATTTTTATATTATAGATACATGTATGTTTTAATTAACATCACACTAAGTAGGAAGTTTCATGTCTTGATTATTTTTCATTCAACAGTAAGTAGTAAGTATTTTCCTGAGTTATTAAATATCTTCCTCAAAATGATTTTTATGGCCAATAATATCCTTTTATTGACCATCCCATAATATAACCATTACTTTATGTTAGACTTTCATGCTGATTTCACTTTTATTGTCACGAATGAAATTATCATCAACATCCTTGAGGATAACTCATTGTCTGTATTTCTGTTTAGTTCCTCCCAGAAGCAGATTAAAAGGTATAATCTTTTTAAAGTCTAAACTTATAGTTGCTTGGCTGAAGAGACTTTCAGAAAGATTGTATGAACATTCAGAATTCATGATCAACAATTCTAAAATCTAAAAAGCTCTGAAAACCATACATTTCTTCTTTAACTGATTTAACTTCAAAATCTGACCTGAACTCATTTTATGGTGAAAACTGTCATCAACAGAAATCAGACTGTTTTCAATTTTTCATGTATTCTTTTTCTTGTGAATATTTACATTTAACTGCAAAAATATCAGTGTGTTTAATCATGGAGTACAGCCTCTCACCTAGCTAGAGGTTCTGTTTAATGTATGCTACATCTTGTCTTTGGTCTTTCTTATTTGTTATTGTTATTTGAGTTGGCTGCTCCAGGTCTTATTTGTGGCACGTGGGGTCTTCAGTCTTCACTGCAGGATGCAGAATCTTCTTAGCTGCAGCATGCGGGATTTTTAGCTTTGGCAGGAGAACTTTTAGCTGTGGCATGTGGGATCTAGTTCCCTGAACAACGGTGAAACCTGGGCCCCCTGCATTGGGATCCTAGAGTATTAGCCACTGGACTGCCAGGGAAGTCCCTGTCTTTTTTTAAATATTAAGTCCTAAGTCTGAAGAACAGCTGCAAAAATTTCAGAAAAAGGATTTGTGCCTGTGGTATCATTTAAAGTAACCCAACTGATTGGCTCCTCATTAACTTTTACTGTTATTTGTTATTTTTAATCTTTGCCAATTTGAAGACACTGTATCTTAAAGTTTTAGCTTCCTATTTATTTGATTATTGATGTGGTTAAACATCTTTTATGCTTATTACTCTTACATACTATTTCAGCCCAGTATTTTTTTTTTAATTTTGCCTTCCCTGCCTTTCTGGTATTAATTTTATGAGCAATTTTTATATATTAAGGTTATTAAACTATTATTGCTTTCATATATTTTCCCAGTTTATCATTTACCTTTTTAACACTGAGATTTTTTCCTGCTTTTTCCCCTTTTACAAAAATAATGCAAGTCCAAAAAACAGAAATACCAAGAACCCATAATTGTATCACCCAGAGATAATGATATTACTTTTTATTTATATATCTCAATAATTTTACATTACACTGGGCTTGTACTATGCCTACTGTCATGTTCATTGTTCTGTCCCTTTTCTTGTACCAGTTGGATGCTGTATTATTTTAGTCTGAGAATACATTTTGACATTTTTAAGGCAAGACATCATTATAATGCTCTTGTTGCAAAATTTTCTTATCCATTCTTGATCCCTGCTTGCTAAAGAGCCCATAATTGAGTGGGAAACTAGAGTAAATACACTTAAAATCATGTTGGTTTCCATTAAAAAGGGTCATGAAAAGAGGAGAGTTGTGGAGAGAGCTGGCATCACAAAAAATTCCATCTGAGAACCTCTAGTATCCTAGTGATGAGACTTCCAGAGTGATACCACTGTGACAGGTCTCAGTACCTCCCGAAGGTTAATAAACCAAGGCATATACAAGTATTCCCCCCCAAAAAATTGGATATAACTTTCTATTTCAGTTAAATAAACTATTTTTGAGTAAAGAGTTATCCTTTGGATATAATATTTAACCTTTGGAATTTGCCACAGATATGCAAACTTATATCATATATAGGGCTTCCCAGGTGGCACTACTGGTAAAGAACCTGCCTGCCAATGCAGGAGATTTAAGAGATGCAAGTTCAATCCTTGGATCAGAAAGATTCCGTGAAAGAGGGCATGGCAGCCCACTCCAGTATTCTTGCCTGGGAAATCCCATGGACAGAGGAGCCTGACAGGCTGCAGTCCATAGGGTTGCAAAAAGTTGGAAATGATCGAAGCAACTTAGCACACGTACACGCGTGCATAGTATACAATTCAGTTGTACCTTGTTTTATTACCCTTCACTTTATTGCAATTTTTACAAATTGTAGGTTTGTAGCAACCCTGCATCAAGCAAGTCTGTTTTTCCAACAGTGCTGTTTTTTAATTAATGTATGCACATTGTTTTTCAAGACAGAATGCTCTTGTGCAGAATAAACTGCAGTATAGTGTAAATGTAGGTTTTATATGTACTTGGAAGCCAAAGTATTCATGTGACTCACTTTATTGTGATACTTGCTTGTGATGTCTAGAACCAAACTCATAGTATCTTCAAGGTACACCTGTAATGTATGTTTGCAAACACACATGGTAGTACAGAATACACATACCAGCACACGTACGCATACACATGTGCAGGCATATTTATAAACATAGCCATGTAGATATACATAATATATTGAAATTAAGCATTTTCATTGTTTGAGGTTCTTGTAACAAAAGGAGAACAAGTGTAGTAAAACTTTGCTTTACTTGCTAAATCACATCCTACTTTTTCGCTACCCCACGGACTGTAGCCCATCAGCCTACTCTGTCCATGGGATTTCCCAAGCAAGAATACTGGAGTGGGTAGTCATTTCATTCTCCAGGGATCTTCGTGACCCAGGGATCAAACCCATATCTCCTGCCTGACAGGTGGATTCTTGACCCCCCAGCCACATGGTTGGCGACTAGGGTTGTAAATCTGCCCATCACAGGTTCAAGCCAGAGACGCTAACATCAGTATTAAAAACTATATTCTAGAGTTAAGAGTTCTTTACCTGTGTTTCTCTGTGCTGAGAATATTTCCATGAGAATGTCGCCCCAGTTCTTCCTTTTGAAGTGTGACAGAATGGATCATTTCTATTGCAATCCATAAGGAGCATGTAGAAAACATTGAAAGACTCAGGCACTGTAAACACAAAGAAGATTGATTGGGCAAGATTCTCTGGCAACTGGGGAAAACCAGTACAAGCCCCACAGTACATCTTTCCCACTCCATTCCCTGGGAATAAAGAGAATGAGCAGAAATCTAAATCCAACATAATGGCATTTGGATCATCCACCTTTTGGCTCACTGTCTTATCTGGAGAAGCAAGGCCACTGACCAGTTAGTTCTCAGGACCATGTTTGCCTGAGTAGTTAATGGCCTTGGTCACCCAGCATCAGTGCTGTCCCTGTTTTCCTTGACCGCATCCAACTAACTGGGTTTTGCTAATTTTCAAAGAAAGCCCACCTACTTCCTAAGAATCTCATCTGAGAAAAGTGCTTAACTTGTAGACAGATCTCTGGAGAAGATGTCTTTTCCAGTCTACTGGCTAATGAATTTTTCTGAGTTCTGTGTTTAGCCAACAGTACATCTGATCCCACGTGTTGCAAGATTTTTAGTTGTTAACCCATCCAGCCAGTCTCCCTCAGAGCAATGAGACAGGATTTTTGAGTATGTATGTTTTTGTTGCTTGGGATTTTTTTTTTTTCTTGGAAATCTTCTGTTGGTAAAGTTCCTGGTGGTTCAGACGGTAAAGTGTCTGCTTACAATGCAGGAGACCCAGGTTCAATCCCTGGGTCAGGAAGGTCTCCTGGAGAAGGAAATGGCAACCCACTCCAGAATTCTTGCCTGGAAAATCCCATGGATTGAGGATCCTAGTAGGCTACAGTCCATGGGGTCGCGAAGAGTCAGACTTGATTGAGCGACTTCACTTTCACTTTATCTTGGTAAAGATCGTGGCTGGCAGGGAAAGAGATAGGGGGCTGAAAGGTAAACATATGGAGAAGATGTTTCTAGTATCTTATGACTAGGTCAGTGGGTCATACGTCCTTCCCAGTGCACAGGAGAAAGAGAAGCAAAGTTCCAAGATAAGAATGATGAGACATCTAACCCATTTAGAAGGCATAACTGCGAGAGAATTTGGAGTCCAGATACATTGACTTAAAAAGTCAACACCTTCAACATAAGAACATCTTGCTTATAGAAATTGAAGGAGCATAAACTGAAGAGTGGTACTCAGGAACTTGATGTCTCTTAAGTCTCCTTTCTATCAGGAAAAATACTGCCTGTGACATATTCCTCTCTTTGGTTCTCAGAACATGATATGGTCTGAGCAGAGGTGGAATCACTGTTGGTTCCATATGTGGGAAATACATTTTACTGAAATACATCCAGTCCATCACACGATGTCTTTCAGTTCAGTTCATTTCAGTTCAGTCGCTCAGTCGTGTCCGACTCTCTGGGACCCCATGAATCACAGCACGCCAGGCCTCCCTGTCCACCACCAACTCCCGGAGTTCACTCAAACTCATGTCCACAGAGTCGGTGATGCCATCCAGCCATCTCATTCTCTGTCGTCCCCTTCTCCTCCCGCCCCCAACCTTTCCCAGCATCAGAGTCTTTTCCAGTGAGTCAACTCGTCACATGAGGTGGTCAAAGTATTGCAGTTTCAGCTTTAGCATCAGTCCTTCCAATGAACACCCAGGATTGATCTCCTTTAGAATGGACTGGTTGGATCTCCTTGCAGTCCAAGGGACTCTCAAGAGTCTTCTCCAATACCACAGTTCAAAAGCATCAATTCTTCGGCTGTCAGCTTTCTTCACAGTCCAACTCTCACATCCATACATGACCACGGGAAAAACCATAGCCTTGACTAAACGAACGGTCAATGCTAGTCCTCTGTTGCAGTAACCAATTTGTTTATTTTCACTTTTGAGCAAATGGGATCAACGTACCAGTACTTACTCTTTCACATCAACTGGTAAAATATCTTTTGGTACTGAAACCCAGCGCTTCCCCTCTATATTATTTTGGTTCATTTGTGCAAAAAGCTAGAAAAAGAAAGCAAGATATTAATTCCAAGTTAAAGTATCGAAAATAAATGTGTTTAATAACCAAATTGAAAAGAAATTAGTGTTTTCACTCAATATAGTAGAATACTTGCATAGTTTTATAATGCCGTTCTCAGCAAGATGCAAGGTTATTCCTATCTAGACAGAGATTTTTCTCCCATCATACAAGAACTCAGAATTGTTTCTCATATTTAAATTCTCTCCTTTCCTCCTTTTTATTGGTCTTTACTGAGGTCATAGTTTTGAATTTGTGATCCCACAATTATTTTTATAATTACAAACTATGTTGTTAACAATACCTGATCAGGATGTCCCTGCCAGAGGCATCAGAGAGCAAAAATCTTTTTCAATTAGATTTACCCACAGTGATGTCAAAAGCATTATCAGTAATTACTAACAAAATCCACAAATCAATATGTGCTCTCTTTTCTAACCATTATAAATTTGCCTCCTTAATTTCCTTCTCACACTAGTTTGTTTGTGGAGGGTATTATGAGTATAATAGACCCTCAATGTAACAACCCTGTTTGTTCTAGGACAGAATTTGGGATGAAGTATGTGTACCTTGGAACCCACCCAAAAGGTTGAATTACTTAGATATCAGAAAGCTCTTATTAAAAGGTAATTTCACCCTGCCAAATGGCATGATGGTGTGCGCCGCACAGAGAACATTGCACTAAAGCCACAGTATATAGTGAAATTTGGGTGCTTAGTTTTGCAGAAAATTGATAAGTTGCTGTAGTAGAGTATATTTTATAGCTATGGTTAAATACCCCTTGCATGTGTGCTGAGTCACTTCAGTCATGTCCAGCTCTTTGTGACCCTATGGACCATAGCCCACCAGGCTCCTCTGTCCATGGGATTCTCCAGGCAAGAATACTGAGTGGGTTGTCACACCCTTCTCCAGGGGATCTTCCTGACCCAGGGATCGAATCCAAGTCTCTTAGTCTCCTGCATAGGCAGGTGAGTTCTTTACCACTGGCACCACCTGGGAATACCAAATTCCCCATCGATCTACTTAATCTTCATATGTAAGTCTTTTCCCAGCTTTTCTAATTTATAAAAACAACACTCTCCAAAGATGGTTGGTATTTGCGGTTGCTGTTTGTTTTCTGCACCAGACTTGGCTAAAATTCAGGTAACCAATAGCTTAGCTATTTCCAGCTTGCTGTGGTCAATGCTGTGGAAATTATTGCTGAGATAAATATACTTCTGCGGAGAACATGATGAGCACTGGCTGAATTGCCCTGGGCTTTCATCAAACACTGGCTAGAAAGAAATATGAATGTGGGAATGTACATAACTCAAATTGTTCTCATGTCTTAGCAATGTGGACTAAAGATGCAATTATGAATCATGACTTATGAGTTGAATTCAGGTCAACAAAAGCTTGCCATTTCTTCCTGCTGCTAACCACAGCCTGTATCCTTTTCTTCTTTGGAACACTGTCCCAACTCCTGGGAGGGATTCAATAAGAATAATGAGACATCTAGTAAGACTAAAATGATTTCACAGTTTGCTAGTACAATATGAATAAGGAAACGTAATCATCTTTTTTGAGTATGGCAAAGGTTTATCTTGATTTTTACTCTATTTTTTATTCATGGGTCAGTCTTTCAAACTTGGGAATTTATGATAGGTTTTCTCATCTCTTCTGCAAATTGGCAAGTAAAAATGCACAAATCTTAAAAAATGAAATTGCAAATGCTAGTGGGGAGTTTTTCAATGCAGATTTCTCTGTTTATAAAATTTAGTAAATAAAAATTCCTCTATGCATCCTCAAACTTCACCACTCCCAGATGACTATTACTGAATCTATTGCTTATCTTTAAAGTTGAGAAATCTAAGGAAACAGTCCCTTATCATAATCACTTTAGGATAAAAATAACCTTGGAGAGCTGATGGTGTGTCTGAGTTATAGGAAGAACCCTAGAAGATGATACAAGTGATTTAGTGCAAGAGATTAAATTGATTAATGAAATTGATTTTTAAAATCTATTAGTGTAGAGAAAAATCAGAGGATGAGGAACTAATTTTAATGAGCTCTTAAATTATCTTTTTTACTTTCAATTTAATATTTTTTGTGATACTAAGAGATTCAGTAGAACCCAAGGAGCAGGGAAGAATACACCAAGAGAAGGAGGTTTATATTCTAATTGAAAATTTCTCATTGATGAATGAGGCCAAAGGATTTAAAAGATTAACAGTAAGTGCCAGATAACAGATTTACTGGAAAAAGTAGACTAGATAGGTGTAACTGTTGTCTCTCTCTCCACGCCTTTAAATCCTTTCTCTGGACTCCTGGATAAGTTCTTGGGCAGATTCTGTAGCCCTTATTACTCCTTTTAAGACCAGGAACCATCTTGCCAATACTTAAAAATTCCATCTTTTGAAAAGTATAAAAACTCCAGATTTGAGTCCTCCCTTACTCCCCCTGTAGTTTGAAGTCGGGCTCCTCCTCAGCCACCAGCTCCTGTCTCAGGCCCCTCCAGGGTCTAGGGTCCAGACCAGACCCAAGATGATTGAGGGGTGAGTGCATTCCATGGAGTTGGTGCAGCTGCCTTGTGACATCAAGCCTTTTTGTAGCTGCTACATAATTGCTGCATCTCTCTCTTCGGAGGCTCTTTGGTAGGTTTCTTGGAGAGCCCCAGGCTGGGAGCATCCAACTTCAAATCTCTTGACTTGGCTTCCCCACCTGTGCCGGTCGCTCCCTTCTGGCTGACCCCAAGCCTCCTCCATTCCCCCTCCCCCTCCAGTTACGTGGGCCTCCTGCCTCCCCAAAGCCCTGGGTTTCTGATCTCTGCTTAGTCATTTGCCTTTCCAGGCAGGATTCCTTTCTGATGGCTAGCAGCTGGCTCACCTGTCCCTCTGCTCTGTGACATCACTAGGTAAACATGTCCCTTGCTACATTCCAGGGACACTCACAAGCTTCTGAGTAGTTCCTTAAAGCCCTCATTTGACTCCAGATGGGAAAGGACTTCCACCCTCTTCTTCCTGACAACTTTTCTCCAAATGAATTCTTTACCTTTCTTATCAGTGTGGAGGTAAGGGGTGGGCTAAAGCTGCACTGATTTCACAGCCTTTTCATGGTTCCTCATAGTTGGTCCAGCACCTCAATTCAGGATGAGAAAACATTGGCATCCTCTGAATTATTTGCATCTGGGCCCTCTGCTAAACCAGAGACAAAGGGGGATCCCATTTTAATATCCTCACATCATTAAAGTAGGCTTCAGGTATTTTCTTTCTTGCTTTTGGTTGTTCCCTTTACACCTGTATTTTATCCCTAATTGTTCCCTTTGACCTGGTTGCTGGCAGTCTCTGGGAGAGGGTTTATGAGGACCACCGGCCTTCATGGTGGTTTGTTGGAGCCCTTCCTGCAGACTCTGGGCAGCGAGGGGAGGAGCCACAGATGGCGGTGTGCCCACACCAGCTCCTGTCCAGTCCTGCCTGCTGGGGAGCAGGGCTCCCGTCTGACAGGGCTTGGGAAGCCACCCTTCTTTCTCTACCCACTAAGGCACAGCATAATGGCACTGGAAGATGAATGCTTCAGTAAGCAGTAAACATGTTAATTTTTTATTTTACTATCTTTGTGGCCATTCGAGGTGATAAGATTAAAATTTATAACCAAATTATCATTCTCCTTTTAATAACTGAATATAAAAGCAGCATTGTTCTCCCTAAGTGCTACATGGATTTCTACCTTTCTTGATTTGTTCTCTATCCAGAGGACAAGAGCAGATTTTAAAGCATAAGAGAAATGTTAAAACTATACATAACTGGCAATAGGGCTTATGAGTAATTAAGTCCATCTAGACGTCCTGGTAAGAGATCATTTAGTTGGTCTTAGAATCCATACACTAGTGAGTAACAAGAAATACACCAGTTGTACAAGCTCCTCTTGGGCATTCAGCTCTTCACCAAAAGAATGCTCAGTGAGAAGGGAAAAGCAGAAAACTTCCCACACAGATTCTTTGCTCAAAATGTTTTAGTTTTGTCCCCAAATGATTTAGTTTTGTCCCATAGTTCCAGCATGTTCCAACATGTCCATAACCAGTCTGTTCTGTTGCAACTGAATTTCAGAAAGTTCACAAATATTAAGGCCTAATTATTATTTCCTGAAGGTTTACTAAATTAGTAACATTGCAGACTAGTGACTCAATTTTGTTCTAATATAATTGTTCATATTCTTAATACACATAGATTGTGTCCTGTTATATAACGTTTAATGTAGGAACACTCGCAGGGAATAATTGTGGTTCTAATTCTTTATTATTGTTGTTTCGTACTTTAAAATTGGAAAGTGGGAGGCTTCATATGATTTCTGTAATTAATTTTAAAGCAGCATTTTATAAAATGCTATTTGGATAAAGAATTTATGTTGGGAAGGGGGGAAGAAACTTAATATCTTTTACTTGGAGAGACTTTTATTTTCCAGTTTTATCATTAGCTGCTTATAATCACAGTTACTCAGTCAACACTGAGACTCTGCTGCAAGGCTTCCCCCCACCAGAATATTCCAGTTAAAGGAAGTGAGACCTAGTGGAGAGTATTGCTGTGAGAGCTTTGCTGGATCATAACCTTCCCATATATCCCTCCACACACACAGGCCCACTCCATCACCAATTCCTAACAAGCCAAATTCCCAAACAAAATTGGAATCTAACCACTGCTTTCCAGCTTGATCTTCATCATCTTGTTCCAACCCACTCTCATCTCTCCCTGGGACTAGATTGTCTCCTAACTGGTCCCCAGACCTGTCTACGTGAAACAGTGAAAAGAATCCTGTGTTTCTTCTCCGCAAATCCCCCAGAAGCTCCTCACCTGAAAGAAAGAGGCCCTGCCTGGTTTGGCCCTGCCCCCTGCCAGCTCGTCTCTTACCGCTTGGGCTCCCCATGGTCTCACTCACACCGCCCTCCACCCAGATCTTCCCTACCTCAGGGCCTTTGCACATGTTGTTCCTTTCACCAGAATGCTCTTCCTCCAGATTCTGAACTCATTGGCTTCTCCTTTCCCTTTGGGGTTAACAGAAATATCTCCCTCTCAGAGAAGCCTTTCTAGACCCCAGTCTAGCACCCGCCTCCTTCCCTGAGTTGTTTCAGGCTCCCCCTTTATTTCCTTGTCAAATGTCTCCCAATCAGTTGTTATGACTCTTTGCCTCGTTGGATGCCTGCTCCATGACACTAGGGATGGGGTATTCTCTATTTATTGCTGGATCCACAGTGCTGAGAACAGTGCAGTTCATGTGGGCTCAGTAAATATCATAGTTGGTTATGCTGAGGGGAAGTGGGAGGGAGTGAATACGTGCAGCTGCTATGTATGTGGATGGATTTTTCCTGTGTGAGATTATTGGTGATCCTGCAGGGCTGTATATCTTGTCATGTCCTAATTACTTAACGTTACAGTCATATTTTCTTGTCAATTTAATATGGTTACAGTTGATTTGCAAAAGCTGTATTTCTAGTCTCAAACCTAAAAGCCTATCAAGTGTCGTGTTGAGATACTTCACTTTCACTCTCTTCTTGCAGAGGAACTTTGTGCTCTAACTCTAACTTAACAATATATATGAGGATGATATTCGGCCAGAATGCAGAATTAAAATATTTTAAAGGTTTCAGTTTGTTGGTAATCAGTGCCAGCCCTGAGTGTGGCCCTACAAGGATTCTTCCCTCTTCTTTGGGAGGTCCCTGTAGGCACTGCTGGAGTGGGCCAGGGCATTAGGCCTGGATGCCAACAAGGCAGTGGTGCTCCCCAGAAGGCTCTGGAACCCTACTGAGCAAACACTATGCCCCTTTGGCCCCCCAGGGCTGTAACCACCTGCTGATCCTTTCTCACAGTCTCCCTCATATGGCTGCTTTGGGGAACTGCAGCCTCTTCAGTGTATCTTTTCTATTAACATCTCCGGCCATGTATACCATTTGTTTAATATTCTCCTGTTACTTGATCTTTTTGCACCTTAAACTAGGAATTTCCTGTTTCCCCCAAATATTTATGGCATGTTTTCTTTCATTGTCGTGTAATTCATTGAGAGAATAATCTCTCTCAAGTAGAAAGACTTGAAGTTCTCATGCTGTTGTTCAATGTGATCTTTTCAAAATCTGTCGTTATAACCGTTATTCTTTTCAAACTATAGTAATAATGTCTATATTAATGATATCTATAGTAATGTTTTTCCAACTAGGGTAAGGATTAACTTGATTTTTTAAAATCTAGTGATTTTAATATATGATAATTTTTTTTTTCTTTCTGATTTACTTCACTCTGTATGACATATTCTAGGTCCATCCCATCCACATCTCTACAAATGACACAGTTTCATTTCTTTTATGGCTGAGTAATATTCCATTGCATATAAGTACCACATCTTCTTTATCCATTTATCTGTCAATAGACATTTAGGTTGCTTCTATGTCTTGGCTATTGTAAGCAGTGTTGCAGTGAGCATTGAGTGTATGTCTTTTTGAATTATGGTTTTCTCAAGGTATATATGCCCAGGAATGGGATTTCTGGGTCATATGATACTTCTATTTTTACTTTTTAAAGTGCCTCCATACTGTTCTCCATAGTGACTGTAACAATTTACATTCCCACCAACAGTGTGGGAGGGTTCCCTTTTCTCCACACCCTCTCCAGTATTTATTGTTTGTAGACTTTTTTGATGATGGCTATTTTGATGAGTGTGAGGTGATACCTCATTGTAGTTTTGATTTGTATTTCTCCAATAACTGGCAATGTTGAGCATGTTTTCTTGTGCCTCTTGGCCATCTACATGTCTTCTTTGGAGAATTGTCCATCTAGATCTTCTGCCCTAGTTTTGGATTGGGTTGTTTTCATTGCTCTGTGATGACCTAGAGGGGTGGGACAGGAATGGGTGGGAGGGAGGCCCAAGAGAAAGGGGATGTATGTATACACATGGCTGATTCACTTCACTGTGCAGCAGAAACTAACACAGTATTGTAAAGCAATTATACTCCAATTAAGAAAAAGAAAAAAATCTAGCAATTTTAATGTATCTTAATTTTTAAGAACTTAGTGGACATGGTCAATTGAGAATTGTGGGCAGTATGAACTGATACTTGGCTTTATCTCCAATTTAGGGTGTTTACTATGATGTATACTTTAGGGTGTTTACTGTGATGAATCTGGCATCATTCAATTCCCAAAAAAATAATTTGTATGGGGGAAACTGATCTTTAACTTTCACGTACTTGGGCTGGCATATTTTTTTAACCTCTCTCTTCCTGGTCTCTCCAAATAACACAGAGTGCGTTTCCTGCTGGGTGGACGTCACGGAGAATTTAAGTTCCTGCCTCCCTCTGGCTATGCCCCTTGCTATGAAGCCTTACTTCCAAAGGAAAAGATGAGATTGGAGCCTGTCAAAGAGTATAAACGTGATACTGAAGGAGTTCGAGATCTGTTGGGTACCACCCAGTTCCTCTCCCAAGCGTCTTTCATCCCATGCCCTATAGATACCAGTCAGGTAGGTTCAGCCTGCCAACAGGAGGCATCCCACAGAGATAATGTAATAGGGTAAATCCTCCTTGCTTCTTCACCATTGAACTATTCTTACTATACATTTTGTAGCATTGTCATGATATGTGAACAACCATTATTCTTTACATTTCCACCATATGCGACAATTGAAGTCTAAGGATTTTGTAATCCATGAACAAGTTGAGCACTTGCTACACACCAGGCATTGTAGCAGGCTCTGTGAGACACAGGCAGAAATGTCTCAAGATTCTCTGGGAATTCGCAACCAAGTTGAAGAGAGAAGCAAAAAAAAGCACACGTGTAATTTTTTTTTAAGTCTGACTTTCAGGCTGTGATTGACTAAGGAGCACTTAATTTAAACAGATTATCTTATTTAACCAGTAAAACCCAAATACAGTAGTCATTTGTTTGCTAATAGTTTTCCCGATTTTGCTCCTTGTCAAAACTTAAACCACTATCAAAATATGCCACTTAAGTTTGACTTTTCAATAATAAGTTGGTTTTTTAAAAGACTGTCTTTAGTCGAGAGTCAAATAGTGCCTTTTATACATAGCTTAAATATTTTATTGCTACTTGTCTCTGTAGTCTCCTTGCATATCACTGACTTGGTATACTTTTTCTAAAAAAAAAAAAAAAATTCTCCATGAGCTCCCCTCCTTAAACATAATTGGGATTTCTGTAAATAATGGAAACACTAGGAATCATTACACTAGAGCCAGGGAGGTGACACAGAAGGGAAGCAGATCAAGGGTGCAGGCCCTCCTAAAGCAGGTGGTGATTTCTTAGCCCTAGCTTATAATCACCAAGTAAAAGTGTCAAGCCAATGTTAGAATCTTCCAACTGGTCAGGAGATACTAGAAATCTGAATTTTTTATGAACTCTCCGGCATCTTATGAACTATCAACTAATAAATGAAAATGGTAATAATTGTTTATTGTTGTTATTGTAATAGTAGTCATTTAGAGAAAATAAGGGGGCAAGCTCCTGCGACGAGTTGACTCACTGGAAAAGACTCTGATGCTGGGAAGGATTGCGGTGGGAGGAGAAGGGGACGACAGAGAATGAGATGGCTGGATGGCATCACCGACTCTATGGACATGAGTTTAGGGAACTCCGGGAGTTGGTGATGGACAGGGAGGCCTGGCGTGCTGTGATTCATGGGGTCGCAAAGAGTCGGACACAACTGAGCAACTGAACTGAACTGAAGGGGGCAAGAAGAAAACTTGAGTCCCCAGTTTGTGACCTCTGTGGAGAGAGGAGCAAGGTGCCGGGAAAAGATAGAGAAACTTTCCCTGAAGGTATCTGGGGAAGACACTGAGCTAACAACAGAAGGATAGATATTGGGGGAGTTTGTATTAAAAACTTTAGCTTCTCTTCTTTTCACAGCTCTTTGTAAGTCTTCCTCAGACAACCATTTTGCCTTTTTGAATTTCTTTTTCTTGGTGATGGTCTTGATCCCTGCCTCCTGTGCAATGTCACAAACCTCCATCCATAATTATTAAGGCACTCTGTCTATTAGGTCTAATCCCTTGAATCTATTTCTCACTTCCACTGTATAATCATAAGGAATTTGATTTAGGTCATACCTGAATGGTCTAGTGGTTTTCCCTACTTTCTTCAATTTCAGTCTGAATTTGGCAATAAGGAGTTCATGATCTGAGCCACAATCAGCTTCTGGTCTTGTTTTTGATGACTGTATAGAGTTTCTCCATTTTTGGCTGCAAAGAATATAATCATTCTGATTTCGGTATTGACCATCTGGGGATGTCCATGTGTAGAGTCTTCTCTTGTGTTGTTGGAAGAGGGTGTTTGCTATGACCAGTGCATTCTCCTGGCAAAACTCTAGTAACATTACAAATAGCTGGGAAAAGAAGAGAAGTGAAAGGCAAAGGAGAAAAGGAAAGATATACTCATTTGAATGCAGAGTTCCAAAGAATAGCAAGGAAAGATAAGAAAGCCTTCCTCAGTGGTCAGTGCAAAGAAATAGAAGAAAACAATAGAATGGGAAAGACTAGAGATCTCTTCAAGAAAATTAGAGATAACAAGGGAGTATTTCATGCAAAGATGGGCACAATAAAGGACAGAAATGGTATGGACCTAACAGAAGCAGAAGAAATTAAGAAGAGGTGGCAAGAATACCCAGAAGAACTATACAAAGAAGACCTTCATGACCCAGATAATCACAATGGTGTGATCCCTCACCTAGAGCCAGACATCCTGAAATGTGAAGTCAAGTGGGTCTTAGGAAGCATCACCACGAACAAAGCTAGTGGAGGTGTTGCAATTCCAGTGGAGCTATTTCAAATCGTGAAAGATGATGCTGTGAAAGTGCTGCACTCAATATGCCAACAAATGTAGAAAACTCAGCAGTGGCCACAGGACCGGAAAAGGTCAGTTTTCATTCCAGTCCCAAAGAAAGGCAATGCCAAAGAATGCTCAAACTACCGCACAATTGTACTCATCTCACACGCTACTAAACTAATGCTCAAAATTCTCCAAGCCAGGCTTCAACAATATGTGAACCGTGAACTTCCAGATGTTCAAGCTGGATTTAGAAAAGGCAGAGGAACCAGAGATCAAATTGCCAACCTACGCTGGATCATCAAAAAAGCAGGACGGTTCCAGAAAAGCATCTACTTCTGCTTTATTGACTACGCCAAAGTCTTTGACTATGTGGATCACAACTAACTGTGGAAAATTCTTCAAGAGATGGGAATCCCAGACCACCTGACCTTCCTCTTGAGAAATTTGCATGCAGTTCAGAAAGCAACAGTTAGAACTAGACATGGAACAACAGACTGGTTCCAAATAGGGAAAGGAGACTGTTTATTGTTCCCCTGCTTATTTAACTTATATGCAGAGTACATCATGAGAAATGCTGGGCTAGATGACAAACAAGCTGGAATCAAGATTGCCAGGAGAAATATCAATAACCTCAGATCCGCAGATGACACCACCCTTATTTCAGAAAGTGAAGAAGAACTAAAGAGCCTCTTGATTAAAGTGAAAGAGGAGAGTGAAAAAGTTGGGTTAAAACTCAACATTCAGAAAGCTAAGATCATAGCATCTGGTCCCATCACTTCATGGCAAATAGATGGGGAAACAGTGACAGACTTTATTTGTCGGCTCCAAAATCACTGCAGATGGTGACTGCAACCATGAAATTAAAAGATGCTTGTTCCTTGGAAGAAAAGTTATGACCAACCTAGACAGCGTATTAAAAAGCAGACATTACTTTGCCAACAAAGGTCCATTTATTCAAAGCTATGTTTTTTCCAGTATTCATGTATGGATTGAGAGTTGGTCTATTAAGAAAGCTGAGCACCAAAGAATTGGTGCTTTTGAACTGTGGTGTTGGAGAAGACTCTTGAGAGTCCCTTGGACAGCAAGGAGATCCAACCAGTTCATCCTAAAGGAAATCAGTCCTGAATATTCATTGGAAGAACTGATGCTGAAGTTGAAACTCCAGTCCTTGGCCACCTAATGTGAAGAGCTGACTCATTTGAAAAGACCCTGATGCTGGGAAAGATTGAAGGCAGGAGGAGAAGGGGACGACAGAGGATGATATGGTTGGATGGCATCACTGACTCAATGGACATGTGTTTGAGTAAACTCTGGGAGTTGGTGATGGACAGGGAAGCCTGGCGTGCTGCAGTCCATGGGATTGCAAAGAGTCAGACATGACTGAGCGACTAAACTGAACTGAATTTGTATTAAAACCAGAGCTGGGCAGCAGTTAAAGAGGTATAAACAGGTTTTACTTAGAAGCTCTTGAAATAGAGGAAAGGGAACTCCATTATAGAGCTGGGGTCAGTTCTGAATACAACACAGACAAGTGGAGATTTACAGCCAAGAAATAGGGTGGGGGTGGGGCTGAGGGCATGTCAGTGATGCTAAAGTAGTAAGTGGAACATTGGGGTTGGGATGGATTCTTACTAAACTGACCTAACAATTCTCATTGAAGGCAGGTCTGAGTGATCTGATATCACCTGGGGGATGATGGGGGGTGAATAAATTTGATCAGTCATGGTGGATGATCAGATATCAAGGGTGTGGGTTGTCAGTAAACTGAATTAGCAAGATTCTTGCTCAAACTGGAATCCTCAAGACAAGGCCCAAGGATTGAACCTAAGGCAAAATAGCTCAGAAACACCCATCTAGAGATTGGGCCAAGGAGAGAGTCTTTGTCATTTGTCATATGGCATGGGGGCAGGGAAAGTATACATATTATGTGTATTATGGGGAGTGCTAATGGGCTTCTCTGGTGGCTCAGAGGTTAAAGCATCTGCCTCCAATGCGGGAGACCCGGGTTCAATCCCTGGGTCGGGAAGATCCCCTGGAGAAGGAAACGGTAACCCACTCCAGTATTCTTGCCTGGAGAACCTCATGGACGGAGAAGCCTGGTAGGCTACAGTCCACGGGGTCGCAAAGAGTTGGACACGACTGAGCGACGGAACAGAATAAGAATAAAGATTGCATATATAAGGGCACAGAACTGTGAGACAGTGTGACCTTTGGGGAGAATTTTAGGAGATTTGGAAAGGATGTGTTTGGGAGGACTGTCATGAGCGGATTGAAGAATGGCACTATATTCTTGGTTAATACATCTAGTCTGTGTCAGGAAAGTCAGGGGTACTTGGGGATGCTCAAGAGGAGTGTTTTGATGTAATTGTATTATTGTCAGCTCATCACTCTGGTCACAGTGTGAAAACTAGATTGGTGGGAGTTGGGGAGACCAATTGTGAATGGTCTTGTAATGGTCCAGGTAGAAAATAACAAGGTTGAGTGATGTGAAGGAGGGGAACCTTCAGAAATATGTTTAGGAAATAAGCATGTTAGATTTTGTGACTGATTAGCTGTGGTTGTTGGGGGGGTGAAAGTGGGAGTATAATGCCAAGACAAAAGACACTAAGATGACTTTCAGGTTTAAGGCAATTGTGGACACATTCATTCAACAAAAAAGAGAAGCTAAAATTACGAAAAAAAAATTTAAAGGAAAAATAATGAATTCTGCTTTGAGTAACATACTGAGTTCCCTTTGGTGGAAAAATCCTGCAGGCAGTTGGAATAGTGGATCTGAGCTGCAAGAGAGACCGTGAATGGAGGCTGGATGGTCAGGCGTGACCACCTGCGGATGGATGAGATCTCTCAAGAAGAGAGCACAGGGAGAGATGGAAAGGGAGAGATGGTCCAGAGGAAGCCAAGAGAGGAAGGAGTCTCTAGAAACAGCCCCTCTTGAGTGACATGTTGTTCAGTTGCTAAGTCGTATCCAACTCTGTGACCCCATGACGTGCAACACGCCAGGCTTCCCTGACCTTCACCATCTCCCAGTCTCTTCTAGACTCATGTCCACTGAATTGGGAATGCCATCCAACCATCTCATCCTCTGTCACCCGCTTCTTCTCTTGCCCTCAATCTCTGCCAGGTCTTTTCCAATGAGTTGGCTCTTCGCATCAAGTGGCCAAAGTCTTGGAACTTCAGCTTCAGCATCAGTCCTTGCAATGAATATTCAGGGTTAATTTCCTTTAGTGACATATAGTGAATTCATCTGGGGTATCTGATCTGCCTAGATTTAATGATAAGTTTTTAATAAACTTGATTCTCATAGTTCTGACTTCTCATTTGTTGTTTCCTTTAGGTTGTTTTACCACCTCATCTAGAGAAAATCCGAGACAGGCTGGCTGAAAACATCCACGAGCTTTGGGGAATGAATAAAATAGAGCTTGGCTGGACTTTTGGCAAGGTATGTGTTTGAGTGGCCTGGCTAGAGTGGAGGGCTGGGTAGCCTTTTACCTGGAAGAGTTCTTCAAAGACTCAAATGATAAGAACCAAAAACCTCACGAGCCCAAACCTATTTCTTACTGAGTCCCATCCAGCTCTCACTGTGTCTAGCAGCCCTCCTCAGAAGTTTGTTGAACTGTGGTTAGGTGTGCCAGGGAGACTGGCTCTGCACAGGCCAACCTAGAGGCCATTTTCCTTCTTACTCCCAAATGCTGGGTGTTTTCTTCAGGGAATATCAAGTGTGGTCATCCCTCAGCTCCTCCTTGAGAGCCCTCACATTTTATTTCTCTTCAGAAAAAGCTGTCCTCTCTGCATGGCTGGTGAAAAGAGGCTGATTCATTGTTGTGAATCAGAATTTGTTTATTGTGGTTTTCAGATGTATCACTAAGATTCATGGACACTTGGAGGAAGTTAAGAAATCTCCTTCACTAGAGAATCTTGTTCAAAGAGGACGTAAATGGACTTTGTTCTGTGATTTGTGTAAGGTCGTGTCCGAAGGCAGAAGGATCCATGATTCTAAAGCTTCCTATGACCCTGACACTCTCAAATTATGTACCATCCAGCTTAGTTACTGAAAGGGTCCCTGTACCCCAGCACTTATATATTGATATAGCTGGTAAATATTCTCTTTATATGTGACCCCCTCTCTGCTATTTGCTCTTGTAATGCCACAGATTTCTCCTTTGAAAATGAATCACAGTTGCAATTAAACACTTACTTCTTTGATGATTGTATTACTGCCCATAAGACTGTATCCTATCCCAGCTCACCATTGAACTCCTAAGGTCTAGCCCGCAGCCCACCACCTAGTAGACATTCAGCTAGTAGACATTCAAGTGTTTGTGAAATAAATGAACGAATGAATGAGTGAGTTAATGTCTGGATCTTCACTGTTCAGTACAATAGCTATGGGCCACATGTGGCTGCTGCTGCTAAGTCACTTCAGTCGTGTCCGACTCTGTGTGACCCCATAGACGGCAGCCCACCAGGCTCCCCCATCCCTGGGATTCTCCAGACAAGAACACTGGAGTGGGTTGCCATTTCCTTCTCCAATGTGTGAAAGTGAAAAGTGAAAGTGAAGTCGCTCAGTCATGTCCGACCCTTAGCGACCCCATGGACTGCAGCCTACCAGACTCCTCCATCCATGGGATTTTCTAGGCAAGAGTACTGGAGTGGCTTACTAAGCACTTAAAATGTGACTGGCCTGAATTGACATGTGCTGTAAATAGAAAGTACCCAGTGGTTTTTTTTTTTTAAGATTTTCTATGAAAAGTCAGTATAAAATGGCTCAGAAATAATTTCTTAATTATTTGTTAAAATGGTAACATTTTGAGTATATTGGGTTAAGTAAAATACATTATTAAAATTCGTTTCACCTGGTTTTGGCTTTTTGGGGGGGGGATTTTTTGTTTTGGGTTTTTTTGTTTTGGTTTGGTTTTGGGGGGATTTCTGTTGTTGTTATTTTGCTTTTCTCATGTGGTTACTAGGAAATTTGAAATTACAAATGTAGTTCCCTTTGGTGGCTGATTCTGTGTTTCCATCAGACAGTGCTGGTCCAGAGTCTGTAGTCCTTTATGTTCTGAAGAATGCTACCTTGCAGTGGCACCAGAGTTCTATGAATTTGGCATAGGCAGATGCATGGTTGTCATGAATAAAATTGCTTCTCTGGGAAAGTATGTTCTGAATGCAAACACTTGACTAGAAGCAGTGCACAGAACACAAGCCACCAGCAGCCTGGGACTGCATGTGTCACTTACTAGAGAGAAGGTCGTCTATTTGTCTATCAGCAAATAGCTGTCATTGTTTTGCCTGACATGAATTGCCTGGGCCATGTTTCAAAGTGTGTCCTTTTCTGTTTCCCCAGGCAGCGCTGGTTGTGAAAACTTAAAATTATATTCTTTCTTATGTTGTCACCTAGATACGGGATGACAATAAAAGACAACACCCCTGCCTTGTTGAGTTTTCAAAGCTGCCTGAAACTGAGAAGAATTATAACCTACAAATGTCAACTGAAACCTTAAAGTGAGTGTTTAATTGAATTGAATTTGGATTAAACAGTGAGTAGATGATTTAATGCCTTATAACTAATCTACAAACCTGTTGTTTCTTGCTCAAAAACATTATGCAGTCTGACAAATTAGCAGGAATGGGGATTATTCATGCAACAAAAGGGTTTAGCATAGTGAATAATACATCCACTGTTGTTATTTAGCATATATAGTTCTTTAGAGACCATTTGCTATTTGCCAGGGACAAGGAAAATGTAGGCAGAAAAAAGGAAGAGAAACTTGCAAAAGACTGATTGCCTCTTTTGTTGTTTAGTTGCTAAGTCATATCCAGCTCTGAGATCCCATGGACCATAGCCCGCCACGCTCCTCTGTCCATGGGATTTCCCAGGCAAGAATACTGGAGTGGGCTGCCTTTTCCTTCTCGAGGGGAATTGCCTCTTTTAGTTCATGTATCATTAAGAAAAGAAGATAAGATACATAGTAGGTTCTAGGTCATATTGAAATTGAACAACTTAACCTAAGTCTGTTCTCTCACCAACAAAATGAGGATAGTAACAGTTCTTATCTCTTCATAATTGTTTTAATGGTTAAATGAGATTCTGAATATTAAAAAAAAAGGATACAGCATTTCTAAAAATCAATGGGAAAACATAGTTTAATTAACTAACATTCAACTTAAAAATAACTTTTAGCTTGTCTATGATCCCACCCACAGTTTAAACATTGATTCAGATCTTCACTATTTTTTTTAGCCCAAGTTTATGTCTCCCTTCTTGAATTCCCTTTGTACCTGTTACCTGTGCTCTCTGCCTAGTATTTCTCTGTTTGCTCCTTGTCACTATGGGACTTTTTAACCTTCAGGTTTGCTGGCATAGTGATGCTCTGTCAGGTGCCTTGTCTCACAGGAACCCATGTATAATGTCTTCCATCACAGTGACCCTCCTCAAGGATGGGGCTTTGGTACCTCATGTGCAGCACAGCTCAAGGCACTGTGTACAGGGAGTACCCAGGAAATGCTTGCTAACTTCTGGGTCCCATCTGTCCTCTGGAATCAGAGAATCAGGATACAATCCTAAGGCAGATTCATAAACTAGAAAAGGTCTCCCAGAATGAGCAGACTTTTTGTTGCATTCTTATTCTATGCATTCAGGAGTTGGCAAACTAAGATCCACAAGCTTATCTAACCAGCCACCTATTTTGGTTTAAAAAAAAAATGTTTATTGTAACAAAGGCAGGCTCTTCATATTGTCTTGCATCTTGTCTATGACTGTTTTCCCTCTGCAGTGGCAGGGGTAAGTAACGGTAACAGAGGCCTAACGACCACAAAGGCTACAGCATTTCCTATCTTACCTGTAAGAAAAAGTTTGGCAACCTCTGGTCTAAATGAGTGAATATAGTCTGCTTTTATCACTTCTGATGGAGGTTGGGGCTTTCACGTCCTCTGCCTTGCCATTGACCTTTGTTTTCTCTGTCCACTACATCACAGAACTCTCCTGGCCCTGGGGTGCCACATTGCTCACGTTAACCCAGCTGCTGAGGACGATCTCAAGAAGGTCAAATTGCCCAAAAAGTAGGTGATCTTTTAATGGTTGGGAACTTTAATGCTTCAGTCTTAATATTTAAACTGGGAGGACAGGAGGTCCACACACAGAGGCAGGGAACTGCCCCAGATACTTCCAGAACCAGGTCAGGCAGTTCCTCCAGGAGTCTAGACTGTACTCATATCCCAAGCAGAAACCGGCTGAAGTACAGGGTTTCCAGGCTTCCTCTCTTTTTACTCCTTCTGCCTGGACCCACACTACTATCTACTATTGTTAGTTTTGAGCCAGAAGATGCGGCACTCAGAAGGATAAGCTGTCATGGTCTATAAGAATAGCAACTGGCATGAGAACTTGAATATGGTCGGTAGCCACAGCAAAGATTCGCTCCTCTGGCATCGGGCCAGCCTTGTGAATCTCGTAGAAATGGGCCTCCCTGCCAAGATTTAATTTGGCCCCTAAATCTGGATGTCTCCTTCTCTCCCTCTCCTCTGTACATTCACTCGTCGTATGTTCTCACACTCTCAGATATGGGCTTGCTGGCACGTCCCCTGGCTCGCTTGCTCACTCACACGTGTGCCAGCCTTGGGGGCACATGCATTCACACCCAGGTGTTGTCATGACTTAAGAGCCAAGGCGTTGCCAGCTCTAATCGAAGGCTTATCTTCCCCTTCCTCCCTGTGAAACCCCAGGCTGCCAAGCTCCACTCTCAGAGGCAGCTCCTAGTGCCAAGAGCTACACGTTTGAGAGGCAGCAGCTGGAGGGGTGGCTGGGTTCAGAGCTCAGTGATCAACACATGGTGACCTTACCCAAGGTCAGGCATCCCTAGAAGGCAGATGAGGGACAATATCATGCCTACAGTAGACCTTGCATCTCCTACTGCTCTGAGGTTCTTGGGTAGAGTAGCCCTGGTCTGCAAGTCATCATGTTTAGGTTCTGGCCCTGATCTGAGCAGTCAATGGTCTTGGGGTTGTGAGTGCCTCTGGACTCACATTCCCACAAGACTATGGTCAGTTGCTCTCCTGTGTCACTCCACATGGACCCTGCTTCTCTCCGTTCACACGATCCATCTCCCTGGGCTCCTGCTGAGCTTTTCCCATCCTCACATTACGTAGCAAGTTACAGACAATTGTGGCTGTGATTCTTGGATTGGACAGCAAACCATGAAGGTCATTTCAAGCTCACAAACTCTCTAATGCTATGATTTTTTTCTTTTAATTCTCAAAGTGAAGGTTTAGTTTTCTAAAACAGCAATCATATTCTGCTGCTTTATAAGAAATCATTTGGCTCAAGGTCGCGTCCTTGCTCAGTGTGTCATAACCTTTGTGTTTGTGAAGTGAGGCAAAGGATATTTGGGTGATGCTGAATTAAACTGAGTGTGCCCTTGGTTTTCAGGGCACAGAGTAGTTTTCCGAGAAATAAGGATGTGTTTGCACAGACCATCCATTTTCTCCACTAGTCACCTCTGATCTGTAACACACATTGGCAAAAAATAGATGATGAATTAAGGGCTGCATCTAAAGACTTGAAATCAAACTGAGCTATCCATTCTGCCAAGGGGAGAACCTGTGCTTGCATGCTCAGTTGCTGAGTCATGTCCAACTCTTTGTGATCCCATGGACTGTAGCCCGCCAAGTTCCTCTGTCCACAGGATTCTCCAGGTAAGAATACTGGAGTGGATTGCCTGACCCAGGGACTGAACCCTTGTCTCCTGGATTGCAGGCGGATTCTTTGCCACTGAGCCATGTGGAAAACACATAGAACCTGTGACTGTAGCCTTATCTTTCTATGACCCTGTGCTATTGGTCAAAAATCCGAAATGGGGGAGATTTACAGTTCTGTTCAAAATATATATTTTGCATTTACTTGTAGCTACATGATGTCCAATGGCTATAAGCCAGCCCCTTTGGATTTGTCTGATGTGAAGCTGTTACCTCCTCAAGAAATTTTAGTGGATAAACTTGCAGAAAATGCACACAATGTCTGGGCAAAAGACAGAATAAAACAAGGATGGACCTATGGCATTCAACAGGTGAGAGGTGCTGGGTCAGGCCTGATGGAGAAGCCAGGAGATGTGATCATCTATCAAAAAGGCATTTTGCTTTGGTGGGTATTAGATTGGAAGATGGAGGCTGCCTTTGCAGTCTGTTGCTCATCCCTTAGCACATTCGTTATTGATAGAATCATGGGGCTGAATGGAGTTCACAATGGTCATGCTGACATTAACTCCAGCAGTGCATAGGCTTACGCTTCATTTGTTAGTCCGATACACTTGTGATCAGGTTGCCTTGTGTATATTGCCTCTGGCTGCTTCTTCTCTTATTCCCTGTCTTGCTGCTTTTCCCATGGAAAGCTGAGCTTTCACGCACTCTCCAAGGCCAATATAAGGCTCACACGAATCAACATCATAGCTCAGCAGTATTTTTGGAGTGGTCCCAAGTATGTACCACTGAAGGGGAAACTAGCCCAGGAGAGGGGCAGACCAGCCCAATGATAAGCCTGTGTCCCGTTACTTCAGTCCACGGAGCCAGAATTCCCAGTCAGAGTTCTTGGCTCATCCAAAGGCAGCATGAGAGCCCAGCAAGAAGGTAGGTGGAGTTTAGAACCATGATTCATCCCTAAACCACCTGGTGCACCTCTCGCTCTGAAATAAGCCCCTCATCTCAGTAAGGCTCAGGATCAGGGAGGTTCACAGATAGCTGTGTTCACACGTGCTCATTCATTCCTGAACCTCTCAACCTGCACATGTCTGGAACCAAGAAGATGATAACTAGGTAACCGTGGCAGGGAAGGGAGTGGGGAATTCAAAACAGCGTGTCAGATTATGATGACTTATCACTGCCATTGTCATTGTCATCTTCTTAGTCCCCACTAAGGACCGGAGAAGGACTCTCATACAAATATGTGCTATTATAGTGCAACAGCCCCACTGTGGCTCTGCCACCTTTTCAAATGTTTCTCTGTGAGCAGAGATGCCTCTCTGTGAAGAATCTGTTGTGAGGAGGCCATAACAGTTTAAATCATGCATGATCTTTCATAGGGGAATAGTTAAGCAAACCCCCATCTGCCTCGCCTTGGGAATGGAGGATTCTAACTAATTTCATGACACTTCATTTTAGTCACAGGCTGGCATTATTAAAATGTGATTTTTACTGCTGGCTTTGAATGTTAGTACAAATTTTCCATTTATACTCATTTAATCCTGAAGTGGCAAATATGTTCATTGGTAAATATCAAGGCACTGGGAGAAGAGCTGGCAGACTCACATGAAACCAGGACTGTTGCTGGGAATATGTGAGTGGGACAGGCTCTTTGTAAAGATGAAATGCATTTTCTTAGATTCTCTTTTCTTTGGCTTCACGTAGGATTTAAAGAACAAAAGAAATCCACGTTTGGTGCCATATTCATTACTGGATGAGCGTACCAAGAAGTCAAACAGGGACAGCCTTCGTGAAGCTGTCCGGACGTTTGTTGGTTATGGCTATAACATTGAGCCATCAGACCAAGAGCTAGGTAATGCATGCAGATTGTTCATTCTCGCTCCAGTTTGCTAAACACATCTTCTTCTGGAGGAAAACTGATGTTCAACAGGTCTAATTTGCACTGTTAGAAATACTGTTGGTGCTAAAGAATATTAAAAACAATGGTGAATTTTAGGAAGTAGGGGGGTGGAGGGAGAACCATATTGATCATAGAGCTGTGTTCCATTGACCAGATATTTCTGTAATGGGCACATCTATGACCCAGATAGGGAATAAGTTATCCTCCAGCACATCTGAGCTTTTCAGGATAGTTGGTCCCAAAACCAAGTTAACCATTATTTCTCTAATCTTCCCAACATGAATATCATCTCACTTTGGGGCAGGTAATGTCATCTCTCAACTGAATTCTATCACTGATTAAAATCACCACCTTACAAGTATTTAACATGTCACTGCCACCTCATACCCCAAGTTATACCATAGGCACGTGGGGCAGTAAAAAGTGGTTAAGGGGGTGGATTTGGAGTAAGAGAGTTCAGATCTTGGCTCTCCTCGGTTTATTGGTTGTATGACCTTGAACAAGTGAACCTCTCTGAGCCTGTTTCGTCATTGGCAAAATAAAGACAATAACACTGATTTCACAGGATTATTGGGAGGAAACACTGAGATTTACTTTCTACCGCAGAGCACTCACACAGTGAATGGTAGTTTGTGTTTTTATGACATGATGATGATAACGATGATTCTTTTATGAACAAAATGTTGTATTGACTAGCAAGAGATCTGCCATCAGCCTTTGTTGTTGAACATCCTTTGAGGAGTCCTCCCTAAATATTAAAAGCGTGTGTTCTCTCTCCCCCTCCGCAATCTCTTCTCCCTTTCCTTCTTGATAGCTGACCCAGCTGTGGAGAAAGTCAGCATAGACAAGATCCGCTTTTTCCGGGTAGAGCGCTCTTATGCCGTGAGATCTGGAAAGTGGTATTTCGAGTTTGAGGTGGTGACTGGAGGCGACATGCGTGTTGGCTGGGCCCGGCCAGGCTGCCGACCTGACATTGAGCTGGGGGCAGATGACCAAGCCTTTGTGTTTGAAGGCAGCAGGGTGAGTCTGGCTGGTGTTCACCACTCGTCAGTCTAGGTTTTTCTGCTCCAAACCATTCTCCAGAAGTGAGAAGTGCTGAGTATCTGGACCTCTGGCTTCAAAAGGGAGGAGCCACCACATGGACTCATTTAGACCATAGTACACTCATCACCTAGTGTTTGTCCCTTTGCTCTAGGGCAAAGGGGAGGGCTTGTACACTCTAGACCTTTCTGTAATCACCTCCATATCTGCCTTGCCTCTGAACCCACAGCCCCCTCGACAGGGGAAGCTTACAGAACACTGTGCAGCCAAGCATGTGGGGCAATCTTGCCACTTTGTCTTAGGGGGAGTCCAGCTCATTTACATAGCTGACTAGGTATTGGGAGACTTGGGCCACCTTTTCTGATGAGCCTTGTATACCTTGGTTTCCCACATCTGTAGATAGATCACTTATCCCTGAGCACTGTCCTTGGTAGAAAGGGAAGTATCTTGTGGAAACCAGGCACCACTGCCCATTAGGAGAAATTACTCATGGGGTCACTTCTCCAGCAGCACAGGGACCTCTAGGACCTCCATTTTTCTAATCCCTGGGCTCTTGTCTTCTAGGGCCAGCGTTGGCATCAAGGGAGTGGGTATTTCGGACGGACCTGGCAGCCAGGAGATGTGGTTGGATGTATGATTAACCTGGATGATGCTTCAATGATCTTCACGCTGAATGGGGAGCTGTTGATCACCAATAAAGGCTCTGAACTTGCCTTTGCTGACTACGAGATTGACAATGGTAAATCCATCAACCTCCCCACCCCTTTCTGTGTCCACAAGATGAAGGGAACTCCAGGGAGCGGGGTGAGACCTTCTTCCTCCTCACTCATGGCACACTGACCTTTGCAGATCTAAAGCCCTGGGGTGAAGACAGCTCTTATACAATCATTTTTGAAGAATCAAGGCAAATAATAGTTGATATATGCAGCATAAATGTAAGTCTAAACTTCCAGAGAGATTGACCAAGGAAAGCGTTAGTTGCTCAGTTGTGTCCACCTCTTTGCAAACCCATGAACTGTAGCCCACCAGGCTCCTCTGTCCATGGGGTTCTCCAGGCAAGAATATTGGAGTGGGTTGCCATTTTCTTTTCCAGGGGATATTCCTGACCTAGGGATTGAAGGCCGGTTTCCTGCACTGCAGGAACTCTTTACCATCTCAGCCAGATATAGGCACAGAATGAGCAAGGCGCTCCCCTTTAATTCCCTGCCTTGTGCCTTGGCATGGTAATGTTCCCCAGGTTTCTCAGGATCACAAAGGAAGTACTAATTGCATGTGCACTGATGTCCCTGGCAGGAGAGAAAAGTCAATGAATTAGAATTATCCTTTTATTCTGATTTGAATTGTCATTGTGAATGTTGGTATAATTGAACTTAATGTTTTGATGAGAATCACTGAAACATGGAAGTTGACTTAGCTGCTCTTTGAATAGAATTGATTCTGAAACTCAAACATGCTGTGAAACCCAAGCACAGTTGCACATGTTAATGGCCGGGAATAGACTACAGTCAGGTTGGTGCTTCCAGCTACACAAAGGGGCAATAGGTGCTTCTTATTTCTTGTCTGCAGAACTCCCTTATGTACACGAGGCTGCTGGCACCAGGAGTAGGAACACTGGACTGTGAGTCAGCTGGCTTGCTCCTAACAAGCTGTGGGCTCCCAGAAAGGCTTGGCTTGACTCCTCTGGGCTTTGCCTCCTCCATCTGTACCAGGAAACAGGATGATAGACCATATAAATGCCAACACCCTCCTCAGATGTAATACTCTGTGGCAGTGACTTAATACCCACTGTGATCACACCTCTGTTCTTGGTGCTGTGGCACAGAGGAGGAGGCGGCAGGGAGGCTGGGAGGAGAAGAGGCTGCTCCAGGGCAGGAGACCTGGGCTCCCTTCCTGCCTCTGTCCTTCCCCTCCTGTGACATCTCGGGTTGACTTCATTTACCCTCTTTGTGCCTCCTTTCCCCGTCTGTAAATGATTAGGGTTCTGGGTAGCTCTAAATTTCTGGCACTTTACAAAAAGAGACAGTCTCCTCTCCCTGGATCAAATGTTAAAAAAGATAAAATTGCAGAGGCAAGAGGAGCAGAAATAAATGAGTATATAATTGGGGCTTCCCAGGTGGTGCTAGTGGTAAGAACCCACCTATGAGTGCAGGAGACATAAGAGACACAGGTTCGATTTATGGGTTAGGAAGATCCCCTGGAGTAGGGCATGGCAACCCATTCCAGTATTCTTGCCTGGAGAACTCCATGGACAGAAAAGCCTGGCTGGCTATGGACCATAGGGTTGCAAAGAGTCGGACACAATGGAAGAGACTTAGCATGCATGCATATTTTTAGTACATATGAAATATTCTTTATTTACAATGTGTTTTAGCTTTATAAATCATTTTAACACTTTGTACAGTGTTATTATCTGCAACATGCATATCAACTGGACCTTAAAAGAGCTTTAAAGATTTTTCTAAGAGCCATATATTTGGGATAATAGAAAAGCTGCAAGTCAGTGTATTTTCTTAGAAAGACAGGATGACTGAAGCAATATGGGGTCATGTTTTAATGCCTTCTAAAAAGGTTTAAAATCCGAGTTTTAAAGAATATATTTTTGGAAACAACTGGGAAAGAAGTTGCTAGCAGAAAGAATGGCCTGTGTACTGGTTCTGAGGCAAAGGGGGGAAAACATGTTGATGACATGAGGGCATTGGAGATGAGCACCCTCTGTCACTGCTCTTTGGAAACAGGTATTCACCAAGCACCCAGCACAGGCAGTGCTCTCTTCACGTTGTTATTGTTGAGTCACTAAGTCGTGTCCGACTCTTTGAGACCTCATGGACTGCAGCACGCCAGACTCCTCTCTCCTCCATTATCTCCCCGAGTTTGCTCAGACTCACGTCCATTGAATCCGTGATACCATCCAACCATCTCATTCATCCTCTGTCGTCCCCTCTCCTGCCTCAATCTTCCCCAGCATCAGGGTCTTTTCCACTGAGTCAGCTCTTTACATCAGGTGGCCAAAGTGTTGGAGCTCCAGCTTCAGCATCAGTCCTTCCAGTGAATAGCTAGGGTTGATTTCTTTTAGGATCGACTGCTTTGATCTCCTTGCAGTCCAAGGGTCTCTCAAGAGTCTTCTCTAGCACTACAATTTGAAAACATCAGTTCTTCGGCACTCACTCTTCTTTATGGTCAAACTCACACATCCTTACATGACTACTGGAAAAACCATAGCTTTGACTATTTGGATCTTTTTGACTATTTGGGCTTCCCTGGTGGCTCAGAGGTTAAAGCGTCTGCCCCCAATGCGGGAGACCCGGGTTCGATCCCTGGGTCGGGAAGATCCCCTGGAGAAGGAAACAGTAACCCACTCCAGTATTCTTGCCTGGAGAATCCCATGGACGAAGAAGCCTGGTAGGCTGCAGTCCACGGGGTCGCATAGAGTCGGACACGACTGAGCGATGGAACGGACAGACAGAGTCATCAAAGTGATGTCTCTGCTTCTTAATATGCTGTCTAGGTTTGTCATAGCTTCCATTCAAGAAGCAAGTGTCTTTTAATTTCATGGTTGCAGTCACCATTTGCTGTGATTTTGGAGTCCAAGAAAATAAAATCTGTCACTACTTCCACTTTTTCCTCTTCTATTTGCCATGAAGTGATGGGAATTTTTTTAATGTTGAGCCAGTTTTTTTCACTCTCCTCTTTCACCGTCATTAGGAGGTTCTTTAGTTCCCTTTCACTTTCTGCCATTAGACTGGTAACATCTGCATATCTGAGGCGATCTTCAGTGAGGCTGGAGAAAAACAAAGAACTAGGTAATTTAGGCTCATCCCCAAGGAAAGGAGCTTCCTGGAGTAGGCAGAGTCCAAAGTCCAGTGACCCTGTGGATTTGGGGAGCTTACTTGTCTATAAGACTTTGGCTCAACATAAGGAAGAGAAAAAGATCTTGTCAGTGTTCAGAGTTCTAAGAACTCCATGAGGTCTAAAGCCTTGATACTCAAAAGTGTGATCTGCTTGTTATAAATGCAGGGTCTCAGACCCCACGCCAGTCCTACTGATTCAGAAATTGCATTCAGACAAGATACTCTGACAGCTCTCATGCACTTTGAAGTATAAGAAGCAGTGGTCTAAAGTATACACAAATCTAAACAGTAGCAAAATGAAGGAGTTAATTTTCTAGTTCAAAAAATAAATAAAATGAAAATACAGAAAGGTAACTACCAATACAAAACAATAGGTCAGAAATGGCAGTTGACCAATACAGGATGAAAATTCTAGAAGACTGGAATTGGAACAGAAAGTTAAATGAAGAATATGAGCTATCTCAGCAACAACAGACAAACTTTTAACTCTAAGAAGGGTCTTCTTCTCGGGGGCGGGGGATGTAAATAGAGTAAGAGAGAGGAATCAGGAAACTGCAGAGAAGAATGATGATAGCATTTGGACGATTGTGTATGGAATTTATAGAAGACAAAGCTGGAAAGAATGATAAGTTACAGATTATAGCCGTGAATACCAAGATTTGGTCTTTTTATTCAGGAAACTGTATTGTCTAATCTGGGCCCACTCTTCTTGGACTCCACTCCCTATGACATGGGGGGCTGTCCTAGGGTTTGAGCAGAAGAATATTATAAAGAAAGGGGATGCTTTAGAAGAACTCTGCTTTTAGAGATCGTCTGTGCTGTAATGAAAGAGATGCCTAATCGACCCTTTGTATAGAGAGACATGATTTGACCTTCAGAATAACAAAGTCTATTATTAGGATTCTGTTTTATAATAGAATTGTGCTGTATTATGTTAACACATTGTACTGTAGCATTGCACTGCACTTTAATAACACGGAGACAAGATAATTGGGAGGCCTTTTCAGTTCTGTGATGGCTCAGGAGTCAGAGGAAGGGCAATTGAAAGGGAGTCTGCCTGCAATTCTTTGACAACAATAACCCAGAGGCTTAGAATAACCATAGAGCAGCTCTTTAAACATAGAGCATGTCCTCATAAAGGGGAAAGAGGCAGCAATTCTTGCCTTGAGCTGTTAGGAAAACCATCTGTTGAATATAAAACATTGTGTGCATTACAGCCCCTCAGAAAACAAAATCCCCTGTTTGTGTGTGTGTTCTGGTCGCCAACATCCCAGCCTTGGTTTTCAGGCCATTTTACCTGCTGCAGTAAGTTTTTTCAGTCCTTTGGGGGAAGGAATGGGAGCAGACACTACAATTCGTGGGCTGATTTTTTTCCTCTGGGTGATTTGTAAGCTGTCATCCCTATCCTCGTCTGCATCATAGATGACATATTCTTATCGGCTTCGTTTTCCTAATCTTTGTTCTCTGCTGTGTTCCCTGGCCTGCACCCTCACAGCTCTCAATGTTGTCACCAAAAGACATCTGGAAGCTCAGAAGCTCTCACAGAAAAACCTTTGCTATTAGTCTTCCCTTTCATCCCATTTAAAGGAAAGGAAGATAAAATTCTGAACACCATTCTGGACCTCAGAACATGATGTCTAAAAGAGTTTAACTTAGAGCTGGTCTCCCTTGCTGCTGCTGCTCCCAGACACCCCCTGGGCACACCCTGCTTCGCTACAGCTTCAGCATCTGCAGGGACAGCCTCCCAAGCTCTCCCTCTGTCGGCCTGTCAGGGCTTAACAGATCCCCCAGCTCTGGCTCTACCAGCAGCCCTTCCACAGGCAGCAGATGAAACTTTCTCGCAGGCAGAGTCACTGTTGTCTATGCACAAACACGCTGGCACCTTAAGCCCCCCGTCATTCCATAAGGGGGTACTGTGCTTCAGGAAGTGGCTGTGGTGGGGAAACGCAGCCTCTTGTTCCCTGTGTTTTCTACAGAGCAAAGAGTCAGACACGACTGAGCGACTGAACTGAACTGAACTGTGACAATCTCAGGGCTGTCCCTGAACTCTATCTTTGTGAGGCTTAGAAAATTAAAATTAATGGATAAAACATGAACTGCTGGATGGAGACTCTGAGAAACACCACAGGAATGGTCTGAGCAGCCGTCTCACCACTTCTCCCAATGATCTCAGTTTTTCCACTACTGGGAAGTGATTGGCTCTCAGTAAATTTCTTCAGTTTGACATGGATTTTAAAAAGGATCCATGGTTGGGGTGGTCTAGAGAACTGGTTTCTTTCCAAGCTCCTGAATTATAAAAAGATGACCTCCTGGGGGTCCCTCTTTTAATCACACAACCCTATGAGGCCTTGTGATACAAAGTTTATCAGAATCTGGGGTCCTCTGCAGCATTTAAATGAATATGTTCTTGACATTCCTCTCCTCAAATAGGGATTTTATGTACATCTAGGTTCCAAATAATGCCATTTGCAAATTTCCTCCTCAGACCTCTTCAGTGACGTCAGCATAATTGCATCTACTAGTCTGCATGTCGGGATGGAGTATCGTTTTTCACCTTTATTTTTCCATCTTGTTACATCTCCTGTCTCATTTGAGCTGGGAGTTATAGCTGAATTGTGTACAAAGTGTGGATCCTTGTGTGTAGGTGACATTGTTCACGGTGATGCCACATGGCCTTACCAAGTGGATCTGTCCATCCAGATAAGACCAAACCAACTCCAGGGAGCCATGTGGCCACTTGTGACAGGCAGCCCTTCTCCTCCTGGGGGCCTGGAGTGCTTTGTGGTCGAAGATGTCTAGCTGCCTGACCTAGAGGCAAACTAGTCAGCTCTATGACACTTAGGAAAATCACCCAAAAAGTGAAGGAAGAGTTCATCACAAAGCCAGTCACTAGAGATGAGAGTTAGAAAGCAGGCATCCAGGCCTCAGTCCCCACTGCTCACTCTGGACTGCCCCTCTGGGTCTTGTTCACATGCTGGCCCAGCATGCACTGCAGGAGACAGTCCTTTGAGCAAGTTACTCAACTTGTTAGGCCTCAGTTTCCTCACTGTAAGACAGTCACAATAATATATCTGTAGAGTGCTAAGACCAGGGCCTGACACCTAGAAGATACTTGATAAATATTAGCTGGTGTGGTTTATCATCATTGTCCCTCCCTCGTTTCTCTATCAAGCAGAGTCCCCGAGTTGCATGAAGTTGTAATACCTCAAGTAAGGAAGTTGTGGAGAAGGAGTGATCCTTAGCTGGAGCCTCTCTGCCAGGTGGAGGGAGCTGATCCAGTTTCAAAGTATTCCTCCCCAGGAGAAAGTGCTGGTGCCTTTGAGGGTGTCGCTTTGCTCTCAGTCCTTTCTGGGGTTTCGCTTTTTTGATGCAAGCCTGGGATTTAGGTTCTTGTCTGCCACTGTACAGAGTTGACCCGCTGTGCGCACTTAGCTCCCAGGAGGTCCCTGATACTCCTTCCCGTTGCTTTGACATACCCGACTTTTGCTGTTGCTGAGGAGACTGTTTTCAGGTAGTGTTCAGCTCGCCCTATAGAGATGGCTTCTGCCCCAGAGGGCCAGTGCTCTGCTCTGTAATGAGGGCAGCCCTCTGCCCCAGGACATGACTGTTGTTTAAATCTGGGGCATTCACCCCCTGTAACCTTCCCCCCTTCTCTTGCCCACTGACTGGCAGCTGGTCTGTGACTCAGAGGGACAGCAAAGTACTGTCCCCTCTGCTGATGTCTTGGGAACAATGAGGAGACCAAGTTCCTTAGATAAAGGGCTTTGTGCAAATATGATCTTTTTTCCTTTCTGCGTGCATCTTACGTTGTCAGGGTGTCTGTAATTAGGGAGTCACTGATGTGACCTGAAGTTATTCAGAAGTCCTCATGTTTTGAGTCTGCTGCTTACTTATACTATCATTCAAGTTATTTGAAAAGAAAGGGAAAGAGTGGCTTTCTTTTTTTTAATTGATTTTATTGAAGTACACTTGATTTATAATATTGTGTTAATTTCTCTTGCACAGCAAAGTGGTTACGTTTTATACACACACATACATACTATATGTGTATGTATATATATATATGCATTTTATATTATTTTCCATTATCATTTATAACAGGATATCAAATAAAGTTCCCTGTGCTATACAGTATGACCTTGTTGTCAATCCATTCTGTATATAATAGTTTGCATTTGCTAACCCCAAACTTCTAAGCATCCCTCCTCACCCCACCTCCCCCTTGGCAACTGCAAATTTGTTCCATATGTCTATGAATCTGTTTCTGTAGATAAGTTCATTTATGTCATATTTTAGATTCCATATATAAGTGATATCCTATGGTATTTGTCTTTCTCTGACTTACTTCACTCAGTATGATAATCTCTAGGTCCATCCATGTTGCTGCAAATGGCAGTATTTCATCCTTTTTATGGCTGAGTAGTATTCCACTGTATATATGGACTGCATCTTCTTTATCCATTCATTTATCAATGGCCATTTAGGTTGCTTCCGAGTCTTGGCTATTGTAAATAGTGCTGCTTTGAGTATAAGGGCACAAAAATCTTTTTAAATTATAATTTTGTCCTGATATATGCCTGGGATTGGGATGGCTGGATCATATGGAACTCTACTTTTAGTTTTTTGAGAAACCTCCGTACTGTTCTCCATAATAGCTACACCAACTTACATTCCCCACCAAGTGTCAGAGAGTTCCTTTTTCTCCGCTTCCAAGAGACTTTCTTAAGATGTCATGTCTCTGCTCACATCAGGGATGGAATGCTTCAAAATCAGCTCTTCCTGATAAAGCTACTCTAATGGTACTTGTCCAGGTTGGAAACAAAAGTACTGTCTTGCAAGTGGGTCTGTCTTACCACACACCATTCACTGTCCCACATTCCACTTGTCATCCTCATTTCTCTAAGCCCCTGGCAACCAGGATGATTTCTTTTCCTCCCTTCACATCTCACAGCATAAAGCAGAGCCCTGTGTCCCAGTAAGCACCCCAAAATTGTGCCAACAAGTAGTCCTTATTCCATACTAGTGTCATATCTTCAAAGCTTCCTTACTTATAAAAATCTCTGTCTATAGAAGGGGGTAGTTTCATCTATTATAGTCTCAAAGGCTATGAAGCATAGTCTCAGAAGCATAGCAGTGCTCAGGAAGGTCCATGAATCTGATCGACCAGACCATCCACCTTCCCGAGGGATGGGGCCACCACCAGTGGTCCTGGGTGGAGGCTTTTTGTACACATTACCTTCATTGCTAGGATTTCATTATAGCTCTCTTACTTAGAAATAGTGTTAAACATTATCACATAGTATCCAAGTGAGTTCATAGTTTCTGAAAACGATGAACTCAGCTTGGGAGGGATTTATCTTTCACTTATGTGACTTATTTACATAGAAACTTTGTGATTTAGTAACAGTATATACACACTGACTTTAGGACGAGTGAATTTTGGCGTTGGTCTCTATGCTTGACTTACTGTTGAACATAAATTCTCCCAAAATTGACCTTTAAATGTCCCTCACATAAATACTCCTTCGTTAGGAGTGACACGATTTTCTTTATGGGGGGCTCCAAGCCCTGGTTTAGCCTCCAGCCTTTGAGCCCTTCGTCCTTTTCCGAGCAGTCTGCAGCCTCAGCTGCCCTCCAGCTGCCTGCCTCATGTCTTCCCAGGTCTGGGATAATTAGTGTTTTCCCAACTCTGCTGATTTGTTGGTCCACAATTATGGTTCATAAATAGCCCACAAACAAGAACACTAAGCGATCTGAACTTCTGCTTTGGGTCTGTTCTGCATGGCAATGCTTTCTTTAATATGACGAGGACACAGAAAATAGCTTGAAGAGACAATAACTGTAGGAGCGAACAGTTTTCTACAGCTCCTGCTTGAAAATCTCACTTTCCTACTTAGGAGGGGACTGTAACGGTAGACTGGGAGGATGGGGTTTGTAAGATGTAATTTGTAAACAAGCAATCATAGTGCTAGCATCCAAAACTTCTTAGCGTACTCTCAAATGACAAGAGCCACTGTACCTCCCATTTCACTGGAGAAGATGCTGGGACCTAGAGAAATTTGGCAGTTTACATCAAGTCATTCTCTGGGCTTCTTGCACTGTTTCATTTAGGGCAAAATTTAAAATTACCCAGGGTTTAAGATATGGAAGCAATCTAAGTGCCTATAAACAGATGAATGATTAAAAGATGATGTGTCTGTATATGTATATACATATGTATGTATATATCTGTGTCCACACACACACACGAATATTAGTTAGCCGTAAAAAAAGAATGAAATTCTGCTATTTGCAGCACCATGGGTGGATCCAGAGGGTATTATGTTTAGTGAAATAAGTCTGACAAAGGCAAATGCTGCATGTTATCACTTATGCTCTATGCTATCACTTATGTGTGAAGTTAAAAAAAAACAACTGAATATATATAACAAAGCAGAAAGAGACTCACAGATACAAAGAACAAACTAGTGATAAACAGTGGGGAGAAGGTAGAGGGAAGGAGCAGATGGGGTATGAGATTAAGAGACACAAACTACCATGTATCAGAGAGATAAGCAACAAGAATAGATTGTACAGCACAGGGAAATATAGCCATTGCTTTGTAATAGCTTCAGATGGAATACAGCCTATTTAAATATTGATTCACTATGTTGTATACCTGAAACTAACATAATATTGTAAATCAACTATAACTCAATTGAAAAGAAAGTATATCTCCAGAGATAAATAACATAAAATTACCCAGGGCCTAATTGGTGCTAGTGATAAAGAACTTGCCTGCCAATGCAGGAGACAGATGTGGATTCAATCCCTGGGTTGGGAAAATCCCCTGCAGGAGGGCATGGCAACCCACTCCAGTATTCTTGCTTGAAGAATCCCATGGGCAGAGGAGCCTGGTGGGCTACAGTCCATGGGGTCACAAATAGTCGGGCATGACTGAAGTGACTTAGCACACAAGTAATATCAGTTTTAACTAAGACGTGAATAAAGAATTTCACTTTTTCTCTTATTGGTTTTACTTTTCCAGATGACATTTATTTACGTCTTGGCTGGACAATTATTTTTTCTGCCAATCATTTTGAACCAGACTCACTTGTCTTTCCCATATACCAAGGGTAGCCATCAACTCCATATGGCCTCCTGTTGTTGAGTATATGGGCCAGGAAGAAAGAAAAGGATGCTGTCCTATCTTTTCCACTGGGACTCAAAGCTGTGAAGGAAGCAAGGGTTCTGCTTCCTCCCAGCCTGCCAGGACAGTCCTGCCGGCTGACCGAGCTCTCTCACCACTCTGCAGGCTTTGTGCCCATCTGCTCTCTGGGGCTGTCTCAGATCGGCCGCATGAATCTTGGGATGGACGCCAGCACCTTCAAGTTTTATACCATGTGCGGCCTCCAAGAGGGCTTTGAGCCTTTTGCTGTCAACATGAATCGCGACGTGGCCATGTGGTTCAGCAAACGCCTCCCAACGTTTGTGAACGTGCCCAAGGATCATCCGCAGATAGAGGTATGCTACACGTACACATCGTGGGGGGCCCTGGCAGGGCAGGGGAACCCAGGCACTGAGCTCCCACTGATGCTCCTGTCACAGCTGGTGCTTGCCCAAGTCCACGCCCTGGCTGTCCCCAGTCACCTCCTTGCCAGACTCCAGAGCTGTCATTACAGGCACCTTAGTTGTGGCAGCTGAGTGGCATCTTACAAGGGGTAACCAACCACCTTGCAGATCCATATCCCCAAATCTTTGGGCCACTACATTCTCTCCAGATGTTGCTATAGTAGTATTAGAGCAAAACAGTATCTAGAGTCCTTAAATGTCATTTTCCTAAAATAATTCAATACCTGCACTTAAGATGATATGTCCCGGATATTGTTTTCCTCTACTCAGGACTTAATGCCTTTTAGGCTGTGTTTAATTCCTGCAGAACCACCTCCAGCTTTTTAGGTGGAGGTGCGGTAGTTGATTATGGTGCTTGTATGTTGTGTGGGGAGCAGAGAGGCAGAAAAGCCGAAGATTGTAAGGATCCTGATTTGGGTTCTGGTTCTTCATTTCCTTGCTCTGCATCACCCACACACACCACGATTTTTTCATGGTATCAGGGTGGGATGGGAGCTGATGGGATGTCAGACAGATCAATACCACTGAAGCGTTAGATTCAAGGGCTCGCTTACACCAGAATGTAAGTCTCCTTCAGTCACCTCCCAGGCTGAATTCAGCAAGCATCAGCTCCTCATCCTCCCCTTTCCCCCAAACCCTTAGATAGTAGAGACTTGAATTTCTCTGATTTCTACCTGATAGTTATTTTGGAAAGCTGGCTGATAAACATTTTGGAAGTCATGAGCCCTTTTGACAAACCAGTGGGCTCTAGAGACCCTCCACTTAGAAAAATATGCAGACCCCACAAACCTAGGTAAGCATGCTCATGGACCGCAGGATGGGAACTGTGCTCTAGAATGCAGGCAGAAGTGCTCGGATTGTAACAAAACCATCATTGTAAGTCTGCTCACTTCCTCTGCTCCCCATCCCACCCCCACACATACACTTCCAACATCCAGTTGTGATCTTTCCTCCTCCACTGCACTCCTTGAAGTGCTCACGCCCTGGAGCTGGGAATTTCCTCCTTTGTCGGGAGCCTCTGTCTGACTCAGGCTGCAACTGTGGTAAAGGCGGGAAATCCACCGGGTAGGAGACAGGGTCCTCTGAGGAAACTCTCACGTCACTTCTGGAGTCTTGGGCTTTCTGCGCCTTCTCCCTTAGATATTCTCATGCCCACTGACATGGGAAACCTATGGAAAGTTTCTCCTTTAGCCACTCGCCACCTTCCTAAAGGGTCAGCATCAGCAAGCACACTGCAACAGCCCTGCTTGCTGCCTGGTGCCCCTGACCTTGCAGAAAACCCAGTAGTTATGTTTTCAAATCCCTAATCTCCCCAGCCAGAGGTGGGTCTGTGATATTTTATTGGGCAGGGTCCATGTTAGGATAAGTGTAATGGTTGGGTTACCACTCATGACAACCTTTGCAGTTCGCAGAAAGCCTTACGTAGGTAGTCAGTGAGGGAAGAGAGGGTGGGCGGGAGTCAGGCTGTGTCAGGTGAGGATGGTGGCATTTCCAGGTTGTGAGGATCGACGGCACCATGGATACCCCTCCATGCCTCAAGGTGACCCACAAGACATTCGGCACCCAGAACAGCAGTGCCACCATGGTCTACTGCCGCCTGAGCGTGCCCGTCGAGTGCCACTCCTCCTTCAGTCACAGCCCCTGCCTGGACAGTGATGCTTTCCAGAAAAGGTGAGGAGGGGGTGGCTCCAGCTCTCAGAGGTGCTGCAAAACTGACTGTGTCTGCTTCTCACTGCACCGTGGCACAACTGGAGCCCGGTCTGTAGGGTTCCCTCTGCTTTCAGTCGGGAAAGAAGGATGTGTGCTCACACGTGTGTGTGCCCATGCATGTGTGTGTATGCGCACAGTGTATAATTAGGGGGCCAATCAAGCTTAATTACGTCACATCCAGTGGACATGTTTCTGCTCTTCTCAAGCTCTCTGAGTCCCTAGCCTCCCTGCAATCTGAAATTCCTATGTTTTGGAGGACAAAAGAATGTAAGTGCATGAGAGGATGCAATTGTTGTTGCCATTATGTGAAATTAGAAGCTTCTGTAGGCAAATACTACCTTCTCTGCATAACTATGGCCAATGTCCAACCCAGTAGCTATGTGACTCATGAGTAATGTGACTTCCTTCTGCCTGATTAGGAATATATTCCTTGCTATCTATCTTCCCTTCCATGTCTATTTTTAGTCGCTGATGTATGGCAAGAGTTTTACTAGCTACCAAGCTTTAAAGAAGCAAAGCTGTTTGAGAGAGCAGGATCATGTATCCCAGGGTATCCCTGCCTAAATTATTACCATCTCCCCAGCCTCCCCCTTTCCCTACCTTACATCTGGGCTGAGAGACAAGAGTTGAAAGGCATAGTCCTGCCTGCTGGTAGCAGGTTGCAGACGAAAAGTTCCAAGATCAGTAGGGATCACTCATATGTGGGAAACATCCAGCTTCCTAAACTTGTCTTCATCATTAAAGGTAGATCAATTGCCTGTCAGATTTGTGGGCTTCCTTATAGAGCTGAAGAACTAAAACATGGATTATCTTCCCCCCAGGAAACAGATGCAAGAAATACTCTCTCACACAACAACAGTAAGTAAATGTGCTCAATTATGGTTTTAATTATTTGATTCTTTGCCATGCCTGGTAATATGCCCCTTACAGCAAAGATCTGTCTAGAGATCCTCTTTAATTGCCAATTATTCTGCCTTTTAATATCCATCTTAATGCTTCCAGAACATATCTATGGCATCTCTCAAGTGGAGGAAAGAAAAACAGTTATTCAGTGCAAAACAGAACTCTACCTAGAGCCTCTAATTGGGCATCATTGTGTACTTGGTGCCTATTTGCCACCAGGGACCCAGCGCTGCCTTTCTGATTGAAAGGAACATCAGTTGAGGGGGAAAGGGGGGCTGTTAATTTAATCCTTTTGTTTGCTCTTTTATGTAAACTTCTGTGAATCAACTCTCCCATCTCTCTGAGCAGCGCCAGGAATGATGTTGAAAGCAGTCAAATGGAAAAAAGGAGCAGGGAGCCAGCCCAGAAGATGGAGGCTGCTTTTGGTTCTTTTTCTATAAACAGTGGTTAGAAAGCAATGCTTCCAAATTTCTTTCTTCCTTTGAGCTTTCCTGGTGGTTCGGTGGTAAAGATTCTGCCTCCCAATGCAGGAGATGCAGATCTAATCCCTGGGTCAGGAAGATCCGCTACAGAAGGAAATGGCTACTCACTCCAGTATTCTTGCCTAGGAAATCCCATGGACAGAGAAGCCTGGTGGGCTACAGGATGTGGGGTTGCAAAGAACCAGACACGACTTAGCAACTAAACAACTCATCTTTCTTTAGCACCTGACCAAAAAATAAAAAATAAAAACTCTTTGTAAGAAATGCATGTCACCCTTCAATAAAGTTATCCTGCAACCCGGTATTCATGGGTTAATTGTCAGGCATGAGATTCTTGCCTTGGCGTGTCACACACTTGCTATGTGCAGAGCGCTGCACTGAGTACACTGTGTCACCTTCCCCGTTAATTTCCACTGCAACCCTGGGAGATGAACCATCTCTTGCACTCCAAGGTACAGAAGACAAATGACTTGTCTAAGGTCACACAATGAATAGCTGCCAGGGCCGAGATTCCAGCACGGGTTGTGTCTGGCTGGCTCTTTTCTCTTCCGATCAAAAAATTGGCGATAACAACAAATATGAGGACTTCATTTGGAATAAGTGTGTTCAGTTTCATAAAGAAAATGGTGACGCAGTCACTTAACTCAGTGCTTCGGTTGCTATTACAACGTAGTGATAAACCTCACAAATTGTTACGGTGCCTAGCAAGAGTGGCTGTGGTTTTCAGCCCTGCCTGTCGCTGAGCCTAATGGCCATATGAAGCACATTTGGCCACGATGTGGGCTTTTTCTTTTGTAGCATCCTGTTTAAGACTTAAAAAAATATACCCCTGGACTTCCCTGCAGAAGTGACAAGTGGCCTTGTTCTCTGAGCCTTGACTGTTCTCTCTGAAGGCAAAGACAGTGCCCAGCTCCCCCCAGCAGCCTGGGTAACCAGAAGAGAGTGAGGGTTCTATGTTGACCGTTGAGGGGCCGCCCATGACCTCTGCAGCAGCAGCATCTTCTGGGCAGAGCGTGACAGATTAGGTGCCTGATTGTCTAGGTGCTAAAGCACAACAGAAGGTGGGAAAACAAGGAAGCCAAGTTCTCGCATCAACCCTGGCCCTAGTCCAGAAAGCAGTGGCACAGCTCCAGTACAGAGTGTGCTTTCTAAGAAAAGGGGACAAGTGGGCTGCTAGGTAATGTCTGCCTCTTGAGCCCGTTCCCCCTAACTGGGGTCATTCACTGCATCTGTGGTCTCTCCCAGCAGTGCTACTACGCAATCCGCGTCTTTGCCGGACAGGACCCCTCCTGCGTGTGGGTCGGATGGGTGACTCCGGATTATCACTTGTACAGTGAAAAGTTTGACCTGAATAAAAACTGTACTGTGACTGTTACTCTGGGGGACGAAAGAGGCCGAGTCCACGAAAGGTAAGAGGACTTCCAAGGGGCGCGTTTGGCCATCAGGTTCCTCCCTCCCTCATCCAGCAGTCTTTTTCCTCTCTCTGCTCACAACTCAAAGAAGGAAACATCCCAACTTCTATTATAAAGAAGAAAAAAAAGCACAGGCTTAAAATCCTTGAGTGAATGAGCTTGGAGTGGGCAGTGGAGAGGGTTCTATGGTGGGAGAAGTTATTATCAGCCAAAATAAAGGGCAGTTTCATTACGTATATAAAACATGACCCAGCAATGGGAAATACAGATAGACAATTGAGAGGTCTAAGCTCCCTCTGAGTCTTTGCTCTGTGATTTCTGGGCAAGTCCCAAATTCTGCAACATTAGAACAAGCCAGAGAAAAATCCTCAGGTGCTCGAGGGAAATAAATTCCAAAGAAATAAAAAGATGTACCACATCACACAGCAGCTGATCAGCTTAGAACTCACCATCCTAAAAGTTGGTAATGGCTGAAAGAATAAAGACCATCAAAGAGACATGACGAATTCAGGAATAATTACAGCTGAGTAGAAATTAGGGATCTTAAAGAAAAACATGTCTTAGGTACACCCATATCCTCCCACCAGTCCACTAGAACTGCCATCAGAAAAAAAGATCTTTGGCCAGCAATGCCCCACAGATGAACCAGCAGACTTTATTTCCACCTCAGTGAGATTTCCTAGAGTCCTTGCCCTTACAGACTTATACAGAAATGTAAGAAGTTGGTCCTCATGCTGACCTTTATCCCTAAAAAGTCAGGATGTTTTGCAGTCAATGCTCTTTAGATGCTACTTGCTCATCAAAGACTAGGGGCCGAGGTCAGGCACGATTGCTCTGTCTTGGGAGACCACGGTGGCAGGTAGTTAAAAGGACAGAGTTTGGAAGCAAATTGCCCCCATCTTAAACTGGGTTCCAGTACTTTCTAGAGGTGGGCCTGTTACTTAACCACCCTGGGTCTAAATCTCCTCATCTATAAAATGAGAATAACAGTTCTAATCTAACAGAGTGTTATGAGGGTTGAGATAAGACATAGATAAGTGCCTACAACAGTGCCTTGACCCAAGTCCTCAATAAACATTACTCTATTACCATTACTGAGTGTCCATCATGTTATGAGACCCAGGGGAGATGCTGGGTCCAAATGCAACCTCTGGTTTGGTTACAAAGGAAAGTATGTGAAAGCCCTTGTCCAGTCCAGACTTCACTCTTCAGCCATTAGAACAAAAAGCCAGACGGTCTCCTCCCAGCTGGGTCTCTTGCTCCAGTTTTCTGGCTGTGCCACACCAGACTGATTATTTATCTGAGCCTCAGTCTACATTCATTGAGAGAAGTATGTGACACACTGGCACCTAGAATAAGACGCAGTAAATCGTAGGTGCTCAATAACTCTTGGTTCTTTGTCTTGTATAATAAGAAATAAACGCGGGATCGATTTTCAGATGCTTTTGGGGATTTCAAACTCGAGCCCTTTAAAATAGGGTCAAAGGGTAGCACTTCACACTCCCATGACTTTCATACATTATTAACTGAATTCTGTAGTCATCAATGTACTTAGTACTCTAATCACTGAAAAGTAGTAGTAACACAGCTGCAGTTTAACCTTAATGAAAATCTAGCAATGACTATAACTCACTTGAAAGGAGCAATTTGCAGTGGCTCTGCCTGAGGGCATTTACACTGGGAAACCAGCCCCACTGGTGCCCTAGAGAAGAGGCAGGCAGAGGAGGTGAAGGCATGCTTACAAAGGGGATTTCTAGTTTTTGGGGAAAGGGATAGACTTCGAAGAATTCCAATCAAACTCTTGGCTTTCCAAGGCAAAAATCAGATCGACCTTAGGAAGTTTAAAGGGCTGATGTTGTGTCCCATATAGAGTCACTTTCTCCTTTGTATGTGCTTAGTCACTCAGTTGTGTCCTACTCTTTGCAACCCCATGGACTCCTCTGTCCATGGAGAGAATACCAGAGTGGGTTGCCGTGCCCTCCTCCAGGGGATCTTCCCAACCCAGGGACTGAACCCAGGTCTCCTGCATTGCAGGCAGATTATTTACCATCTGAGCCAACAGGGAAGTCCTTTAGCCTGAAACAAGTCATTTGATGCAACTTAAGTTCTCAGGTCCCTCAGATGGACACACCAGGGCTGGGCTTGCCCTCAGCCATCATAAGCGGCTCTGGGAACTCATGTACTGCTTCTCCAGAGCCCATCCAGTGGTTGAAATCTTACCATTAAGAAATTGGGCTTTGGGGCTTCAAAATCTTTTGGTTATATAGTTGACATTTTAATCTAAATGCCTATGATAGAGTTTTCTTCGTGGGGGTAGCCAGGCAACTGAGAAAGGTACCCAAGTGTGTAGGTGTGGAAGGGTGAGGGTGCAGAAGGCAGGACTCCAGACAGCTGGGAGGGCAGGTAGTACAGGTCAGGAGGCAAGAGGACATCAGAGATTAACCTTATACACTTTGTGAGTCTTCCGTGGCCCAGGCCTGCCATCCTATGGAATGTGGGCCTGCATCTCAAGTGTCCAGTGGCCTTTTGCCCTGGCACTGAGCTGGGATTCAGGACACAGACCTTTTGTTCCTACCTCTTACACCAAAGCTCTCTCTAAGTCCACGTGCACCTTTAGTTCTCCCCTCTAATACTGTGGTCCCTGTTGTCTGTTTCAGAAACGTGAATTGACAATGAGCCAGGAAACAGATTACCTGAACACTCTGCTCTTTGAAGCAGACAGATTGCCACATTCCTAAACTCAGTGAATTCACTTAAGAAAAACAATTATTGGGGGCTGATTGGAAAGCTTCCCTGGAAGCTTCAGGGGCATTTCAGTCCTGAGTCTTGACTGCAAACTGCCCCAGTCCAGGTTATTCTTTGTCTTTTGCTCTCTTTGGCTCCCAGTGTGAAACGCAGCAATTGCTACATGGTCTGGGGTGGGGACATCGTGGCTACATCCCAAAGAGCAAGTCGCAGCAACGTGGACCTGGAGATCGGCTGCCTCGTGGATCTGGCGATGGGCATGTTGTCCTTTTCAGCCAATGGGAGGGAACTTGGCACCTGCTATCAGGTAGGAGTGGCATCGAGAACCATGACAGTGACATCCCAGGCCCGGCTGCTCAGGGCTCTGCTGCTCAGTCTTCTTTGTAGCTGGCATCTTCACCACAACACATGGAGTGGATGTACCCACATGGTCCAAAGCCATCTAGGAAAACAAACAAGAACAAAGTGACTTCATTTTGCTCAGAGAAGGAAAGATCTTATTTATTGGTTGATTAGAAATGCTGGTCATCTTTCTAGAAGATAATAAAGCTTTTCTGTGGCGTTGGGCTCTGGAAGGCTATTCATTAATTCCATCAGTATTTCCTGTGCAACTTTCACATTACCTACACTATATAAAATGCAAAGTCTAAAAGGTCAACAGAGATACTCCTCACTTTAAGAAACTTCTGTGCTAAAATGTAGACCTATAAAAACTGATTAATTTGCCAGGGAGTATTCCCTTTGCAAACAAGGTTATTTTCATTCACTGTGGCTTCTTTTCAGGGTTCTTAAAAAACTGCATTTACATAAATAATGTATCTCCCTCTTTCACTGACTATAAACTGATAGAACTCCTTGGGGAAACTATCAACTATATACATGTAGGTTTACCTGTCATTGACCACAAGAAAGCTGATCTGCTTTAAGTTGGGTTTTTTACCTTTGATGGCCAAGTAAGCTTGGGAAATGCCACAAATTTTATCTTCTTTGGAAGTTTTGCAGTAAGTGTTAGTATAGGAAAACTTTAAGAAATGGTTCAGAAAGAAACCTAGCCAACCATTTCTCATTTAATCAAGAAAAGCTTTTTTCAAAATTTAACAATTAGTAATATTCTATCAGCCCAGAGTTCTACAGAGCATACTATGAGACAGGCTAAGTTAAGGAGTTAAATTTCTGTATTAAACCTCCTTCAAAGGTAGAATGGAAAGCTTCCTGTATGTATGGATAGAATGTTATCCAAGTTCAGAGAAGGGGGAGTCTGCTTCCGTGGAGAGTGGTCAAGAAAAATTTATTACAGAGAAATCTTGATTATGAAACAGAATACTTCCAGGCAGAGAGAGAGAGGCATGTACTCGGTTGAAAGAAGGGCACAAAAGCATAATGGAGATGAAGGCATAAGTGATGTTTATGTTTGAGGAATGATGGACAGACTAGAATGGGTAATGGTTGGTGGTAACAAATTTGGAAAGGTAGGGAGAAATTAGGAAGCAATGAGGAACTCCCAAAGAGTTCTCAGGACAATGGCAAACAGTGTTGAGGGGAGTTCAGCCAACTGCTGCTGCTGCTGCTAAGTCACTTCAGTCGTGTCCGACTCTGTGCAACCCCATAGACGGCAGCCCACCAGGCTCCTCCGTCCCTTGAATTCTCCATGCAAGAACACTGGAGTGGGTTGCCATTTCCTTCTCCAATGCATGCATGCATGCTAAGTCGCTTCAGTCATGTCTGAATCTATATGACCCTATGGACAGCAGCCCACCAGGATCCTCTGTCCATAGGATTCTCTAAGCAAGAATACTGGAGTGGGTTGCCATTTCCTTCTCCAACTCAGCCAACTACAGGAGATAAAAATCTCTGCTGTAAATGGCTCCTGTGTCAATTGCTAAAACCCCAGATTCCAGAACCAGCCTCAGGTTACAGCCTTCAGGCTGAAAAGCCCCTTGGCAGCCATTTGTCTGGCTTGTGGTTGGAGAGCAGGGGTCTGTAGCTGCCCCAAATCTGAAATGTTAAGTGACTAAAAACACAGGCAGAGCCCTTTCTGGGGGCCAGGAACAGCCTGCCAGTGTGGCGGTCTTCCCCAGGACCTCCTGCAGTGGGTAGCCCCTGCACACTACACTGGGGCTCTCCCTCCTCCTGGAAAGATGTGGAATCATCACCACTACCCAGCAGCTGGGCCCAACCAGTTGCTCCCAGAAAGCGGCCTTTGCAAATCCGGACTTTGAAGCAGAAAGTACCGTACTGTTCTTTCAGTACTTTCTCATGATTCCACCCTCCCTTCCCCTCTTAAGTCCCCTGAGAGGAGGCTTATATACATTACTACCGTCCTTCAGAATCCATTAGCTTTTTTCCATTAACTTTTGAAATGAGTTTGACTAAACGGTCCTCCCTGAGCTGCTGAGAGTTCCAAGGCATCTAATCACATTTAAGGTCCCTAAATAAATAAATAAAACCCAACCCATGGCATTTGAAGTAGCAATGACTTGCCTACTTCAGGAAAGAGCCTATGATGATGATAAGATGTTACAACAAAGAGCAGATACTGTGCCATTTGTGTCCTGTCTTTCACAGAAGTTCCTGGATGATGTGAAGCTGGCCAGTTGTCTGAGCTGCCTATTGGTGTCTGCACCCCAGGGTGGATGGTGTGACTCCATGTGTGTAAATCCTTATGACTCTGCTCAGGGATTCCAACCAGCTCCCACCCTGAGGTGGGAATAGGGAGGAGGTCAGGACTCTGAGCAGGGACCCTCCGGAAATTCCCACCAACCCAGTCCCCTTCTCATTCCTGGCGAGACAGTTAACGTGTCCAGCTGTGTGTCTGGTCTCCCAGCCCTGGGATAATTGTTATTCTGCAGTTGTAGCCATTTTCATTTTTCAATTATCTTGAGCAGAGCAGGGTAGTAATATTTATACACTGCCTTTCCATTCAGAAAGGACCAGTAACCAAAATAATAAGAGAAGGATTCTCTCCAAGGTTTCCAGACCTCCCCATTAAATAATGCTATGCAATCTGGAAAGCTTTTTCTTTCTCACTTAATGTAATCATGGGAGAAATGAGAAATAAAATGTATGTTCAAGAGATAATCTTCAGTTACTCCCATCCCAGCTGCATAGCTCTGCGAGCAGAGGCCAACTGTAAGATTCAGATTTATGAGAGGGGTTACCTTTCAATTCAGGCTGTTTCCTACACCCTGACCTTCACACATGATTAGAGATAGAATGTCCATCATTGCAAAGACAAAGTAGATCAGCCAGTGATAGAAAGTACCTTAAACACAAAGGGAAGAAAGTCCATGGCACTTCGTGGCAGCCTCAAATCTGGACTTGCTGCTTATTCCGTCAGGCTGCAGTACCCCCTTCCAGAATATAAGCTCCTTAAGGGCAGGGGCTGCCTCCCCCTCCCAGGTTCACTCCGGTATCCCTGCACATGAGACTGTGGTACCTGCCACCCAGGGAGTGCTTGCTAAGTATTTGTTATCAAACCAACCAACTTGGCTGGGAACTCACTAGATTTTTAGTTGCTGCCTAATGGCTTTTCCAGTGGTCATGTATGGATGTGAGAGTTGGACTGTGAAGAAAGCTGATCGCTGAAGAATTGATGCTTTGGAACTGTGGTGTTGGAGAAGACTCTTGAGAGTCCCTTGGACTGCAAGGAGATCCAACCAGTCCATCCTAAAGGAGATCAGTCCTGGTGTTCATTGGAAGGACTGATGCTAAAGCTGAAAGTCCAATACTTTGGCCACCTCATGTGAAGAGCTGACTCATTGGAAAAGACCTTGATGCTGGGAGGGATTGGGGGCAGGAGGAGAAGGGGACGACAGAGAATGAGATGGCTGGATGGCATCACTGACTTGATGGACATGAGTTTGAGTGAACTCCGGGAGTTGGTGATGGACAGGGAGGCCTGGCATGCTGAGGTCCATGGGGTCACAGAGTCGGACACGACTGAGCGACTGAACAAATTCCAACAGCACTAGCCGCATCAAGCAGCAGCCGTGCATCATCTCATGGTCTGTAGATGTGACTGGGTTCTCTGCCCAGGTCCACACAAGCCCAAAATCAGGGTGTCAGCTGGACTGAGCTGGCTCTGTCCAGAGGCTCTGGGCAAGCTCCCTTGCAAGCTCCTTCACGTTGTCAGCAGGATCCAGCTGTGGCTGTGGGCCGAGGTTCCGAGGTCCCCACTTCCTTGGTGGCTGACCCCTCTCTGCTCCCAGAGGTACCCACATTCCCTCTCACGTGGTCCCTTCCATCCTTAAAGCCAACAAGGACGCACCTGGTTCTTCTCATGCTTTGACTCTCTGATTTTTGCTTCTGCCCCCAGCAAGAGAAAACTCCTGTTTTTAAGAATTCATGCAATTGGATTAGGCCCACAAGGATATGTCTCTATCTTAAGGTCAGTCTGTTAGTATCCTTGCTAACAGAATCAGTTTTGTCCATGACATCCAGGATCACAGGACTAACCAAGGGGTCAGGAGGGCCATTTAGGATATTCTACTTACTGCACCATCAGTTGCAGTTTCTTTCCTTATGGACACCCATCAGGTGCTCACACTTGTGTGTTCTTGTTATTTTAGTGATTGAAGAAAAGTTTCCATTGTTCATTGTGGTGGGAATGTACTCTGAGGATAGAAATAAACCAATCCCAGAGCATCCATCCTACCTGCTTTCAAGCACCTCCTCTCTGCAGGGAAGTTTGAGGAGGACCCTGCCATTTGACTGGGTAGCTTATGACATTTGCAGGGATCATTCCCAAGGGACCTAAAGATGTGCCACCTTCTTCAGCCTGTCACTCCCCATGATGGTACGATTTAATTCAGCATCAGAAATCTCTGAGTGAGTGCATGTCTCTCTCTCCCACCTGGCTGATTCAGGCAAAGTTTTCTCACCCACCAGACCTCTGCTTGCTTCAAGTTGCAATGATTTGAGAGGCACACATTGTTCTAGAATGTTTTACCTGTTAGAGTATTTGAGAAATCTGGGACCAGCCTAAAGATGACTCTTGCCTTGTGACCAAAGTCACACAGCAGCAAATCAGAACTTCCCATTTGTGTCTCTCACCCATAAACCCAGATCCTGGCACAAAGCAGGTATGTGATAGGCACTAAAAAACTGCTGAATGTCCTCAGCAAAGCTTATTTTAGACATAGCCTAGGCAGTTCTAGCAGCTCTGTCCCTACCTATTAGTTTTACTAGCATCATCCTTTCATAATCATCCAGAGGTACCTGATGCATCAGGTATAGAGCAACTGTGTTATCTGAAACGTGAGCCCATGGCAGTGTGCTTGAATGCTATATACTGGGAACAAGCCTGGTGTTTAACCAGTCTGGCCTCTTCATCATAAGCCAACAGCTCTGAACCAGACAATCCTTTAAGTCACTTCCAGTCTTAAAAATGTGTTTATACATATTATGTCTAAATGCACTGAGGAAGTTTATTATTTACAGGAAGCCTGTAACAAATATCCTGGCAGAAAGGAAAATCACTATATTCATTTTCTATTGCCTCATAACAAATTACCACAAACTCAGTAACTTAAAGGGCCTCCCGGGTGACTCAGATGGTAAAGAATCTGCCTGCAATGCAGGAGACCCAGGTTCAATCCCTGGGTTTGGAACATACCCCTGGAGAAAGGAATGGCAACCCTCTCTAATATTCTTGTCTGAAGAATTCCATGGACAGAGTAGCCTGGCTGGCTACAGCCCATGGAGTTGCAGAGTCAGACACAACTGAGCAACTAACACTTTCACTTTACTTTCAGTGACTTAGAAGCATTCATTCATTGTCCCATGGTGTCCATGGGTCAGGAGTCAGGACACAATTTATCTGGGTCCCAAGCTCAGCATCTCCCAAGGCTGCAGTCAAGTTGTCAGCCAGACTGCATTCTTTTCTGGAGCTTGGGATCCTTTTCTAAGTTCATGTGGTTGTTGGCATAAATTCAGTTGCTTGCATTTGTAAAACTGCATTTCTTGCTGGCTGAAGCCAGGAGCTTACCACTTTCAGCCTCATGAAACCCCCTAGAACTCCTTGCCACATGGCCCTCTCAAAACATGGCAGTTTACTTCCCTGAGGCTATCTGGAGCAACTTCTTCTCCAGTCAGATGAAATGGAATCTTCTATATAATACAACCAATCAAAGGAGTGGCAGTCCTTTAGCTTTTGCCATATCCTGTTTGCTGGAAACAAGACACAGATTCTACAAGAGGCGATTGTACAAGGGAGTATCTCACTGGGGGACACTTTCAGGGTATGTCCACAACACCCAGAAGTCCCTAATTTGATGGGTCGGGAGAGTTGTAAGCATGCCCTAATGTCTGAATTTGCTTGGGCTGCCATCTGTGGGGTTGCAGAGTCGGACACGACTGAAGCGACTTAGCAGCAGCAGCAGCAAAGGACTTTAGATGGTGGGATTAAAGTCGCATTTCTGCTTCTGTGGTCCCCCAAAAGCTCCACATCGAAGTAAATAAGTGACAGATGAAGCCACCGATGTCATAAATGGATCACATGCCTCATCTAAGCAGCAGCTAAAAGGCAGTTGGTGAATCTCACACTATTTTTAATGTAAGAAGTAAAATCATAGTGTGAGGAAGGGGTGGAGAGAAATTTAGAGGAACCAAGTAAGGAGGAGAGGTTTTGAGGGAGGAGACAGGCTCTGGGGGCAGCTTCTTCATGGAAGCACCATGTGGTCCTTGCCTGCCAAGTTGGCTCTCGAGTGGGGGCACTTTTCCCTTCAGGGACATCTGGCCACCTCTGGAGAGGTTTTGGGTTGTCATGACTGTGGTGGGGTGGAGAATACTACTGACATGTTAGTACATAGGGGCCAGGGATGCTGGTAACTACAATGCACAGGACAGCCCTCACACAGACACTTACCCAGCCCAAACTATCAGGAGGACCGAGGTTGGGACATTTCTGCTATAATTCCCCCAGGCTTGCCTGACCAGCGCCACGTGCCTTCAGAAAGAATACTGACGTCACCTCACCGCCCTCACTCGTCACCTCCCATGGGCAGGAGTAATGCATGATGGTGCTCCCTGAGAGCCAGGGGTCTCCCTGTGAAGAGCGAGTGTCCTACCTTGTTCTGTGACCAAAGCACACACTGCCTCTGGTGGCCAGATGGTAGCTCCCGACTGTGACTGCCCTCCTGCGCTCTGGAGAAAGCTGCTGGCCTCAGTTGCCTGAGAGGGAAAATGAAAGGATGGGAGACCACTCAGCCCTGAGTGGAGAGAGGAGTATTGAAGTTAGGAACAGTGACAGTAGCTACCAATAGGGAATTTCTGAACAGTGCCCAGTGAGCAGCCAGTTAGCTGTCCTCTTTCCCCTCAAGTTAGAATGAGGGGGTTGATTGAAACACTCATGACTTAGCCCCCTAGGATTTTATAATTCTGGGCAAACCTCTGGATTTCTTTTGGTTTCCAGGTGGAGCCCAATACCAAAGTGTTTCCAGCAGTCTTCCTGCAGCCCACAAGCACCTCTCTGTTTCAATTTGAACTTGGGAAACTGAAGGTATTTATCTGTCCCTTGTATAATGGCTATACAAAAGAAGATTCACAGGCCATTATGGGAAGAAGCTCAGGCATGAGAAAACCAGGAAATCTATGACCTCCTGCTTCTCAAATGCCCCCCCACAAATCTCTACACGTCCATGTGAAATTCATGCAGCGGAACATAGGTTCCCATTTTCCCCTTCTCCCACTTCTTTTGGGTTCCAAAAGGATTAATGGATGCTTGTATAACCCATTATGTCAGGTCTTTATTAGTGCTGGAAAAGCCCTCATTGGTCCCTGGATGCATTTGTCTGTCTTTAACGTTCAGCTTAATGTATGGCTCACTGTTGCTTATCACGGGCTGGGTGAATTGTGCAGTCACTGAGCATCTCTGTGTTGCCTGTGTCTGACGCCTTTCTGCTTTGCCCCAGAATGCCATGCCCCTGTCGGCAGCCATATTTAAGAGTGAAGAGAAGAACCCCGTCCCTCAGTGCCCGCCACGGCTGGATGTCCAAACCATCCAGCCTGTGCTCTGGAGCCGCATGCCCAGCAGCTTCCTGAAGGTGGAGACGGAGAGGGTGAGCGAGCGCCATGGTTGGGTGGTGCAGTGCCTGGAGCCCCTACAGATGATGGCACTCCACATCCCGGAAGAGAACAGGTAGTAGAGGGGCCCCTGGAGGAAGGGGCGGGGCCCGTGAAGGAAGGGGAGGGGCCCGTGAAGGAAGGGGAGGGGCCCGTGGGGGAAGGGGCGGGGCCCATGGGGAAAGGGGAGGGGCCCATGGAGGAAGGGGAGGGGGCTGGGCGGTAGGGGAGGCGAAGGCAGGACCCAGCAAGCCTGGGAGGGAAGCGGGAACATCCTCTTTGACCAAGGTTCAGGGTGGTTGCTGATCGCCCCGAAGCGTGGGTTTCTCTTTTCTTTCCCTTCCCCACTTTAACTATTCAGTCGGAAACAGGAGCAGGGTATTCACGATGATGTGCCAGCCATGGGGCTTTCACTGTTGCTCTGAGTTCTGCACTCAGGGACATTTCCATGCCTTAATTTAAGAAAGGCATGGTCCAGAAATCTGTTGTGATGGCAATACTGGAAAGAAGGAGGCAAGCCTAGATTGCTCAGAGAACCGAGAGTCAGGCTCCTGGCCCCCTCCTCATTAAGAGATGCTCCTGGTTTGTGGCCTGGGTTCCGTTCCAGTGCTGCCACTTGCTGTTTGTGGCTATTGAGTGATCTACTGACACACCCAGGCTTCAGTCTCCTCATCAATACAGTGAGAGCGATGCGCACTCAATGGATTGCTGGGAGGGAAGAAAGGAAGTTGTGTAGGTAAAAACGAGTTCAGTTTCAATTCAGTTCAGTCACTCAGTCGTGTCCATCTCTGCGACCCCATGGACTGCAGCACCCCAGGCCTCCCTATCCATCAGCAACTCCCAGAGCTCACTCAAACTCATGTCCATTGAATCCATGATGCCCTCCAACCATCTAATCCTCTGTCGTCCCCTACTCCTCCCACCTTCAATCTTTCCCAGCATCAGGGTCTTTTCCAATGAGTCAACTCTTCGCATCAGGTGGACAAAGTTTTGGAGTTTCAGCTTCAGCATCAGTCCTTCCAATGAATAGTCAGGACTGATTTCCTTTAGGATGGACTGGTTGGATCTCCTTGCAGTCCAAGGGAATCTCACAAGTATTCTCCAACACCACAGTTCAAAAGCATTGATTCTTCAGTGCTCAGCTTTCTTTATAGTCCAACTCTCACATCCATACATGAGTACTGGAAAAACCATAGTCTTGACTAGATGGACCTTTGTTGGCAAAGTAATGTCTGCTTTTTAAGATGCTGTCTAGGTTGGTCATAACTTTCCTTCCAAGGAGTAAGCATCTTTTAATTTCATGGCGGCAGTCACCATCTGCAGTGATTTTGGAGCCCCCAAAAATAAAGTCTGCCACTGTTTCCCCATCTGTTTGCCATGAAGTGGTGGGACTGGATGCCATGATCTTAGTTTTCTGAATGTTGAGCTTCAAGCCAACTTTTTCACTCTCCTCTTTCACTTTCATCAAGAGGCTCTTTAGTTCTTCTTCGCTTTCTGCCATAAGGGTGGTGTCACCTGCATATCTGAGGTTATTGATATTTCTCCTGGCAGTCTTGATTCCAGCCTGTGCTTCATCTAGCCTAGTGTTTCTCATGATGTACTCTGCATATAAGTTAAATAAGCAGGGTGACAATATACAGCCTTGACGTACTCCTTTCCCTATTTAGAACCAATCTGTTGTTCCATGTCCAGTTCTATTGCTTCCTGACCTGTATACAGGTTTCTCAAGAGGCAGGTCAGGTGGTCTGGTATTCCCATCTCTTTCAGAATTTTCCACAGTTTATTGTGATCCACACAGTCAAAGGCTTTGGCATAGTCAATAAATGAGAAGTATATGTTTTTTCTGGAACACTCTTGCTTTTTTGATGATCCAGCAGATGTTGGCCATTTGATCTCTGGTTCCTCTGCCTTTTCTAAAACCAGCTTGAACATCTGGAAGTTCACAGTTCACGTTTTGTTGAAGCCTGGCTTGAAGAATTTTGTGCATTACTTTACTAGCGTGTGAGATGAGTGAGTTCAGTTTATGAACATAGAATTAAGTACATTTTATTTTTGTGAATGTTATTACCCTTTGATCACTTGGACAGAAAAAATAAAAGATGGAGGGCAGAGCTACATTAACATCCATGTAGCTCCCACTTAGGTATTCCACTGGGTCATGGACAGCAGCAGCACAGGCACTTGTGAGGAAGGAGCAGAAAGGAGTCCTGCCAAGTAAGCTAATTGCAAAGGGTCCTCAGATTCTCAGTGAGAAGACAGAATGGAAAATCTAAGCAGAGATCAGAGCCTGTGCCCTGGACCCCCACACCCACAGCTAAAGATTGCTACAGTCAGGATGGAGAAAGTGAATTGGCAACACCAACTCACCTCAGGTTGGAAAGTGTTTCCTCTCTGGACAAGAGTGCAAGCATGTGTTGTTTTTCAGGAAAGGGAAAGCCTGTGGTTGATAGTAAATTAGAGATTATGCAGATAAGGCAGATGGTAGATTGATGGAGAGATTAACTGCATCTTCTTCAAGGGCAGAGGAGGTCCTTGAGCCTACAAATAAGAAGACAGAGTCACCTGGCATGGACCTGATGACTGTTTTCAGTATTGAGGTTTGGCCATTTCCCTAATGACGAGGACTTGGATATTTGGTAAGCTAGTGTCTTCTTTAAGTCTTTCAGACTTTTGAGACCCTTATAGTTAGAAATAGTAGATTATCAGGAGCTGGGATATGGACCAGAACTGCGAGAGGAATAATAACCTATAAGACTTCCATCTCCTTTGCCTTCCTTGGGTTGCGTGAAATCTGGGGATTCCCAGAGTGAGTACTCTGCTGAATCCTGGCACATGGATTCACATGGAGGAAATTCACATTTCCTCCACATGGAGCAGTTGATTGCTTGTCTCTTCCTCAGGTGTGTGGATATCCTGGAGCTCTGCGAGCAGGAGGACCTCATGCGGTTCCATTACCATACGCTGAGACTCTACAGCGCCTTGTGCGCCCTGGGAAACAGCCGGGTGGCCTACGCCCTGTGCAGCCATGTGGACCTCTCCCAACTCTTCTATGCCATTGACAACAAGTACCTCCCTGGCCTCCTGCGCTCAGGCTTCTATGACCTGCTCATCAGCATCCACCTGGCCAGCGCTAAGGAGAGAAAGCTGATGATGAAGAATGAGTACATCATCCCCATCACCAGCACCACCAGGAAAATCCGCCTGTACCCGGATGAGTCCAAGAGGCACGGGCTCCCTGGGGTGGGCCCGAGAACGTGCCTCAAGCCAGGGTTCAGGTTCTCCACCCCCTGCTTCATCACCACCAACGATGAGCACCAGAAGCAGAGCCCCGAGATTCCCTTGGAGCTTCTCAAGACTAAGGCGCTGGGCATGCTGACGGAGGCAGTGCAGTGCAGCGGGGCTCACATCCGGGACCCTGTCGGGGGGTCCGTGGAGTTCCAGTTTGTGCCTGTGCTGAAACTCATCGGAACCCTACTGGTCATGGGCGTGTTTGATGATGATGACGTTCGGCAGATCCTCCTCCTCATCGACCCCTCTGTGTTTGGGGAGCACAATGGGGAGATGGAGGAGGGAGCAGAGAAGGAGGAGGTGACGCAGGTGGAGGAGAAGGCTGTGGAGGCTGGGGAGAAGGCCAGCAGGGAGGCTCCCATCAAAGGCTTGTTGCAGACGCGATTACCAGAGTCCGTCAAGCTGCAGGTAACCCAGGGCAGCCATCATCCTGCCCTTGGAAAGAGCTAGGGAGGGAGACAGGCCGGCCTGGTGATGGGGTCTGGACTGTGGCTGTGGGCCTGAATGTGGAGTGGAGCAGAGATGCTGAGGGAGAGCACCCCTTGGTCCTGCCTGTTTCTGAGCTGGAAGGTACTCTCTAGTGAAAGTGTTAGTTGCTCAGTCGTGCCCAACTCTCTGCCACACTATGGACTGTAGCCCGCCAGGCTCCTTTCTCCGTGGGATTTCCCAGGCAAGAATAATGGAGTGGGTTGCCATTCCCTTCTCCAGGGGTTCTTTCTGACCCAGGGATCAAACCCAGGTCTTCTGCATTGCCGGCAGATTCTTTACTGTCTGAGCTACCAAGTCTTCCTAAACCAAAATGAGAATACCAGCCCTCATCAATAAGGCACCTGCTTTAGAATTGTTTTTCTGGTACCAGTGATAGATTTTCCCTGATCTTATCTCCTACTCCTTGGGACTAAAGGGTTTATTGGTGAGATCTTGTCTAGAGACAGGGAGGAGCCTCTGGCTGTGGAATTGACCAAAGGAACTGGCTTATAGGGTGACCACACTCATCACCTACTCTCATACATTGCCATACCCTGATCACCAGGCTGATGTGGGCCTGTTAGACTGGCACTCAAAGAAAATGCCATCTGAGCTAAGAGTCCTACTCACTTAGAGTTGCCCCCTTGGCATCACCTGAGGAACTTCAGTATTTCTTAAGACATAGTCTTACTAGACATGAGCTAGCATCAGTGATGTACTGGGGATGATGGTGACTTTGTCTTTTCAGCATTGAGAAAAGAGAAATGAAAAGAAATAGAGGAGAAATTAACATAGTACTGTAAATCAATTGTACTTCAATAACATTTTTTAAAAAGTAAAGAAAAATGGAGGAGAGGAGTTTGTCTTAGTGGAGTGAGCCTGGTCCAGGCATCCCTGGATTTTAATTCCTGCTCCTTGGCCACTTACTAGTTGAATAAATTTGCCAAGTTAGTAGCCCATCAGTCTTAGCTTTATGATTTGTAAAATGTGGATGATGATATAATAAAACACAATATTAAAATGTTTTTATAAAATGTAATTTGAAATATATTTAGTATATTTAATAGATAATTTGCAGTTAAGTTCTCTTATCCAGTGTGATGGTGGTCTTTTCATCAGCGCCTTAAACATAGAGCAGAAGCATAACAAATTTCACATATGTACCTTCAGTTCAGTTCAGTCACTCAATCATGTCTGACTCTTTGCGACCCCATGAATCCCAGCATGCCAGGCCTTCTGTCAGCAGAAGCATAACAGATTTCACATATGTACCTTAAACATTTTATTAAAACATATAAATGTGCCATTCTGATGGAGGGCCAAGACCTTTTCTTTAATGTGAGTCCCTGACTGGCACATAGAGTTCTCTCCTCCATGGATGTTACCTGTCATGTACCATCTATGATTGCCAGTCTGGAGTCTAAGGTACCGTGAGATCTAGAGGTAATCGAAAGCAAGCTGAGTGCAAAATGCTTCTGGATTTTTATGATTTTTCTAGTTTTTTATACTTGTCTAACACTCAATTTTGGCATGTTGTTTTTTTTTTTAACTTGCCTTTCTCAGATGCTCCCTAGTCACTCAATGTAGCTTTCCTATTTTATTGACCCATGTGACTTTAAATGGTAATTATAATCACAAGGAGAATGGGTGTAAGAGATGGGTCCAGGTTTTCCTGGTGGGAGCAGAGGCTGTCCTGCTGGGCGACAGCACCCACCCCCAGGGGCCTTGTCTGTGCCCAGACACGCCGGAGCGTGCTCCTGAGTCACGTGTGCGGTGTTACATGGAGATGGGTGAATAGAACTGCTTTAGTAAAAATATGCAAAAAACACAGAAATTACGGCAAGTGCTTGGCACCCTGTCTGGCAAATAGCTGGTGCTCAGTAAGCTACAGTTGTTGTTTTTCTTATTAGTATAAATTCTAATATGATAAGATTAGCTATAGTAATCCCGATAAATTGATCAGACGGTGCCGATAAGCAAAAACAATGAAAGATTCAGAGAGAAACCAGAGACTCACTTACCTATCATCCAGAACCAGAGATGTTAGGAAAGCAACTCAGTCCTCAGATGTACTGTTTGGTGGTGGTCTCTACTGAGCTTAGAGCCCTGGGAGAACACTCTCTTACATGCTGTTCTCTGTCTCCACAGGCAGACGTGCTCTATGTCAAATGAGCTCATTTTCCTATTGTAGTTCTGGTCTCAGCAGTGAAAAACTGAGCTCTAGGTTCAAATACTAATCCAGAGTCGTCCAGTAATAGCCAACTTGGATTCCAGTAATAGCTCTGTGGTTACTGTGTAACACTGGGCAAGTTCCTCAAATTGTCTAAGCCTCAGTGTTACCATCTGTAGATTGGGAATGATAATCGCAGCACCGGTGAACATGAAGTGTTATTATATTCGCACATGTGTACACTTTTACAGATGTGTGAGCTGCTCAGCTATCTCTGTGACTGTGAGCTGCAGCACCGGGTGGAGGCCATTGTAGCCTTTGGTGACATCTATGTCTCCAAGCTCCAGGAAAATCAGAAGTTCCGCTACAATGAGCTCATGCAGGCCCTGAACATGTCTGCGGCCCTGACCGCCCGGAAGACCAGGGAGTTCCGCTCGCCCCCACAGGAACAGGTGAGAACCTTCCAACCTGTTCCTAGGGAAGAACTGCACCCTCTGGAGCAGGATACACACAGCCTTTATGTGAAAGGGGGTGGGCAGCCATGAGAGCTAAGGGAGATGGAAAGATCCCAGCCAGCACCAGCAGACGGGCTAGTCCTGGGCTGAGCTGATAAGCATCTGCCAGCCATCTTGGGTGGGAAGATAACCTTCTGAAACCGCATGGGGAGGGGGCCAGGCTTTCTCCCATCATGCCATGCCACATGCCAGGGCCTCTGTCAGTAAGGCAAAGGCCACATCACATCACATCACTAGACCAGCATCCTGTTTCACCCTTTAGAAGAATTTTTGTCCAGTCCATCCAAAAGCCACTCTTCTCCATCAGAGAGCAACAGAATATGGTCAGCATTTCCTGATTCATGAGGGCATGTGCACAGTCTTTCTCATCTGAGGGCCCAAACCTCTCACCCAGTTATGGAGATCCCCTGGAATCCATCCCCCAACTCCAGCTCCAGGAAGTCTGGAGAGCAGAAGTTGGGTGAGGGAGTCCCTTCTGTGATGTTCTGTCTCCATTCTCTGTGGTCCCCGCCTCGGCGTCACTCAGATGGAAAAGCTGCTTGGAAAAGAATGAAAATCCTGAGAAACTTGCAGATGACAGAGGGACATCTTGTAAAATAATAGTTTCCAGTCATCCCTGCTGCTCAGCTGCTTGCATATATCCTGTAAGCCGTTCAGCGAGGCTCCCTCAGTGTTCAAGGGAGAAGATAGATCTTTCAGGGAAGAAATTCATTTTCTGTCTCCAAAACCAAATCTTTGGATCTTATACATATTTGATAAGCAGCCTATCCATAAATTGTTGTCAGTGTAATTACCACCACTTTATATTAACGACTCTGCCACAGCTTGGGCCAATTACTTTCCTAAAACCTGTTTAAAACCTGTTTTATAGGCTATAGATATTTATACTGGCATAAAAAGGAACTGCCTCTCTGGGTTTTTTAAGATTCCTTTGAATGATACTGGCCTTGATAGAGAGCAGATCCATCAGCTTCACAACCCTTTGCTAGAGGCAAAGTGAGAGGCCCTGTGGATGGATGGGAGCAGATACTTTGTACTGTGCTAAGGAAAATGGAGTGAGTGTGCAGTGAGCAAAGTGCAGTGAATTATTCTTGAAGGCTTTGCAAATGTTGTCAGGCTGCTTTCAGACTGCCAACAGGTGTGAACAGTCCCTGTTTCGGTTGGGCAGATGCTGACTCACATTTGTGAAAAGTGGGATGGCAGATGATGTGGTGATTAAAGCACCGGTGTTGGCTTCAGAGCCTGGCTGCCATTCCCTCTCTGCCATCACTCATGGGATAGTCTTGAGCATATTACTTCTCTCTGTCTCAACGTCTTCAGGCTGCAAAATGCAGATAATGTTTGTGAAAATCCCATGAGGTAATTCACTTAGATTGCTTGGCAGGAAATCAGCCACATAGTAAACATTCTGTAAGTAGGAAGAGCTGTCATCAGTTTTAGTGTCAGAGGTATTTGGCTTTGCCTCATGCCATGTTAGCTCAGTTGGTAGAGTCTGCCTGCAATGCAGGAGTCCCAGGTTCAATCCCTGGGTGGGGAAGATCCCCTGGAGAAGGAAATGACAACAACTCCAGTATTCTTGCCTGAAAAATCCCATGGATAGAGGAGCCTGGCAGGCTACAGTCCATGGGGTTGCAAAGAATCAGACATGACTTAGCGACTAAACAGACCTTCTGTCAGTGAGCTAGTGACTAGAATTTACGCATGTTTTCTGGCATCTCCTCAGCTCAACCAGGACTGCGTTGTCCATCTGACATTATCTTTATCGACACAGCTCATGATCCTGGCTCCTGGAAGAACCCTTTCACTCTTGCTGCCTTCTGCCTCCTTACCTTCTCTTCTCCATCCTCAGGGCCCACCATCACTTCCTCCTTTAACCTTGTAGGCGGTCCTCTGAACAATCATTTCAGACCCCTTTCAGAAGTCTCAAGAACTTCTTTCCTTATGTGTTAGACCAGTGATTCTTGAGCAGACATCAGAATCCCTGGAAGACTTAATAAAACACATTGCTGGTCCCACCTCTAGTGTTTCTAATTCAGTAGGTCTTGGGTAAGTCCTGAGAATTTGCAGGTTTAGCAAGTTTTCAGGTGATGCTGAGGTGTCCAGAAATGAAATAAAAGAAGGGACACTCTTACCAAACTCAGTAGTCTCCTTTGCCACCCCTCCCAGAGTATTCATTTCTAGAAGAATCTACCAATAGAACTTTCTAAATAATTAAGAATTTAATGGGACATAATTAAAATTAAAAGCTTCTGCACAGCAAAGGAAACTATAAGCAAAGTGAAAACACAGCCTTCAGGATGGGAGAAAATAATAGCAAGTGAAACAACTGACAAAGAATTAATCTCCAAAATATATAAGCAGCTCCTGCAGCTCAATTCCAGAAAAATAAACGACCCAATCAAAAAATGGGCCAAAGAACTAAACAGACATTTCTCCAAAGAAGACATAAAGATGGCTAACAAACACATGAAAAAATGCTCAACATCCCTCATAATCAGAGAAATGCAAATCAAAACCACAATGAGATACCATTTCACACCAGTCAGAATGGCTGCTATCCAAACGTCTACATGCAATAAATGCTGGAGAGGGTGTGGAGAGAAGGGAACCCTCTTACACTGTTGGTGGGAATGCAAACTAGTACAGCCACTATGGAGAACAGTGTGGAGATTCATCAAAAAACTGGAAATAGAACTGCCATATGATCCAGCAATCACACTCCTGGGCATACACACCGAGGAAACAAGAATTGAAAGAAACACATGTACTCCAATGTTCATTGCAGCACTGTTTATAATAGCCAGGACATGGATGCAACCTAGATGTCCATCTGCAGATGAATGGATAAGAAAGCTTTGGTACATATACACAATGGAGTATTACTCAGCCATTAAAAAGAATGCATTTGAATCAGTTCTAATGAGGTGGATGCAAATGGAGCCTATTACACAGAGTGAAGTAAGCCAGAAAGAAAAACGCCAATACAGTATACTAAAGCATATGTATGGAATTTAGAAAGATGGTAACCTTAACCCTGTATACAAGACAGCAAAAGAGACACAGATGTATAGAACAGTCTTTGGGACTCTGTGGGAGAGGGTGAGGGTGGGATGATTTGGGAGAATGGCATTGAAACATGTATATTATCATATGTGAAATGAATCACCAGTCCAGGTTCGACGCATGATACAGGATGCTCGGGGCTGGTGCACGGGGGATGACCCAGAGGGAGGATATGGGGAGGAGGGAGTTGGGAGGGGGGTTCAAGAAGGGGAACACAGGTACACCCGGGGTGGATTCATGTCAATGTATGGCAAAACCAACCAATATAATATTGTAAAGTAATTAGCCTCCAATAAAAAAAATTAAAAAATAAAAGAAATTAATAAAAGATTTGGAGGATTTCAGTTAATTTCAGGGCATAGTAATGCAAGATCACTTGGAAAATAGAATACATAGGAATTAGAATTTTAAAACAATGATATGATTACCTCACTCTTCTGTAACTTTTGAGAATAAAATAGAGGTCAGCCCTATATCCATTCACTGTTTAAAAAGCTGAAATAGAAACATACTTGGGGGATGTAACTAAGTACAAAGGTAAGTAAAGCTAGGATTAGTCCAGTGATTGTTGGCAAATTATCCAAGCATAGTCAGCAAGCCTTTCACTTTGAAAAGAACTTCTTTAGAGGGTGTGACCTGCAGCAGAAAATTAAGCTCACTCCCATTTTTAGTTATGCCCTGAGGGCTCCCACTTGCTTCCAAAATGTTCTACCAAAAGGAATATCTTTCAGTAAAGAAATTAACTTTCTGATTCTTGGAACCAGTTCTTCAGATCTTATTTTAATGAACAATTCATTGATATATGTTGCTGATACAGTTACCGTAATTCAACCAATTTTACCATCATGAAACAACTACAAAAATAATGTTTCCAACCTGCTTTGTGCATATTATACAAACAATACCTCTATTTTCAAACACTTATTTGCAGTAGAAGCTTTGAATAAGGATCTTCCTAACAATATTAAGTAAGGTTCATAGTTTAATAAAAGATGTTATAAATGTTTTCACCTAGAAATCCCAAACGAAAGGAGAAAATACCCCCTTTGCCTGGTGTTTGGGTTACCCTATGTAATAGAGTGAAATGGACAAGATTACGTCTGGTTATTTTTATTTGCTTATTTAAGGCTGCAGTGGTTCTTTGTGGCTGTGCATGGGCTTTCTCTCTAGTTGTGGTTTGCAGACTTCTCATTGCAGTGGCTTCTCGTGTGTGGAACACAGACTCTCAGCACATGGGCATCAGTGATGCGAGTTCAGTAGTTGCATCTCACGGGCTTAGTTGCTCCGCAGCGTGTGGAATCTTCCCAACCAGGAATTGAACCTGTGTCCTTTGTATTGGCAGGTGGATCCTTAACCTCTGGACCACCAGGGAAGTCCTACCTCTAGTTATTACCGCAGTGCCTCCAGATATTTACTACTCAGGGTCATGGGTCTGTGGAAGAATTTAGACATCTAGGAATCTGAATGTTAGCTTTATTTATTTTTTTTTTACTAAATTTTCATTAATTTCTAATAGCACTTTCAATTATTGATGTAGGCAGCAAAGCAAATACTTGACTGTCACCCACAGAAGTTTTGTATATTTTTTCATCTGGTATCACAGTGGTTCTAATACTTGGTAATATCATTTACATCCGTCACTGCTTCAAGATCACAGTGGGTATGAGGGCTGCCCCTAGATCTTTTTGTGTAATGAATTAATAAATAAGTATATATGTTACCATATCACAATTATGTTTTTATGATCTTGATAATTAGATTTCATCATAACTGTTTCTCTTTGTAATCCCTTATATTTTATTTTAGGTATTTAAAATGTTAATTTGAGAAAAACATCTATGGGTTTCACCCGACTGTCCAAGTAGGACATACATGCTCGGGAACTCAATTGTGTCTTACTTTTTGCATCCCCACAGACTATAACCTGCCAGGCTCCTCTGTCCATGAAATTTTCCAGGCAAGAATACTGGAGTGGGTTGCCATTTTCTATTCCAAGGGATCTCCCCAACACAGGAATAGAACCTGTGTCTCTTGTATCTCTTGAATTGGCAGGCAGATTATTTTCCAATGAATCACCGGGGAAGTCAAGGGTAGTCCATGGCACAGAAACAGTGAAGCATCTCTGACATAAAATTGTAAAGGAAAGGATGATAGGCTGGCTTCAAAACATAAAACTGACATGTCAAAAAAAATTCTATAAAGACAATTAAAAGCTCACTAAAAACTGGGAAATGTATTTGGAATTGCAACCCCATGGACTGTAGCCTACCCGGCTCCTCCATCCATGGGATTTTCCACGCAAGAGTACTGGAGTGGATTGCTATTTCCTTCTCCAGGAATATATATTACCAAGAGATAATAATCTATAGAGACGTGCAAAACACTTGCCAATTAATTTTTAAAAGATAATCACACAACAGAAAAATGGAGGAAGAACATGGATAGGAAATTTATACATGGTGATATAAAAACGGTCCTTCTATGTGAAAAAACAGTTCAACCTCACCAATTAAATGTAAAAGCAACAGGGATATGACATTTTTTACTCATTAGATTGGAAAATATTTGAAAATATGTTAACTCTCATTACTGTAATGGAGTTGGCAAAATAATACACACTCTTAAATAAATTTGGTGATAATGCAAACTGTTGTGAGTTTTCTGGAGAGCAGTCTGGCAATTCATATCAAAAGCCATTAAAATGTACAAACCTTTTGATCCAGGCATTTTGCTTCTATGAGTTTATCCTAATAAAATGAACAGAGATGTGAACAAAAATTCCATAAAAGGAAATTCAAATGGATTTTATTTACAGGGATAAAAAATGAAAGCAACTGATATATTTCAGAACAGATCATTAATTTTACATACATTTTATATAAATCACTGTTCATCCTTGTGATGAAATGCAGTGCACCTGTAAGAGATTGGGTTAAGAACATTTTTAAATGCTTGAGATAAATTAAGTTGAAAAATTGAGTTTCAAAAAAGTCGAGTTAGATTGTAATCTCAATCTGCCTACATAAAGATATTAACTAAAATATTAACAGCAGCTATCTCAGTGGGGAGATCTGAGTAAATTTTCTTCTTTAGCTAATCAAGTTCTGTATTACCTTTATAATCAGAAAAAAGTAAAAGCTACTTTTATTTTTTAGCAACTCACAGTTTATGGCTTTATTTCATTAGTGTATTATTTACATCTTTGTATTCTCATGACCCATTTCTCCAAAGATCATTTAAAATGCATGCCCTGAATTTATGACTTTCTTCTCAGAATCATGCATTCCTTCTTAAAGGCAGGGATTAGAACCATAGTCACTAAAATAGTTTTTCCAAAGAAGGAGGATAGAGACAGTATTTTGGTGATGTAAAACAATATTGCTAGAATATTTTCTTTACCTTTTTTTGCATTTTCAGTGGAGTCCCCCCCAAGTTGTTGAGGTTTGGTTAACACAGAACATTGTATAGCTTAAGGTGTACAACCATAATCACTTGATATCTGTCTATATTGTGGAAGCATCATCACAGTAATTTTAGTTAACATCTGTCACCTCACATAGTTATGAATTATTTTTCTTATGATGAAAACTTTTAAGATCTATTCTCCCAAAGGGGGAAGGAGAGAGCAGGACAAACTGAGAAAGTTGCACTGAAAGTCACACTGCTACATGTAAACTAGATTAGGATGAGATGGTCAGATGGCATCATCGACTCAATGGACATGAGTGTGAGCAAACTCCAAGAGATAGTGAAGGACAGGGAAGCCTGGCGTGCTGCAGTCCGTGGGGTCACAAAGAGTCAGACACGACGTAGCAACTGAGCAACAAGGAATCAGAGTGAGAGAAAAACTTTGTGCTGAATATATTTTGTACTTGTTTTTTTAACTATGTGTGTGTTGCCTAATTAAATTAATAAGAATTAATAGGAAAAAATGAAACATATAGCTAGTGGGAAGCTGCTGTGTAACACAGGGAGCTCAGCTCAGTGCCTTGTGATGACCTAGAGGAGTGGGGTGAGGGGGCGGGGGTGAGGTGGGAAGAAGGCTCAAGAGAGGGGGGCATATGTGTACTTACGGTGGATTCTTCTTGTTGTATGCAGAAACCAACATGACATTGTAAAGTAATTATACTCCAACTAAAAATTTAGAAAAGATCTACCATCTTAGCAGTTTTCATGCACAGTGTTATATTACAGCCCCAGACTTACTCATCTCATAACTGGAAGTTTGTGTACTTTTTAAGAATATTTTTAACTTTTTTAATTGAAGTATGGTTGATTTACAATGTTTCAGGTGTACAGCAAAGTGATTCAGTTATAAAAAGCTATTTTTAAATGTTGGCTGTCTTTACACACACAAAAAAAATCAAGTTAAGGTTTGCAAAGAATATTAGGTGTCTAAGGTTGGATCTGAGTTCTTTAGACAGACATTGACAACCAACTAGCCAATCTTTTTCGCCCCTCCAAGATCAACATGCTTCTTAACTTTCAACTGGGGGAGAACTGCCCATGCCCAGAAGAGATCCGGGAAGAGCTGTACGACTTCCACGAGGACCTTCTCCTTCACTGCGGTGAGCTTCCAGATAAAAGCTTTATCCAAGACAACGCTGTTCATGGTTCCTTGGTTAGAAGTTCATGGGGGGTTGTAAAGTTAGTTTCTATTTAAAATTATAGTGCTAATTATCCAAGAAATGATTCCTTCCAAACTATTTGGGTCAGAGAAGATATCGGACATCATCCTGGAATAATACATGACTGAAACTACTTCTGTCTACAAGAAATGTTGCTGAGATCTAAGAGAGGGGACTGGGTCTCTGAAGAAGGAAAGAAAAGAACAGATCTTTATATAGACCTCACCCAATTTATCTAACATTAGATAGCTGGGCTGCTTTTCCCAGTTGAACCAAGATTCTGATCACCTTTGCTTTTTAGCTTCTTAATGATATGAGTATGACCATATCTGCCCTTAAGGATTCTAAACCAGCCGTTTCTACTTTGATACATATCTGCTGGTTTTAAGTGCCCATCAGCAATTGTGCTGCCTTTGAGAGCTATGTGGATAACAGATGACTTTTTCATTTGAAGTAACAGGTTGTTAACTGTTTCTTTCTAGATACTCTGGAGCCCATTTGGGGTATGGGTTAGAGTAAATTAAGTCTTGGGATTGAAATTACTTTATGTTTTTGTATATAAGAAATTATCATTTAAAAAGCTTGCCAAAAGACGTGATGTAGACAAATATTTATAGGAGGCTGCCTATAGTATATTTAGAAACTTCCAAAGGACAGAAAGCAGTGTTTCTAGGTTCTTTCAATTGTCTGGTGGCTTTGTGTCCTGTTTGAGGTTGTCCCTCTTTCTGTGGTTTGCTTAGGGGTTCCCCTGGAAGAAGAGGAAGAGGAGGAAGAGGATACCTCCTGGACTGGAAAATTCTGTGCCTTGGTACAGAGAATCAAAGGCCCTCCCAAGCCAGAGAAGGAGCAACCAACGGAGGAAGAAGAGAGATGCCCTAGTAAGTTCCCATGCCTTTTGATCATGGTGCTCCCAACCCAGGGCTCTTCTAAGGCATAATTAAAGTAAAGTGAAAGTGTTAGTTGCTCAGTTGTGTCCACCTCTTTGCGACCCCATGGACTGTAGCCTGCCATGGGATTCTCCAGGCAAGAATCCTGGAGTGGCTTGCCATTCCCTTCTTCAGGGGATCTTCCTGACCCAGGGATCAAACTCGGGTCTCCTGAATTGCAGGGAGATTCTTTACTGTCTGAGCCACCAGGGAAGCCCCTAATTAAGGTAATGAACTTCCTAAACATATATTGTGGGATGAAGAAGGGCTGCTTAGCTTCCAGGAAGCATCTGGGCATTCTGTTATAATTAGTGCTCTTAATGCTCTATATTTGGGGCTCTGCTTTCCTTTTGACTTAAGGAGCTTACTCTCAGAGTCTTCTGGAAGGGATAGATTGCTTGGTAGGTCTGCTCTTGTCTGTCTACTTTTAAATGCCTGATACCTGTACACAGATTTCTGTTTTTCTTTCTTTTATGTTTTCATAGTCTTCCTCTTGTAGCCCTCATTGTTCTTGTCATTTTTGTTTGTGGTTCCTTCACATTGAAAATCACCCCATACTTCTGAGCTACCAGAGATGCCCCTTAGCAATCAAAGGGAATAGGTGGTGGGGTTTGAAACAAGGGAGTTTGTTTTCATTTTGGGGCTATGATTTTCCTAATACAACACCCTGGAGGACTTGGACCTTCTATCTTTCATCTTCCCTAAACCTTGTTCAAATCATTTCTCTAATCCTTATAGTACAGATAATTCCTACCATTGAAACATTCCCATTTTGAAACAAGATCATTGTTTGTAGTGCAAGACAGTTTACTGTCCATAAACTATTTATACTTCAAGAGGAAGATGGTCTGCATATTATAATCAGTCTGCTCTGTACTGTGAAATTATGCAAATATTTCACTTGTCTAAAGAAGAAGGAATTTTCCAGGTTTAATGTAGTTGTTTATTATCTTATTCCCTGTTCCTATCCATCTTAGAACATGCTTTCAAATTATAGACTAGAGCAATAGACTGTCAAGATATGATCAGGTTTTCTGAAAACACTACTTTGGGGTTCATACATCTTATTGCCCTTTCTATTGACCTTCCATCTTTGTCAGACTATCTCTGAAGGGAAAGAATTGTCCCCGTTTATCAGCAGAAGTGTTGAAGCCTCAAAAGAGTATCTGGGGTACTTGGCAGCAGTTGCACTGGCAACCCTTTATCGGTCCTATTTCTCAGCATGGAGGAGGGGAGTTCTTTGGTGAGAACATGCCAGCATGATTCAAATGTTCAGAAAAGTGAGTTTAGAGTTCCTTTGTGGTTACTGCCAAAGCAGAACTAAAAATAGACTGAACTGACCCAAATTACCTGCAGAGAGTCTGTTTTTAAAATGGATGCTTCTTTCTAAGACAATATGTCATGACCAGGAGTCCTCCAAGGTGACTACTTCATGTTAGGTAAATAGTTAGATTAGCCCACCTGATTCTGAAGTCTCCCTAACTCTAAGAATGGTTTCAAGCTCCAAGGACTACAGTGTTCAGCATTTGCTACCCCGGGGTTCAGGCAGAAAGATTATGTTGTATCTGTTCTGGCAGGACATGCAGAACTACCTGAAAGGCCACTCCAGCATAAGACTCCACAGTTCACCCCACACTTCTTCCCTTCCACAAGCAGAATTATGGGAGGTTCAAACTTTGTGTCATAAGTCTCCTATCCTGCAGTCCCAGAAATAGAATAGAAGGTGGCCAAGCATGTCTGGTTGTCAGCGTATGGGTTCCCTGCCAGGTGTTCCAGGGACACGAAACTCCTCACTCAGGGCTGACTTTTTAAGAGAATCTTGGAGATGGTTTTACTGTCCCCAAGATTGTTTTTCACTTGATTGAATGGAAATGATGGTTCTGAATACATACCCAGTTGCCATAAAGGATTCTAATCCTTTAAAATACTGGTGACGTCACCCATGTTATTGCTTATGATTTCTCTTACCCTTGTATTTGATAAAATATTAAAAGTTCAGATGATGAAAATAGCATGCCATGGTGAAATGACAATTTCCGAAATACTTCATATGTATTCGTTTACTGCTGTTAGTTTTTGTCCCTCTTCCATTGTGTAGTTGATGAACATCAGACTCAGAAGAGTTAAAGGATACTTATTCTTTCCACCGTTACCTGGTTCTAGAAGAATTTCCAGGTGCTTGATGTCAACAGCCCAAGGTAACCAAGATGAGTAAGGCTGTGACTTGATTGAGGTCTTCCGACTCTGATTCCACACTCTTTCCATCATCCCATGAAGCTTGGCATAGAATTTATCAGCATATATATTAATATGATGAGCCCCAACCTACGTATTACATACAGAATGCCTTCTTGAAACCATCATCTTTTTATCTTGCTTATTGTATCTGTGAGATAACTCACTTCTGAGACTCACTGTTATGTGTGGGAATCTGAACCCAAGAGAGGTCAAAATTTTAACATCAAGAAATTGACCCAACCAAAGATCTGGATTCAGGGTTTTCAGGATAGGTGGTGCAGTTTCTCCCCTATGAGCAATTGGTGTTGGCCAGATAACCTGCAGGGGAACCTCAACAGGTAGGAAAGAGAAAGAACAGTGTCCTGAAACCCGTAAGAATCCTGCTAGCTGGTTCAGTGTTAAAGGGATTTACCCAAAGTAATTCCAACCCATATCGCAATAGAAGTTGCTACAATGTTATCAAAAAATTATATGATAATGAAGAAGTTAAGGAAAATAGTAGCAGCCCACCATACAAAGTAGCATTTTTTTTTTTTACTATCCCAATCCAGCAAGTTGTCCAGAAAATCTTTTGCCTCTTAGTTGGAGGCCAGTGCTTCTCAGAAACACACTACAATTTAAGTAGAGTTTCCTTGAATTTAAATTTGTAACCACTGAGTTTTTCCTCCAGAAAAGGCCAACCAGTTCTTTCTGCTAACTTCTAAAATTAAAAAAAATAAAAGTCACTTGTCACTTTGCAACTCAAAGTCAGTGCCTTCCTGACCTCTGTCATTCACTGAGGGCTTTATGTCATTCACTGAGGGCTTTCCCCATGGCAGGTTTTCACAGTATCTTCTCTCTGCAAAGAAAGCTGCTGCCTGAATCAGCTCTCACCCAGTCACTAAATAACCTGAGGCCCAAGCCCCAGATTCTCCCCCGCTTACATGCTGCAGCCTTTTCTCATGCTGAGGAGGGAAAACAGTCTACTGTTCACCCCCAAAATAAATCCTGGGCCCCAACACAGACACACACAAAGTAAGCTAATTGAACAGTAGGTGTATCTGTAGGTGCTCAGGCAGTGTTTCTAAGCCTCCTTAGATTCTCTCCAATCAGCTTCTCCCTGAGACGTACACAACACAGATACGTCCTCCAGGAAGTCTTTTTGTCCACCTTATCCTCCATCTACCTGCCCCTGCCACATTGTCACAAAATTTTCTAACAGGGCATGTGTCATCCGGGGCATGACACAAATTTCTAACATTGCCATGTGTCTAACAGGGCAATGTCAGGAAAGTCATGCCACCTTAGGCAAAGTATTTTTTACAGGGACTTAGTACAGAGACCACATCTTACTCATTTCTACATTCCCTTCATGAGCACACATCTTTTTCACTTCTAATACATGTTAATCATTTGAGACTCACAAAGATGAAGAAAATGTGGCCCTTACAGACAGAGGAGGAAATGGGTGTGGACAGTCAAACTCCATATAGCGTGAGGTCGGGTGTGCTGTGAAAGTACAGATAAGGGACAGCAGGCGGCCAAAGAAGGGGAGTGAAAACTCCATAAAGATTACAAATTGGTAGATGTAAGAGGGAAAAGTATTTTTGGTGAAAGGAGCTACTTCAACAAAGCCCGGGGGGCAGGGGGGAATCCTATTCCAAGAGTGGCAGTGAACTGAGATTGGCTGAATTGTAAAAGCAATAGAATTAGGAAGTGTAGGAAAGGCGGGCTGTGTTACAGCAGCGTGTCCTGAAAATGCCAGTGGTTCACAGTCTCAGGGTGTGACATGGTATCGTTACCATGTATTTTATACGACTTGGCCTTGCAGCTGCCAGGAGGGACGGGCTGACATTTACGTGCTGTACCCACTGTGTCCTGAGTGTTGCTCTGGCACTTCTTTGAGTATTACCTCATTTAATTCTAACAACAAAAATATGCAGTCAACAATGTTATTCCTATTTTACAGTTGAAGAAACTGATGTAAAGACAGGTTAAATAACTTTCCGGAGGGTAACGTAAAAATTCAAATCTTTGTCTATCCCACTGCAAACAACCAGATACAGTGGCAGCCAGGTCCCCGTTTTGTACACTAGGCAGTTAAGCCTGAGAGAAGCGAAGTGATGTGGACAACATTCTTGCAACAAGTGAAAAAGAGGCCAAGATGAGAATCACGCTCCATATCCAGGGCCCCTGATCTTTGAGAACTGTACAGGGATGCTGTGCGGGGGTGGGAGAGGGCAGGGGAGGATGGAGAAGCTCAGAGATCAAGGATGCATGGCCAGGAGCTTGCCTCAGCATCAGTTTATTCTCCACACCGAATAGACATAGACACTAAAATAAAAGCAATTTGATTACCTTCCCAACAGGGTAAAGACAGAGACCTCAGGTCCCTGAGTCTTTGGCTGTCCCATCTGTGTCCCCTCTTCATTCCAGGGTTTTCAGGGGTTTCCCTCCCTAGCACATCAGCAAGCATCATCTGTTCTCTCTGTGCTCTCCTCCCCGTTGTCATCATCGGTCATTTAATCGCCTGAATGTTTTCGAGAAAGTGAGTATGAGGCTGGTTGACTGATTTCAAAAACAACAGGCTAATTATCTCCATATGATGGATGAGACCCCAGGAGGCTGCAGAGATGGGCTGGCAGAAGTGCAGTCTCACGGATGCTTTGTGAGGCTGCCTCTGATGGGAAGGGGTGTCCAGCCAGCTGGGGAAATGGTCCTGGGGGTGACACAGTTGCTTCACAAGTGGGAAGGCTCTAGCCAAGGTAGAAAACCACTGAGAGAGGGAAACAGAATTAGCAGAAATAGTCAACCTTCAGGAGACTGTCCATGCATGACCAGCCTGAGAGTCAAGGTCAAAGGCAGCCAGACCAGGGGGACTGGGCGTTTTGTGGGGTCCAATTGTGCAGAGACGGGAGAGGCTCATGTCTTGTACAGTGCTCACTTCCACGCTGCCTCAACCTATAGACCATCTATAGACTAGAACCTTGATTTGCTTATTAAACTGTAGTGCTTCTTTGCCTAAATAAAAAGTAAAGCGAGGATTAGTCTAACAGCAGCCATCAGTGTTGGGGAAACTTAGTTCCTACCACATCTGTTTTTTCTGTTCTTACCTGATGATCTGGAGAGTTAAGTGATGATTCAGGTACCACATTTAGCACAGAGACAGACTCACAAGAAGTTCTTAGCAAATATTGGCTACTACTGTTGTGATGAGAAATAGAGTGTTCTAGCAAGCTCCCTAAATTTTTACCCTTATTTCCCAGACAGGGAAGCCAAAAGAGAAGGAAACAAGTGTGCATGTCTAAAAATTAAATATAGAGCTGAGATGAAGGAGAGCTGGGTGCTTTCTTAGATGTTCAGCTGCTTGCTTGGGAGGCAGGGAAGTCGGGGAGTTGCACATCACATGCCTCTGGGGGTCTGACAGCCACTGCCTGTTCATTGGGCCCTGATGACACAACATAAACAGAGCGGTTCTTTCTTGTCAGTGGGGAACAATGTCCAGTTGTCTTTGCAGGCTTTGCCTTTCAGGTTTTCAGAGCCTTGCAGCCTTGCTCTCAGTGATCTCTAGAGAATCTTTTTTCTACTGAAATGAGGCGAAAGTGGTACCAGGTGCACAGCCCAAGCCAGAGAGGCACCAGGAAAGCTCAGAGAAATTGTTGTTTAGTTACTAAGTTGTGTCTGACTCTTTTGCGACCCCATGGACTGTAACCTGCCATGAACTGTAGGCTCCACTGTCCATGGGATTTCTCAGGTAGGAATACTGGGGTGGGTTGCCATTTCCTTCTCTAGGGGATCTTCCTGACCCAGGGATCAAACCTGCATCTCCTACAATGGCAGGCAGATTCTTTCCTGATGAGCCACCTGGGAAGCTCCAGAAATATTAGCATGATGAATTTTCCAGATCTCCTTGGAATGTATGGATTTAGCTTTCTCCCTGACCTTCTCTGCTAAGAAGTCGTAAGTATTTGGCCACTTTATAACACAGACCAGACTTTCAGCCCAGAGGAAGCTCTGGAGCATGGAGCACAGAGGGTATGACACTCTCCCTAGTAAATCTTCCCAACTAAATCTAGCGGGTGTTATTGCCATCTGACCCTTGACACAGGAAGGGCTCTTTCTCCACCAGCAATCATGATAGTCATCAGAAAGGCCATCAAGTTGCCACAGATCATCTTCTCGATGTAAGTGATTAGCGATGTGCGGTGATGCTTTGATAATGGCCACTTCTTCAGTCACCACTGGCATTTAAAGACTTTATTTCCTCAGACTCAGATTTTACTATTAGCAAGTGCAAGCTGGGTAACATTGTGATAAGGCTGGTTGGCATTAAAATTCAGTGGTAAAATTCTTAGTGCTTATCAGTTTAATCCAATGAAGACATAGGTATTCATTTCACCATTTTAATATATTAGTACAAGTAAAGTAAAGTAAAGTAAAGTCACTCAGTCGTGTCCGACTCTTTGCGACCCCGTGGACGGTAGCCTACCAGGCTTCTCCGTCCATGGGATTCTCCAGGCAAGAATACTGGAGTGGGTTACCATTTCCTTACAACCCTTCAAGAACTCAGTGGGTTGGATAGACACAGAATTGTAGAATATTAAGCCACAAGTGACTTGACTTCATACAAGTGAACAGAAGCACAGAGAGGTAAAGCATCTTGACCAAGGTCACACACGCAGATCAGGAACAAAGTACCCAGCACTCTTGTCACTAGACGACACACTCATTCATTTTCTTCAACAAGAATTTTATATTGTTCACTTCATCTTACTGGTGAAGAACCTGAGCCTCTGGGAAAGGGACTAATCTGCCCAGCTCAGAGTCAGCTAGAAAAAGAGCTAAAGCTTTATAATTTTCAGGATTTATTTCTGAATCCATTTTGGAGTTTATGAAGAGAGCATCTAAGCAGTATAATATAAATTTAAAGCATTAATAAAGATAACTATTTTTCTGAATTTTATGAAGCTATTGAGAGTAAGCAGCACTAAGATGGTAACATAGATGGATTTAGATTCCAGCAGGCAAGGTTTGAATCCCAGCTCTGTCATTTACTGTTTATGATATTAAGCAAATTTCTGAAACTTTCATGTGTTAGTTTTCTTGTCTGTAAAAAGAGAATAATAATAGTTCCTATCTCATAGGGTAGGAGAAGGGAATATAAGAATTCAGTAAAGCAGTGCTCAGTTTAATGTTCTGGTACTTAGAAGTTGGTATACCTTTCAGCTCCTGAAGTGAATATAAAACGTATAGTTCATATATAAGAACTTCACTTCCTTGTTTATCATTTCGGGTGCTTTCAGTAAAAAAGGAACAGAAAACCCAATTCAGATAGAGTAGCTGATAAAGGAATTTTATGACTGGTGTATCTGGAGGTGATGGCCCCAGTCCCTTTGTTGAATTAATTCCTTGGCTCTGCTCACCTCCACAGCCAACATGGTAACTGCATTTCTAGGCCTCATCCGTGAACAAGTGTTCAAGGGAATGGTGAGAAAGTTTCTTCTACTCGTATTCAAGGCAAGAATCCTGAGATCACTTTTGACTGGAGAACTTGATCAGGAATCAACTGTTGAACCAATGAGTGTGTCCTAGAAAATACCATGTGCTGGTGACTTAGTCAGCAGAGCCACCTTTGGAGTAGGGTTGGGTTGGGTCCTTTCACAGAGGAACATGGCCATGAGATTGAGAGGCAGATATCTTTACAAAAGCAGGACTGTGTTAAGAAGGATCAAATAGATGCTGACTCAGTGGTCAGGAGTATTCAATATGCCATGATGGTCATCACTTACAGCGTCTTTCATTTATTCAGTGGGTAGTGTTGAGACGTATGCAGTTCTGCGCTTGATGTTCAGAAAGCGAGAAGAGGCCAAAATGCTCTGTTACAGGAACTAGAGAATGTGCTGTCTATAACATGTATATGTTATCTAATGGGCCATAGTGGTTCTGTGGTAAGTACTTTCTGCAGTTAATATCATTCACGTTTGACACAAGTCCTGGCCCAGATCCAGACAGTCTTCACTTGTGTCAGCAACGCTGTCATTTATTTACTCCAGTTGCCTCAGCAAAAACTTCAAAAACTCGCTCACTCTCAGGTCTGAGGTCTGTAGTGCTCGCTCACTGAAATGCTCCTGTCTGATCTGGATCTTCAGAAAAGGAGTCAAATATCCTCAACCCAGGACTTTCTATCCATGAGACTATGTCAGTTTCCTGCACTGCTGTAACAAATTACCACAAATTTGGTGGCTTAAGGACTTTCCTTGTGGCTCAGCTGGTAAAGAATTCGCCTACAATTCAGGAGACCTGGGTTCAATCCCTGGGTTGGGAAGATCCCCTGGAGAAGGGAAAGGCTACCCACTCTAGTATTCTGGCCTGGAGAAGTCTGTGGATTGTATAGTCCATGGGGTTGCAAAGAGTTGGACATGAGCCACTTTTGGTGGCTTCAAACAGCACAAATTCATTACCACCCAGCTCTAGAGGTCATAAGTCTAAAATGAGTTAATATTATTACAGTTCTTCTGTAGAGAATCCATTTCTTGCCTTTCCCAACTTCGAAAGGCTACCTGTATTTTTGACTAGTGGCCCTCCAGCAGAGGTACCAGGCCAACCTCTGCTTCTTTCATCACAGGCCCTTCTCTGACTCTTAACTCTCCTGCCTCCCTCTTATAAGGATCCTTGTGATTACATTGAGCCCACCCAGATAACCTAGGATGATCTTCCCATCTCAAGATCCTTAATGTAATCACATCTACAAAGCATCTTTGACATGTCAGGCAACATAGTCACAGGTTCTGAGAATTCAGAGCTGAACATCTTGGTGGTGGGGTGGAGGGGCCTTATTCAGCCTACCACAGGGAGGAAGAAAGCAGAGGTAGAAGTACATTTATTCTTTCTACTTGAACTTGATCTACCACCTGTTATGCCTCCAGAGCATTTATGGCATACCACAAGCTGACTTTTAATCACCTAGAATTTAAAAATAAGCCTACAAAATTTAGAAGCGCGTAATTATTTTTCTTTTCCCATTGTAAGTGTGAGCATTATAAATTGCTTTCTAAGTTTAAAGTAAGTACAGTGCAGTTGTGTTGGCTCCCTCTCCACAATGTAATCAGAATACTTTTTCTTCCAAACTGACCCAGATTTAGGAGCACACTCAAAGAAATGTCACACAAGCCTAGGCTTGGGAATGTATAAGATGCTGGGATTTGCTTTGCCAGTGGCCAACATCTGCTCTTTGATATTAAGCCTGCACCTCATTGCTTGATGGCCAGCTGGACTGTGGTCTAAATTTAGGGATGTAAAGATTCTTTCCAGACCTCTGAAGCCTAAAAATTTAAACCTGTACCTTGAGAATAAATGACCTTTCTCTTATTACAGTTGTCCCTGCAAAGCTGGTAATTTGACCATTTAGAAAAGAGTTATACCAAGGATGATGGGTGACTCCCTAGAGAATTTTCTTGCAAGTTTCACAGAATAATGGACTTGAGATTCTGAGGTTCAATAGCTAGTTATAAAGTGACAAGTGGAAGGAAATAAGCAACCTACCAATAAATACTGGGCTCCCAAAACTAATATATTAAACCTAGCTCTAATTTGAAGACACTCTAATCCTTTCTTCTTATATGGAGTATCTGACTAGTCGAGAAATCAAGTAGTGAAGTAGCTGTTTTTCTTTTAGAGTATCTTTCAGTCATCAAGTCTCTCTAAACAATACAGTGCCTTAGAAATATTTCCACTCTGAGTTAACCTGAGCAATCATTTAAAATGTGGCTTCTAGATCATATACTTGATATAATTGCCTGAATGTGACTATCCCTAATTAGACTAATTACAACAGTGGAGTGTGAGTCAGAAAGTTAACAATTTCATAAACGAAGCCATTTATAATCATCAAGGAAACCACGCGTATACATCTAGCTTCCCAAAGGCATTCTGTTTCATAGGAGCTGATTTTATTTCTCATCAGAAAAACAAGAGCTTGGTTCCATATCTTTCTCTCTTTTTCCTTTTTGAAAAAAAGCACTAGAGCTTTTTTAAAATCCCATGAGCTGAACCATCCAGTGCACTTGACAAGGCCTTCTCGGAACAGGTAAATCGGTGGATAAAAATCCTACAGTTGCAGCCAAGACTGTGGAAGCAACTTCATCACATGGTGGGGAGGTTCTGAGTGGAGCAGGTGGACGTCTATCACATGTGGGAGACAGTCAGAGGGGGCCAAACATGAAGGCGAATGGCAGATTGACCTCTTCACCTCACTTTTATGTTTTTCCTAGAGTCTCACCCCCTTCAGGAGATGTGTTTCTTTTCTCTCTCTCTCTTTTTTTTTTTTTTTGTAGTTTTAACAATTTTAACTTCAACTGATTAACAGTGTTATGTTAGTTTCAAGTGTACAGAAAAATAATTCAGTCATACATACACAAGTGTCTATTCTTTTCAGACTTTTATCCCATGTAAGTTTTTACAGAATATTGAGCAGAGTTCCCTGAGCTATACAGTAGGTGTTTGTTTATCTATTTTAAGTATAGCAATGTATATCCTTATCAATCCCAAACAGGCTATCCCTTCCCCAACCCTTCCCCTCTGGTAAACCTAAGCTCATTCTCTAAGTACAGAAACAGACTCCCAGACTTAGAGATGTTTTTCTTATGAACACCAAAGCGTTCTCAGTCATGAAAGGGCAGCGTTTCCAAAGATGAACTTAGAAAAACAGCAGAAATGAAATCAGTATTTAGTTGTATCTGTCTCTGCTTAAGAAAGACATTCAGGTATTCTGGAGAATCATCTCCATTTGCTTTTTTGAAAATCCTTCCAAAATTGTCAGCACTCTCCCACTGATACCAGAACAACAACAACAAGAAAATTAAGTATTTACTACATGAACTACTTGTGTAAATTATCTTTTGAAAGGAAATGGCATTGCAACCCATTGGAATGTGTTTTCCCTCAGATCATTTCATATCTTCCTTGGAAGATAAATTCATGATAGAATTTTTTCCTCCTTGCTTCTTTAGTTTCCATGCAACAAGGACCTCCAGCTTCCCCTGTGGCTCAGTGGTAAAGAACCCACCTGCCAAGCTGGAAAGGCAGGTTCAATCCCTGGGTCAGGAAGGTCACCTGGAGAAAGGAATGGCTCCCCATTCCAGTATTCTTGGCTGGGAAATCCCATGGATAGAAGAACCTGGTGGGCTACAGACCCTGGGGTCACAGGAGTCAAGACAGGACTTAGTGACTAAACAGCAGCAGCGATATGGACTTATTCTAGAAATATAAAGAACTTCAGATAAAGGACTCATCATTAAGGGGAAAAGTAAGAGAGGATTTCTTTTGGGCATGTGTATTATAATGGAAGTTGTACCTTCTTATAAATGGTCTCGTTTCTAAATGTCCTGGACAAATCCAGTTTTACCCATTATTTTACGCTTTATTTACATATTTAGTTTTCCCGGCTAGGCTGCTGTGGGTAGTAACTGTGTCTTGAAATAGTTTCCTATACAGTACTTTATTCAGTATTGGACGTGTAATAGAAAATGTCATTCAATTGATAAGCTAACTTAGGAGGGACATAACTGGAGGTAATTCACCTACTAAGATGAGAGCAGGCAGAAATGATGAGTGAGGTGTGTCCTGAGGCATGGATACACATGGCCTCCAGAGCAAAGCCTTCCAGAGCAGACTACCCTGGTTTCAGGTGTTACTGAGAATAAAGTCTTTGCTGAAGGGTCAGCAGATGTCAGGGGCAGAAAATGAGTGCCTGCCTCTGCAGCCTGCAGCCCTCCTTTTCTCTGCGCCTCACTGTGGTGGCTGCAGAAGGCCTGAGAGCTTTGCCTCGGGGTCAAGGATACCTGGCTGCATCCTTGCTCCCAAGGTGACTCATCTTCAACCCAAATGAAAGAGGGAAGCTTAGGGCCCTTCAGGCTGGTGGGGAGCCCTTTGGTAATGAAAGAATAATGGCCAGACCCCTTGCTGACTGCCAGGATTCAATTTTCAAAATAATGATTCTTTAATCTTCACTTTATTTCTCCGTGTGAGCTGTCTTACTCTCTTTATGCTCATTTAATTCAGACACAGAGAAAGTTTCCTAAGGCACAGTTTTCAGGGTTCTGGTCTCAACCACTTGATTAGAATCACAATCTAATGGAACAGGGTTTATCTTAGCCAGAGGGAATGATTTGCCTTCCAGTAACAGCCATCCCTAAGGTAGACCCTTTTATAGCGACAGTGATCCTCTAAATTTCAGCCTTGAGGCCCCTTTATGCTCTTAAAACTTACCAAGGATCCCAATATGCCTTAGTTTATGAGGATTGTATCTATCATATTACACAAGTAAAACTAAAATAGAATTTAAATCTGAGATTTTTAAAATATTTGTTAATTCATTGAAAAGTAAGAAACCCACTTATGCTTAATGAAATAAGTCAGAGAAATACAAGCACAGTGTGTTATCACTTCTGTGTGGAATCTAAAAAATAAACAAATGAATATAGCAAAACCAAACAAACTCACAGATTTAGAGAACAAAGTAGTGATTAGCACTGGGCACAGTGGGGAGAGGAAAGAGGGGAGGGGCAGGATTGGATTGGGGAGGAAGAGATACAAGCTATTATGAATGAAATAAACTGGTACAGCACAGAGAATATAGTCACTGTCTTATAACTTTAAATCAAATATAATCTATAAAAATATCAAATAAGTCTATTGGACACCTGAAACTACTATAACATTATAAATTAACTGTGCTTAAATAAATAAATAATAATATAGTAAACCCATTACATGTTACATAAATAACTTCTATGAAAAACAACTAAATGTTTAATAATTCAAAAAAATGGTTAGTGATATTTTGCATTTTTATAAATCTCTTATGTCTGACTTAGAAGATAGCTGGATTTTTTTTTTTTATTCTTATATCTGGTTAAAGAATTGGCCTCAAACAGATATATAGTTGGAAAGAGAAGGAGTACTATTAGTAGCCTTTTCAGATAATTGGGGATATTCTTATGATACTATGTTAAGACTCAGCAAGTAATAGTTCCTCAAAAGTTATTTGCTATGTGGAATTTGAAATAATAGTAAAGACTTTTTTTTTATTTGGTTATATAACAGTCCATTGGTCTATCTTGCTTGTTAAATGGATTCTTTTATCCATGATGTTTTTGTAACATCACACATTGATCATTGGGAAATGACTGGTTTACTGAGTTATACAGAGCTTTCAAATATTGACACAGTTTATTATAAACTATTTCTTAAATTACATTCATTAATATCAACAACTTAATCAAAATGTCTTTAAATGTTGGGAAACTGTCAAATTCACAGTGGCAGATAAACATTTTCCAAAATTCTAGTTTTCTCTTGAAAGCTTGAATTTTAAACTTGGCAACAAGTCCTAAGAGTTGTTTTCCTTGAGGTGACTGGCTTGTTTCATTTTTTAAGAAAATATCTGTCAATTACTCAAGTGTGATTAACTATAGTTTGTCTGTTGTTCTCTTAATGAAGATGGCATTCCAAGAAAGAAGCAGCTAGTTTAGCTAGCAACAATCATAACAATCACACAGGTGTTTTTCCTCAGGAAAATCACATGGCCTTTGTACAACAGAAGTGCTTTAGAAATATGTATACTCGGGAATTTGTTCTTCAGTTCAGTCACTCAGTCATGTCCAACTCTTTGCCACCCCATGGACTGCAGCACGCCAGGCCTCCCTGTCCATCACCAACTCCTGGAGTTTACTCAAAATCATGTCCATTGAGTCGGTGATGCCATCCAACCATCTCATCCTCTGTCGTCCCCTTCTCCTCCTGCCTTCAATCTTTCCCAGCATCAGGGTCTTTTCCAATGATCCAGTTCTTCACGTCAGGTGGCCAAAGTATTAGAGTTTCAGCTTCAGCATCAGTCGTTTGTTGTTAATAAAATTAATCATCTTTCTATGCCGCTCAGAGCGTTCTTATGCAAGCAGTACTGGTTGTTGTTCTGGTAATGCAGCAGGAAAGCATAGAGTTTGGTGCTGCTGTCTTGATTTGTGCTGAGGACCCAGCTGTTCTTTTGTTTGTTGGTTTTTGCCCCAGTAGTTTACCCGCTATTGCTTTTGCACCATTAGTGCAGCTAATCACACAATGAAAAAGGCAATGTGTATCTTAGAATTATTATGAAACTACAACAGGCCTTGCAAACTGCCTGAAGGGTCTTGGAGACCCCAGGGGTCTGTGAGCCAAACCTTTCAGTTACTGGCACAGTTAGCATAAGAGTTACCTTTTATTAAGCCCATGGTTTGTGCCAGAAATGGTTATGTGCATTAATTGTTTTTAATCCCCAGATATTCAGTTACATGAAGAATCTATCACATTCCAGAAAATGTATTCTTTTTAACATCTCTACCCTTCATTTATGCTGCTCTGTTGCTGGTTCGTAGGAGCTAATTAAAGTCTGAGCAGTTTTCAACAGCATTGCTGCCAGGGGTATAAAGCTCCATTTCCTCAGTCCCAGAGGTGTTTAGACCTTTAAAAATTCATGGTTCAGCCTAGGTTTGCTTGGTGGGTGCTAGGTCTCCAGCATATGTCAGGCCACAAAATACGCCGTGCTTCTCAGGGCTCTTAAGAATGTTTCTCCCCCTGTCCCCAGTTTGTTTTCTTCTCATAATTATACTTTCTCTCACTTTCTGAACCTTGGTCTCACAGTCTGAAACCTTGTCCAACAAGAATGGTCTTACATGTTGTGCCTTCTACTGAATTACATCTGCCTGTCAATATACAATGATGAGGTGCTTTTTCTGTCAGGAGCGTGGGGGGTCACAATTTTTTAACTGAGCATTAGCTTGGTCACACATAGATAATTGTTTATCCCATTGCCTCACATATACATTAAAGGCTGACCTGGACAAAGAACCCATGGGGCATTTCCTGTTCTGCCCTTTCAGGCTAAAGAGCTGTTTCCCAGAAATGGACTCACAGATATAGGGAACAGACTTGTGGTTGTCAAGGGGGAAGGGTTGGGGAAGAAGGATTGGGAGTTTGGGATTAGCAGATCCAAACCTATTACATACATACTGGATAACAAGGTCCCCTGTATAGCACAGGAAACTGTATTCAATATTCTGTGATAAACTACAATGGAAATGAAAAAATTTTTAAAGACTGTGTGTATAATATATATATATATACACACACATATACATAACTGAATCACTTTGCTACACAACAGACATTAACACAATATTGTAAATCAACTATACAAAAATAAAAGCTTGCCCTTTCCAAAAAAAAAAAAAGAAGCTATTTCCTTTCCCATTTGCCCTTTCATGAGGTGTTGTGCTGAAATGAACCATTCTCTAGGCTATAAATGTTGATTTGGATTGATAGTCCGTGTGTGGCTAAGAGCTCACCCAAATCATGAATTAATCTGAAAGACAGGTTAAGGGAATATTTACATGATTTCATTGTGACTCTGTATAATTCCCTGTTGAAAAGAGGATGGTCCTTGAGCTGATTAATACTTCTGGTTGCTTTTCGTGTGTGGCAGGGACTGTGGTCATGTGTATTATCTCTGCAAAGAATTTGGTTGTAAGTATTGAAAACTGCAATTCTTTCAGTCCAAAGTCAGGCTTAAGAGGAAACTGTACATATAGGACTGGGACGAGTTGACTCACTGGAAAAGACTCTGATGCTGGGAAGGATTGGGGGCGGGAGGAGAAGGGGACGACAGAGAATGAGATGGCTGGATGGCATCACCGACTCGATGGACATGAGTTTGAGTGAACTCCGGGAATTGGTGATGGACAGGGAGGCCTGGCGTGCTGTGATTCATGGGGTCGCAAAGAGTCAGACACGACTGAGCGACTGAACTGAAGCTTATGTTGCATACAAGAACATCTATGGTTTTGTCCTGCTTTTATTCATTAGTGTGACTGTTAAGTAGGAGAAACAGAAACTTTTACATTTGACTGCTGAGGAAACAAGTTCCTGAGAGGAGACCAGGCTTAGACGGTAAAGAACTTCTCCCCCAGAAAGTTCAGATATTATCTAACCTAACAAATGTTAGTCAGCAATCCCTGCCTAGTGAGATCTCTTAGGAACATCTTTTAACTGTGCTTCTCTCTGCCTTGGGTATCTTTTTTTTTTTTTTTTAAGGTTTTTAGCTTATGTCTCCTGTCTAAACCTAAAACACCCCTAGGGTTGATAGACACAGAAGTAAGTTGAATTAATCCTTTACATCTAGATCTCTTCTGGAGCGTTGGTAACAAAGTTCAATTTTCATATCCTTATGATGAGCCATTATCATATGTAGACATCTGCCGTATTTAGTGTCACAGAGGTAGAAAACTATTTAAGACAGGGCACAGGCTACTGAAAGCACCTATCTGAGTTTATTCCCAGTCCTTTCACTGAAGGACTGCGTAACCCTCATCATCGCCTGAGCTCTGCCTTTATCACCGGTCTGAATTAAGGGTCTTGGTGCCATCCATACCTTGCAGGAATGTGCCAGGCAGAGCTGGACTTGGATGCAATTATACGAGCAGTGTTTCTCACCTGTGTTATAGCATCTTCTGGAAATGTGTATGACATGGGGGAGGGTGAGCAGAGCCTCCCAGACATTCTGGCAGGATCCCCTAATGCACTGTCCTCCTGCTCAGATCTGCCTCACCCTTTTGGTCATCTTCCCACACCAATGCCCATCAGCACTTCTCAGGGGCCATTCAGTTCAACCTGTGAAGGTCCCAGTGCTGGTTTGGTTCCCACTTGAGCCATCTTTCCTTTACTTGTGCAGCCAGTGGTGTTTCTGTGCAACCAGCATGAGCCCAGACAAGTTCTGAATTCACTCATCCTGGTTTCTCCCTTGATGCTTGTGAAGCGTCTGACAGTGTCAGCTGACTCCTGCCAAAGATCCAGGACAACACAATCAGTTCAGCGGGTGATGGTCAGATGTCTGGTTGCAAAGTCTTTGGATCTAATAGAACGTTCTCAGTCTACTTCTCTCCATCCCCTAATGTATTTTTATGTTTGTGTCATCTCAATTATATTTTAGAGTTCTTGAATCGGTGGTATGGCTTACTCAGTTCCTGGTAGATAGTATCTTTAGAATACTTGGAGGATAGTATTTATGGTAGAGAAATCCTAGCACTTAACAGTGCTTTACTCCTAAGAGGCAGTGCCCAGTGTCATGTTTTCATCCAGAATCACTCCCCCCTCTATCCTGTGGAACTTATACACAACCACATCTTAGTGTGTATTGCATTGTATTACAAAATAAGGATAAAATGTAGCTTTTAAGTCAAAATGAAAATGTGAACCAAGTTGTGAGCACCCTGATGGCAAGAAGGCATCTTATTTTGTCTTCTATGTCCAGCATCATTCAAGCATCACTGAATGCCATTTAATCCAAATAGAACGTTTAGCCTTCTCAGTTCAGATTGAAGATACCCTTTAATTATAGTATGGCTCACGCACCTGCCTTTGGGTATGCGTTCTACTTCTCTGTGTGCCATAATCCGCCTTTGAGAATTTTTTAACCCTACGCAGCTGATGGATGTTATCACTGAGCAAAGTGACAGGGTGTGCAGTGCTCCTGAGCCGCAGCCAAGTACTGGTGCTTCCCCTTGTCCTTGCAGCAACCCTGAAGGAGCTCATCTCACAGACCATGATCCGCTGGGCCCAGGAGGACCAGATCCAGGACGCAGAGCTGGTCCGGATGATGTTCAACCTCCTGCGGCGGCAATACGACAGCATCGGGGAGCTGCTGCAGGCGCTGCGCAAGACCTACACCATCAGCCAGGCCTCCGTGAGCGACACCATCAGCCTGCTGGCCGCCCTGGGCCAAATTCGCTGCCTGCTCAGCGTCAGGATGGGCAAGGAGGAGGAGCTACTCATGATCAACGGGCTGGGGTGGGTCATTCCCATCAAGGGCAAGCTTGCAGAGGGGGCAGTTCTGAAATCAAGTCACATAAAAACCTCTGGGTTCCCCATCCTGATTTCACTCCTTTTGGGAGTATATGCTCATTAAATCAGTCCCCTTCAATAACCTCAGAGACCAGACAGTGGGCTACTTGGGGTGAAGGACCATGGCCAGAAGAAGTAGGAAGGAATCTTGGAAAAAAGCAGATATTTAGTTTGAATCTGATAAAAATAGTCCCAGGGAAGCAATGAAAAAATTCAAAGGAAGGGACAATGTGTTCAACCCAACAAGAGAGAAACTTTTTGAGCAACTAAGGTTTTGACTGGAAATCTGAGACTTCCCTTTGAATAATTATAGCCCTTTCCCTCCCTTTTCTTGGGAGTAGAGTCATTGTCATCAGTTCTTCAAAATGTGTTTCCTCATGACAATAGCTTATCGATCTTTCTTAGACGCCACATCACTAGAAAGATTGAATTGTATTTATTTGCTTTTGTTTTCATAATTTAATTTTTTTATTTTTCAACAATGTTAAAGGTTACTTTCCTTTTACAGTTATTACAGAATATTGGTTATATTCCCTGTGTTATACAAGATATGCTTGAACCTATTTACACCCAACAGTTTGTACCTCCCATTCCCCTAACCCTGTATTGCCCCATGCTCTCCTCCCCACTGGTAACCACTAGTCTGCTGTCTATATCTGTGAGTCTGCTTCTGTTTTGTTATATTCACTAGTTTCTTGTATTTTTTAGATTTCACTTATAAGTGATATCGTACAGTATTTGTCTTTATCTGTCTTATCTCACTTAGCAAAATGCCCTCCAAGTCCATTCATGTTGCTGCAAGTGGCAAGATTTCATTCTTTTTTATGGCTGGGTAGTATTCCATTGTATATGTATACCACAAGAAAGATCGCATTTTAGATATCAAAACAAACGTGTGTGGTCAGTTAGTCGTGTCCAACTCTTTGTGACCCCATGGAATGTAGCCTACCAGGCTTCTCCGTCTGTGGGATTTTCCAGGCAAGAGTACTGGAGTGGGTTGCTATTTCCTTCTCCAGTGGACCTTCCCAACCCATGGATCAAACCCTGCGTTGCAGGCAGACACTTTACCCTCTAAGCCACCACGGAAGATATCAAAAAGATTTCCTTTAATTAGGTAACATATTGCAGATGAGAAACCTAAAGCCCCCCAAAATTCACTGACTAACCCACAGTTTTACCAGAATGAATCAAGCACTAGAACCATAGTCTTCCTGCTGCTGGAATCATCATCCTACCCTCAAACCAGCAAAGTAAAGGAGCATCACTGAGACCCAGAACAGGGATGCTGGCAGTGAGGCAGGACGAGGGGATACATGCATTCCCTAAATTCATTTCCAAACAGGAATCTTACAATGGAGGTGAAGAGACTTTTATGGAAAGAGGAAACAGCTGCAGAATTAGCCTTTCTCCCAGCCCTGGCGGTAGACATAGCTCCGCTGAAACCTAGTGGTGTCTCCTTTCAGCTGCAGCCCTCTGGAGAAAGGCATATGGACTGAGAGTAACCACTGCAAGGAATCACACAGCCAGGTCACAGGCTGCCTCTGTACTTTGATTTGCCTGCAGCTTTATTATGTGAATTTATGTTGAATGACTTAAAAACAGACTTCTTTTTATGTTTCATTTTGATCATTTTATTGAGCGCTACTGTCCAAAAATATCATTGGTACCTAATACACAAGTGCCTTAAGAAAAGGATACAACCCTGCCTACCATTTGGATAGAGACATAGATATAAGGACAAGAGAACAAAAAATAGAAGACCCTTAATACACAGAGGAAGAGAAATTCAGAGGTTTGGGCTGTCTTAAAACTATCACAAGCAAAACAAACCGAGGGGCAGCTACTTGACGTCATTAGAAGGAAATATTCAAAAGAAAAAAAAGTAGAAATGAATGAGCGTAAGATATTCCTATCAGCTAAAAACGGCCCTCCACATATATTCCACCAACCTAGTACCTTCTGACCGTCTTTCCAGCAGATGGCATGTACATGAGAAGTGAAAATTTTAGTCCCTCAATCGTGTCCGACTCTTTGTGACCCTATGGATTGTAGCCTGCCAGACTCCTCGACTCCTCTCTCTATGGAATTTTCCAGCCAAAAATACTGGAGGGGGTAGCCATTCCCTTCTCTAGAGGATCTTCCCAACTCAGGGATCAAACTCATACGTTAGTTCACCCCGAATGTGTATGCATGTGCATTTGTGTATTCTCAAACCTGAGTTCTTGTAGCATTGAAATAAGCAAGTGCTGACTTCTCTCTCCAATTACCCTAGAGACATAATGAACAACAAGGTGTTTTACCAGCACCCCAACCTCATGAGAGTCCTCGGCATGCATGAGACGGTCATGGAGGTGATGGTGAACGTGCTGGGTGCAGAAAAGTCTCAGGTAATGCTCCAAGGAGAATTTAACTTGAACTTGACCCCTGGACAGGGTCATATGAAGTGACCTCTTCACAGGCATGTGGTTGGTGCCCACTGCCTAGTGATTCTTCCCAGGGAGGGCACAGGGATAAGCACAAAGCCGAGAAGGAGAAAGGAGATGGGACCCAGTCAGAGTAAGAGTTCTTCTCACTCTTTCCACTGGGCTGCTCAGTCTCCTTCCCATCCTCTTCTGCAGTCCTGCTCCTCCCAAGATGGAATTCCTCCAGGTTGCAGTTAGGAGCCTGGTGTGTTTGGTGCTGTGTCAGAAGGCAGTTCTAAAGGAGAACAGGATTTTAGTAACGATCCTGGCACTGTTCTCACCGGAGTGTATGTGTTTCCTGTCCGAGCCAAGCTCCTGACGATGTCGATTTCCTAGCCAGCCCTGCCATAAGGGGCCCGGGAGCTCCTGCTGCCAAGGGACAGGGAGTGCCAGTAGGGCCCACCTGGGCAGGTATTGCACCTTGTCCAGGTCCTCCTCAGAGTCAGAGAGGTTCTAAGGCAACAGATAGGGTATGTTTTTAAATATTGGAAATTCTGGAGCACCTGGTCCTAGGAAAGCAGTGCTACGAATATTGACAGGAGAGGGTTGTGAAGGAAGAACACGGGAGCCCCATTCACCTGGCTCCTCATTGCTTCCTTCTGATGTCAGGAAAGTAGACTCTTCCCAGAAGGCCTCTGAACAAGCATCTGTGTGCCTCAGCAAACACACAGACTAACTTTTAGAATCTTGCTTCCTAGAGCACGTTCCATGATTCTAGAAGTGGAAATCAAGAGCTTTCTTGGATCCCGAGTCAAGGTTAACACTGACACCATTTATTGAGCATGATTGATCAAACAGAGGATGCGGCCAGACCCTGGAGATGCTAATTACTTTGTTAAGCAGAGAAGCCAACCACTTTTGATGGTAATAGAAGTTGGCACTTTGGTGCTAAACTGTAAGAATCATGTTATGAATGCTCTAGCAGCACATAGGAGATCAGTGATCAGGGACAGAGGTAACTGGGGAAGGCTCACAGCCTGAGAGGGTAGTGCTGTTGAGGCTTCTACAGCAGTAGAGGCCGATCTTTCCCCAGAAGACTCAGGTTTGATACAGCGCTACGTCTTATTTTCTGTGATCACCCATCTCCCTTTCTGTCCCCTCCCTTCCTACTCAGAAACAGTGGTCTGATGTAGGGTTGAACGGTTTCACATGACATCTGAGGAGGACTAGAATTCTGGCTTGACATCTATTTTTTTTGAAAGAAAGTTACTTCAGGAGCTATAATTAGCTCTCGATATTTTTAGAAGCCTCCTCTTAGGTGTCTATTCTGTGTCGTTTCTATGAAAAAGTCTTGGAAACAACTGGAAGCAAGGAAAAATTATTTTTCCCAACTGTTCACAGCTTGCAAGTCTCCAACCTAAGACTCTTTGAAGTCAGCCTTTTCAGAAAGGCTTCGTGATAGATTCTTCCCCGTGACACTTTCTACTTCTCCCTACAGATTGCCTTTCCAAAGATGGTTGCTAGCTGTTGTCGCTTCCTGTGCTATTTCTGTCGAATCAGCCGACAAAATCAGAAGGCCATGTTTGAGCATCTAAGTTACCTGTTGGAGAACAGCAGTGTTGGCCTAGGTAGGTCATGTTACAACTTCTGCAGTTGGCTCAGGGGTTACCCTTCCCCTGCTGGTCACTTAGGCAGTAAAAGGAAAGAAGTCACATGTGTGCTATGGTATTTTTAAATAGAAGAAGGAATCCTGCCTGATCTCAAAACATGTGAGATAATAATAATACCATGTCTCTGCTCTCCAACCTAAGGAGAGAAGTCACTGCCAACCAGCTGTGGTGACAGTAATGATGACGGATTTGTTTTGGCTTAGGCACACAGTTTATAGTTACACAGCTTTGCCTCCTCTCTCTGGGAACCCAGGGTTCATGAAATGCTACCTGAGATTATGGATGTAGTCTGGAGATCCAGCACCTCCCAGCCCATTCAGCTGACCAGGGAGCACTGCTAATAAGACCAAGGTCACGGATCCAATCCCTTCTTGGCACGCTGGCTGTAGGCTACATGCCTGTCCCATCAGCTAACCAGCCAGTGCTTTCATAGCTGCAAGGCAGACAGGCCAGGAGCAACTATGGACAAACAGTGTAAATCCAACACCACCGCTAGAAAACCAATGCGTGCACTTGCCTTACTGACTGTTTTGTATGTAAACTAAATGAATTTGTGGATGACACGAATACATTATGTGCATGTGATATCTGAAATCTCAGGTTTCCTGTTTATCAAATGCAACCTCATGGGATTGCATAAAGAGTTGGACACGACTTAGGGATTAAGCAACAACAAGCTTAGACCTTTTTATAAAATGCCACCTAAAGTTTTTCTTAATTTTAGCCTAAGAACCAAACAAAGGGAAATGAAAGACAATGTTGGTGACCTGATATAATTCTAAGAGTTAATCTGGTTGAGGTTATTTTTAAATTCTAGGTGGTGACCCCAGAAATGACAAGTTATGTGAGCTTGGTTATCAAGTGACATCTGAGACTTGAATGATCACCAAACGAGGGCCCAAGAACTTCTATGTTAGAAAAGCACTTGAAAATATGTGATCCAAGTTGCTCCTATGAACTGATTTTCTAACTTAAGCTATAGTCACGGTCAGTAATGAGTGTGGGGAGAAAGGATAGAAAACAAAGCTGCTCTTGAGTTGGGCGGGCAGCCCCCCTTTGAGGACAGCGATGTGTCCAGGTCTTGTGTTTGCTGACCTCTCCTGGCCATTACTGTGCACTGCAACCTCAGCTCAGCATCAGGTGGCCTGTTTCTCCTTTCTCTCCCCGTCTCTCCTTCTTCTTCAGCTTCCCCCTCGATGAGAGGATCCACCCCGCTGGATGTGGCTGCTTCCTCCGTGATGGACAACAATGAGTTGGCGCTGGGCTTAGAGGAGCCAGACCTCGAGAAGGTAACTGGCCTTGGGGAGGCGCTATGCTTGCTCTCCCCTGCCTATAGCACAGCCAAGCCAAGGAAAAGCAGACCAAAGGCTGAGCCTCCATCATAACCTCTTTAGCGTGTGAGGATCGTGTGGTGGGATGTGAGTCCTGGGAGCCGTGTGATAGTTAGGACCATACCGTCTCCTGTGGACGGGACTTGCCAGCTCCAGAGACACCTTCACCTTCTTCCTATCCTGTCTTCAGACTGTTTCCTTGACTGCACAGCTGATGAGACTGACAATGCACTTTCTCAGTTTGGAAAGGAGTCGTCTAGTCAGAAGGAGGGGGACAAGGAAAGGGCTGTCCACTGTGTGGTGGGTTTGGGAGCAGCTAGGAGCGGGCATCTGACCCCAATAAGGGGATCAGGAAGGGCCCTCAGCAAAGAGGTGACCCCAAGGGTGGGCAGAAGCTGCTCAGCCACATTCAAGACAAGCATGTGCCAGGAATGTTTGAATTTCAGAGAAGAGAGCGTGGTGCACTTGGACTTCAGAAAGCTGGCTGTGACCAGAGCACTGAAGCTTGCAGGGAGTGCTGAGAAGGGAGGAGAAAGAGAAATGAGTGGGCCCTATGCTCCCTTCACTGCTAATAGCAGAGCTCCATACACCTGCGGAATCACTGTGTGCCAGGCCCCACTCAGAGTTAAGTCATGTGATCCTCAGGACAAGCCTCTTTATCATTGCCCCAGTTATAGGAGAGGAAACTGAGGCATAGAGAGATTAGGTAACATCCTCAGAGTCATTGGGTTTGAGTGTCAGAGCCAAGGTCAAAAGCACTGGGCTGTAGAGGCCGTGCTGTTACCTGTGATGTTATGGGACCTCACTATAGAGCCTCGAGCTACAGAAACCACTCGAGGGCTGCAAGCAGCGGAGAAACATGACAGTTTTTTATGTTCTGGAACATGTCCTGGTTTTAGTAAGAAGAAGTGATTGGAACAGAAACAAGACAAACCCCACCCCACCCCATACACACACGAACTCAGGAGCTGTGCACCCAGCAGCGAGTTATGTGATTGCTGTTCTGTGAATGCCCTGGGCATTCCTGGCCTCTGCCTCTGAGGGGACAGAGTTTAGTCAGGCTTGGCTATTCATCCATTTAAATGGCAATAAATATCTCAGTTTTCATTTAGGTGATATGATGACTGACACCTATATTTAAAATTAGGTAATGATTCTCTCACGATAAGACAGTGCCCCAGGATGCTGTGCTCAGCAGCCACCCTCAGCCACCTGTTCACATGATAAGTGCTCATTAGGGACCCTGAGTCTCGCTTGGAAGGTGGACCAGGAGGCAGGGAGAGGGGAGAGAGGGAACCCAGGGAAGTCTGTAGAGGAGAAGGAGGGCCCACCCAGTCAACCAATGACTGAACATTTTGGCTTTGAAATTCCATGGTCAAATGAACAGGGCCAGCCTGCATCCACCATTGTCTCCCCCGTGGCACCTTAGTTAGGCCTCTATTTAAATGCCATGTCCCTCTTGCCAGAACTTTTAAATGGCGTGTCCCTCTTGCCAGAACTGGGAAATCATAGCATATGGCTTATATCTACATAGCAGTGATCATCAGTCTTGGCAATTGCTTGGAAACAAAAATGAGTAAAAGTTTCCAATTTCAAATCTGCTAAATTATTTACTTGGAAAGTAGTGTGCTGTCTCCAGCTTCTAGAGAAATGAAAGCCCTTCATTTCCCAGAATTGTGCATGCCTTACCAGCTATATAAAAAACTTACATTAACAAAAAAAAACTGGGCACTTAACTTTTGTTCTTGGCAGGTGGTGACCTACTTGGCAGGCTGTGGCCTACAGAGCTGCCCCATGCTTCTAGCCAAAGGATACCCTGATGTCGGCTGGAACCCCATTGAAGGGGAGCGCTACTTGTCCTTCCTGAGGTTTGCCGTCTTCGTGAACAGTGAGTCTCAGTTTTCCAAGCCTTTCAGACCTAGGATGGCACAATCGCAGTGCGTACTAAGGAAAGGAAATTCTTTGCACTGCTTCCTATCCATAAACACGATAGATTGTGTAGTAGGTGGCAGCTGATAGAAAAACCTCTGGGACAATCAGGCTAGACAAGGATCAAGAGTGGAATCCAGTGGAGAGAGTCCTGGACGCTAGGACCAGAGCCTACAAGGAGCTCACTACATCGGCCTGGGCTTGTCACCTCTTCATACGTCTTCATCTAAAAGAGGGTGCTTGTTAATATCTTAATCTCATTTGTTTCCCAGAATTAAATGCAAGTGTGTCTCTAGAGTCTTAGAGGTTTGGATGTATGGATGAATGGTTGGATGGATGGGTGGATGAATGAATAAAAACATGGAAGAGCTGATAACTGTTAAAGGTAACTAAACTCCCAGTAGGGAAAAAAAAAAAAAAAGAATTGCTATAGAAACCCTAAATATTCTTCTTCTTAATACAAACCAACTCTCATTTATAGTGAATTCCAAGTTGACACAAATTCTGCATTTCCACTAGTTTAATATGCTGAATATTGCATAAAATGAGTAGTTTCTAAAAACGGTACCTTGTCTCCAAAATTTTGTTATGATATTAATACTAGCTTACTTGTATTTACATTATAGTTACAATCTTTCTCCCTTTTCCCATTTTGGCGTTTCTGGCTAACAAACCTAGCTGGGCTAGTTAAGTGATTGCAGAGAGGGATTTCAGCTAATGAGTAGTCATGTCGATTGTTCTGAGAATTCACCTGAAAAATGTGTTGGTGTCACGTGATCATTATCTTGCCGTCTGCTCTTCTTGTCTCCTCCCCAACCCCCTGCTTATTCTCCTACATCATGATGCACTCTGTTCTTAATATTTGAATGGTTTCCAGTGTCCTGGTTTTTTCCCTTTCTTGACTTGGTCACAGACCTTGAGATGTTTGTCTTTTGTCCCCCTAGGACTCGTCCAGCCAAGTTTTCAGGGATTTGGGTTTTCTGCTTCCCTCTGCATGTTCCATACCTACTATCTGTTCACCATCAGCATTGCTAAAATCCCATTTTCTTCCTCTGAGGCCAGTTTCAGAGTATCCTCTGATAGCCTGTCTTACTTGTAGTCCAGATGATTGCATATCCTGAATTAATGCAGAGTTATTGTGGTAATAAAGGGGATTTTGTGTAGATTTTAAAGATTCATAAAGGCCATCAAATTCTATAAACAGACTGTATGACACATACCAGATCCAGGAAAGACCCATTTATTCATCTTGGCCAACTTCACAGGAAGATCAAGGGTTTTATGAGTCAGTTAGTGGGGCTGTCTACTTGGGTTATGAAGGTTGAGGAATCCACTGGCTGTTTTCTTACCTGGATGGCCGAATTCCAACACTTGCTTTTGCTTATGTGGTACAACCATATTCAACTAAACTCTGAATCAATGTGTTCGGTCCACCCTCTTTGCTTTCAGATTATATTATGCCTTTTTAATATACTCTGCAGTACAATTTCATAATGCAATAAACTCCTGCAAATCTATCAGACCATCAGTAGGAAGATATCTGCACTTTAACCTTTATGGTGTCTCTTATCATGTGAAGGTCACATTTGGTTTTAGCAAAGATTATTGACTTCTACTTTGAAAGAATTGACAGTCTAGTAAGGGGAACAGATGGACAGAGGTCACTATAATAAGGATTGGAGTAAGGTGGGGACAGAGTGCTAGCGGGTTTCAGGAGGGGACACTCACATCCTGTTGAGATCAGAAAAGGCCTCTTGGGGAGGTAATATTAGAGATGAGCTTTGAAGGGTCGGATTTCCAGATGCTGAGATGCAGGAGAGGAGCCAGTTGAGCAGTAGCCTGAGGGTTAAAGCACATGTGCTCAGGAAATTGATCAGCTGGTCTTGGAGGATAGATGCACGGATGACAGTGCTAAGAGACAAGGTGTACAAGGTAGGTAGGCAGCTCTGATGGGGAGAATTTCAATGCCAAGCTGAAGAGTTTAGTCTTGATTCAGTGTGCAGAGAACTGGGAAACCTTTTCACCAGAAGAAAGACTGCCAACCACTGGGAACTTCTGTGCCCAGGTTAGGATAATGAGTTTCTGAATTGTAATGGCGGTGATGGGAATGGGATAGAGCAGATCCATTTGAAATAAATAATAGAGACAGAATTTATAGGACTCACTGGTGGTGAGGATTATAATGGCTGGGTCCTGGGTATGTTGACATAAGGGAAAAAAACAGGTCACTTTAGAGCTTAGAGATTTAAGGGTAGGGAGAAAAGAAATAAGGATGATCAGCAGGACAAAGTGGTTTGAGATGAAAAGTCATGATTGTGTAGTTTGGGGAATGGTTTTGCAGTGTGTGACCCCCACCCCAAATTGAGGCTATAGAATAGAGATCAATCAAGCAACAGATTGGGACCAAGTGGACTTGCTGGTCACCCGCAGTTGAAATGGTAAGAACAGACTGTCCAGTGGAGAACGTAGAAGAGAGAGGGATTCATATGTACAAACTTATTCATTTTATAGAACAATCCAGTGAGTTAGATATACTTATCACCATCATTTTATGGATAAACACCTTGATGCTTAGAGCCATTAATAAGTACCTTTGCCAGAATCGCACAGCAGTAGACTTTTGTGAGGATTTGAACCAGAACAGTTTGGCTCCAGAGGCCAAACTTTACTCAAACCATTATATAGCATTGCCTTGAAAACACTGTCTCCCTAGTGAACAAGGAGAAACAGCATTTTCTCCTTTGAGTTGATCAAAAATTTTGGAATTGTTTAATTTCTCTTTGGTGCTAGTGTTTGTTTTTAAAAAAAAAATTTTTTTAAGCCAAATCAAAAGCTCTTGCTATATCAAAATAATAGAATTAGAAAATTCTTTTCTAACATTATTTTACTAGTTTCTCTTAATGTTGGTGTTAAATCTTCTTAAACAAGATTTGTCTTTAAGAGAACTTCTTAAAGCATATAATTTTCTCCACTTTATTTTTATTAGCTTGCTGGGAAACCTTGGGTTGTGTTTAATTCTAGGAGGACTAAAGTTGAGAAGTTCCTACTAGCCCAGCAGTTGCAGACTTTATAGCCTGTCTAGACACAGATGTGTCTGGGTGTGTGATTAATCCCTTCCTAAGGTAGATACCAGAGAAGGCAATGGCACCCCACTCCAGTACTCTTGCCTAGAAAAACCCATGGATGGAGGAGCCTGGTGGGCTGCAGGCAACAGGGTTGCTAAGAGTCGGGACACCACTGAGCGACTTCACTTTCACTTTTCACTTTCATGCATTGGAGAAGGAAATGGCAACCCACTCCAGTGTTCTTGCCTGGCGAATCCCAGGGACGGGGGAGCCTGGTGGGCTGCTGTCTATGGGGTCTCACAGAGTCAGACATGACCGAAGCGACTTAGCAGCAGCAGCAGCAGCAAGGTAAATACCAAGTAGAAAAAGATTCCTTACAGATCCACAAGAGGAAGGGAAAAGTTAGGAATTCCCTGGCAGCCCAGGTTGGGACTCGGTGCCTTCATTGTTGAGGGTCCAGGTGCAGTCCTTGGTCAGGAAACTAAGATCCCACAGACCGTGTGGCACAGTCCAAAAAAAAGAAGAAAAAGAAGGGGGAAAGTAAATCTGTGCTTCCTTAGAGTCCTTGGAGTGCTTAGTGTATTTTCCTCAGGCTGCAAACTTATCTGAAGAGCACAGTGTGCACAGCTTGACTGAACCTGTTTCTAGGCAGCTTGATCATAACTCGGGCATCCATCACGTGACATGTGAAGAGTACACGAGGGGCTGTGAGAGGTGACAGGAGACAAGCACTGGAAGTTCCACCCTGAAGTCATTCAGAGTCAAAGCAGCGAACAGAGCAAACCGAAGTAAATGATCAAAACCATTATACACATACTAAAAAACTCAGCCTCACCCACCTACATAGTGACACATGTGGCTGTTGACAGACCAAAAATGATGGTGCTTATTGGAATCTCGGAATATAGGAATGCCTGGGGAAGAAAGCAGATGTTGAACAACATCCTGAAGAATGAAATGGACTTAGTTTAACAGAGTAGTCAGGGGAGAGCATACTGAAAGCCATTGAGCTGGGAGCCAGAAACCTTTTAGGGTATGATATTTATATCTCAATAATGGTGAAAAAAAAGGTCTTTTAGGATCCAGAATACAAATTTAGCATGTTAGCTTTGAAGGGCATGGGTACAGATGCTTAAAAGAATCAACTGGTTCTGTATTCATGTTTTTAGAGTCAGAAAAAATGTAATAACCATTCTTCATTGTGATTGGTATTGATGACTGGGGATGGTTAAGATTAAAATGTCTAAGATTTTGTTCTTGTTGTCAAATTTATAATCCTGGGAAATGGACAGCCTCAGTTCTTCCAAACAACGGCTGAAAATTGCTTTGGTAATGCAGTGATGGATAATCACCCTCAGCATTCCATTTGATCCTTTCAAGCCTCTAAGTGATATTAACAAGAGGCTTGAGCATACAGGGTTAGATAATTCAAACATGGACCGTGTTCTCATTAAATACACAGTCCAGTATGAAAAATACAGATACCAAAACATTCATTAATTACACATGTGTACAATGCTTTAAGAAAGAAGATGGGGTGTTTGAGAGGATTAGACCCTCTGGAACTTTCAAGTTTAAGCTGGTCGTCAAGGGCAAAATGGAGTTGCATAGGTCAAGGTTTTATGTCAAAGGAATGGGAGGGAAGAGAGCATTCCAAGCAAAAGAACTTAAAATAGGGATTGTGGTTAGAATACAAACAGTAAGAAAAGCACTGGGCAGTCATTACATTCTTATTCATCATTCCTGTGATGAAAATGACTGCTTAGGATTAAAGTGGGGAGAATCATTCCATTTCCATCTAACTTCTAAAGAACATTGAAAACAAGGTAGTAATATGAAGGCAGTGTTGAGACTTTGAAGAGAAGCTCTGTGAACATGCACAGTTATTAAGCTCATTATTCATTTGGAACTCCAGCAAAAACACTGTTGTAAGCCCTTGGGCAAAACTAGTTTACCTCAGATCTCTCTCTCCCTTGAAAAATGCCCTCAAGATCAGTATTCCCCTTCCCCCTTGGGAATTTGGTTGGCAGCCCAGCTCACTGAGCTACAGGTAATTAGAAGAGACTGTTCTCTTCTCTTCTAATCAGACCAACCTTTCTACCTTGAAAAACCTTCAGAAATCCTTTTCCTTGGTCCCCTCTCCAATTAGCATCAATGGTTGTACTTCAGTTCCTTCCTTTTGCAGAGTGCTCTATGCATCCCCCATGGATGAACAATATCCAGTGATCAAGCTATAGCTTCCTGGGTCCATTGTACAAGCCAACCTAATTAGCTTAGATCTGGCATCTGGTCCCATCACTTTATGGCAAATAGATGAGGAAATAATGGAAAAAGTGACAGACTTTATTTGAGGGGGTTCCAAAATCACTGCAGATGGTGACTGAAGCTGTGAAATTAAAAGACGCTTGCTCCTTGGAAGAAAAGTTATGACCAACCTAGACAGCATATTAAGAAGCAGAGACTTTACTTTGCCAACAAAGGTCTGTCTATTCAAAGCTATGGTTTTTCCAGTAGTCATGTATGGATTTAGAGTTGGTCTATTAAGAAAGCTGAGCACCGAAGAATTGATGCTTTTGAAATGTGGCGTTGGAGAAGACTCTTGAGAGTCCCTTGGACTGCAAGGAGATCCAACAAGTCCATCCTAAAGGAGATCAGTCCTGGGTGTTCATTGGAAGGACTGATGTTGAAGCTGAAACTCCAATACTTTGACCACCTGATGCGAAGAGCTGACTCATTTGAAAAGATCCTGATCCTGGGAAAGATTGAAGGCAGGAGGAGAAGAGGACAACAGAGTATGAGATGGTTGGATGGCATCACTGACTCAATGGACATGAGTTTGGGTAGGCTCCGGGAGTTGGTGATGGACAGGGAAGCCTGGTGTGCTGCAGTCGATGGGGTCGCAAGGAGTCGGACATGACTGAGCAACTGAACTAAAAACATAAGATTCAGATAAAATAAGGCTACCTTGGCAAATGAATTTCAATAGCAAACTCAATACATAACTCACAGTCTTAATTCTTCAAATCCTTTTGGGCATTGTGGTCCACGTTCCATCAAACTTCATGACACTGATCACTTTGGAAAGATCAGAGTTAATTTCAGCATACCGGTTAAGACAAGGGTTGACCCGTAAGTGTTTCCATTCTGAGAACTGAAAGAACCTGAGCACAGTGTTTAAATAAGCTTAACTAATAGGGTCGAGTTTTTTCCTCTGTTTTTGACAGTTAAAATGTCAAAGTTTTAGCTTCATTTTTCTTGTAATAGGAAATGACAACTGGGAGTGTAGATATATGTGCTCCCTGATAGGTGTTGAGGACCAACAATATTTGAAAGTAGTCAACTGTGGGTTACATCTGTAACTAAAAATACTTGCTTTCAAATATATTGATTCTCCTGGTGCTTTTCTTTAAGTATCCCTCTGTGAATAAACTCTATCATGTGTAAATGCCAGGTTCACCTCATGGGAAACATGTCCTTAGAACTAGCATCACTTCTTTATCCGAGCTCCTCTGTAAACAGTACAGTGTCAACCTCCCCTTGGGTTCCTTTCCTTCCTGATTCTTTCTACCATATCATTATTGTGACTATTTTACCCTTTTAGCGCCTCCTGAGAATGTTCTTCACATGGATTCTGGCTTAGTTAAAAACAAATTCTGTTTTGATACTATATTAGATGAAACTTGAAGAAAAACTTCTTTACAAAAAAAATTTAGTCTCTTCTTGAAGGATTAAGCTATACAATAGTGAGTGCGTGCTGATGGGCTGCATAAATTCAGTTTAATGAAATTCTGTTCTGAATCTAATTACATGGTTCTAAAACTTATGTTGGTGTATACTTAACAATCTTGAATTTTACCTGTGGTATAGAAGGTCAAGTAATAAGAGAGGATGTTAGCAGGCCACGCTTAGACCAGGAATACTGGTAGACTGTCCAGGGCTGTGAGACACAGCAGTGTGTTCACATGTGAGTTTGAGTGGGCACAAGCTAATTTCAAGTATTTGGAAGCAAGCTCAGCCCTTCTAATGCTGTGGACATGATGGAAGAAATCTCTGCACGTGGATAAGACTAATAGACTCACCCTAAAACTAGAAGAGGCACAAGTCTCTCAATAGGAGAGCTGGTGCAGTGTGCCTACTCACACAGGGATTTGCTAAAAATGTGGAGGAGAAGCCAGGTTTTATGGGTTCCCATTCTAATGGCCACTTTAAGTTGATTCATAAAAATGTTCATTACACAGAACTTAAACTCTTGTGATAGTTTTAAAATATATCTATAAATTCTTCCTTGTACCTCCCTCCAAAAGACAGAGCCTACTTCTTCTGACTTCGAGTGTGAACTAGATTCAGTGAACCATTTCTCATGAATAGGATATAGCAGAAGTGACAGCATGTGACAAGGTTGTAAAAGGTATTGCAACTTCTCCCTGACGCTCTCTCTTGGATCCTTTGCTCTGTGGGCAGCCAGCTGGCATGTCGTGAGCAGCCCTATGAAGAGGTCTCATGGTGAGGAACTGAGGCCTCCTGCTCACAGCCATGTTAGTAAACACGGAAGCTTATGCTCCACGTCCAGTCCAGGCTGACGTTTTTACTGCAGCCTCAAGGGAGATCCTGAGCCAGGGCTTAGTCACTCCCAAATTCCTGAACTACAAAAACTATGAGATAATACTCTTAGCCTGCTAAGATTGAAGATAATTTTTAATGCAAGGATAAATAATTAATACAACAGTATATCAAGATGCAACCTCATTATAGAACTGAATCCTCCAATAATATCTAATAATTTTAAAAAAATATTTTTCTTCAGATTTCATCCGGTACACAGTGTCAAAAAGCCTTGTCTTTGAGGTTTGGCTCAGAGGTGAATTCTCAGACTCAAGATTTTGCATGAGACCCTGAGACAGTGTGTCCCGTGAAATGGTTTGAACAAGCTGTAAAACTACGTTTGATTGTAAAACTGACTCTGAGAAGCACTGGCGATCCCTGTCCACATGTGACAGTTCACTGCTTAATCACGTCTTTGGGAAGTGATGCCCTGTCTTATTTACCTGTGGTTTCTTCCAAAAAGAAATACCAGCAAATATAGTCATCCAATCTTTAGCTCCCCACAGAACAATTCTAAGAATAACCAAGACAACTTTACCAAGGAGATTGTTACCCAGATAAGTGATTTCAGAAATGCCCTGAGGTCCATCCCCGAGAGTTTCCCTGGTGGCCCAGACAGTTAAGAATCTGCCTGCAATGCGGGAGACTCGAGTTGGATCCCTGGGTTGGGAAGATCCCCTGAAGAAGGAAATGGCAACCCACTCCAGTATTCTTGCCTGGAAATCCCATGATACAGAGGAACCTGGCAAGCTACAGGCCATGGGGTTGCAAAGAGTCAGACACAACTGAGCAACTAACACTTTCATTCCCAAAAGAGACATACCCCAGAGAGAACAGCTGAGGCATGTCACCTCTCCAGATGCTAACTGAAACACACCAGCTTGAGTTACCCTATTACCTCATCTCAAGGAAGCAAGGAAATACCTATTAAGCCCCCCACGGGAGTTAATAAAGACATAAAGGTCCTTTATTCTCTAAGTCACTTGGGAATTAATCAGTAGTCCATGGTAGATGCAGTTGTATATTTCTTGCCCTCTGAGGATCTCAATATAGTGAAATAATGTGAACAGCATAAAATCCTGAACTGAGAAGCAAGACTGTTCTAATACTGGTTAAATGTAATATTTAGATAAATAGATTCTGACCTAATTTATCAAAGCTTTCTCTGCATCAGTATTACCTACTAATCTTAAGAGTATGTGACAAGCTAAATCAAAACTGTTCTTCCAGCCTTGCCAATTAGAAATCAATTCTGGGCAACTTCATCAGCAGTCCAGTGATTAGAACTCCACGCTTTCACTGCAGGGAACACAGGTTCAATTCCTGGTTGGGAAACTAAGGTCCTGTAAGTCACATGCCATGGCCAAAAAAATGAAATCAGTTCTGAGATTGTCCTCTCCAGTGAGATGGTAATAATGCCTCTTTCCCTTAGGTGAAAGTGTGGAAGAAAATGCTAGTGTCGTGGTCAAGCTTCTCATCAGACGCCCTGAGTGCTTCGGCCCCGCCCTGCGGGGTGAAGGAGGAAACGGTCTGTTGGCGGCCATGCAAGGTGCCATTAAGATCTCTGAGAACCCAGCCCTCGACCTCCCCTCACAGGGCTACAAGAGGGAAGTGTAAGTGAATAGAATTGCCTTCCCGCCTCCGTATGGTTGGTGAGCTCCCCAATATTCTCAGTACACGAATGATAAAGGAAGTGTCAATAACCTTTCCCTGGTAGAAGAAGCACAGGCTCTTTACAGCTGTTGCTCAAACAGCTTAGATCATTTTGTCAAGCTTGTTATCTCGACTCTCCCAGTAAGCCTCATGATCAGTCATATCTTCCCTGCCTTCCATTTCCCCTGCTCCAATCAGGTCAGTTGGCAGATCGAGAAGTCGGCAAGCTCAGCCCCCACCACACCACACCCCCATACCTCCCTATGGCATCCCCACCAGAGGAAACTGTATCTAGGCTAAGAGGTCTGGACCAACAGGGTTCCAGTTACTGTCTAACTCCAGCCCGTCCCCGTCAGCATTTTGAACCCCAGTGTTTCACCGCATACCGCTCATGCTCTTAAAAACAAGGAGCAACCTCCACTTCCTCTTCTGAAAGTGTCTGATTTGATTCTTGAGGTAAAAAGAAAGCTGCAGAATGTGAAAAATCACAACGCTACTAATCTTGGAATTTAACAGTTAGAGATGTAGTTAGTACATTATCAGCCTTGTGACCTTCCTTTCACTAAGTCTTGTGACCATTTCCCTTTTATGCCAGCCTCTAGATTAGATCCCAGAATCTAGAGAAGGGATATAACTCAGCAGAGCTTGGGATTTAACTCTAGCCAGGGGCTTTTTTTTTTCTTTTGTTCTTTTTTTGTTTTGTTTTCTGGTCGTCATTTCTGGTAGGTGATCTGATAGAGTTGGAACCCAAAACATAAGCTGTCCCAACTTCCTCATGTAACGTGAGAAAAACTGAGGCCCAGAGTCATATAGCTTCTTAGTATCAGAGCCAGGGCCTGAACTTGGCCTTCCTGACTCCTGTCCAATGTGCTTTCCATGTCTGCCTAGTGGGAAAATGGATGGAATGGTTGGTAGACATTTGGGGGGTCACGGTGCTGCTCCATTAGTGTGTGTCGTCTGCATGATCCACTCGTGTCAGTTAAGTTCATGGGAATATATTTGGGTCATTTGAGCTTGCTGAGTTAAACCACCTCATTGACATTTGGAGGGAGAGAAAGAGTCCAGTGGAAAGGATACATGATGCCCAGGGTGAGCAGAGAAAGCATTTCCGTATCGTGTCTAGAACATGGTGCCACCTGCGTGACTTCCTTACAGCTCCTTGTGTTGCTTCTATCTCAGCAGCACTGAGGACGATGAAGATGAAGAAGAGATTGTGCACATGGGGAACGCAATCATGTCATTTTATTCGGCTCTTATAGACCTGCTGGGCCGCTGTGCTCCTGAGATGCACGTAAGTGATGAGAGCAGCTTTGAGGGACTTGAATCAGGAACACGGTAGATTTCATGAAGGTCATTTCTTCTCTGTCCCTGGCATGTGTGAATGTGCCTTTCTCTCTGTTCCTTCTAGCCAAAATCAAAAGTAGTTTCTCCCTGTGGTACGTGATTCTACAGCTTTCTAAGGAATGACTCCTGGGAAAATCTCTGTGTTGTGTGATTTCTGTGACCCTGGTAGGGCATATCTGCTACGTATTCTTGCTTCAGAAGCTTCCAAAAATTACATTTCCTTGCACCTCAGCCTGGTCACAATATGACCAACTTGACTTCGTGATTGTCTCTGTCAGGACATTCCACATGGAAAATCTTTTCTTGATGGGTGTTAGGCATCAGGAAGGTAGTCACGATTCACGTTTGATTATTTCCTAGCAGTAAGCTTTGCAGACATACTGGAAAAGGTGATTCTATTTTTATGAGATGTCTTCTCAAACATTCAGTTTCAAACTGAATTTGTGCTTTCAAAGTTGTGTTTTCACCTTCCCTTTTCCATTTCTGCTGCGGGTGGAGACACTAGTGGCCTTATTTCTCATAAAGTCTCACATTAGTAAGTGAGAGAGAAAATAATTGCCTCTTGTAGGAAAACAGAAGACTTAGCTTCTATATTTAAAAAATACTCGGTAACTCTTTAACAGAACTGTTTGTTCATTCGGGGCTCAGAGGCCTTCTCCACAGTGTTCACTGGATTTGGTTTATGCCAGTGTCTCCTAAAAGTACTTGCAATGCAGACTGGGGTGGTATAAACTATGGTTTCTGGTATTGATGATGTTATATATTTGGTCACTGCCAAGATAACAGTGGGTGTGTTGTATTTAATGCTAATGAAAAGATAGCATTGATTTAAGCAGTGGCTTTCGATTTTTTGACCAAAAAAATTATTTTGATCATAGTAAGAAATTTTGGATTGACTAACAAGATCATTTGGGTCTTTCTGTAACAAGTTTTTCTGAACAAACTTGTTGACCAACTTAGTACCATTTACATTGCAACCTAGTACACATACATTCCAGAAACAAAACTTATCCTTACTATGGATAACGCACTCTAATATTTTCTATTCTATTTCATGTTTTTTAATGCTGGTGACAATCCGCTAACTGATTTTACAACCCAGTAGTTGGTCATGACTACAGTTTGAAAGACACTGCATTAAAGCATTCACTCTTATCTTTCTTCCTGTATGTATTACCTACTTAACAATGTAGCCTGTTTGGAAATCCATCTACAAGTGTTTAGGGGAACTGTTCCAGTATGGAAGAATCTAGGGTAAAAGTACTGTGTGCTCAGTCTCTCAGTCATGTCCGACTCTTGGTGACCCCACAAACTGTAGCCTGTCAGGCTCCTCTGTCCGTAAGATTTTCTAGGCAAGAATACTGGAGTGGGTTGCCATTTCCTTCTCTCAAAAATTACTGTATAGAAAAGAAAATCTAAATCTTCAAAGGGGAGGCTGATCAGAATTCTTAACTTGTAATAGTTTCTAGTTCCTACTGTGGAATTAGCACCTTACCCACATAGACCCATCGTTCCATTTCTGTGCTGTTAAATAAAGGAAAATGAAAGGGACCTAGGGAAATTCTCCAGTGTCCTTCTGTCTTGGGGGGGCGGGGTGTCAGTTCCCTTGATCACCTGTCATCTCTTCACAAAGCAGGTTACACAGTTTACCTAGTCCCAGGAAGACTGGCCACATGGGATAGCTAAACCCTCAGAGCCCCACCTGGGAGAGAGTTTCCTTGCTTACTGTCCCTGAGAGTCAGCCTCAGAGACACATACACATTCTTCTCTCATGGCCCTTCCTGTGGGAGTAAGGGGAAGGGGTGATGCAGTTATCATTCACAGATGCCCCTGTGCTCACAGCTAGGGTGACACATAGGTGTTCCCCTCTCTCTGATCCTGCTAGCACTGTGTCCCAGCATGTCACCCAGCTACCTCCAGGGTAGGCTGTCCTGAGCTCATGACACTTCCATTGCCAGCTAAGAGCCTGTGCCCAGAAGCGTGCCTGCTACCCCCACATCCAGGAGGTTGTGGCTGTGTACATGCCCACTGTGGCCGTAAGAATCAGGTTATCCTTCCCCAAATAACTCCCTTGAGATGCTGAAGTTCTCTCTGACATTGTCTTATACCCTTCTTGTTGCCCTAGTCCCAGCATTAATCAAACTTGTTTAGGAAAGCAAAACACCTAAGTCATGTCTGCATTTAGCAGAATTCCAGGGTCTGGATTCGTGGCCACATTGTCACCACACTTATCGTGGCCACCAAGAGCTCCCAGGACTGCAGTCACTCTGAGAGTCAACAACAGGCTGCCTTCACTGCTGAGACTACACAACTGTTGCTGTCACAGCAAAGGAATCCACTTGCCCTCCCCGGCCAGAGTTATTCCCTCAGAAGTACCTCTTCTAGAAAATCAAGAGAATGCACTTCTTTTTTTCTGTGGCCACCCATGTCTACAACAATTAGGAAGACGTAGAAGTGTACCCATCCCATCCCCCCACAAGGAGAGTCATTCTACTGCCCAAGGTTTGAAGGTGGGGTGGACTGGGCATATGGGAACCTCATTTATCTTACTCTCCAATCCTACTTTGCAGCTTATCCAGACAGGGAAGGGAGAAGCCATCCGGATCAGGTCCATCCTGCGCTCCCTGGTTCCCACCGAGGACTTGGTTGGAATCATCAGCATCCCCTTGAAACTGCCTTCCCTGAACAAAGGTAAGGAAATGGCTGAAGACTGAGTTCTGCCAGCCTCCCCAGGGCCGCCCGTTCGCAGCAGGACCCTGTGCGCAGTGCAGGGGTCTTTCCTGCCTCTACTGCAGGACAGGCTTCACAGGGGCAGGATCTTGCTCTTTTTCAGGCGGTGAGGAGTTCTCTCCACCCAGCTTCAGCTGGCTGCTTGTCTCCTCTGCTCCTTTGGGTTGAGACTTCACTACTCCATGTCCCATAAATACAGCTAGTCCAGACCTCACTATCTTCTGAACTCCAGCCGTCTAGAGGGAGGCTGATGGACTGGGACCAACAGCAGCTCTCCCCAAACCTCCCATCTCCTTTGCCTCTGTGCCCCCAAACTGTGCAGCCAACTGGGGCAATGGAAGGATAGGGTCTGACCCAGGCTCCCTTGGCCATAGTGCTATGCACCTTACGGCCATGGACCATAAAGGGTCTTCTCCCACTGCTTCTCATGACATTGGGCATCAGTCCGTGTTAACCTTACGAAACTTATCCTCTCCCAAAAACAGAGAGGCTCTCCATGTCACTCCACCTACTATCCAGTTATTTTCCTCCCGGCTGATGGAAAAATTGAAAAGATAACATGGTTCCTCTTGTAGTGTTTCGCAAACTGGTGTTCCGCGAGACGTTTTGATAAAGGATACGAATAGCTGTACATGTTAACAAGGGGTTTGGAGTCAAATAAGTTTGGGAAATCTTGGGATATACTGCGTTTTTCTATCTTTATTGAGATATAACTGACATATAATGTTGTGTAAGTTTAAGATGTATAGTGTGATGATTTGATATGTTTATCAAAATCAAGTAAATGCCTGCTTCGCCTTGCATAGTTACCATTTGTTGTTACGGTGAGAACATTTAAGCTGTACTGTCATAGTAACTCAAGTATGCAATACAGCGTTGTTAGCTATGGTCACCATGCTGTACATTCGATTCCCCCAAACTTACTCATCTTTAACTGAAAGTTTGTACCCTTTGGCCAACACCTTCCATTTCCCTCACTTCCCCCAACATGTAGTAACCATAAATCTATTCTCACTTTCTGTGAGTTCAATTATTATGAGCTCAATATATAAGTGAGCTCATATAATACTTGTTTTTCTCGAACTTATTTCACTTAGCATTATAGCCTCAAGGTCCATCCGTGCTGCTACACATGGCAGGATTTCCTTCTTTCATAGCTGAATAGTGTTACTCTCTGTGTGTCTCCTTATGTCTGTATATACCACATTTTCTCTATCCATCTATCTCTGGACACTTAGACTATTTTTTTCTATGTGTTGGCTATTGTGAGTAATGCCGCAGTCAACATAAGGATGCAGACACCTCTTGAAGATACTGATTTTGTTTCCTTTGGCTATCTATCCAGAAGTGGATCATTTGGTGGTTCTGTCTGTGATTTTGAGGAAACTCAACACTTTTTCCATAGTGGCTGCACAATGTATATTCCCACCAACAACAAGAGTTCCCTTTTCTCCTTATCCTCGCCAACATTTTTTATCCCTTGTTTTTTTCTTTTTAATAATCATTCTGATGGGTGTGAGGTAATATGTCCTTGTGGTTTTGACTTGCATTTCCTTGATGGTGAGTGATGTTAAGCATCTCTTCATGTATTTGTTGGCCACTTGTATGTCTTCAGAAAATATCTGTTTGGGTCCTTCGCCCATTTTAAATCAGATCATTTGTTTTTGTTGTTGAGTTTTTGAGTTTCTTATATATTTTGGATATTAACTCCTTATTAGATATATGATTTGCAAATATTTTATTGCATTCTGTAAGTTGCTTTCTCATATTGTTGATTGTTTCTTTTGCTACGCAAAAACTCATTAGCTTAATTTGTCCCACTTGTTGATATTTACTTTTGGTGTCATATATCCAGAAAAATCATTGCCAAAACCCTATCAAGGAGCTTACCCACTGTGTTTCCTTCTAGGAATTTTAGTTTCTAGTCTTACGTTTAAGTCTTTAATCTATTTCTAGTCAACTTTTGTGATAAACTTTTGTGTAAGATAGGAATCCAAATTCTCTTTGTCTCTGATTTTAGGCAATTTTATTATAATGTGTTTTAAAGAAGATGGTTTGGGATTGAAATCTGAGGGTGACTTATTAGCTTTATAAACTTGGATGTCCAAATATCTCCTCAGGTTTGGGCAATTCTCAGCCATTATATCTTTAAAAGAGGCTTTCTGCTTCTTTCTTGCTCTTTTCTCCTGGACTGCAGTGATAGGGAAATTGTTTCTCTTAATGGTGTCCTTAAACCCTGTCGACTGTCTTCATTCTCTTTCATTCTTTTTTTCTGTTTGCTCTGGCTACTGGGTAATTTCCAGTCACTTGTCTCTGAGTCCGCTGATTCCTCTGCTTGGTCCCAAAGAAGCTCTCTAATTTTTCCATTTAGTCATTATATTCTTCGGCCCTAATATTTATTTTCTGTTCTTTTTAATGTTTGGTTCTATGGTTTGTTCTATCACTTTATTGAACTTATATTTTTGTTCCTGTTTTCTCTATATCATCAAGTTGTTTATCTGGATTCTCTTGTAGCTCTCTAAGCATCTTTATAATAACTATTTAAAATTCTTTGTCGGGCAATTCATGCATTGCTGTTTGTTTAGTTTCCGTTACTAAGCGTTTGCTGTGTTCTTTTTGTGGAGCATGTTTCTCTTGTTCTTCATGAGCCCCGTAGCCTTGCATAGGTATTGTGCATTTGAGGATGCAGTCACCTCTTCCAGACTCTATGGACTAACTTTGGTAAAGAAAGACCTTCACCTTCAGATGGGCTCTTCTGGTACAGGAATGTAAGGCAACTTTAGGTCCAGACAGAACATGTCTTGTTGACTCGGACCCCTGGGGTCAACAATATTGACGATTGCGCGGTTCTTGGCCAGTGCTGCCTGGGGTCTTCCGTGACTGAAAGGGCTGTCGGGGCCCTAAGCAGTGCTTCAGTCTAGCAGCTAGGGACCAGGCAGGGCAGGCAGTGGTGGTGGCGGCCAGAGCCAGTGGTACACACACTTGCAGGGACCAGCCGCAGACACACATGGAGTGGCAAGGGCGGGGCCAGCCTCAAAGACCAGAGCCAGCTGTGGGTACAGTGGCACGTGGGGAGGCCCTGCTGGGTCTCACCTGGGCACATGTACAGCTGCGAAGGCCCAGAAGAGGAGCTGGGCTGGCGGTGTGCAGGTGCACCGCTGGAACGGCTGATCCTGCAGCTGAAGGAGTCTAGATGGGGTCCCATACTTGCATAATCACAGAGGCTGGGGTTGGCTGCTGCTACAGATGTGGGGTTCTGGCTGTTGCTGGGGAGAAACAGGAGAGAGTCAGGTTGCTGGGCATCTGTGAACACACAAACCCATGGGACAGAATCCTGTGAAATCTGGATTTTGTGGCGGCTGTGCTGGCATTTGGTTTCTTCAGTGGCAAAAGCTGCTGAATCCTCAGCAAGCTGGTCACTGGGAAACACAGAATCTCCTACTGTGTGGCTGATACTGGTCACCCCTGCCCTTCTTTCATGTTCCTAGCTGTCTCTGGGCATCTCAGCTTTGCCAGTCTCTGGGTGGGGTGAAACCAAAGCTGGTTGTTCATGCATTGTCCCAGAAGGCTCTGGAAACCAATCATACACCCTACTCTCACTAACTGGCAAAAGAAACTCTTTCTAGTTGAGTTTCCTTCTTGGCACTGGGCGATGCCAGCCTGAAGAATGCAGGCAACATGAAGCCACCCTTCCCTCCCTTTTTGTGCATCTACTCTCAGATATTTTATTCCACTATATTCATTGGAAGGACCAATGCTGAAGCTGAAACTCCAATACTTTGACCACCTGATTCAAAGAGCCAATTCACTGGAAAGACCCTGATGATGTGAAAGATTGTGGATAGGAGGAGAAGTGGGCAACAGAGGACGAGATGGTTGGATAGCATCACCAACTCAAAGGCATGAGTTTGAGTAAACCCCAGGGGATAGTGAAGGACAGGGAAGTCTGGTGTGCCTCAGTTCGTGGAGTCACAAAGAGTCGGAAACGGCTGAGTGACTGAACAACAAATGTTGCTGCAGTTTATTGAGTGGAGCCCTCCCGAAACTGGTGTTGCCCATGGATAGCTGACCTTTGTGGGGAGATCAAGGCTGTGGTCTCCTACCCCGCCCCCAATCTTGGTGACATCATTCTTGAATGTATCACATTTTATAACTTCATGAAGCCTCTGAGAAATAATGTGGTAAAGAAGATAAATGTTGAACTCAATGTTTCCCTAATTTTTTGAACACAGAACGCTCATTCAGTTCAGTTCAGTTGCTCAATATGTCCGACTCTTTGTGACCCCATGAATCACGGCACATCAGGCCTCCCTGTCCATCACCAACTCCCAGAGCTCACTCAAACTCACGTCCATCGAGTCGGTGATGCCATCCAGCAATCTCATTCTCTGTCGTCCCCTTCTCCTCCTGCCCCCAATCCCTCCCAGCATCAGGGTCTTTTCCAGTGAGTCAACTCATCGCATGAGGTGGCCAAAGTATTGGAGTTTCAGCTTTAGCATCAGTCCTTCCAATGAACACCCAGCACTGGTCACCTTTAGGATGGACTGGTTGGATCTCCTTGTAGTCCAAGGGACTCTCAAGAGTCTTCTCCAACACCACAGTTCAAAAGCATCAATTCTTCGGCAGTCAGCTTTCTTTACAGTCCAACTCTCACATCCATACAAGACCACTGGAAAAACCATAGCCTTGACTAGACAGACTAGACGGCAAAGTAATGTCTCTGCTCTTTAATATGCTATCTAGGTTGGTCATAACTTTCCTTCCAAGGAGTAAGCGTCTTTTAATTTCATGGCTGCAATCAGCATCTGCAGTGACTTTGGAGTCCAAAAAATAGTCTGACACAGTTTCCACTGTTTCCCCATCTATTTCCCATCAAGTGATGGGACCAGATGCCATGATCTTCGTTTTCTGAATGTTGAGATTTAAGCCAGTCTTTTCACTCTCCTCTTTCACTTTCATCAAGAGGCTCTTTAGTTCCTCTTCACTTTCTGCCATAAGGGTGGTGTCATCTGCATATCTGAGGTTATTGATATTTCTCCCAGCAGTCTTGATTCCAGCTTGTGCTTCTTCCAGCCCAGCGTTCCTCATGATGTACTCTGCATATAAGTTAAATAAGCAGAGTGACAATATACAACCTTGACGTACTCCTTTTCCTATTTGGAACCAGTCTGTTGTTCCATGTCCAGTTCTAACTGTTGCTTCCTAACCCACATACAGGTTTCTCAAGAGGCAGGTCAGGTGGTCTGGGATTCCCATCTCTTTCAGAATTTTCCACAGTTTATTGTGATCCACACAGTCAAAGGCTTTGGCATAGTCAATAAAGCAGAAATAGATGTTTTTCTGGAACTCTCTTGCTTTTTCCACGATCCAGCGGGTGTTGGCAATTTGATCTCTGGTTCCTCTGCCTTTTCTAAAGCCAGCCTGAACATCTGGAATTTCACAGTTCACATATTGCTGAAGCCTGGCTTGGAGAATTTTGAGCATGACTTTACTAGCGTATGAGATGAGTGCAATTGTGTGGTAGTTTGAGCATTCTTTGTCATTGCCTTTCTTTGGGATTGGAATGAAGACTGACCCTTTACAGTCCTGTGGCCACTGCTGAGTTTTCTAAATTTGCTGACATATTGAGTGCAGCACTTTCACAGAATCATCTTTCAGGATTTGAAATGGCTCAACTGGAATTCCATCACCTCCACTAGCTTTGTTCATGGTGATGCTTTCTAAGGCCCACTTGACTTCACAGTCCAAGATGTCTGGCTCTAGGTGAGTGAGCACATCATCGTGATTATCTTTGTTGTGAAGATCTTTTTTGTATAGTTCTTCTGTGTATTCTTTCCACCTCTTCTTAATATCTTCTGCTTCTGTTAGGTCCATACCATTTCTGTCCTTTATCGAGCTCATCTTTGCATGAAATGTTCCCTTGGTATCTCTAATTTTCTTGAACAGATCTCTTGTTTTTCCTATTCTGTTGTTCTCCTCTATTTCTTTGCACTGATCGCTGAGGAAGGCTTTCTTATCTCTCCGTGCTATTCTTTGGAACTCTGCATTCAGATGCTTATATCTTTCCTTTTCTCCTTTGCTTTTCACTTCTCTTCTTTTCACAGCTATTTGTAAGGCTTCCCCAGACAGCCATTTTGCTTTTTTGCATTTTTTTTCCATGGGGATGGTCTTGATCCCTGTCTCCTGTACAATGTCATGAACCTCCGTCCATAGTTCATCAGGCACTCTGTCTATCTGATCTATCTATCAGATCTAGTCCCTTAAATCTATTTCTCACTTCCACTGTATAATCATAAGGGATTTGATTTAGGTCATATTTGAATGGTCTAGTGGTTTTTTCCTACTTTCTTCAATTTCAGTCTGAATTTGGCAATAAGGAGTTCATGATCTGAGCCACAGTCAGCTCCTGGTCATGTTTTTGCTGACTGTGTGGAGCTTCTCCATCTTTGGCTGCTAAGAATATAATCAATCTGATTTCGGTGTTGACCATCGGGTGATGTCCATGTGTAGAGTCTTCTCTTGTGTTGTTGGAAGAGAGTGTTTGCTATGACCAGTGCGTTCTCTTGGCAGAACTCTGTTAGCCTTTGCCCTGCTTCATTCCGTACTCCAAGGCCAAATTTGCCTGTTACTCCAGGTGTTTCTTGACTTCCTACTTTTGCATTCCAGTCCCTTATAATGAAAAGGACATCTTTTTTGGGTGTTAGTTCTAAAAGATCTTGTAGGTCTTCATAGAACCATTCAACTTCGGCTTCTTCAGAGTTACTGGTCAGGGCCTAGACTTGGATTACTGTGATATTGAATGGTTTGCCTTGGAAAGAACAGAGATCATTCTGTCGTTTTTGAGATTGCATCCAAGTACTGCATTTTGGACTCTTTTGTTGACCATGATGGCTCTCCATTTCTTCTAAGGGATTCCTGCCCACAGTAGTAGATATAATGGTCATCTGAGTTAAATTCACCCATTCCAGTCCATTTTAGTTCACCAATTCCTAGAATGTTGATGTTCACTCTTGTCATCTCCTGTTTGACCACTTCCAATTTGCCTTGATTCATGGACCTAACATTCCAGGTTCCTATGCAATATTGTTCTTTACAGCATCGGACCTTGCTGCTATCACCAGTCACATCCACAACTGGGTATTGTTTTTGCTTTGGCTCCATCCCTTCATTCTTTCTGGATTTATTTCTCCACTGATCTCCAGTAGCATACTGGGCACCTACCGACCTGGGGAATTCCTCATTCAGTATCCTATCATTTTGCCTTTTCTACTCTTCATGGGGTTCTCAAGGCAAGAATACTGAAGTGGTTTGCTATTCCCTTCTCCAGTGGACCACATTCTGTCAGACCTCTCCACCATCTTGGGAGGCCCCACATGGCATGGCTTAGTTTCATTGAGTTAGACAAGGCTGTGGTCCATGTGATCAGATTGACTAGTTTTCTGTGATTATGATTTCAGTGTATCTGCCCTCTGATGCCCTCTCGCAATACCTACCGTCTTACTTGGGTTTTTCTTACCCTGGTCGTGGGTTATCTCTTCATGGCTGCTCCAGCAAAGCGCAGCCACTGCTCCTTACCTTGGACGAGGGGTATCTCCTCATGGCCGCACCTGCTGACCTTGAACGTGGAGTAGCTCCTCTGGGCTCTCCTGTGCATCCCGTTAAAAGTACTGTCTTCAGAATACCACCGGATGTTGGAGAGATTCAGCCTCCCCTGTTCATAAACAGCTCCCCCTAGTGCTCAGGGGAGGAGATGCAGGCAGCGTCCTGTCTGGAAAGAGTCCTCTCCTTGCTCTCCCAGAGTCCTGCATAGATGCCTGGGCTGAATTAGGTTTTGGGCTGGATAGCACCCAATGTTTGCAACTCAGGATGCCTTATGAAGTACAGAATTTATATAAGCTGTGACTTTAGCTTGATCATTCCGGGGCTCTCTTGTCTAGTTTTTGGTCTTAACTAAACTATAGGAGGAAGACTTTTTCTTTTTTATCCCCTTCAGAGATCCTTTTTGTTATTCACATCAAGAATTTTTTTTTTATTCCTAGCATTTTCCTCACTTTATCTTTAACCCTTTTTATTAAAATAAGGTTACAATTCTTGGATGATTTTCTGATCTAAATTTCACCTAAACCAGATAATACTTACTAAATACCGAAAGAGTTTGCCCTCAGTGTTGTGCTATTTAGGTTGCAATGCTTATAAGCATGACATACTTTTCAATTTAATCTGCCTTACATTTTTCTCCCTCCCTTTTTTATGTCATCATTGAACAAAGCAGTAAATCAAGCCCCGACTCCTGGCATTTGCTCACCAACCTCAAGCTCTCAGTGTGATACTGCTGAGCATAGAGTTGGACAGAGAATTCACATAGCACCCTGCTGTACTGTATTTCCAACATATAAATACATTAGATGTAACTAAAATCAAATATAGATTATAGTACAATAATCGGGAAGTGGTAAGCTTTGAATATTTGTCATGTTTTAAAATCTAATATACTTAATTACAAATTATAATTTTAATAATGGACATATCTAGTAGCGGGCTCACTAAATTCTTGAAATTTTAGCACTCAACTCTTCCAAGACAGTATAAATTGACTCTAGCACATTGCATTATTTCAAAAATTCCTATTTCTTGTCAGGAGAACAAGCCACAGACAGACAAGCTCTGTGTTCCATTTGAGACTGTGGAGACAGAAAACAGAATATGACATTCTCTGTGTTTCTTTCAGATGGGTCGGTCAGTGAACCAGATATGGCAGCCAACTTCTGCCCTGACCACAAGGCGCCCATGGTACTGTTCTTGGACCGTGTGTACGGCATCAAGGATCAAACATTTCTGCTCCACTTGCTGGAAGTTGGATTTTTACCTGACTTAAGAGCCTCTGCCTCTCTAGATACAGTAAGTGGTTAAAATGAGAAAATTATTTTTTCATCATTGTAAGCGATTAGTATTGGAATTAGAAGTGAAGTTTCTATCCACTCCCTGATCACATATTAGTAGCTTGCTTTAAAGGGGGAGAAAATAGAGAAACAGGAAATGGAGGATCTGAATTTCCTGGTCCAGAGACGTAAATGTAGGTAAACTGGACCTGAGATATTCAGTCTAGCTCTGTCCAGTGCAGTTTTCTTTCCTCGGCACTGTTGTGGTGGTGGCAGGGAGTGGTGCTATCCTGTGCATTGCAGGGTGTTTAGCGTCATTCCTGCCCTCAACTGGTACTACATACGAGTAGCACACCCCCTCAAAGCAATTCACCAGATGCACCCTGGGAGATTCAGTCACCCTCACATGAGAACCATGGCTCTATCACTTATGAAGAAGGATGGCTGGCAATCATGATAGGCTGGAAATACTCTTCCTACTCTGACTCCTTAAGTTATATGCACTGACCATCAGAAAGGATAGTCTGAAGCTCAGGGCATGACAAGGTCAACATGACAGGCCAAGTACAAATCCAAGTTTGGAAGTCAAGTGTGAGGTAGGGTAATCCATCATCGACAGCCATCAAGACAGCAGGCCCAGGAATTAGAAAACAAGAATGCCAGGTGCTACAGGTCAGGATGAAGCAAAGAGAAAGAATACTAGAAGTTCTGGGTTTGAGGAGGAAAGACCAATGAGATCAGCTTAAGTTTTAAAACAAATATTGACCAGCTTAAGTTTGTTTTTAAATTGTATTATTATTTTTTATCTATCTAGCTGCGCTGGGCCTTTGTTGCTGCGCGTGGGCTACTCTGTAGTGGTGGCCATGGGCTCCTTGTTGTCATGACTTCTCCTGTTGCTGAGCACAGGCTTTCGTACACAGGGCTCAGCAGCTGTGGCTCGAGGCCGTTAGAGAACAGGCTCAGCGGTTGTGGTACATGGTCTTAGGTGCTCCGCTGCATGTGGGATCTTCTGTACCAGGGATCGAGCCAGTGTCCTCTGCATTGCAAGGTGGATTCTTAACCACTGGACCCTCAGGGTTGTTTTTAAAGAGCCAGTGGCATATCTCCTTGATCAGTTGTAAAGTTTCTCAAAGGCACCACCTGGTGTCCAACAACAGTAGAAATCTGAGCTCCGGTGAGGGGTGGTCAGCTAGCCAGTACCTTAACTGGGGTGAATGCCACATGAACAAGTTACTCAGAAATGGATGCAGTCACCCAGAAGTGGAAAGCAGTATGAGCCCCAATCTGAATGGGCAGTCCATCCCTGTCTGCGGCATGGAGGTAAGAAATGGTATATCCATGAAGGCATTAGGGGCATATGGTTGTTTTGTAAAATTAAAACAATTAAAAGCTTCCACTGCTTTTTTTTTTTTTTTAGCTTTCTTATAAGTTCTTTGATTTAAAAAATAAAAGAAGATTAACTTGTGGGACATTCTCAAATTTCCTGATCAAAGCGTTCACCTTTTTTATAAATCACATAAGCAGCAAATAATCGTCTAGAATTTGGTGTTCAAATCATAGGCTTATCTACACACTAACTTCCACAAAAGAAGCTTTGTATTCAGTTTCTCAGCACATGCATTTTCATGCATTCTCTTTTGAAAACTTTTAAGCCACTGGCATCAAAGCTCTTCCTCATTTTAACAACTCTATCTTTTAAAGAGATAGATGTGGAAGATTAGCTATTTCTTTCCATATGATTACTGCAGCTCCTAGAAGGCAGACTTTTGATAATTAATAGAAATACCCAGAAATATGTACCATTCAAAGAAAATAGTTTATCAAATCATGTTATAGGAAATGTGTTACAGATATAATGGCTGTGATCACAGGAAATAAGGATATTTCATCTCTGTGGGCCACAAAGTTTCTTTAGAAGTTCTTCCCTTAAAAAAACAAAAAAATGACAGTTAACCGTGCTTTGTCTATATTTAGTGTCACTAAGTGGGCCTTCCTTAAATCGAGCCTGTCTAAATGAGCAAGAGAGAACACTGTGAGTGATGATTACAGCAGAGTTTTAGAGAAGGCTGTAGGTTTCTATTCCATGTACACGTTTTCCCATGAAGAAGTGGGTTCCCTTTAGTGATGTCATACCCTCATGCCAATTATCAGATTTCAGATTGCTCACAGTGCTCATAAACTAGGTGATGGGGTCAGAGCTCCACTTTCTCTCTGTGAAACTGTCACAAAATCAGTGTTTGAGTGCTTGCTGAGCCTGTGGTGGTGGTAGTTTAGTTGCTAAGTCCTGTCCAACTCTTGCAACCCCATGGTCTGTAGCCCACCAGATTCCTCTGTCCATGGGATTCTCCAGGCAATAAAACTGGAATGGACTGCCATTCCCTTCTCCAGAGGATATTCCCTACCCAGGAATTGAACCCACATCTCCTGCATTGCAGGCAGATTCTTTACCACTGAGTCACCAAGGAGCCTGTAACCATTTATGGTAATCCACTCCAGTATTCTTGCCTGGAGAATCCCATGGACGGAGAAGCCTGGTAGGCTACAGTCCACGGAGTCGCATAGAGTCGGACACGACTGAGTGACGGAACGGAACGGAATGGAATCTCCAAATCACAAGAGGACAGCTTGTGAGTCTCCATAATGAGAGAAAAGAGATGGAGAACCAGAATAATATTATAAATAATAATACAGGAGCTTGGCAGTTGGACCTTGCAAACAACAAGGGTGTTGGGTTAGACTGGTCATCAGCTGGTTTTAACAAGGGTTTGGGATTCTTCTTGCAGGAAACAGCTGTTTGTAGACCATTTGGAATGAGTTAGCACCAGTCAGCCTTTGCTTTTCTTTGGTTTATTATTTCTTTTAACCTGATTCTTTTTTTCCTTTAAAATGCAAAAGAGAACACGGTCTCTTTGGACAGGCAGTTGTTTAGAGTAGGGAGTCGTTCAGTCTGTCACTGTGAAACACACATATGAGTACATCTCCCTGCCCTGCTGGCTTTGAGCTCAGCACAGGGGAAGCCTGGCCCTGTCCTTCCCAGGAGACTGACCAGCATCTCAATCCCCTTTTCTCAGGTTTCCCTAAGCACCACCGAGGCTGCACTGGCACTGAACAGGTACATATGTTCTGCTGTGCTCCCACTCCTCACAAGATGCGCCCCTCTCTTTGCCGGAACAGAGCACTACACTTCTTTGCTTGACTCGACACTGCAGACAATATACAGGCTTTCCAAGGGGCGATCCCTCACCAAAGCTCAGAGGGACACCATAGAGGAGTGTTTGCTGGCCATTTGCAAGTAAGTGCACACGCCCATGTATTTCCCTTCTGTGTATGTATCTGTGTCAGCTGCATTTAGTTGTGTAACCTTAGACCTGGTAAATCTAGTCTGAGGATACGCTCAGACTCTAAGATTGTGCTGGGTCCCCTACTTGCCATAGGCTCTTTCTTTTTTTTTTTTTAATGTTCTGTTGAAATATAGTTGATTTACATTATTATGTTAAGTTTCAGCTGTAGAGAAACGTGTTTCAGTTTTCTTTAGGTCTTTTCTACTGTAGATTATTAAAAGATATCATTCCCTGTGTCATACAGTAGGTCCTTGTTGTTTACATATATATATATATATATTACACAAACACATACACACACGCGGGCTTCCCAGTAGGCACAGTTGTAAAGAATCTATCTACCATACAGGAGATGTGGTTTCAGTTCATGGGTGGGGAAGATCCCCTGGAGGAGGAAATGACAACCCACTCAAGTATTCTTGCCTGGAAAACTCCATGGACAGAGGAGCCTGGAGGGCCACAGTCCAGAGGGTAACAAAGAGTTGGACGTGACTGATTGAGCATGCACATGTGCATACATGAGTAAACACACACATACACACATACATGTAATAAACTCCTAATTTATCCACAGGCTCCACAGGCTCTTTCTGATGAAGCTCATCTCTTGCTCTGGGGAAGTGATGGGACTGACAGCTCAGGCTCTAGTCCTGAGGATTGGTAGGACAGGAGATGAGACCATCTTTCAGGCCTGAAGTATTCAGATTAAGAAGTGGTAAATTAGGTGGTTAGGATTACACAGTTCAGTTCAGTCACTCAGTTGTGTCCGACTCTTTGCATCCCCATGAATCACAGCACGCCAGTCCTCCCTGTCCATCACCAACTCCTGGAGTTCACTCAAACTCACCTCCATCAAAAGTCGATGATGCCATCCAGCCATCTCATTCTCTGTTGTCCCCTTCTCCTCCTGTCCCCAACCCCTCCCAGCATCAGAGTCTATTCCAGTGAGTCAACTTGTCGCGTGAGGTGACCAAAGTATTGGAGTTTCAGCTTCAGCATCAGTCCTTCCAATGAACACCCAGGACTGATCTCCTTTAGAATGGACTCCTGGAATGTTAGGTCCATGAATCAAGGCAAATTGATAAAGACCTACTGTATAGCATACAGAACTCTACTCAGTATTCTGTAATAATATATGTAATCTATGGGAAAAGAAGCTGAAAAAGAATATGTTTGTGTGTATATAACTGATCCACTTTGCTGTGGACCTGAAACTAACACAACATTGTAAATCAACTATAGTAGTAGCAGTAATGTTAGTCACTTAGTCGTGTCCAATTCTTTGCAACCCCATGGACTGTAGCCTGCCAGGCTTCTCTGTTAATGGGATTCTCCAGGGAAGTACTGGAGTGGATAGCTATTTCCTTCTCTAGGGGATCTTCCCAACCCAGGGATCAAACCCAGGTCTCCTTCATTGCAGGCAGATTCTTTACCTTCTGAGTCACCAGGGAAGCCTAAAATCAACTATACTCCAATATAAATTTTTAAAAAATGGAACTAATGCTTTAGTTCCTAAACTAGAGCCAAAAGCAGTTTTTCCCTTCTGGGTAAGCAAACTTTTACACAGAGGCCAGACTATAAAAGCATAAGTCAAAGCAGCCCACCTCTAGGCCACATAAGACCTGAAACAAAGAAAAGAAGGCATCTCCAGTCCCCATGGGGAATCAAGGCAGGAGTGTTCACTGCCACAGATGGACAACCAGGGACAGTGTAAAGCCACCCTGAGACCCAGAATTGTCAGAAAACTACATCAGATCTTGTGGGGTCAAAGGAAGAAGGGCTCTTCCAATGGCGAGTCTTAGCCACACAGTCCAGGACCAGGCTCTGCTGTTTAAGCCAGTGATTTTCCACCTCAGCTATGTATTAGAATCACCTGGGTGTCCAGGCCACCTCTCAGTCTCCAAAATCCAAACCTTTAGGGATGGGAGCCAGGCCCCTAGCTTGTGAAACTCGTCAGACAACTCCATGATGCAGCCAAGACTGAGAGTCACTGCTGTAGGTTGTCCTGGAGTCAAGCCCAGCAGGCGTCCCTTTAGTGGCCAACTGGGTCTGGCCCTGATTCTTGTTGAGTGGGTTGTTTCCTAGTCACACTAGAGATGACTGTGCAGTGATGGGACTGGGGCTGCCTAGAAAAAAGCAATTGGTCAGTCCGTTTAGGACATCAAATTAAAAGGCCATCTCACATTTGTGTTTCAAATGTAACGTGGTCCTTCTATTTTTAATGCTTTATTAAAATTAACCTTTAAATGCCATCTGTCATCTAAGGCCTATAGTGAAGTGAAAGTGAAGTCGCTCAGTCGTGTCCGACCCATAGCGACCCCACGGACTGCAGCCTACCAGGGCTCCTCCATCCATGGGATTTTCTAGGCAAGAGTAGTGGAGTGGCTTGCCATTGCCTTCTCCGGTTTATAGCTTTGGGAGTTACCAATTAAGTAAACTACGCTGATAGCTTTTATTTTTCTGTGAAGTATAGGATATAGTCAACTCAATTGCTAAGTAGAAAGTAGAAGCAGAAAACAGAAGATTCAAAAATAAATGTTTATTTGGGCCATTTTAGCCCTACACTATAAAATGTAACATTTGACTATAAATGAAACTGCTGGTGGCAAGATAAATTTGAACTTCCTTAAGTTCACTCAGGGCAAAAGATTAAATACATGTATCATTTTGGAAACAATGTCATTATGGATAATGAACTTGTAAAGCATAAATTCTGTTCAAATTCACTTTAATCAGAAGTGGATTTGGGGAATGACATATTTAAGAGCTTCCTTCAAGTAAACAGAAGATCCAAATTCTCAAAGGAACTATTCTTGCTTGCAATTATACATGCTCCCCAGCACACATAAAGTAATTCAAATTATCTTGTATTGATTAGTTATATTTTTTAGCAAGTAAAGGTAATTTTCTGAATTTCAATGTTAACATGCAAAATGTATAAGAAATTCAGCCTTTTGACTTTTCATCACATTTCTGTGGAATTCAAACGCCCACTACCACAGGGATTACTAGAAAGGAGATAAAACTTTTCACAAGTAAAGCTATATACAACAATGCTAGAGTTATGTAAAGTTTATGCTGTCCTCAAAAAGTAGTTGATTTGTAGATAGACCTCAACTATTGAGTTGCCTGAAAAGTTTGTTCAGGTTTTTCTGCTAGACAGTATAGAAAAACTCAAACATTTTGGCAAACCCAATACTTTTATGAATTAAGCTGTGTCATGCACAGTGCTATTTGCCTAGGATGTGGAGTGGAGAGGGTGGGCCATCCACCGAGGCCCTGTAAAAGGGGTTTCTCTCTGAGATCCTCTACCAAAATCAGGCTTATACTCTGACAGCACTTCATTCATTCCAGTATCATTAGAACTGGCAGAGAATTAAGCTAATTTGAATGCTGTTGGTCCTGGAAAGGGAAACAAAGCTGGGTAAACACACTACAGACCTCTAGGAATTAATAGTGTGACTAAGGTTTCCATGCCACCACTTCACAAGGAGGAGCAGGAGCCCCTTGACTGGTGGATATGGTTGAGCATCTACTTTTCTCCTGAGTAGTAGCCAAAGGAATAAACAGTGAGTCTGCGCAGAAATCCTTCCTGTCGGCATTGGATCTGTAATTGGCTGGTAGCTACGTCCATCATAGCTGCAGGTCTTTTTCGACCTTTTCCTAGGTCTGAACTCACCAGGTATCTTGAGAACCAAACCAAAAGTCCTGTCTCCCAGCATAAGCTGCTTCTTAGTTTTTTGTTTTTTTTTTTAAAGTAATGGCAAGACTGATGTTAACATATATGTCTTTAAAGAATCAGACCAGAACTTGGGAAAATTAGAATTTTATATCAAACCAAAATTAGAGCTCACAGCCCTATTCCTATGTTCCTAGGAGCTTCTCCACTCCTTCTTGGCCATCTGAACTCTAGAAACAGCAAACTGATACTTAACTAGCTTTATTATTTATTAAGTCAGGAGTTAATTGAGTTAGAGATTTATTTTACTCCTTGATTTTGTTAGTCTAAGGTGATCCTGCTAATTAGGTAAATGGTGTAAAAAAATTTTTTATATGTTTATGATTATTGCATTTAGAGACAAGCTTTTACTTGCTATACATCATGATTGACTTTTTCACTCCAGGGATTTTTATCACAAGGCCAGTTCTAGCCAAATTTGTGAAACTGACAAGCTTTGTTGTCCATCTCAATTCACATCTATTCTACTTGTTGTAGATGCCTCTGAGGCTCTTTGTGGCATTTTCACATTCAAGATCAGAGTTATTAACTTTGCCTCCTTGTCTCAGGCATCTCTGGAAAGGGGCCTGTGAGCTGAACTTACATGCCAAATTGTATGTATGTGTGTATTTTATCTGGGAAGAATCCAGAGGTTCCACAGGGTATTAAAAGGTTTGGCAATCTAAAAATAATGGCTAAATCAAGCTGGTTTATCTCTCTTTTCTTTCAGAATTTACTTGTACCAATACCAAGGCCGAGAATGCTTTGATAATTTGATACATTGTTCTCTAATTATTCAATTTGCTTTTTAAAGAATTTTTTTTTTTTTTGAGGACAAACCCTTAACCCAAAGACATGATTTCGATAATGAGAATTTCAGGTTCAGTAACTCAGAGCACCCTTCAAGTCACCAGTAGGTGTCCTCAGATTCCACCTATGCAGCTGGTCACCTCTTGCTTCTTCCTTGGCAGAGTTCAGGAGCATAGGTCAGTCTGTAAAGAGAGTTCTAAAATCACCTGGACTTTCTTTCTGTTGTATTTCTGTTACATATATTTCTTTGCCCATAGTCAGTGGCTGTATTTTGATTGAGTGTCATAGACCCTAGAACGTCTTGTCACACGGTGATTAGAATTTAACCTTAAGGATCTCAAGCTGTGAGCGCAGCTCTTTCTGCATTTTAACTACACTTGATTTTTAAAGTGTTTTACCATCGATTGTGGTTTTATCCATGATCTTATGATTTAGGAGCTAAGTGTTTTGAAGCTTAGCTCTAATATACGGTTATCGTTGCTGAGTATTTCTTTCATTCTATTTTTTTTTCATTATATCCTTTTGTTTTTCTTATTCCGTATTGCAGTCACTTGAGGCCTTCCATGTTACAGCAACTCCTGCGACGTCTAGTTTTTGATGTGCCCCAACTCAATGAATACTGTAAAATGCCTCTTAAGGTAAACCTCTCTGTTGTTACAGAAATACAGTCTATGGTGCAGGAAACGTGACTTGTAAAACATGATCTTCACAACGGGGGGAGCAAAATACATCTGCAATGGGTTTTACCCCTTTGAGTTGATAACAAACTAAATACAACCTCCAAAATCAAGCCCTTTCTTTTTTATGACTTATTTATTTTTAATTGGAGGATAATTGCTTTACAAGATTGTGTTGGTTTCTGCCATACATCAACATGAATTAGTCACAGGTATGCATATGTCCTCTCACTCTTAAACCTCCCACCGCCCCCCAGCCCAGTCCTCCAAGTTGCCCTAGAGCACTGTGGAGGGCTGTGGAATCTCTGACAACATACAAGCTGCTGTCAACATACAACATACAAGCTTCTTGAGTGTAGAGGTTGGAAAGAATAATTCTGCTGGATTCATTAACTGCTCCAATTTGCCTTAATCGATTTTCACCAATTACTTGTTATTTAGCAGAGGTTAGTGAGGGGACTTAGATCTTTGTACTTTCCTGACCTAATTAGGTTTGCAGAAGGTTTTTAATCTCAAAAAGCTTTGAAGTCCTGTGATTCTTCATTTAGGTACAGAAAGTAAAATGTCCCTTTTCTTTTCCATATTATGTTATGCTTTTTTTCCTTTTATAACAGATCTTTAAATATTTTTTACTTCTTTTCTCTTATTAGTAAAAATTAAGGCCACAGAGCCCTGTTTTCATCATCTGGTTCCTGATTTTCTCACAAATTACCAACATTTTATTGCTGGTGTGGCAAGCATTCCAGCCTGGGCGAGAAGACACCAGATTCAGTCACCCACAAGGGCAATGTTTTTCATCTTTTATCTCTGAGGCACCTTCTCTAGTTGTATATTCAAAAGGGTCAGCAGTTTCCAGCCACACCTGAATATTCTGCCTAGTGATTTCAACAGAACTTTCCTTCTTTACAGAAATAATCTAAGCAAAGATTTCAGGAAGCGTTTTACTGGGATAAACAGAATTCCCAGAGGCCTTCAGTCCATCCTCTTGTTCCATACTAGGTAGAAGACAGCTTGTATGTTGTCAGAGATTCCACAGCCCTCCACGGGCTTATTCTTCTGTCTAACCCTAAAATTCTCAGTTTTCTTCCAAAAAAGTCCTTTAGATGAAAAACACAGTTTTTACAGTTCAGCTTGGCATTGCTTCCTTGGAATGCCTGTTCCGTTCAGTCGCTCAGTCGTGTCCGACTCTTTGCGACCCCGTGGACTGTAGCCTACCAGGCTTCTCCGTCCGTGGGATTCTCCAGGCAATACTGGAGTGGGTTACCATCTCCTTCTCCAGGGGATCTTCCCGACCCAGGGATCGAACCCGGGTCTCCCACATTGGAGGCAGACGCTTTAACCTCTGAGCCACCAGGGAAGCCCTGGAATGCCTGTGCCATCAACTAAATTCTGGCTCCCAAAGAGACATTATCACTAGCACTCAGCAAGCTCACTTTTATCACTTAGATCAGCGGGATTTTTCCTGGAGGATGTAGATCCCGCCTGCTGGGATGGGACTTTTGGCGGTGTACGTGCCCCCTCTACTGGCCACATGGGGAACTGCTGTAACATGGCTAGACCATCAAAGGGCTCAAGTGAAAGGCAGGGAAGCCAGGGGCAAGAATCAATGTGGAGACATCTGTGGACCCACAGCCTGCTCCCTGCCCACCCCTGCCCATATCAGCATTACCAGATTTACAAGCAAAGATCTCAGAAGAAATGTTCCTCAGGCCTGACTGGCTGGAACACAAACGCTTCCAGAGGGTAGCATTTTCCCAGTTGGAGTAGTAACAGTTCCTCTCCCATTTTATGGGAGCCTCTGGGGGTGACTGAGGAGGCATGAGAGTTAACGGGGCAGACTCCGTTTGGGCTGAAGCTCGTGAGTCACAAGAGCAGGCCATTCCCAGTGGCGCGCGGGGCCTCTCTGTAGGCAGCCTCGCTATTCGCATTGTTGGTCTCACTTTCCTGGCATCTCTGCTGTTTTCTTCTTCCCTGCGTGCCGGCGATGCCTGCGGATCTCCTCTGCCCACCCCGCTGATGCACACTTGTTAACCTGCCAGCTTCTGACGAATCACTACGAACAGTGCTGGAAGTATTATTGTCTGCCTTCGGGCTGGGGGAGCTACGGTCTGGCCGTGGAGGAAGAGCTGCATCTGACGGAGAAGCTCTTCTGGGGGATTTTTGACTCCCTCTCCCATAAGGTAATGGCAGTGCTTCTGAAACAAAGAGGCGGGTAAGGGTGGCCGGACCTCGGTGATACAAGCACCTGCGCATAAGAAGAACTGATTCCCAGTCACTCTTTGCCATGTGCCCGAAACTCTGCCAAGCACTTTGCAAGCGGATCACATGCATTATCCCAACTACCCTGACCCGTATTTGACAGATGGGAGATCTGTTGGTAACTTGCCAGGCTCATAAAGTTAACATGTGGAGAGCTGCTTTCAGAGTAAATCAGAAGAATACCTCCCGATTCCGGGATTAATGACTTACTTCATCCCCTTCCTTCCCTCCCCGCCCCCCAACCCCCCACCCCGCCGACATTACATGGCCCCTGTTAGCCTGCCTTCACCAAGTTCAAGCCTAGAGAAGTCCTAGCATCTGCCCTGAGGTGGGGACATGGGATTCCCAGGAGACCTTTCAGGGGAGGAGCTGTCCAGCCCCTGGGGAGGAGGAGCTTGGGGGAGGACAAAGGGCCTCTGCATCCCCAGTCTTCCTGTGTGGTCTGATTGGAACCCAGCCCCGACTCTCACGCGTGCTCCCCTTCCCTCAACATTGATTTGTGATGTAACCAGCTTTAGATGAGGTCAGTAACATTCAGGATGGTATGGCCATAGATAGGTCACCAGCTTTCAGGTTGTTCGGGTTTTCATACAGAAGTTGAGAGCAGGTGTGCAGCTGCGGTCTGGCGCTTGTTGTGTGCGTGTGCTCAGTCATGGCCGACTCTTTGAAACTCCATGGACTATACCCACCAGGTTCCCCAGTCCATGAAATTTTCTCCAGGCAAGAGCACTGGAGTGAGTTGCCATTCCCTTCTCCAGGGGATCTTCCCAACCCAGGGACCAAACCCCCATGTCTTGCATCTCCTGCCTTGGCAGGTGGATCCTTTACCACTGCGCTGCCCCCACTTAAATGATCTTCATGCCTGTCTTCCTTTGGTCTAGTATAAGATCAAAGGTTGTCCCTCACCCAACGTGTTTCAGCTGAGATTCCTTCCTGGAGAGGTTTAGGAGAGAATGGTGATACCGAGCAATCTCTAACACTATCAGCGTGTGACCCGCATTGGCTCCTGGGGGGCCCAGCCAAGCTTCTGTGCCCTCTCCAGGCACAGGCTGGGTCAGTGTCTATAACCGTCTATGGCCGACAAGTTTGTAGACTTTTCTGGCCTAGTGAGAACCACTTTAACCTTTCCTGCAAGTAGCTAATTATGAGATACTGATTTAAACCTTGACTTAAGGTTCCTCAACCTACAGCAAATGGTAACTTGAAGGCTTTGCAGATTGTCGCTTTTCTGTGACAAGGATACCTCAGTTTCCACCAGAATGCATTATCGGTCTTACATGTTCCCCATTTTGGTTAACCTGGGAAAATGCATGTTTTTTTTTTCCAGCCAATCAGTGAGTGGTTCTGCTGGTGGCTGTGGTTCTGGTGTCTGTGCTAACGTGATCTTTGTCTTTTCTCATAGAGGTATGACCCAGATCTTTTCCGGATGGCCCTGCCCTGTCTCAGTGCAATAGCGGGGGCCCTGCCACCAGATTATTTAGATACCAGAATCTCAGCCACATTGGAGAAACAGGTCTCAGTGGACGCAGATGGCAACTTTGACCCCAAACCCATCAACACCGTGAAGTGAGTCCAGAGTCATCTCTAAGCTGGTCCTCGATTTTACCCCATGGCCAGTGTTTCTCTTTCAGAAGGAAGCCAGAAATTTAAACTTCCTTCCCTCCTCTCCCTTCCATTCCAGTGCTGTTCGTCATGTCCCTTGACACTACAGGTTACATCAGGTGCTGGATTGTGACCTCAACTCCTGAAGGTTTAATCCATCCATATCTGACTATATGTTATTTTATTCTATTCTGCACTTCTTTTTGGAGGGTGGAGTTGGTTTATTTATTATAAAAAATGGATGCTCTCCACATATGTCTCCCGAGGCATTGTAAGTATCCTGACAAATGGTGCAATTAATTTATTAATGAGTTTTTTGACAAAATCTTTGCTCTTTGTGAATTAGGCCTGTACAGTATTAATAGCATCGTCCATCAAAGCCCCTCCTTAAATAACACTCAGCTGAGCTCCCACGAGACTTCAGGACGTGAGGGCAGAACAGCATGTGGTGGGGGGACTCCTTATTTGAGAGACTGGACCTGCTCTTTACCCACGGATGCTGGATCTTTGGAATGACTCTACAAAAACTCCTTTTAATTTCTCCCACTGATTCTCCAGCATGCCTCACTGGTGGTGATTAAACCATGGACAAAGTATTAGACAAGATCTACTCAATTTTGCCTTTGGCAGTTCTGCCCCAGTTATGATTATGGGTCATGGGGCATACAGGCTTTTTCAGTGAAAAGCTCCAAACCTGCTGTGGTATGAGCAGGGAAAAGCAGGCATCCTGTTATGGACCCCTTGGACTTATGTTTTATGGCAGTAGTTCACAGATGAGAACCATAGTCTGAGCCCTTCTCTGGAGCTGTCAGGTTTGATAACATATAAAATTCATCTTTGGGAAAATTAAATACACATTCCATCAGCAGAACCTTGAGCTGAATGAATGGTGGGAAATAGAATTGAACCTGCTATAAGAAAGAGGTAAGGGATGTGGTATACCTTCAGGCTGGCCAAAGGGAAGGCAGGTATTGATTTTGGAGAACTTGGCCCTATGAAAATATCAGTGTGCCAAAGGATGCTGAAAGGTGTGATAACACGGACACTTTTATAAACATTATAAGTGCTAATGATGACTTGTTCCATGCTAATTTGAGAAGTCTGATTTCTTCAGATAGATTTCTGACATCAGATGTTCTTTGAGTAATATGAACAATGAAGACTAACTCTGACCAAAACTTAAACAGAAAAGGACCTTATTGTAAAAAAAAAAAAAAAATACAGGGTCATTATTAAAATCTAGGGAAAGGCTGACTAAGCAGGCCTCAGCAAGGACAGGAACTAAAGCAGAGTGACCACATGGATATTCTCCAGGTGTCCCCATTGGATGCGTCACCGTGAAGAGTTTGCTGTCCTGATCTCACTCAACTTAAGATTCAAATTACAAGTTCTCTGGTGCTCTAATAGTTAGGATTTCTGCACTTTTACTGCTGTGGCCCGGGTTCAGCACCTGGTCAGGGAACTGAGATCCTACAAGCTGCACAGCACAGCCCTTCCCCCAAAAAGGATTCAAATTCCAGAGAGAATGAGTCCAGTTGGCCTCATCAGAGCCAATCCTCAGTGACAATTCACATAAGACTACACACAATGCAGGAAGACTTGCTTCTTAAAGGGAAGCAAGGTGTATTGCCAACAGAAAGGGTAAAAGCTGTGGGGCTATCAGAAATGACAGGTGTCCACTGGACTGTCATGATTCTAGCATTTAAGCATGAATCACCAGACCTCAAAAGGTAGACAGGCACTATTTTGGATCACTAGGTACTCTAGCTACCCACTCTCTGCCATCCCCCGATTGGAGTCGTGAGATGGCAGGGCAGTGTCTTTGATGAATGCATTCTCACAGTCTGGCCAGGACAGGTCTGGCCCAGGAGCCGAAGTGGTTCTTAGGAGCCGAGGGAACCTGGGGAAGCTGGAGGGAGGCGGCCTGAGAAGCAGAGACTGCTGCAGAGACGCCCTCTGATTAGCTATGGGCATGTCTGTGACCTGCTCCTGAATATGCCACACCTGGAGCTCAGGAAGGTCACCGAGTCTGGGGTTCAGCTTCAAATCTGGAGTCAGCTGGTTGATCACATCCAACTTCTGTCAGTTGATTGTTAGTTCTATCTTTTTGGCACATCTGGCCAAAGTGCTTGGGGAGGTAGTAATTTTATTTTTCCCCTTCTTTCTCAGTTTCTCCTTGCCTGAAAAATTGGAATATATCGTCACCAAGTATGCTGAGCACTCCCATGATAAATGGGCCTGTGACAAGGTAGGGATTATCATCCAGCCGCCAGTTGTCAGGGGGGTAAAAATAACCAGCCCAAGAACATTAAAGTGTTCAGTCCAGGAAATCTGCCTGACGCATCTAAGTGACAGACTTGCCCCGCCAAGAGCATTCATTATTTTTGAGTGGCCATTTCCCAGGGATGGTGGAGATCAGAGAAATTGGTGGTGGCAGCTGCTGGTGCGGCTTTTCTTGTCTCAAGAAAATGATTGATTCTGGGAGGGCTGCTGTCTCTCTTCACGTTGCATTTCCTGGAGTTGGTACTCAAGCACATGCTTATGTGTGTTCAACATAAATGCTTAATGTGGGGCCAGAAGCTTTTATTCAATTTTTTTAATGTAGCATTAGGAAAGGGAAAGTTGAATGGGAAGCTCTACTCTCATGTTTTGCCAGCAAGTTGAATTTTGGTCTAGGGAGGACACCCGACTTCCCGTGACAGGCAGTGCTGGAACTTCCAGACTCTCCCTTATTAATAAGCCCGTCCATCTGGTGTTTAAAATTCTTCACCACATGAGGTCAGGCTGCTTAATAAGTTTAATTGCTCTGTCAGCCCTTTAATGCTGGCAGGCAAAAGGAGAGGAGTGTGCCAAAGCCATCCCGGAATCCTGTAGGCAGCCAGTTAAGCACTGGGGCCATTGCTCAGCTGCAGTTTACAGCCCGAAACGCTGGACCCACCTCCACAGCACGGCCACAGAAACCACCTCCCTGGTTGCACGCTGGATGAGATATAGCTTGAAGCCCTGGCTCAGCCTCTGTCATGAGCTGGGCTCAGCTCTGATTCTTTCCTGAGAGACTGTTTGGGGCTCATGACAACAATGATCATTGTATCTGTGGAATGGGCTCATGATTCTAGAACAGAGGTTGGCATGCTTTTTCTATGAAGGGCCAGATAATAACCATTTTAGGATTTGTGGGCCAGACAGTCTCCATTGCAACTACTCATCTCTGTTGTGGTGGTGCAAAAGCAGCCATAGGCAGCGTGTAAATGAAGGCGCGTGCCTATGTGATACAGTGAAAACTGTGTTTCTAAAACAGGGACTCAGCTGGATTTGGCCCAAGGGCCATCTGTAGCTTGCTGACTGTTGCACTGGAGCATCTGTGTTTCCTCAGCACTCCTTCATATGCCCATCTGGGCAGCTTTGACTTAGGGGCAGGGACACCTCCATGAACCATCCAGTGCATCCCCAGGTCACATGCATTTTACCTTTGTAGTCACTCCTGAATTGATGTAGTTCCCTCTGTCCAAGCTACGGTTTTAGACCAGGCTGCACTCATCTTCTGCCCAGACAAAGTGATGCCCTTTCAACTAATCTGCCCATGTGCACTTTCTCCAGTCTGCTCTTCATGCTGCTGGCAAGCAATGGTTGCAGTATGCAAGTTTGGTCAGATTCCCCAAAACGGATCATGTTCTCCAGGCCAGTCCCTTTTCCTTGTTAGAATCTCTTAGTAGCTTCTAACTATTTTAATGTAGAAGTGAAAATCCTTTTTGTGGTCTGAGAGACCCTGCCACATCTCTAGCCTCATATCTCTCCCCTCATCCTCTGCCTTCCAACCACATGCCTTTTATTTAGGCTCGTTCCTTCCCTCCCTTCCCCACCCCCATCTCTCTCTCTCATACTCTTTTTTTTTTTCTCTCTCTCTCTCTCTTTCTCTCACTCTACGTAAGCCTGGATCCACCCTTTCTAAGCCAGGTACCCATCTGTACTCATTTGAAAACACCATTCATCAATTCCTCCTTCAAAATCTGTCCAAGTGTGAATTCCTAGGACGCCTCTTTCCCAGATTTCTCAAATATAGGCCCTCTTAGCACCTTGCAGTTTTCCTTCCCAGTATTTTTAGAACAGTCTGGTATGGTTCTATTCATAACAGTTATCCATGTATATACACCACTTATGAGCTATGCATCTACTGGTATGGTATTTGATGAAGCTCTCTTTTCCACTATCCTGGAAGCTTCACATTTGCTCACTGTTGCCAGGTGGGCATTGATAATCTGACAAGGAGAAGAGTATTTCCCCCTGCCTTCCAGGACCCACAGTCTGTGGGGTCCTTGAACTAAATGAACCAGCCATTGTACAGGTTGTGCTATGCTGTGATGGGCAAGAGCACTGGGTAAGAGCATCTGGAGGAGATCCCAGCCTAGTAGCAGGGGGTCCAGGAGTGCTTCCTCGAGCTGATGATATGTACAGTATGTAATAGAAAACATTGTTCAGACACAGGGGAGCAAGTGCTGTGTAGGCTGTGGAAGCAATGGGTGCAGACCCTGAGAGGCAAGAGTGTGTGGTGGCTTTTAAGGAAGTTTGGTTCAACATGATGGGGCGACAGAGTAGGGCAGGGGCAGAAAGGCAGGACACGAGCCTAAAGGGGCCAACAAGCTCTCTGCTGCAGCCACAGAGGCCAGAAAGAGCTTGGATTTTTACCGTGATGGCAGTTGTGAATCAGAAAATTTTAAAGCAGCAGAGTGCCCTGATCAAAGTATTTTATAAAAATCAGCTGACAGTGGTATTGAAAATGGAATCCATTAGAAATGGCAAGACTGGAGGCAGGGAGACCACATAGGAAGCAGTTGCAGTAATCCAGGTGACAGCTGATGGTTGTTTAGCTGCTAAGTCATGTCTGACTTTTCAAGATTCCATGGACTCTAGCCAGCCCACCAGGCTCCTCTGTCCATGGGATTTCCCAGGCAAGAATACTACAGTGGGTTGCCATTTCCTTCTCCAGGGGATCTTCTCAGTCCAGTGATCACTGCCACAACTCCTGCATGGCAGGCAGATTCTTTACAAGTGAGCCACCTGAGAATGCCCAAAGATGGCTTCTTATTTTTGAGTCGCTAAGTTGTATCTGACTCTTTGTGACCCCATGGACTGTAACTCACCAGGCTCCTCTGTTCATAGGGTTTCCCAGGCAAGAATAGTGGAGTGGGTTGCCATTTCCTCCTCCAGGGGAGAGCGATGGCAGCCTGAGCCAAAGCACTGGCAGGAAAGTGAGGGCGAGGCAGACGATAGGTCTGAGAGGTTGCACACATGTGAACAGGTACAGAGTGAAGGGGATGTTGAGGAAGGCTCCCACGTTTCTGGCTTGGAAAGTGAGTGTAAGCTGATGCTGTTCACGGAGATACAGGGGACCCAAGAATAAGAGCCATTTAGAGAAGTACAGCGCTGGGTTCTCTTTCTGACCTGTTGAGAGGTACCTGCAGACATCCAAGCAGAGCTCAGATAGGTTTGGAAGTTATAGATCTGGACTGCAGATACTGATTTGGTATTCATTTACTTATGGACCAGGGCCTAGATTACATACCCCCAGGAACAAGCTTGAAAAACTCCACATTAACAAGTGGGAAGAAGCAGAGACTGAGAAAGAGCAGCCAGAAGTCTCTGGGCGGTGAGGTTATGAAAAACAGACTCTGACTTATCTCTGTATCCACAATGCCTGGGACAACATCTACAACCTACTGTCGTAGACATTCAACCACTGTTTGTTGAATGACTTTTGAAATTCATCAACTTCTATGATTCTAGGAAACATGCTTTGCTACAGTTTTGCTCTAGGCTTGGCGGGCAAGGGGAGCAAACCAAATCAGTTGCGTCCATGCCGTGGCCAGTAGGTCCATTTATCACAAGCATTCAGCCTTGACACCTGTCCTTGCCTGTGATTGTGAAACATTGACCTGAAAAGCATTGTTCTCGGGTCTTTTGAAGCATCCTTTCTGTCTGTAGAGGGCCTGAAACACAAGGAAATAAGTGGAGGGGACAGCCACTAAAACAGGAAGAAATAAAGGAGCAGAGTTCAGAACTCAGGGGGCAGAGAGCCTGACAGCCTTAAAAGATCAATTAGATATTTTGGGGGGAAATTTCCAAGCTCTGTCACATTCCATTGTTCTGTTTGTTCAGTGAAAATAGAAGCTGGGCTGTGGGTCACATAGCAGGGCTTGCAGGATGCCAAGGATATTTGAACTGAGAACATTTCTACAGAGTCAGAATGGATGGAAATATGGAATTTCCCTGGATGAAAATGTGAAGACCCATCCATTGATCCGGCCTTTCAAGACATTGACCGAGAAGGTAAGGACCACTAAGTGGCCGTGCTGGTTTCCCTTCCCCGGGAATTATATCCCAGCAGAGGAGCTGAGGGCACATTCACAGTCCAGCTCCTTAGAGACTTTTCAGGACTCGAGAAGCTCCTCAGGAGCTGGCCTATGACCCATGGCCTCAGGACCAGCTTCGAAGAGCCCGCTGGAGAAAGAAACACTGGTCAGCACTCAGAAGCACTCAAAATACATTTTGTGGTTCACTTGGCAACTGAAATCGGAAGTGCTTTTGTTAGATTATTGGGGGGATTATTTTGTTAATTTTTTTTTTTTGCGGGGGGAGACATGAATTCAGATGGAAAGGACTTCCAATCACGAAGGATGAAAGGAACAGAGAAGAGAATCCCCAGGGAAATATGAACAGGTCTCATAGTTTGGTTTGCTTTGTTAATTATGAGATTTGATTCAGCTTAACTCTGAATTCCTATCTTGCCATCAGTAAGAGTTCTCTGTAGGCTTTAGATTTACTGTCACAGGTAAAGGATGATATGTATATCTTTATATGCATATTCACTGGCTATAAAATTGTGTATGACTCAAAAAAGAATTGTAAATCTAAGGAAATCTATTTCCCAAGCTCAGAGGAGAGGTTGGTGAAGACACGTTTTGACACGGCGCCACCTTAAACACCTACCAGAGAACAGAAGTCACTCTTGAGAGAAAGGGGCGGGACCCAGGCAGTGAAGCTTGCGCAGTAAGCCCTGCCTGGAGGAGGCAGAGGTGGCCGTGCTGGAGGGAGTGGCGTGGGGAGAGGGAAGGGAAGAGTTCATTGTCCTCTTCTTGCTTCTCTTTAACCGCAAACTGTGGGTAATGTCTGGCACATGCCCCTTAAAAGCCAGAGACTGTAGCGTCTTTTACTTAAAAACCTCCAAAAGGTTGAGGACGTGTTTCAGATGGGATGCTGCAGAGGGTATCTTGACGCAGTGAGAGGAAGCTTGAGCCAGTTAGCCCCTCCGCTGTGGGCTCCAACTTCATTTCCAGGAGACAGGCCAGCCGCAGTGCTGGAGCCTGCCCTACACAGCTCTTCTGCTCCAATGTTCTTCCAGGAGAAGGAAATTTATCGCTGGCCTGCCAGAGAGTCCCTGAAAACCATGCTGGCTGTGGGCTGGACTGTAGAGAGGACCAAAGAGGGAGAAGCTCTGGTTCAACAGCGGGAAAATGAGAAGCTCCGAAGCGTGTCCCAGGCCAGCCAGGTATGACCATCAGGCCCAAAGGCCAGTGCTCGGCCAGTAGAACCCATGGAGAATCTGAGAATGCTGTCCCCAGGTAGCAGAGATGAGGCTCACCATCCATGAGCCCTGGGAATCTTTTGGGATATACCTTTGGCCACTGATGTTGGGGATGCTGATAAGAATGATTCTGCCTTTACTTCCCTAGGGCAACAGCTACAGCCCTGCCCCTCTGGATCTCTCCAATGTCGTACTCTCCAGAGAGCTCCAGGTCAGTCTTGATGCCTTCAGAACCAGCGTAACTTACTTTCTAAAACCCCTCAAGTGCAGGGCATGTCAAACTCCAAGATTTAAAGAAAAAAAAAACAGAAGGGAGAGAATGCCTGAAATATCACCACTGAAATGTCAAAATTAGGGAGGGCTTCATGGAGCAGAGGCCACTCATCCGAGACAGTCTCAGCAGAATTGACCAATGGTCAGAGGAGGTGAGGCTTTGCGCTTCTTCTTGGGACATAAAAACAGGTCATAACTCACTAAGAGGAAGAACAAGCAGCAAAACCCAAAACAGAACTTATAACAGCCCAGAGAAATAACTAGTAACAAGACTAATAACAACTAGGAGAAAACCTATGAGCCGCCCCTGAGTGGGGGTGCTGGCCTGGTCACAGTAGGTTTCCCCAACCTTGAGGACAACTGCATATTCCATGGTGGATTCACCCAAGTTGCCTGTGGTGGTGCAGATGAGTCATCATTGCAGGGTTTCAGGACTTAAAACCAAGAGGATGAGATAAAAAGCCCTAAGTGGCCTCCTCCCATTCCTCCCTTGTGCAGACATTGCTGATTGTGACTGAGGCAGCTACTCCTCAGAGCATCCATCAGACCAACTCTTTGTACCTTAGAGAAAGTTTCTTCCCAAAATACACCCTTCATTCCAGGTCACTATCTTATGAGCTTATAAAGATGAGTTCTATTTGAGAAATCTCATTTTTGCCCCAGTTTTCTCCAACATGTGGCCATTTTTTAGTTTGCTAGATGTTTGCTTGACCTCCCACTTACAGCTCTCTTTCTCAGGTCAGGAATAAGACACTCAACTCCTGTGACAAATGAAGTGCCACCAGCATATAGTTTGCAGTGGAAATTTGTGTTCTCTCAGAAATGCATCCAACTGCCAAAATAATAAGTTACCAGGGAAGGACCGAATTAGAAATTGTTTTCTGTGTGTATGGGAAGATAGAAAACTAATGAGGTACATAAGCACAGACTAATTAATGACGGGAGACACTCAGCAATGTGCAGTTAGCATTTGGTGGTGCTCTGTTTCCAAGGCTGCCAGAAATAGCCTGGCAGATATGAACCCATTTTTCTTGCTTGCTTTCTCTCTGACCGTCGTCTCCCTGGTGGGACCCAGGGGATGGTGGAGGTGGTAGCTGAGAACTATCACAATATCTGGGCCAAGAAGAAGAAGCTGGAGCTGGAGAGCAAAGGTGAGCTAGGTTCACAGCTTCCCCCACAGAAGGTGAGCTGGGGGGCAGGTGTGTTTTCCCAAAAGTGCAAAGAAAGAGCCAAATATTTTGTCATCTCTCATTTACTGACCCCAGGTGGCGGCAGTCACCCGCTTTTGGTACCCTATGATACCTTGACTGCCAAGGAAAAGTTCAGAGACCGAGAGAAGGCCCAGGACCTGTTCAAATTCCTCCAAGTGAATGGCATTGTGGTTTCCAGGTAGGTCGTCTTCCAGGTGATGTTAGTGGGACAGGGACAGGCTGGTGTGGTCTCTCCTGCTCTAGATATTTAATCACTTGCCTGCATAGCAGATCAGAGTAAGGACAGCAGTTGGGTCTTTTGAAGTAGGTAAATGTTTTGGAGCATGAAGCCCTCTCTTCTGTCATAAATAAGACTGGTCGATGTCAATTTCTAAAAAATCAAAGAATCTAGCAACGACAGATTATATGTACATACCTTAAACATTTAATTTTAACTTAAAACATACAAATATGCATTCATTCACAAATCTTGTACTGTAGGCCCCAGACCTTATTTTAGTTTGTTGTTTTATTGATTGGAATTATAAAGCACATCCATAATGCATCCTCAAACATCTGAAACTTGGGCTTCCCTAAAGAGCAGTGAGAATTAAGGCACATACGAAACACTGTAAGTGCAGCATCCCAGGGTGTTTTGTTTTTTTTTTTTCAATTTCCTCTCTATGTTTTATAGTTTTCTTCCATCTAGTTCAAAAACTCTGTATATGGAAACTTACAAGTGCAGGTCTTTGTGAAACATGCAACCTAGTTCTCACGGGATCACCAGTTCTCTTCACAGTTGTATTTTAATGTTTTCTATGGTATTTAATAAAATGCCATAATAACAATAGAGACCATGATTGACATCGACTCAGCTCCTGGGGAGATTGAATGAACCATGATTTCTGAAGACTTTATCTCCAGCTTATGTTGATGAGAATCATCTAGATGAAGGTTTTAGATGAGGATGGTCTGGGCTGCTTAAGTCTTAAAGTTAGATTCTGTCTTCCTGCTGGTCAGGTATCAGCAGTGGGCTTTGCCTACCAAGTCCTTTGTAGAATGAAAAACAAGCAAGTGTCCCATCCTGATAAGCCATTTCTCCTGAAAGAAATGTCTCCTGAGCCAGCTGCTGTTTCTTCTTTTGGTTTCCTACAGAATTTTTGCCACTGAATGGCAGAAACCCAAATAAAATTCTATACAAATATTTCTATTGTAGCTCATATGAAAGAATAACAAAACTTATTTGCCATATTGTTGAGTGGGAAAGGTCAGGCAACAGGGGATAGCCCCTGGGGAAGCCTTTGAGAAAAATTCCCATCATCATTTTAATCCTGTTCTTAATGCTGCGATGCAGGCAGACTGTGGTTTGCCAATAAATAACTCGCTCACAGAAATGAAAAATTCCTCTTTATGATAAGAAGGAAATCTAGAAACAGGGAGGAAAAGGAAAAAGATCACTGAGTTCAGCAAACATATTCCTTAGCAACTTACCCTGTGCCAGAACCTATGATGGGCACTTGAATATACCAGTGAGAAGGCGACGTCCTGTCACCAAGGAGAACCCCTTGGATCCTGCTGCCCATACCTCAAATCTGCCCCATCCTCAGCTTCCCCATCACTTGATGACAGCCCTTTCTTCCAGGTGCTCAAGCCAATAACCTTGTCTCTTCTCTTTTTCCTTCAGCTAGCATCCACTTCTTTAGGAAATCCTGATGGTTCTCCCTAAAAGATACCCAGAATCTAGCCCCTTCTCACCTTCATGCTGTCACTATCACGGCTGAAAGGGCTTCCTTCCCACACTCCCTATTTCAACCTTTGGCCTCAACAGTCAACTTTAAACCTAGCAACTAGAATACTCCTGTTAGAATATAGATCATATCATGTCATTCCTCTGTTCAAAACTTTCAATAGCTTCCCGTCTCAAAGCAAAAGCAAAATGCTAAGGACAGCCCATGGCATCCTAATGATTGAGCCCATTGTCCACCCCACGCCCCTCTGAACTACTCACTCTCATTCCATCCACACTGGCTTCACTCAGCATGCTTGCTCCCACCTCAGGACCTTTGCACCCTCGCTCCCAATGCCTTGAAAGCTCTCCCTGCTGATGTCTCTATGTCTTCACCTTCCCATGTCATCCTTCCAATAAGCCCAGCACTGATTTAACACAGTCTGCTCACCCCCGACTTCAGGTACTCTTGGACCCTTTCATCCTTTAACTTTAGTTTTTCTTTTATTCACAAAGCTTATTAACCTCTAGCACTCCATACACTTTATGTTTTGTTTTATGTAGTGTTCATGTCTGTTCATAGCTGGCAAGTTCCATGAACACAGGGGATTCTTGTTTGCATCTCTGCTTTAGTCCCATTTCAGCATTTGTTGAATGAATGATGCAGATCTTTCTGAAAAGTCTTTTCAGAAATTATTGTAGCTCAGATGTTGCATGCTCATGGAGGCAGGTTCCAGATTCAAAGGGAAATGAGTCAGATGGTGAGTCAGATCACTAAGCCAGAAAAACCATTAACATTTGGAAAACAGAGTTGACACAGGGAAAATTGCTGGTGCACTGAAGTCACATAGCTGTCTCTGTTCCCCTCTGGGGTTTACCTGTTTCCAACCTAGAGGTATGAAGGATATGGAGCTGGATGCCTCCTCCATGGAAAAGAGGTTTGCCTATAAGTTTTTGAAGAAGGTTCTGAAATATGTTGATTCGGCTCAAGAGTTTATTGCCCATTTGGGTAAGTATCATTGTGAAATATCACAAAAATGTGTGCTTCTAATATCAAAAAGAATTCGATATTCATTTTTCAAGGAAGGATGTTTTCATGCCATAGTTGTTCATGATTCTTTTAGGCATATGGTTTGGGGAAGGACACAGTGACTGAGATATTCCCCCCCACACACCCCACTTTAAAAAAATCAGCTTTGTCTTTGAGTTTCCTTCTGGATTTGATTGAATCATTTGTCATTTTTAATATAACTCATCCTCTTCTAAGTGTTCCATCTTTTTGCTTCGTGGCTCTGAGATTATGACTCAAGCTCTCTGAAGCTGCCTTCTCATCACTAATATGGTGAAATGGGTGGTGATACTCTAGAGAATTGACATAAAAAATAACCATTTCTCACAATTGCCAAGTACTTTGTAAAATATTAGATATTTTGTAAAAATCAAATGGCCTTTTCATGATGAAAAGCTGCTGTGTCTCTAAAATGCTGTGACTGTTTTTGTTTTCTTTGCTCTGGCCAACTTTGTGTCACTTTTGTCTTTGTAGAAGCCATAGTCAGCAGTGGGAAAAGTGAAAAGTCTCCCCATGACCAGGAGATCAAATTCTTTGCCAAAGTAAGCAACCCTGTGCATTTAACTAGATTACTTTCTCCTTGGCAGCCACACAAATTAGGGTACAAGTTACGCAGATTCAACAGATACTCAAAACTCCAGTAATGGCTTTGATCATACAGAACTGTTTGTTGTAGAACAGTCCTGAGGCAGGTTGGTGGTCCGAGGAGGTGGGCAGCCTGCTTTGCTCAGGCCATCACCCAGGGACTCAGGTTCTTCCTCTCATGATGTTCTTCTATCTCCTAGAATGTGATCCCTGACGGTTTGGTCCAAACAGACACAACTGTACCACATCTGTGAGAAAGGGGGAAAGGAGAGGGGAAGGAAAGCTGCTGTTTTATTAAAGTTCTATCCCAATGGCTAGAACATAATCATTTTAGCTTCAGCTAGCTGCAAGGGAGGCAGGTAATGCATTTTCTAGCTGGGTGACCCCATTCCCAGCTAAATTACAGGGGTTTCTACAGCTAAGAGAAAGAAGGGGAGAGTGAACATGGAGGCCAGTGAGCTGTCTCAGCTACATAACCCTAGGCAAAGGACTAAATATAAGTGAGGACTTGAGGTAGCCATGCTCTGAGAAGCACAGCCTGTATGATCCAGGCTAGTGGTGCTAGCCCATTCCTCACGTATACTGTTGAATGCCATGCCCAAGAAGCCACATCTGAGTGCAGGCTAAGTACAGGACACCCCTGAAAGTATTGACTCAGGGCCCCATGTACACTTCTTTGGGTGGTTAGTATCATGTTCTATCCCTTTACATGTACCCAAGTCCTCTGGTTATGGAATAGGAAAAGAAAATGTTTTGGAAACTGAGATCCACAGGATAGTGTTTCCTGGAAGTTCCAGGACCAGTGTTCAGAGGCTTTTTGCTCACTGAGAAGGAACTTTTTCAAAGGAACCTGAGGAAGGACTTTTGCCAGCTTCCTAGAAGTTTATCTCTAGTGCATCTTTCAGTTCATCTCTGATGGATCTTTCAGGTTCTCCTCCCTCTGGTTGACCAGTACTTCACGAATCATCGCCTCTACTTCCTGTCCTCCCCTCTGAAGCCCCTTAGCAGCAGCGGGTATGCCTCCCATAAGGAGAAAGAAATGGTGGCCAGGTGAGTCTACAGAAGAGGAGGTCATGGTGCTGATGTGATTTCCATGAAACCCCGGATTCCTGGAACTTAAATGGGGAATCTTTTGGAGAAATGAGCTGTGGCCTGACAATTGGCAGCTCAGAGGTTTTTGTTATCATCTTTTTTCTGAAAGTGACTCTATTCACACTTACCTGTGTATTATTTTGGCAGCCAAGAGAAGCGTACTGTTTGTGGGTATCAGTAGGATTAGGGGGTGGATTTATATACTCAGGTCAACTTCCATCCTGAAATATATTTAGAAAAAGGCGAAGGTAATTCTGAAGCTTTGGAAAAGCAAACACACAACATTGAGAAGAAACAGATTAACACTGTTTTCAATCCCATTCTTATCAGGTTTTTAAAGATTAAATTGCTTTTAAAGAATCAGATTTTACAAGTCTTGGTATGGATGATCTGCGATTTGAAATCTAGGGTGGCATAATTCAATTTAAATTCCTAACAGGAAACAAATTTTAATCAAAAGTGTTAGCTTGCCTTCTCGTTCCACGAGGTGTGACATGAGGATGTCTCAGCAGAACTGAGAGCAAAGTGGGGTGCCTCATGATCAGGCTATGAGGTGGATGCCACCATGCCTCAGGTTCTCTCTGTATTTGATTTATGAGTGACAAAAGGATGGGTTAGGTTTCTAAAGAGCAGAGAGTTAAGGACTGAAGTGAAAGTAGTCTATTCACCCTTTCCCTCGCATCCATTGATGGTGAAGAGTGCACTTTATGTTTTATAAGGACCTAGCCATTGACTGTCTTAGGAGGATTGTCTCAGCAGTGACCTTCGTTTTGCATATGCACGAATAATTGCCCACCTGTGGAAGTGTTGTTGTGAAACACCACAGTGCTTTAATTTCTAAGAACCACCCAGTATTGTGATCTCCATCTTTCAGATGAGGAAACTGAAGTTTGAGCAGCTTCCTTCCAGTGCCTAGAGTGACCCCAGATAATAAGTGAGAGCAAGAATGGAAGCCCACCCCTCTTTATCCAGATCAAGGGCCATTTTCTCTATACTGGAATTACTTCATTTACTGATATTTGTTAAGCAGGGAGAAGCCCATGCTGTCAAAATGAGATGCACTTACAACCAGTTACTGACCTAACATTTCCTCAATATTTCCACAACGCACTAGTGTATTTTGTAAGAAGGAAAATGAGGTGCCAAGTGAGATATTCAGATAAGCCAACAGAGGGCAGGTGTGTCTGTTCTCTTCATCTATTTTTCTTAGATTATTAATTCATGGAAATGTAACATTTGTTCAGCCAGGCACCATTTATCATGACTGGAATACAACCTGGAGCTGATCAGCCTTGCAAATAGCTTTCAGATCCGTCAGCATGCCCGCTGCCCTCCCACAGCCGTGGTCGTATCGGCACTGAACACGCTCCCACTTACAGGCCCCTCTGGTCTGCAGCCTTCACCCAGGCCCCGCCTCTTCTGCATCTGATGCCATGTGTCAGTGCTTTCCAGAGTCTCTCCCTGGGGATCTCTTTATCACCTTCTAACTCTGAGATGAGAGTGAGGTGCCTGGGGATGCTGTACCTCATAACTCTGGGCAAAGAACAGTGCTTCTACTTAAATGGTGGGCCCCAAAGGTGACCCAGAAAAAAGGGCCTTTGGAAATTTCAGGCCCTGGCCTTGACATGCCTGAGAGCACTTCTGACAGCAAAGGGAGCCACATTTGTATCAGAATCAAACAACCTAAGGATTGCTTTCACACTAAAAAATGTTGTTTGTACAGAGTGGGTCCACTTGGAAGCATTTAGCCAGAAATAACTGAGTTTATCAGCCCCTAATTCTTCAGACTAAGAGGGCCATGTGATGAGTCGCTGCCTACAGATGAGAAAGCTAGAGCACAGAGGAGTGAGGTGGCTTCATCATGACAGCCAGCTAGTCCTGGCAGACACACAGGACTCATATTCCTCCAGGATCCCTGCCAGCTCCATGAGTTTTCATCAGACACATAACTCCGAGAAAAAAAAAAAAGAACACCCTGGGAAGAGAGAAAAGGCCCCAGTCCATATTTAATTTCACACTTGCTGGCTGCCAAGTTTCTGTTAACTTATTCTGAGCTCTCCTAAGCTCGAGGCCAGGGTTTCCAACTTATTTCCACTGCAAAAACAAATGACTAACCAGGAGAGACTTTGGCTCTGGTTTCCAGTAGACAACCCAGAAAGGCTCAGGGCATTCAGAGAAACGTTTAGAAGTGAATAAGTTTTTATCCCCACCAACACTTAGATGGATTTCTTCTTCATTTGACCTTCCCACAAAGACTTCTGCCCTGTGTTAGAGCATGAGTTCTAAGACCATGGGAAGGACTTCAACTGGATCTCATCTGAGTATCCCACAGCGTGTGCTGAGTGATTTTATTCTACGTTCCCTCTTCCTATTCCTCCAGGAAGGACTGCTCTCTGAAAGGGTTACTAAGTTCTTGTCTAGCTGTGCCAATGTCAAATAATGTCAGCATTCTCAGGAATCTCCTCCAGCAACACAGGTCAAATGATAGCCATAAGTGCCCTAGAGGGGGCGCCATCAGGAGAGTGTTCAGAACCACCTGTGGGCTCTTTGCTGACTGCACAAGGCACTCTATTAGGCACCGTGAAAAGTAAAAGAGTAAGACACTATGGACTCCAACAGGTTCCATAGTAGAAAATATCGGTAAAAGCATGGAATAGGGTCAAAAAACCAAAAAAGCTTGGCAGGTGTGATATCCTAGCTTCAAAGACATGGATCAGACAGAAGTTAAGCCTGTAGGCTAATGGAGATGACAGAGAGAAGCCATTCCTTGAAATGTTTCTGGTGCAATACAGTATTACCCATACCTGAATCTTTATTTTTTTTTATTTTATTGGAGGCAAATTACCTTACATTAATATATTGGTTGGTTTTGCCACACATTGACACGAATCCGCCCCGGATGTACATGTGTTCCCTTTCTTGAACCCCCCTCCCACCACCCTCCCCCCCACATCCTCCCTCCATGTCATCCCTGTGCACCAGCCCCAAGCATCCTGTATCATGCGTCGAACCTGGACTGGTCACCCATGACAATATACATGCTACAATGCCGTTCTCCCCAATCATCCCACCTCACTCTCTCCCACAGAGTCCCAAAGACTGTTCTCTATGCCTGTGTCTCTTTTGCAGTCTCGTATACAGGGTTCAGGTTACCATCTTTCTAAATTCCATATATATGCATTAGTATACTGTATTGATGTTTTTCTTTCTGGCTTACTTCACTCTGTATAATTGGCTCCAATTTCATCCACCTCATTAAAACTGATTCAAATGCATTCTTTTTGATGGTTGAAAAATACTCCATTGTGAATATGTACCAAAGCTTTCTTATCCATTCATCTGCAGATGGACATCTAGGTTGCTTCCATGTCCTGGCTATTATAAACAGTGCTGCAATGAACATTGGAGTACATGTGTCTCTTTCAATTCTGGTTTCCTCGGTGTGTATGCCCAGGAGTGCGATTGCTGGATCATATGGCAGTTCTATTTCCAGTTTTTTGAAGAATCTCCACACTGTTCTCCATAGTGGCTGTACTAGTTTGCATTCCCACCAACAGTGTAAGAGGGTTCCCTTCTCTCCACACCCTCTCCAGCATTTATTGCATGTAGACTTTTGGATAGCAGCCATTCTGACTGGTGTGAAATGGTATCTCATTGTGGTTTTGATTTGCATTTCTCTGATTATGAGGGACATTGAGCATTTTTTCATGTGTTTGTTAGCCATCTGTATGTCTTCTTTGGAGAAATGTCTGTTTAGTTCTTTGGCCGATTTTTTGATTGGGTCACTTAGTTTTCTGGAATTGAGCTGCAGGAGCTGCTTGTATATTTTGGAGATTAATCCTTTATCAGTTGCTTCATTTGCTATTATTTTCTCCCATTCTGAAGGCTGTCTTTTCACCTTGCTTAGCGTTTCCTATGCTGTGCAGAAGCTTTTGATTTTAATTAGGTCCCATTTGTTTATTTTTCCTTTTATTTCCAATATCCTGGGAGGTGGGTCTTGGAGGATCCTGCTGTGATTTATGTCAGAGAGTGTTTTGCCTACGTTCTCCTCTAGGAGTTTTATAGTATCTGGTCTTACATTTAGCTCTCTAATCCATTTTGAGTTTATTTTTGTGTATGCTGTTAGGAAGTGTTCTAGTTTCATTCTTTTACAAGTGGCTGACCAGTTTTCCCAGCACCACTTGTTAAAGAGACTGTCTTTTCTCCATTTTATATTCTTGCCTCCTTTGTCAAAGATAAGGTGTCCATAGGTGCGTGGATTTATCTCTGGGCTTTCTATTTTGTTCCATTGATCTATATTTCTGTCTTTATGCCAGTACCATACTGTCTTGATGACTGTGGCTTTGTAATAGAGCCTGAAGTCCGGCAGGTTAATTCCCCCAGTTCCATTCTTCTTCCTCAAGATTGCTTTGGCTATTCGAGGTTTTTTGTATTTCCATACAAATTGTGAGATTATTTGTTCTAGTTCTGTGAAAAATATTGTTGGTAGCTTGATAGGGATTGCATTGAATGTATAAATTACTTTGGGTAGTATACTCATTTTCACAATATTTATTCTTCCAATCCATGAACACTGTATATTTCTCCATCTATTAGTGTCCTCTTTGATTGCTTTCAGTAGTGTTTTATAGTTTTCTATGTACAAGTCTTTTGTTTCCTTAGGTAGATATATTCCTAAGTATTTAATTCTTTTCGTTGCAACAGTGAATGGAATAGTTTCCTTAATTTCTCTTTCTATTTTCTCATTATTAGTGTATAGGAATGCAAGGGATTTCTGTGTGTTGATTTTATATCCTGCAACCTTACTGTATTCATTGATTAGCTCTAGTAGTTTTCTGGTAGAGTTTTTAGGGTTTTCTGTGTAGAGGATCATGTCATCAGCGAACAGTGAAAGTTTTACTTCTTCTTTTCCAATTTGTATTCCTTTTATGTCTTTTTCTGCTCTGATTGCTGTAGCCAAAACTTCCAGAACTATGTTGAATAGTAGTGGTGAGAGTGGACACCCTTGTCTTGTTCCTGACTTTAGGGGAAATGCTTTCAGTTTTTCACCATTGAGGATAATGTTTGCTGTGGGTTTGTCATATATAGCTTTTATTATGTTGAGATATGTCCCTTCTATTCCCACTTTCTGGAGAGTTTTTATCATAAATGGATGTTGTATTTTGTCAAAGGCTTTCTGTGCATCTATTGAGATAATTTTATTCCAATCCCGCCATCTTGCCCACCTCCCACCTAAGGCCTTACACCCCTCACCCAGTGAAGACAATAAAAATGGCTTATAATCCATTGAAAGAATGGAAAAATCCTTCCAGAATCTTCGTTTATCCATGGACGTTATCCAAATGAATGTTTTTAGTACTCTATAACAAGAGATGATTTGCGAGCCAAATATTGTAGCTGTTGCAGAGGGTTGTTTTCTGTAACACTGTAGATGCCTGCAAGGTACCTTTCATGATTACCCAATGAGACAGGGGGAACGGCATGTTTTCCTAGTGTGGTCCAGAGGGCCCTTTGAGGGGAACACAGTCCGTCTCCCTGGGGGGGGGCATTCTGTGCACTTTGTTTTGCAGTATGGGGGGCTAAGGGATGAGGTTTAAATGGGTCTGCCTTGAATCTCTGTCCCTTTCCCACTTGCATTTTTTTCTGCTTCAGCCTGTTCTGCAAACTCGCTGCTCTGGTTCGACACAGGATTTCCCTCTTCGGTAAGAGAAGTATTGCTTAAAGGCTGCACGTCCTGTGATTACCCTGAATTCATGTCCCACAGACAACCTGAGCCTTAGGACTAAGGTGTCACCTAAATTTGCCATAGAAAATTGGGCTGAAGCCTGATGAATGACCTCTGTACACCTCAAACAGCTTAGATTTTCCACGCCAATGAATGTTTTAAGCTTTGCCTCTAACATCCATCACAGAGCCATGTGTCAGGCCGGAGATAAATGCCTTGGCCCCAAACAGAGCCCTGGCACTTTGTGTGTTGGTGGTTAATTATGCTGGGCTGTGGTTTGTGCATATTGAGAAGATTGGGTTTAAATGACAGGTTAAATGGCTTGGGGAATCACAGGTGATATTTTTGATTTTAGGGAGTGATTCTACGACCATGGTGAGCTGTCTTCACATCTTAGCTCAGACACTTGACACAAGGTAAGTGTGCCCGGCATTTTTCAGTGTTTTCTCAGGACTCCCCCTCTGACTCTTTCTCTTCACTTATTATTGTATGGAAGAGGAGATGTGCCACCGCTCTGCAGGAGTCAGGGAGGGAAGGAAAGACGGAGAAAGATGGAAATCACCCTGATGTCAGCACACTGTTTCTCAGCTCATGATGGAGAGCCAGTGTCGTGGCAGACACTGAATGCTGAAAGCTGAGCATTTGATCAATTCTTGTCTTCTTTGACTGAGAAGTTCATCTTTCAGAAGATAAAACAGACAACATGGCAAAGTACCAATTATACCTAATTCTCCACAAAAAAAGTAAAAGCTATCTGATGGGTGGTGAGGCCGTAAGGATCCTGAGAGAAGAACTCATAGCACTTTGAGTTCAAAATGGCCAAGGAGGGGACATGATTACCAAAAGATCAAAGACAGATTCCAGCCTGAGGGTGGCCGGAGGGTCTGTAGGAAAGATGGCTGAACAAGAAAGGAAGTCTTCTTTCCTTTCACGTATTGGATTGGCCAAAAATTTGAGTTTTTTTAATAAGATGTTATGGATAACATCTATGTATATAATATCAGATATGTGTGTGTGTGTGTGTGTGTGTGTGTGTACAGTTCAGTTCAGTCGCTGAGTCGTGTCCGACTCTTTGCGACCCCATGAATCACAGCACGCCAGGCCTCCCTGTCCATCACCAACTCCTGGAGTTCACTCAAACTCATGTCCATCAAGTCGGTGATGCCATTCAGCAATCTCATTCTCTGTCGTCCCCATCTCCTCCAGCCCCCAATCACTCCCAGCATCAGAGTCTTTTCCAGTGAGTCAACTTGTCACATGAGGTGGCCAAAGTATTAGAGTTTCAGCTTTAGCATCAGTCCTTCCAATGAACACCCAGGATTGATCTCCTTTAGAATGGACTGGTTGGATCTCCTTGTAGTCCAAGGGACTCTCAAGAGTCTTCTCCAACACCACAGTTCAAAAGCATCAATTCTTCGGCGATCAGCCTTTTTCACAGTCCAACTCTCACATCCATACATGACCACTGGAAAAACCATAGCCTTGACTAGACGGACCTTGGTTGGCAAAGTAATGTCTCTGCTTTTTAATATGCTATCTAGGATGGTCATAACTTTCCTTCCAAGGAGTAAGCGTCTTTTAATTTCATGGCTGCAGTCAGCATCTGCAGTGATTTTGGAGCCCAAAAAAATAAAATCCGACACTGTTTCCACTATTTCCCCATCTATTTCCCATGAAGTGATGGGACCAGATGCCATGATCTTTGTTTTCTGAATATTGAGCTTCAAGCCAACCTTTTCGCTCTCCTCTTTTACTTTCATCAAGAGGCTTTTTAGTCTTCACTTCACTTTTTAGTTCCTCTTCACATAAGGGTGGTGTCATCTGCATATCTGAGCTTATTGATATTTCTCCCAGCAATCTTGATTCCAGCTTGTGCTTCTTCCAGCCCAGCATTCCTCATGATGTACTCTGCATATAAGTTAAATAAGCAGGGTGACAATATACAACCTTGACGTACACCTTTTCCTATTTGGAACCAGTCTGTTGTTCCATGTCCATTTCTAACTGTTGCTTCCTGACCTGCATACAGGTTTCTCAAGAGGCAGGTCAGGTGGTCTGGGATTCCCATCTCTTTCAGAATTTTCCAGTTTATTGTGATCCACACAGTCAAAGGCTTTGGCATAGTCAATGAAGCAGAAATAGATGTTTTTCTGGAACTCTCTTGCTTTCTCCATGATCCAGCGGATGTTGGCAATTTGATCTCTGGTGCCTCTGCCTTTTCTAAAACCTGCTTGAACATCTGGAAGTTCATGGTTCACATATTGCTGAAGCCTGGCTTGGAGAATTTTGAGCATGACTTTACTAGCGTGTGAGATGAGTGTAATTGTGCAGTAGTTTGAGCATTCTTTGGCATTGCCTTTCTTTGGGGTTGAAATGAAGACTGACCTTTTCCAGTCCTGTGGCCACTGCTGAGTTTTCCAAATTTGCTGGTATATTGAGTGCAGCACTTTCACAGCATCATCTTTCAAGATTTGAAATAGCTCAATTGGAATTCCATCACCTCCACTAGCTTTGTTCGTCGTGATGCTCTCTAAGGCCCACTTGACTTCACATTCCAAGATGTCTGGCTCCAGGTGAGTGATCACGCCATCGTGATTATCTTGGTCGTGAAGATCTTTTTTGTACAGTTCTTCTGTGTATTCTTGCCACCTCTTCTTAGTATCTACTGCTTCTGTTAGGTCCATACCATTTCTGTTCTTTATCGAGCCCATCTTTGCATGAAATGTTCCCTTGATAGCTCTGATTTTCTTGAAGAGATCTCTTGTTTTTCCTATTCTGTTGTTTTCCTCTATTTCTTTGCATTGATCGCTGAGGAAGTCTTTCTTATCTCTCCTTGCTATTCTTTGGAACTCTGCATTCAGATGCTTATATCTTTCCTTTTCTCCTTTGCTTTTCACTTCTCTTCTTTTCACAGCTATTTGTAAGGCCTCCTCAGACAGCCATTTTGCTTTTTTGCATTTCTTTTCCATGGGGATGGTCTTGGTCCCTGTCTCCTGTACAATGTCACGAACCTCTGTCCAGAGTTCATCAGGCACTCTATCTATCAGATCTAGTCCCTTAAATCTATTTCTCACTTCCACTGTATAATCATAAGGGATATGATTTAAGTCATATCTGAATGGTCTAGTGGTTTTCCCTACTTTCTTCAATTTAAGTCTGAATTTGGCAATAAGAAGTTCATGATCTAAGCCACAGTCAGCTCCTGGTCTTGTTTTTGCTAACTGTATAGAGCTTCTCCATCTTTGGCTGCTAAGAACATAATCAATCTCATTTCGGTGTTGACCATCGGGTGACGTCCATGTGTAGAGTCTTCACTTGTGTTGTTGGAAGAGGGTGTTTGCTATGACCAGTGCATTCTCTTGGCAAAACTCTATCAGTGTGCATCAGAGGGCAGACACACTGAAATCATACTGTGTGTGTGTACATATGGTAGTATAAAGTATTTGATGAGATAAAAAGAGAGGCAGTGCAAAGAACTGAAGGGAGCTTTCTTTAGCAGACTCGTTTAGCAGGGCTGTTCACAAAGTCAGGAGAACATGCTTCCTAAAACCCAAGGCAGAAGAGAGGCAACAACCTAAAAGAGTGGCCAGATGATGAAAACCTCTGTAAACTAAAAATGGTTTAAAAAAAAGAGTTAAGGGCAATTAAAGGGGATTTTCGGGTTTCTGAGAGAAACATATTGTGGAGGTACTAAACCTCTTAAAACTCTTGTACATGTTCAGTTGTGTCCAACTCTTTGTGACCCCATGGACTATAGCCTGCCAGGCTTCTCTGTCCGTGGGAGTTCTCAGGCAAGAATAGTAGAGCAGCTTGCCAATTGCTACTTCAGAGGACCTTCCCAACTGAACCCATATGTCTTGCATCTCCAGCACTGGCAGACGGGCTGTTTACCAGTGCACCACCTCGGAGGCCCAGAAGTACTAATGCAGCACAAAATTTGCAGGATCAGACCAAAAGCTTTCCAGGGATGCAGGTGGGATGAGGAATCTTTATTCCCAAAACTTGCCAAATGCCTTAAGAGCGGGGTTTCTTCCGGCAAAACTAAACAGAACACAAGTCAGTGTGTTTCATAGTCATTCCTGAGAAAATCTGAGGAAGAGCGTTTATAAATACTTACAGGATAAGAACAATCCTCACTGACTTTATTTCCTTGTTTTTATGTTTCTGATTGGCTGGATGGTTATCGTGAAAATGCTGTAGATAAAAAGCATCTGGCCTCGTAGCAAGCCTGTCATAATCTTGTGAATAAGATGTAGAAATATGGAAAATAAAAGATAACTGATAGGCTTTGTTCCAGTTCTTAGTTTTATAAGATAGTTTTGAGGGAAAGCCCCAGATAACCATAGCTAATCTCCATTCCCACATGGTTTCTTCAGTGGTCTGAGTAAGCTGTTTTGAAAGGGGGTGATCCTTCTTCCCTCCCCTTCTCCAAGCTGGAACATCCCTGCAAAGTGATAGAAACCTAAGCTTCAGTTGATTTAATTCTTTGTCCTCTTTTTCTAAGAGGTCCTGCATTACAGGAGAGCTCGTATTTCTAACTGGTCCTTATAAAAGTTGCTGAGCCCCTGGGGAGCTGAAGAAAAGTTCCCTCTCTGTCCTTTTAATTAGATATTTCCAGAAGAATGTAGCCAGCTGCAATATTATATAGACAGCAGGTGACCAGTATCAGTTTCTCTCTAAGTCATCCTGTCCGTTCTCTGAGAATTGAGCAGTGTGTAAAGGGAAAGTGTAGGCAGCGACCAGAGCAGTGCTCCCAGTATGTGTACGTACTCAGCCGTTTCCAGCTCTCTGTGACCCTGTGGACTGTAGCCCGCCAGGCTCCTGTGTCCATAGTATTTTCCAGGCAAGAATACTAGAGTGGGTTGCCATTTCCTCCCCCAGAGGATCTTACCAATGCAGGGATTGACCCTGCATCTCTAGCATCTCCTGCATTGGCAGGTGGATTCTTTGCCACTGTTTCACGTGGGAGTCCCAAGAGTTGAGCAGTCGTGCCCTCAAATCAAGCATGCCTTCCAGTTGCTGGCCCATGCTTCAGGATTCTGTGATCCCAGTTTCTTTTTAGATGCTAATAGTTACTGCAGTGACAGGCGTGTCAAATGTCTGCCCGGGTTGCACTGAAAGTCCCCAGACTCAAGAAGGGAGTTGACCAAAGTTTGGGTTATGCTTCTGGTTTTGAACATTGTTTGCTTACAGGACGGTCATGAAGTCAGGCTCAGAGCTGGTGAAAGCCGGGTTACGGGCGTTCTTTGAAAATGCAGCGGAAGACTTAGAGAAGACTTTGGAAAACCTGAAGCTCGGCAAGTTTACCCATTCCAGAACGCAGATCAAAGGCGTATCTCAAAATATTAACTATACCACAGTGGCTCTGCTCCCCATCTTGACATCCATCTTTGAGCACGTGGCTCAGCATCAGTTCGGGGTGGACTTACTCTGTGAGTTGACCTGCCATCTGTCATGGATTCATGTGTACCCAGCTTCAGATCCTTAGGAAGTGTGTGGTTTATTCTCTTAGGCTGATCTTCAGGGCAGAGTAGAGACCACCATTCCACACTTTTTCCTTCTTAATTAAAAAAAAAAAAAGGAGTAGACTCTTGGAGGGGAAGAAATCCCCAAATTTCAGTTTATAAATATTTCGCCTTTTCCCACTGTACTCAGGACCCGAGTCTTCCACCCACTGGTTTCACTCTCAGCCATTGTGTTCTCTCTTAATTTGAAAAGGTTATCCGTGAACTCTGTCAAGAGATACAGGTTTGCTCCCAGACACAAATTTTCCTATTAAGAAGCTTTAATTTATTCACAGTATATCAGGAGCAAAGGAAAGCTACTAACATCCCAGTATCTGAGCACCAGAAGAAAGACCATAGTTGGTTGGTTTTACTTTGTGTTTAGTACCATGTTCAGCCCTCTTATTCTTCCACCAAGCTTCAATTTCACACTGTAAATGGTGGCACATGATTGAATTAGTTTAACCAATGACCAGTAGCTTCCATAGCCCTCAGTAGTGAAAATCAGTTATTTCCATGGGGTTAGGGGGAGAAGTAGGGGAACATCGAAATTCATTATTCTGTGTCATGGAACCAACATACTTTCTTGTTGAAAAATAAGAAATTAAACTAGTTCTTTGTGTTAAATTAGTTCCAGCCTTATTGTGAGTTCTATACATTAATAGAGGCACATAGCCTGCCCATTAAATTCTGAGTGCCTAAGCGAAAGATGCCCTTCCCTTGAGAAAAATGGCAAAATTATAATACAATTGAATTACCTTCTGAAAAACATCTATCAGAGAAGCTGGGACAGGTGGACATGAGGTATTTTGCACTGTCTTGTAAGAAGTAGGACACTGTACATGTCTCCCTGGAAAATAATAAAAAGCTCACTCAAGCTTCAGATTCCTTTCATTCTTCCTTTGAAAAAAAGGAAATAGTGCTCTGGATAAAATTTGATTGCAGTGTCTCCCTCTATTGGAGGGGAAAAAAATACCACCATGGAAGGACTCACTGGTTAAATGATTCCTTTCCCTAAGAAGCTGTGTGATCTGTATCCAGGGTTCCACAAAGGACCTGGGATGGCACAGTGGTGGGTGTTTTCCTTTTGGTGTTATCTCTTCCAGCTCAGCAACTGGCGTTTGAAAAGAGAGGGGCTCTATTTGTTAAAAGGAAAGAAAGTGAGATCTTTGGCTCTTGAGTGAAGCCAACGTGTTTTCTGTTTGCAGACCCTTGCTGTGTGCAGGAGGTGGACCTCTGGGGTTGATGCACAAGGATGACAGTTCTTGTTTGTTCTTTTCAGTGGGTGACGTGCAGATTTCATGCTACCATATACTGTGCAGCCTGTACTCCCTCGGGACAGGAAAGAACATCTATGTTGAAAGGTAATGAGTGAACAAAAGAAGCTAACACGTTTGGGCTGAATGTGTTACTGAAGTCTTTAAACACTTAACAGTAGCATCTTTCCAATCCAGCAGAAGCAAAATGCTCACTGAAATGGCTTAATGATTTTGAGCCTCGCTTATGAAATGTTTATGGCAGTATTTAGAAGTGTTAATGAGGCTTCTAAGATGTATGACTTCCGTGGAGATAACTGAAGAATGTACGTGGCTGGAGGAGCAATATAGACAAACTAAATCATGTGCCGGTGACCAAAAAAATGTTGAAGAAACATCTCTTTCTTTATAATCACAGCTTTCAGAGAGCTTTCAGAGTTCCTGTGGTTAAAGCTTGCTGAGAAGCTCAAGGGACTTGAGGCAGTTGCTTTAGTGTTTAATGAGTTTCTATGTGATATGGTCCTGGACCTTTACCATTCTTGGCTGTCAGATTAACTATAATTTTAACCAAGTCCACACTTTGGGAACAGAAATGCTACTCAGTGGTCTTGAATCTGAACAGGCTGACTTTCCGAGGTGTTTGGGTTCCTACTCTGCTCTCTAATCTTCTTGGCGCAATGGAGGCCTTAGGCCACTCACTGCTTTTCAGAATCAAATGTCATGTGTTGTGTGATTCTGCTTAAATCCATGGAGAAGATCAGAAGGATAAACACAGTGTTAGCCAAACTCTAGATGTAGACTTATCTTCGGAAGATTTTTTTTTTTCCTTTTTTGCCTTTTCAAATAAGGAAACCAGAAAGAATTTGATCTGTGCTTAAAACTGCTTAATCTAAACATCCTGTTGATATCCATGATCTGTAGACCTCCTCAATTTATGATCCTTTATCAAGCAAACCAACGATAAATCCGTTTCATATCTAAACTTACATAAATTCTAATTGCAGTTTCTCAATAAAACAAAAAAAGACTTTGGCTCCTTCAAGACCTCCGGATCTGATGACTTGAAATCATGTGCTAATAACCAAAGCATGTTGAAGAAATGTCTGTCTTCATAATTGCAACTGTTAAATATCTTCTAGAGTTCAAGAAATTAATTGAAGAACTAACAGCTAATTTATTTTGATTATGAGTTTAATTCCTTAGAGTTACATAGCTTTCCTTATTTTTTTACATGAAATATAGATAAATAGTCTTGTCCTTTAGTAGGAACTGGGCAGACAAAAGTTATAAACATATTTTATACCAAATCAACAAGAGAATTAAAATTTTTAATATTTAATACAGAATTTCACTTAGGGAAGGTGTCTTTACTTTCGTTAAGCATTTGTGAATATTTTCTCAACATCTTTTCTTACTCTCTTGGTTTATACGTATGTGCGTACATGCTAACTTACTTCAGTAGTGTCCAACTCTTTGCTACCCCGTGGACTGTAACCTCCCAGGTTCCTCTGTGCCTAGGATTCTCCAGGCAAGAATACTGGAGTGGATTGCCATGCCCTCCTCCAGGGGATATTCCCAATGCAGGGATTGAACTTGCATCTCTTATGTCTCCTGAATTGGCAGGCAGGTTCTTTACCGCTAGTACCACCTGGGAAGATCCTTATATGTATGTACATACACCTATATGTATATGTGTTTTTTTGGTACAATTTTTTGAAAAGCTTATGCATTACTCTCTTTTATTAAAAAAAAAAAAAAGTCAACTTTGAAATGTCAAACCAGAAAAGAGGCCATTCTTCATACGACTTTTTATACCGTATTCATATACTCAGCGCTGGGGATATCGGTGCCTGCGTTTTGTATTTCACATGGGTAGAAAGCCAGGCTTGAAGAAGCACCTAGATCACGTCTGCCCCTATTGTCTGTCTGTCTCTTAATGAAGCAACTAGGACATAAAGATTTAAAATCTTCAAATTGTGATGGTGCCACCATTACTGACTTTTATTTATTTTCTATTGTATTGTTAAAGTAAGACATGCTAATTTAAATAAAAAACCATGGCAAAACCAACCAATATAATATTGTAAAAGAAAAAAAAAATCAAACAGTACAGACTGATGTAAAGTTAAAAGTCTGCTGCTTTCTTCACCACAGATCACCCCACCTAGTAACAGTTTGGTATATACCATTCTAGATGTTTCCTACATGTGTACGTTTTTACACGTTAGGATCATAATATTGCTTTATAACTTTGTCTTGTTGGTTGAAGCTAACAACTTCTTTAACAACTTTCTTTAATGTACAACTTATATATTTTTAATTTATCACTAATTAAAATAATTATTAATTCTCTACTTTTAAAAAGATTACCAAGTTTAGTCCATTTGCATTTCTGGCACTTCCTATCCTTTCTACCTTTCATTTTTTGCTGTGTAATTCCTTATAACACATACATTTTACCCTGGAATATTTTAGGACTAATATTCCTTGAGTTGTTTTCCTTGGTTTGTATGTAAATGATTCAGTGTGTAGCCTGTCCTTCTAAATTGTGATTTGCCCATTCTAAAGCTTTTATTTTGATTTACCTCTTGGGTGGCCAGAGTCGTCTTGTGTTGTTGTTTCTGTAAGAGCGCTTACTCTTGAGTGTTTGCAGATTTTGTAATATCATCCGTCGACTTTATGTGTGAACAGTTTCCGTGGTATAAATTCCTTGGGTCATAATTTTCCTCTGTCCGAAGTGTACAGACTTTGCTCCTCTGTGCTCTGACAGTGTGTATTCTGGGACCGGTGATTTGTTCCCTGCACGCATGGTTCTGCTGCTGCTGCTGGGTTCTTCCTTTGGTCTTCAAGCTTAATCACTTCCCTGTACTATGTCCCAGGGCTGTCCTTTCCGTATCAACCCCTGCACTTCTCAGAACTTAATACACCCCCTCAGGTTCCAGAATTGGGTCTTACTTTATTTAATGAATCTTCAATTTTATTATATTGTTGCTGAGTTTTTTGGTCTTAGCTGTTGTTCAAAGAGGGAAATTATTTGTATTTATTGACTTTTTCCTTAACCTTCCTCTCTCATTTTCTCATGAGTTTGAGTGAACTCCAGGAGTTGGTGATGGACAGGGAGGCCTGGAGTGCTGTGATTCATGGGGTTGCGGAGAGTCGGACACGACTGAGCAACTGAACTGGACTGAGCAACTGAACTGGACTGAACTTTTAGCTAATTGTTCTTTTCTGAAACTTTTTTCATTTGGTCTGTATTTTTCAGTGTGAAGTTATCACACATTTTCTAATTTCAGCGTTGGTCTAAATTTCTCCTCAATTTTCCCCCAGCTCTTGTGGGTTTTAGAGGGGAGAAAATATGGTGAAACGTACCATTTCTCTGCCACGTTTTACTGAAGTTTCTTGGCTAGCAAATGTCTATAGGGTTGCAAAGGAACCACTCAGTATTTGGTTTCCAACGACAGCATGAATGCCTTGTAAATAGAAAGGATTCCAGATACCTTCATGATAGGGTTGACTGTGAGGAGGAAAAAAGTCATTGAAACAGATTAGAGACCTTTTGGGGGGAATATTTTCTAACTGAGGCTAGACTGAGACGGTCACTGACAGGTAAATTTTCAGGAATAAAATCTCAGAGTAGGATAAAGGCTTTTACCACGTGCATTTAAACATGGAGAATGCTTAACATTCTTTAACCTTAATATACTTTGATTGATTTTGTTACTATTTATTCATTTGGTTGCATGGGATCTTCATTGCTGCGTGCAAGCTTTCTCTAGTTGCAGTGAGTGGGGGGGCTACTCTCTAGTTGCCGTATGTGAGCTTCTCATTGAAGTGGCTTCTCTTGTTGAACAAGGGCTCTAGAGTGCAGGCTCAGTAGTTGTGGCACATGGGCTTAATTGCCCCAAGGCATGTGGTATCTTAGTTCCTGGACCAGGGATCAAACCTGTGTCTCCTGCTTTGGCAGGTGGATTCTTAACCACTGGACCACCAGGCAAGTCCCTACTTTGATTAATTGATAGAGCGTTTGATGGGGATGGATCAAGAAGACTAAGTTTGGTAATTGACTACATTAAGCATTGAATCTCCATTTTATTTCAAATTAAAACTTTGTTTTTGCCTTCACACTTTATAGATATTTATATCTGCTCTGCCCCCTTTGACCAGTTCTTTCCTGATCAAACGTTGCTCTCCCCAAACTGCTGAGATCACTGGTATTGCTGTCTAGAACCTTGCCATGCCTCCACTTTCTGCCCCTCTGCTACCTGTTGCTTACTCTCTTTTACATCCTCTGGAATTTACACAAAGGAACTTTCAAAATTGCAAAGCACCAGATATGTACAGGCATAATTATTATTATTACTAGGATGACTTTGTCTCGGCCCATGTCCCTGATGATAGACTGTTGAGAAGCAGGTCCCAATCCGTGGAAAAAAAGTTGAGAGACTGTCTTAGGAATTAACAAAACCTGAAATACAAACTGAACCAAAAGGGAATGAGGAGAGGGAGGGATATATTAGGAATTTGGAATTAAAAGATACATGCTACTATGTATAACATAGGTAAACAAGGACCTACAGTATAGCACAGGGAACTATTAATATATTCAGTGTCTTGTAATAACTTTTAATGGAAAAGAATCTGGAAAAGAATACACACACACACACAAGATCACTTTGCATTGTAAATCAACTGTGAAAGTGAAAGTCGCTCAGTCATGTCCAGCTGTTTGCGACCACATGGACTGTAACCCGCCAGGCTCCTCTGTCCATGGAATTCTCCAGGCCAGAATGCTGGAGTGGGTAGCCATTCCCTTCTCCAGGGAATCTTCCCAACCCAGGGATCGAACCCAGATCTCCCGCACTGCAGATGGATTCTTTACCATCTGAGCCATACTTCAGTTTAATGGGGAAAAAAAAAAATTGAAGTCTCTTCAGTCTGTCAGCATTGACCAAGTACTGTTATATGAAAAATACTGTTCTTCGGTAATAACTGAGGGGGCTTGCAGGGAGAGTGCGTTTCTCTATCCAGTGGTAAACTCTTCCAGTATGCCCTTTAGTTGCGATGGAGCTGTTTCTGTAGCCCTTGCTCTGCTTGGATCCACACCCACAGTGCCCCCTGGGAGGCGCTAATAACCACCAGTATTTTAGCAGCAAGTTTTGTCTAGCTCAGTTGGTGTTGGACCTGGAGGTGAAGGTCATCCCTCTGGTATTTCACAGCCAGGAGCATTAACTGGCAGACTTCTGGGCTTTTACAGAAAGAACTTTTCTTGGTGAGGCCAGCACTGTTGTTTCTGCCTCCAGCTTATTAGCATCATTGTGTGCTCCAGACTGGAAAATGCCTGTGGTGAGCTGGCAGAGACTCAATTTGTCAGTAACTAAATATCATGCTTGTCCCTCTCCCTCAAGTCAGGGAGTCAGCATAACACCAGAAAACTGTCCATTGCCCCCAAGGATTGCCTCTCATCAGACTAACTCTAGAAATCCACTTTTGGGAGATCATAACTTTAATTTTGGTGAGTGAAAGAGAAGAGAAGTAGTACGGATCAATTAAAGTAAAGAGTTCCTTGGACTGCAAGGAGATCAAACCAATTAATCCTAAAGGAAATCACTTCTGAATGTTCACTGGAAGGACTGATGCTAAAGCCGAAGTTCCAATCCTTTGGCCACCTGATGTGAAGAACTCACTCATTGGAAAAGACCCTGATGCTGGGAAAGATTGAAGGTAGGAGGAAAAAGGGATGACAGAGGATGAGATGGTTGGATGGCGTCACTGACTCAATGGACATGACTTTGAGCAGGCTCCAGGAGTTGGTGATGGACAGGGAGGCCTGGCATGCTGCAGTCCATGGGGTTGCAAAGAGTCGGACGCGACTGAGCGACTGAACTGAACTGAACTGAATGGGTCAATTTAGTACCAAGACAGTCCAGTACCAGCTGTATCCTAGATTCCTCTCCCTGCCCCAACTAAAAATTTGCTCTTAGAGTTTATATCACCCCTTGTCACATGACGACATGTGGCTCTTCATGTTCAACGTGCACAGGCCCTCACTCCAATCAGTTGTCCTGAGGGTTGGCCTTTCCACCACCAGCATGAGCTTAGAAAGAAGCAAAGGAGTGGGAGAAGAGGAGGTGTTGAGGCGGAGAGATGGGGAACAGGACTGGCCAGGGCCTGGTCAGAAGTGAAGCAGCTTTGCAGAACTCCGTGGAGAGACCCTTGGTCTCTGCAGTCTCCCCAACCCCGCCCCCTCCCTTCCGCCACCCCTGATGTGCCGTGTGTTCAGTCGTGTCTGACTCTGCGATGCTGCCAGGCTCCCCTGTCCATGGGATTTCCCAGGCAAGAATATTGGAATGGGTTGCCGTTTCCTACTCCAGGCAATCCCAGTTCAGGGATTGAACCCACATCTCCTGCCTTGCAGGTGGATTCTTTACCTGCTGGGCCAGCAGGGAAGCCCCTGCCGCCACTGATGCAGCTCCCAAATAGACCTTCCAGAGCAGACCTGGATGGGATGATTTAACAGTCAGATCTTTCACAGAAGGACAAGGCTGTGCTGTTAGCTAACAAGTGCTTATCTGGCTGAGGGCATTCTTGCTTGCTGGAGGCTGATTTGAAAGTGATTTGGAAGCTCAAATACTTCAGGCCAAATAAGTTGTCAGCTAATCCCCTAAAAGCTGAGCCCAAGAAGAAGAAAGAAAAGAAGGGATAAAATCACATGTATTAGTTGTCTTTTAAAGTAATTAAAAGATCACATTTGTCTTAGGTTTGATAACTTAGCTAAGGAGTGTATGGAAGTTCCAAGGGGTACACAGATTTCTGTCGACTTACCCACCCTCTCCCTCCTCCCTCTCTCTGGTCCAGCAGACTCCTCTGGCATCTCAAACAGAACAGTTCTGTGGACCCCCAGGCTAGCCCCCAGCATATTCTCACTGTACCCTAGATAGTCTTGTCAAGGCATTTTTTGTCAGGACCAGTTAAGATCACATTTCTAACCCAACTCAAATGTGTATCCTTTCTCTATGCATAATGAAGTTGCAAGTTGATTCTAATCTTTATAATGAGACCATAAAGACATGCTATGTTGTCACATTGCAGCCTGCCAGGCTCCTCTGTCCATGGAATTCTCCAGGGAAGAATATTGGAGTGGGTAGCCTTTCCCTTCTCCAGGGGATCTTCCCAACCCAGGGATCGAACCCAAGTCTCCTGCATTGCAGGCAGATTCTTTACTACCTGGCTTACTTCTCAGACAACAGTGGCTCCCCTAGCTATCTCCCTGCCCTGTCCCCTAGTAAATGCTTGTTATCCTATCCAGAGACTCTACAGCTTTGACAGTCTGGTGTCTTGGTACTACTGGAATTATTGGCTGCTGTCATAGTGAAGGACAGTTAATGGGATGCTGGGTATGGGTTTCTTTTTCCTTTTCATGGCACTTTTCTTTAACTTTTTATTTTATATTGGAGTGTAGCAGATTAACAATGTTGTGATGATTTCAGGTGGACAGCAAAGGGACTCAGATATATGTATATATATTGTATTTCTTCTCCCCCAAACTCCCCTCCCATCCAGGCTGCCACATAACAGCCTGCTATGCCTCAATAAGCAGAGTTCCCTCTGCTGTACAGTAGATTGTTGATTATCCATTTTAAATATAGCAGAGTGTACATGTTGTTGGGCATGGGTTTTGGTGGGAACTGAAGGTAACCGTGAGAACTGAATTCCTTCCTGTCTGCAGAACTGCAGTAGTGGAGTACACGTTTGCTCTTGGCTCCAAGCATGCCCCCTCTAGCTGACAGTTTTCTCTATAATGGCTCTGTAATATCCCCCAATGTGCAGCCTGACGTCTTCTGCCCCCAGGGCTTCTCCTGAAGGGCTTCATGCACAGTATCCACATTCATAATGATGAGTTTAAGCTTATCAGTTACAGAGGAAGGCAAACAAGATGGGCTTGAACCCTGTAATCCCTTTCGTCTCTTAATTATTGACCTAATGTGTACCTTTTCTACTAGTTACCTTTGTATCATGGTCTAACAGAGGACTCACATTATTGGTTTATTTGAAGAAATGTTTCCTCATATTTGGAAACTGGCATCACGTATATAACTCACAAGGCAGGTGTGTGTAGTCTGTCTGTGATTGAATGCCAGAGGGTGGCAGGGAAAAGATATTGATGGGTGGAAAACAGATGGCTCTGGTCTCCCATTCATCAGGAAGCAACAGATGTCAGCCCCCTTATGGGGCCATTTGAGTCAGCGCTACGACTGTATATCATCTCAGTAGCAGAAAGAACCTGCTGGATTAGATAATACAAATCCAGGGCTAAGCCCAGGTCTGAGAGGGGAAGCACTCTTTCAGTACTAGTTCTGCTTTGACCAGCTGGTTTACTTGTGGTCCATCACTTACTCTTGCTGCCTTGGTTATCCTGCAGGTAAGCGTAAGTCCTCTTAGCCAGAGAACTAGAAATCTGAACTAGGAATCCCAAGCATTTTGATTTTGACTGATTGTGTCTTTCACAGAAAGACTTAACAACCGAAGTTTAGTGCACGGTGGACACTCAAGCGTTCATGGAAGAAAGAGAAGTAATGGGTGTTAGATCTCTTTTGTCTACATCAAGCAATTTGGTTTAGGACATGTCATTTATCTTTCAAGGCAGAACTTTAATTTGATGTCTTATTGGTGTTTGGGGCCCATTATCTGTGGTTCCTATTGGTCGACACAAGCTCTACTCATAGCAGGGAATAGACAAAGAAATTCCATGAAAGATTTTAAAACATTTTAAGAACTGGGAGGATCTGATTGAATTTGGATGCCAGCCAGACTTGCTCTCAGAGATGCTGGGAGAGAACAAAGCTACATAGTATATATCACCTTAGTTATTTAAGAACTAGGTAGCAGGGAATGAGACCATTGTAAACCACTGGTGGGTGTCCAGAAAAGGGGAGGGAGGGGAAGAACGTGCAATCCAGCTGAGCTCAAGGCCAAGGATGTCCAGTGGAGCCATTTGTGGGGAAGTGGCCTGAGACATTCTGGGAAAGAGGCCTGGTCCACCAATGCATGGGGCCAGCATGGAGGTGGTACCACTTCTAAATGGACTTCTTTGTTTCCAGGCAACGTCCTGCCCTTGGAGAATGCCTGGCCTCACTGGCAGCCGCCATACCAGTGGCATTCCTGGAGCCCACCCTTAACCGCTACAACCCGCTCTCCGTCTTCAACACCAAAACCCCCAGGGAGAGGTCTAGTAAGTACCATCCGAGATCATCACCAGTGTAATTAGAGGAAAGCAGTGGGAGAGAGAGAGCGAGAAAGGCAAGGACAGCAGCCCCCAGCCCTGTCAGTTCACGTGGGCTGAGAGGGGCCAGGAGGTCAGAACTGGCGCCCTGTGACAGGTCTCCATCTTGCTGGAAAAGTGGGCACAAGCAAGTTCTTTGTTACTTTTAGACTTTGGTTTCCTCTTCTGTGAAAAAAGGAGACGGTGCAGTTGGTTTCAACATCCCTTGTATCCTAAGAGCTCAGCTTCTGCTGTCTGCCCTGATCTCCGTTATCTTCCTGCACCTGGGGATGTGACTGTTTTTCTCTGCTCCTCTCCAGAGAGTGGGAACAAGGAGGTAGCTCAGAGCTGCTCTGATAACCTTGGTATACTCTTCAAGTCCACAGTGAGGCTGTGCTTCCAAGGATGATGACCATGCATTCTTCATCTTCATGAAGGATGGATAGAAAAACACAAGAAGGGAGGGGGGTTCAAGAAGGGGAACACATGTACACCTGGGGCAGATTCCTGTCAATGTGTGGCAAAACCAATATAATATTGTAAAGTAATTAGCCTCCCATTAAAAAAAAAGAAAAACACAAGAAGGAATTGAAATTCTACACAAAAGAGAATTTGACAGGAGTGTTGACACACTGAGTTCTAGAACAGTGCTCGGCTATGGTCCAAATCTGGCCTGCTGCTGATTTTTATAAATGGTGTTTTATTAGAACGTGATCATATCCATTCATTTACATGTTGTCTGCAGCTGCTTTAGCACTGTGTTGTTGTTGTGTAGTTTAATCACTGAGTCATGTCCAGCTCGTTTGTGACTTTGTGGACTGTAGCCCACCAGGCTCCTCTGTCCATGGGATTTCCCAGGCAAGAATACTGGAGTAGGTTGCCATTTCCTTCTCCAGGGGGATCTTCCCAGCCTAGGGATCCAACCCACCTCTCCTGCCTTGGTAGAGGACTCTTTACCACTGAGCCACCAGGGAAGCCCTTAGCACTGTGTAGGGAAGGAAAAATAATTTTCCCTTTACCCTTCATTGTACTTGGCTGAGACCTTCCCTCTGAAAAAGATAGATTGGTGGGAGGGAAAAAAAAAAACTTAATTATGGACATATGTGTACATAAGGGAGCCCCACAAAGATGTGAGACTCACAAGCCAGCCCAACATTTGAGACTTATATACCATCCTGAGGGAAAGGTTTGGAGTCTAGGGCTTCAGACGGGGTAGAAATCCATGGAAAAGTGAGAAGAGGAAGGGCTTGGTAAGCAGTGTGCCCCACCATGCTCATGAATCTCTCAGATGAGAAAGTGATCTTTGGTAAGAGCTCTCCTCTGGTACAGGCTCCCGTAACTAAGGTAAACTTTGTTTACAAAGGTAGATTTCCCTTACAAAAGGGTAACTCTGTTTTCAGACATTCTCCTGGATCTTCAGTTTCTTAAAAATAATCAGCTCAAAGTAATCCCCCTGCCAAAGAGGCATATTTGGGGGTGGCCCATTCTGTTCCCCTTCAACTGCAGTGACAGAGTTGAATAGTGGCAGCCAAGACTGTTGGCCCTGCAATGGCTGACTATTTACTGTCTGATCCCATTATAGGAAAAGTTTTCCCACCCCCTCTTCTAGAATAACCTGGAACTGGAATCCAAGGCAGGTGGTAATCCTGCTTCTGGGGGATGGAAGAGAAGAGTCCCCATGTATGGATAAGTGTGATCCTGCTGAAGGACAATGGAGTAGGTCAGAGGTGCTTCCAACAGGAACCTTGAATGAACCTTGGCCTCCAACTGGAAAGAACTACCTTGACTTGATGGAATATGAAGCAAAAGCTACCACATGATGGATTAGATTAATGTTAAGAAAAGCAGACCCCCCCAAAAAAATCATAGCAAACCATTTCAAACCAGAATGTATCCTGTTCAGAACCAGTATTTTCTTAAAATATTGACACACAGTACCAGCAGATGACTAGACTGTTCCTCAGTTCCATTTGGTTCAAGCCCCCTTTTCAAACTGTCGTGGGTCCTAAGAATCCTAAGAGAAGAAGGGTTCTTGCTACATTTTTCTCTGTCACTCTTCTGTCCATCTAAGAATCCAGAGCGCTAAGCTTTGGCAGCTTTGTTCCCACTTCAGATAAAAGCAGCACCTGGTCCCCAGTAAATGTGACCAGGGCATTTTAGACAAAATTGCTTTAAAAAGTTCTCTTCTTGAGCTAAAATACTGCGCAGACCAGTGTTCTCAGAGCTCACCGAGAAAGATATATTGCCAAGATGCCTCCACGTTCCAAAGTCTCGCATGGCATCTGTCAGTTAATTCCCCAATCCCCTCAGCCTCATCTCACCCTTTCTCCCCTCTCATGGACTAGGAAAATTATAGTCCCAACCTTGTTTTTCTCTGCTGTCTCATGATTCCACATGAGTTATGTCTTGCAGCTAAAGTAGGAGTTAGACAACAGAGCAGGCCTTGGTAATGATGAGGAAGTGCTGTGGCATCTGTAGACAGAAGCCAGCTAGAATATTGTTCCCCCACCTCATGACGGTGCTGGATACTGATGTACTTATTCTACTCAAGCTGTGATTCAAGAAAAAGTGCCTCTGTGTCACCAGTGTGTAGAGCTTGCACCTTGGGAAAGAGAGAGGTCTACTTTGCTCCTAAACTCATAGAGGTAGTTATTCAGTCGCTCAGTCATGTCCGACTCTTTGTGATCCATGGACTGCAGCATGCCAGCCTTCCCTGTCCTTCACCATTTCCTGGAGCTTGCTCAAACTCATGTCCATTGAGTCAGTGATGCCATCTAACCATCTTGCCTTCTGTCATCCTCTTCTCCTCCTGCCTTCTGTCTTTCCCAACATCAGGGTCTTTTCTAATGAGTCAGCTCTTTGCATTAGGTGGCCAAAGTATTGGAGTTTCAGCTTCAACATCAGTCCTTTTAATGAACATTCAGTGCTGATTTCCTTTAGGATTGACTGGTTTGAACTCCTTGCAGTCTAAGGGACTCTCAAGAGTCTTCTCCAGCACCACAGTTCAAAAGCATCAGTTCTTTGGCACTCAGCTTTCTTTATGGTCCAACTCTCACATCCATACATGACCACTGGAAAAACCATAGCTTTGACTAGACAGACCTTTGTTGGCAAAGTAATGTCTCTGCTTTTTAATATGCTGTCTAGGTAGGTCATAGCTTTTCTTCCAAGGAGTAAGAGTCTTTTAATTTCATGGCTGCGGTCACCCTCTGCAGTGATTTTGGAGCCCAAGAAAATAAAGTCTGTCTCTATTTCCATTGTTTCCCCATCCAGTTGCCATGAAATGATGGGACATAAAGGTAGAGTAGCAGGCAAATTTGAAATTGACTCAGATGGAGGAAACCCTAGACTGGCTTTGGAGGGAAGGAAATGACTGGATCCCACTGTTCTCAAGGGCTATTAGAAATATGTTTCTTCTTATCTTATATGCTTTTACATTGATTTAGTAAGACATATTCATAAATTAAAAATAAGTATCTGTCATTGCATACTCCATAAGGAAGAAGGGACAAAGTTGTGATTAGTGGTGACCCTGTTGTTCATCCATCAGTCACACACTGTGGACTCAGGGCCCAAGTCCTCTGAGCCCATATTTCTCATCATGCAGTTAACAAAGAGTGAATTTGATGATGCGTATGGCTCTCGAAAAGCAGAGTGTACATAAGTATGTATTCTGGGCTAACCATGTTTTCCTGGAGCCAGACAATGACTCATAGCTTGATGGACTCTGAAAAGGTAGATTTCATTCATTACACACAGTAGGTGGCCTGAGGGACCAAGGGAGGAGGGAAAGGATTGTGACAGATGATGTGAGTCTTTGGTTGAGAAATACAATATGAACTGACCTATCAAGTCTTCAGTCAGTTGGGCATCTCAATTAATGGAGTTTCCCTGGTAACTCAGATGGTAAAGAATCTACCCACAATGCGGGATACCCAGGTTCAATCCCTAGAGAAGGGAATGGCTACTCACTCCAGTATTCTTGCCTGGAAAATCCCACAGACATAGGAGCCTGGCGGGCTGTAGTCCATTTTGCCGGCAGAGTTACTCATATTAGGACCTCTTCTATCTTGTAACATCCTGGAGCATTTCTTAACTCATCCTAAATTGTTAAGATATGTCTAGAAAAGGTTTATTTAGCTGTGTGCTAGATAAAGTCTTTGGTTACATGTGGCAGTGGTCTATTAATCAGAATCTTGTTGTTGACTCCATTTGTGAGTAGAATTAGATCTTGTGTGTGTGTATGCTCAGTCGCTAAGGTGTCCAACTCTTTGCGACCCCATGGACCATAACCCGCCAGGCTCCTCTGTCTATGGGATTTCCGGGCAAGAATACTGGAGTGGGTTGCCATTTCCTTCTCCAGGGGATCTTCCCAACCCAGGTATCAAATCTGCGTCTCCTGCAATGGCAGATGGATTCTTTATCACTAAGCCACCAGGAAAGCGCAGTCAGGATAATAGATTAACCAAAACATCCTACTCACCAGCCAGATTTACTTTTCAAATCCTTATTGGAAAAAATCAACCAGAGAGGAAGGAGGTCCTGTTTCCATGTAGGTTTCCATGTAATACTACAGAAGTGGTGCTCTCTGATGCTGTCATCTTGAGGGAAGAGCTGCCTGGTGAAAAAAATACAGCTGTGGACTCTTAACTCAGTCTTTCCCAATGGTTCTCTCTTGATAGCATGTATGAGGATCACTCAGAAGGCTTGTTGAAGAACACCAAGTCCTAGCACTAGAGTTTCTGATTCAGTAAGTTGGGATTCTGAAGGTCCTAACAAGTTTCCAGGTGATGCTGCCATTTCTGGCAGGACAATCTCACTTTGAGAGCCATTGATGTGGAAGATAAAAGGACAGTGTGTTCTAATGGTTCCCCCTTACAGTCTTGAGTCTGATTCTAACAGGACCCAACTGAGCTGTTTTTCAGGTAGATAACTCAGCAGCATTCATTCTGCCGCTTTATTATGTGGCATTTGAAGTACAAAACACCACCGGAATCTCAAATGTTTCTTCCCCTCAAGGAGCAATTACATATAAATAACTCTTAAAGGTCATTATAATGACTCCAGTGAAGCAACCTCAAGCAACTCTGTGTTTTTCTTAGATAGGAGGAAAAAAAAGTGTCTGTGATGATGGATTGTCTGTGTGACATTTAAACACACACATGCTCTGAGCCTTCTCATGTATAATTTTATAGCCAACAGTTGTAAACTTCAGTTGCATCTGTGGCAGTTGGCACTGCTATGTGTGCAGAGCCTGAAGGTAGACTGTTTGACTTCACCATTTGTACCTATTTATCTGACACCATGTGTGTCAAATGATTTTGTTTGTGAGAGTCTCCCGAGACCCCCACATTGATGTCACCCCTGATTCTTATTGCTCTGTGGCAAGGTACAGGCCAGACTTGTTCTCTGCAAATGACCAGCACTGGCAATGGATCATGTCTGACCTGTATAATTCCCTTTGCTGTAAATCACAGGAGTTCGATGTTCTTTGGCTTTCATGCTGCTAGTCTTTTTTAATTGTCTGGATTTAAAGGACATTGCTTCACTCCTAACTTCCAAGGAAGAGTAATCAGCTTCTACTTACCAAAGGCCATACCAATAGCAAGAGAAAAATATAATTAGGGCAAGTGTTAGGACACCCCAGGCAGGGCCTACTCCACAGCAGGGAGGCTCTTCAGAGTCCATTGATTTGCAGCTGCTCACCATCCTGTAGAACCGATTGTGTCAGCTGCAGATTCATTGTCTCCTGAATGAAGGTACCACAAATGCCTTTCCTCCGCACCCCAGCCCAGGAACCAAGATGCCCGTACTCTCTTTTCATCTCTTAGTCTATCTTCACAGGATTATGCTGTATCTTTGCTCCAGGCAGTACAATCATGAAGGAAATCAAGACAGACCCTTCAACTGACTGATATTCCTAAAAGCCAAAGCCTTTGCTGTGTGTGGCCTTTTCTTCATTAACCCTTCCATTCCTATGGACTTAAAATCTAGAAAAGAGAGATTGCACACCAGCAGTAACCCCATGGCACAGGGCCTGCAGGTAGAACCCAACTCACTAAATGTCACATTTTATTTGAAGCTTTCTGCTTTTTCCTTTGAAATTCCTGAGAACTTTGTGCTTTACTTTTAATATCAAAAATAAATTCCTCAAATCTTCTAGTGGATCTAATGTGCTCAACTAGTGGATCTAAAAGGCACCCCATTTTCCTGTTGCTTCTCTGACTCCCTAGGTTCTGTGGTGCCTGATGCTTTGGCCCCACTCTAAAGTTTATTTTGTGGGTGGAGTCTGCACATGAGCTGCAGACCAGGATGCTCTGCAGAGCTTCTGGTTCATGTTTCATTCTCAACTGGGCCATGCCTTGCCACACAGAGCCCTTATTTGCATCTCACCCATCAGCCACTTCAGGTTGCTTCTGGTCTCTCCTCCTATCTTGGAGGAAAAGAGTGTCCTTTGCCTTAAGAAGAACAGGACAGATATCCCCTTGGCCTTTTCCATTTACCATTCTTGTACCTGACAACGTTTCATGTTGAACTCTGTAATCATCTCATCCTGTCTGTCCTTGTTCAGTGAAGTGACCTCAGTCATTCCCTGTGAGGAAAAGACAGGGCTAACTCACTATTCCTTGCCTATAAGCCTTCAAAGACAAAAAGGTCTAAGTGATTGACAAGAGCTCTTGGCAAAGGTTACTTCAGATCATCAATAACTTCTTTTGTAAATGCAGAAATCAGTGGATGTGCAGTGTTTCCCGCCCCACCCCCACCCCCCTCAGGTTTCAGCTGAAGAGAAAATGTTGTCTCTGGTCCAGCTAAAAGAATCTTTGCTGCAAGAGGTTTCTTTTTCCTTTTCAAAACAGTACAGACATGATCTAGGTGACTGAACCACAAATTGGCAGCTCAGTATCTGTGGGTTGCTTTTCTGCTTTGGGTCCTGCCTTTCCTGCAGTGCGTGCACTGGGGCCAGGAGAGAGAAGCCAAGAGACTGACTTTTTCACAGAGAAGTCTTATGAAATGTCCCTCAGCCGTGTCTCTGTTATGTTCCTTTAAGATTCAGTTTAAGTGTTTTGACCTGGATAGAACATCTAGAAGATAACCTAGCCTCTGGAAGCTGCAGCCTTTACAGTAGCTCCTCCATACCCAGTGCTTACTGGCTTGAGGTTCTGGGGTGGATCAAAGGAGGGGTGGACAGAGAGAGAAGGTCGCGCTCTGTTTGTTCTGAATCACTGTCCCTTTATTATTCCTGTGCCCTCTTGGTCAGTTCTGGGGATGCCGGACACAGTGGAGGAGGTGTGCCCCGACATCCCCCAGCTGGAAGGCCTGGTGAAGGAAATCAACGACCTGGCCGAGTCAGGGGCCCGGTACACAGAGATGCCCCACGTCATTGAGGTCATCTTGCCCATGCTCTGCAACTACCTGTCTTACTGGTGGGAGCGGGGGCCCGAGCACCTGCCCCCGAGTGCAGGGCCCTGGTGCACCAAGGTCACATCTGAACACCTCAGTGTCATCCTGGGCAACATTCTGAAAATCATCAACAACAACCTGGGCATCGATGAGGCCTCTTGGATGAAGCGCATTGCAGGTACCACGCATGTCTTTCAGCCTTGGCATTGAGATGCCGAGACTCTTTTTCTTCTCTTAGTCTATCATTAAGCTATCCCCAGTCCCCACCTTAGATATTTAACAGTAAAAAGAACTGACTTATTCCCCTATAGGGCTTCCTGGAGCAAATGCTCCTTCCTGACTCCCCAGCTAATCCAGCCCCTCAAAGTTCCAGGAAGCCCTTCTTGATAAACTCCGCAAGATTCTGATGATCATTGCCCATTTGCTTTTGGTACTTAAGAATCCCATTTGCTCTTACAGTAATAATTGTTCATATTTTCTGGGTAAGTGACCCTGTGTGTTTTCCACATGTACAAAACTCACTGCCACCTGGGCTGTACTGTAAGTTTCTAGCTTTTGTGCTTCACTTTATGCTTTCTAAGACACTCTCTGATTTAGGCTCATAGTAACGTCACTTGGATTTTGGGTTTGTTTTGTATTCCTCTAGAACTCCTTGCATGCAGTAGGATCTTAGTGAGTGTTACTTGCTGATTTTCTGTTCTCAAAAACGGAGAGGGTTGGAAAATTAATAACCACACTTTCCAGTCAGGAAACCATGAAGATTTTAGGGTCCTCTGTCACAGTAAAGTCAGAGGAGACAGAAGCTAGTCATTGCCTTTGATAGACCTGCAGTTTAGATCACAGTTCCACCATAGTTGTTTCACGCCTACAGTTTCCTGGACTATGAAACACAGCCATTGGGTCAATAGGAGCTATTAGCTTCCTGGACAAATGAGTAGATACTCCTCCGCAAGACCAAGGAAGAAAACTTCCTACCCTCTTCCTGTCTCTGAAGTGAACTGAGATTCAAATTATATTAATAAATAATTTGGTTACTGATGGCTCCTGGACAGTATAGGCCCCTGGGAACATGTGAATAAGTAAGTTGGTGTTCCTTTCTTACCTTATAGCCCAAGAATATTGTTAACCCTAAAGTAATTTGTTGAGGGCTCTACATTTGTAAATCTGGATTAAGGGAAGGAAGGAAATCAAAGAATGAACTCCCTTAGATTCCCCAGGGGTACGAAGGAAAGAAGTCAGAGCACACTGATGAGAACTGAACTTGGCCTGTTATTTCACAAGTGTGTCCATATCTCATGTAGTCAGGCCACTTCCTTCCTGGTGTGTACACAAAGTCAGTTTTCAAGAGCAACCTCAAAATCACCCATATCTGGAAGAACCACTCTGATTCCAGGTCCACAGCAGAGGTGCACTCAGGTGAGGACTAGGGTATGAAATGTGAGCCATCGTAGTGCTAAGTTTCGACTTCTTGATTAACACATTGCAACAGAGAACTGCCTTCACCTTCTCTTTCTAAAAAAGTCTTTTTTATGAAAGCAAAAAATAAGGCACAGTGAGATTAAAAAGTTCTGGAATATAGGCTGTTTCCTACTGAAAAGCCCTACAGTAAAGAACTTTGAAATACACAAAACACATACTTTGTGAATGGTTCATGACTCTTGAGAATTTTATTTCACATATCTAAATAATTACTCTGATTCTGATCTTTATTATGAATTAGATCAATAGGATATTGCATTTTAAAAAGTCAATGAGACATGTAGGTTTTATCTTTCTCTTTAAGAGGGCCAGAATCATAGTCCCAAGTCCTACTGATGGCTTCTGCTCACTGACTTTTAGTGGCCACCCTAGCCTGCCTCTCAATTCATTATAGATGATAGTAGTTTGTCTGCTTTTCTCAGGGCCTAGAGGAGCCCCAAGATAATAGGCTGGCAGTTCTCAAGTGTTGGGGGCTGAGAACTATGGTTGGGTTTGTGTATTTTTAAGAGATTTTTCTGTAAAATAACCAGAAAGCATAGTGTTAAGTATGTACTTTTGACTCAGCACAGTGCTGTTTATATAAATAAAAGACTTCCTTCAAGGAGTTTATACCATAGCTAGTGAGCCAAAGTCACTCTTCTAAAATGAAACAAGATGATCTGTTATGAAGAGCTCAGAGATATAGCAAAGGCCATGCGTGAAGAGTTCAGGGGTGGCTCTTCTCATAACTTGAAGAAGCAAAACAGGAAATAGGGACCTTCTCCTGTAGCTCCATCCATGCCTACCCCACCCCAGCAACTGTGATCTGACTCATGTCATGAGACAGACATGCCAAGAAAAAGATGAAGGAAGGGTGTCAGTCTGAGTGTCTGGCTTTCCATAGCCTCCCCTTTGAGTGTCCCTTCTTTCCCTTTCTCAACTGTCATAACCTGTGGAGTGAGGGGGAGGCCCTTTGTTTGTAAACACAGTGTACGCCCAACCAATCATCAGCAAAGCCAGGCCAGACCTGCTGAGAAGCCACTTCATCCCGACCCTGGAGAAGCTGAAGAAGAAGGCCATCAAGACTGTGCAGGAGGAGGAGCAGCTGCGAGCTGACAGCAAAGGGGACACGCAGGAGGCCGAGCTGCTCATCCTGGACGAGTTTGCTGTCCTCTGCAGAGACCTCTATGCCTTCTACCCCCTGCTCATCCGCTACGTGGATAACAACAGGTACACAGGCGCCCGGGCAGGGCCACCCCCGATGGAGGGGTGGTGCTGGGTTTTGTTACAGGCGAGAGAGGGAGGTCACAGCTGCCACCACCAGCGTCCCCCCCACCCCCATCTCCATCCCTGCTGTGGGCAGTGCTTTCCTAGACCAGTGGTTCTGTATGATCAGTGGCATGGCCACCCGGTCCATCCTCACAGGCCACTGAAGAAGGGCGGCAGCTACCCCTTCCGCCCCTCTGCTCTTCTGTCACACACTCATTCAAGAGATGTTACTGACTGTGTGTCAGGCACTGTTCTAGGCATTAGAGGACAGGAAGAACGATACAGAAAAATAGATGTTGGCCTAGGGAGCTTTCACTCTGGCGAGAGAGTGGGGTGAGCAGATGATAAATAAAGTACTTAGACATTTACAGTATACTTCCCTATGTACTTATATATTTTCCTATACACTGTACTTACCTAAGTAAATTATGCAAGCAAAGTAAATGGAATCAGGAATGCCAGGTGGCAGTTTTAAAAGAATGTTACTGAGAAGGTGACATTTGAACACAGACCTTGAAAGAGGTGAGGGCAGAAACTGTGTGGATCTGGGGAAGAGGTCTGTTCCCAGGAAGAAGGAATATCTGGTGCAAGCCCTGAGGAAGGGATGGGTGGGGATATTCAGGGGATCACAGGGAGGCCAGAGAGAGAGGAGTTGAGGGGTGGGGAGAGCAGCAGCAGATGTCGGAGCGGCCAGTTTCTCTCCACGGGGCCGAGAGTACAGGGCTTTTCCTCTGAGTGAGATGAGAGGTTGGTGCAGCGTTGAAGCTAAGCTGTGATGTGATCTGACTCAGTCTTCAAGCACAGTGATGATGGATCAGGGCAAATAAAGGAGGTGAGGAAGCTGGCTGGGAGGCTCACAGTGGCCCAGTCAAGGGCTGAGGGTGATTTGGAGTTAACAGAGCAAACTAGTGGTGCCAGGACTGGTGCAGAGAGGGATGGGAGCCACTGCTTAGTGGGACTGGGGTCTCCTTTCAGAGTCTGAAAATTAGATAGTCATAGTGGTGGTCCAACATTGTGAATGTACTAAATGTTGCTAATGAGTAATTTGACATGTATGTTACTACAGTTTAAAAGGAAAGAAAAAAAAAGAGTTGGTGGTGGCTGGGGCCTGGCTGGTAGCAATGAAGGTTGACAGAATATGTCAGATTCTGGACCCAACATCTTAAAGGTAGAGCCTTTGGGACATGCGGACTGGAAATAAGAGAAAAGAGAGGAGTCAAAGATGATTCTGAGCAAATGGAAGGAGGGAGTTCCCAACAGTTACATTGCAGGGGATTGCGGGTACGGAAGTTTTATAGGGGAAGATGAAGAGATCCCTTTCAGACATGTTAATTTGAGTTGCCTCTTCAATATAAAAATGAAAACATCAGGTGGGCAGTTATATGAGTCCAGAGTTCATAAGAGAGGTCGGTGTGGACCTAAGAATTCGAGAGTCGCCTCCATACTGGTATGTGGTCTTTGCGAGCCATGAGACTGAAGGAGATAAATAAAGGCTCGAGAGGGAGAGAGAAGCGTTCCAAGGACGGAGCCCTCGTACACAGATCAGGCGGGAGGGAAGGAGCCATGAGTGAGACTGAGAGGAAGCCACCAGTGAGGCAGGAGGAGACCAGCAGCAGGTTGTGTCCTAGGTACCGAATTCACAAAGGATTTCCAGGAGGAAAGGATAATGAATAAATGATTGGTGACCTTGATAAGAGCAGTTCCAATAAAGTGATGGAGTTGAAGGCCTCTTTGGAATAGGTTGGAAGAGAATAGGAGAAAAGGACTTGGAGATAGCACTACAGACAACTTGTTCAGGGAGGTGTTTTGGTTGTTTTTTTTAAATTATTTTGGCTGCTCTGGGTCTTCTTTGCAGCATGCTGGCTTTCTCTAGTTGCTCTGCATGGGCTTTTTGTTGGGACACAAGGCCATCTTACTGCAGTGCGTGGGCTTCTCTAGTTGCGGTGTGTAGGCTTAGTTGCCCCACAGCATGTGGGATCTTAGTTCCCCGACCAGGAATCGAGCCCACGTAGCCTGCATTGGAAGGCAGATTCTTAACCACTGGAACATTACGGAAGTCCCACAGGGAGTTTCACTATAAAGGGGAACAGAGAAATGGGCTGCTAGCTAGATGCAGAATAGGTTCAAGAGGAGAGTTTTTAAGATGGGAGACTTTTCAACTTGTTTCTTTATAAATGGAAATGAGCCACTGGAGAGAAGAGAAATTGATGATGTAAGAGGGAGAGAATTTCTAAAGCAATGCATTCAAACAGGCAGAGGATCAGCCTGAGATCGTTCATCTACAGTGACAGGCACGAGGTCGGGGTGCATGGGTGCTGCTGCTGGCAGACACACAGACAGACACACACACACACGCGTACGTGCACACGCCCATATGTATTATGGCTGGCAGTCTGTAGGAGTCCTTTTCTGGTTGCTTCCATTCTCAATGAAGTAGGAAGCAAGAACATCAACTGAGAGGGAGGGGGGAAGAATGTACTTGGAGGATTGAGGAGGAAGCAGACAATCTGGGGCAATGGCTGGGGCCAGTGGGGGGAGTGGATGGACCAGGGGAGTGCAGTATGGTTGCAAAGCAGCATCAGTGGCCCCACTTGAGATCTGTGGTCATGGATTTAAAGTGGGACCATCAGCAAGCTGTGTTTTTCTCCAGCCAACTTGGCTGCCACGTACAGGCTGAGACTAGGTAGAGAGCTGGATTTAACCAGGGTTGGGGTTTTGCAAAATGAGCATGATGAAGAAAAATGGGTTAGGGCATGAAGGTGTATATAATAGGCTAATTATAAACATTGATCATGGAATTTAAGCTGAATAAGGATAGTTAGATCATCACTGACTCAAGGGACATGATTTTGAGCAAACTCCGGGAAATAGTAGAGAACAGAGGAGCCTGGTGTGCTGCAGTCCATAGGATCACAAAGACTTATCCACTAAACAACAACGAGGAGGAGGAAATGAAAAAATAGGAACCTTATGTTCATGAGCAGGCAGAGGAACAGAGAGCAGCTGGTCCCAGTGGAAGGCAAAGGCCAAATAGATATTTGATTATACCACACCTTCCCAAAGCTTTGAGACCTAAAATGGAAGTTTGAAGTGGTTTAATTTTAAAATACCCCATCGTAGATACTGAAAAGACCTAGAGACATTTGGGGGAACACTGATAACTTTTTGAGTGGTATGCCATTCTGTCATGAGCAGGGAATATGTCTGGATATGCCTATTTTAGCATTTATTTCATAAGGTAAATTATACTTACTATTTAAAATATTTACTTAAGATTACTTATATCTAGCTTTGTAGAATAAACATATGCACACTGTATATAAGTGTATGTGTGTATATAATTCCTTAACTATCTACGGGCAATTTTACTCACTTTCTCAAAAGAAATCCTGCTCTCAGGGTCATCATTTTAGTCACTTCCGATAACATAATTATGTTAGCAGGTTAGCAAAGGAATTTGTCAGTCTGAGGTGAAAGCAAGAATGAGAGTAGAGTAAGACTGCTCCTGAAATAGCTCTCTAATTGCATTTGCCACTGTTGACAATCAAGACTCAAGATAGAGTGTGTTCCACTTACATAGTATTTGAAAGTTGCTAAAAATGACAATGTCAGAGAGTCTTTGAGATCATCATTAATTCATTCATCCCCACTTTTCAACCCGTTCTTCCCTGAACACCAGGGAGCATTAAGGCTATCTGAGCCTCACTTATAAATACTTGCTTCCTACGTGTATGCCTTTACCTTCCTCAAGTCCTTTCTTCACCCCAAAGAATTGGCTGGCTTGGAAGTACAGGACTGTGGAGTTGGCAGGAATATTAGCAGTCAGCTTATCTAACTGGACAAGTAAATACCCCCTTCCCTTTTCCGAGCGGTGCCTTTCCCTCCTCTCATCCACCATGGTTATGGACAACAGACAAAGCTGACCTGTGCGTGCCTTCCCGTTCTAGTTTCAGACATTTCAAGTCATTTTTTTTCAACTCCTTCTCATTCATTTATTTCTTCTGGTTTTATTGAGACATAATTGACACAAAGCCCTCTGTAAGGTATACAGCAGAATGGTTTAACTTACATACACCATGAAAGGCTTACCGCAGTAAGCTGAGGGAACATCGATCCATCATCTCACACAGGTACAAAATAAAAGACAAGAAAGTCTTTATTGCTTGTAATGAGAAAACTTAGGATTCACTCTCAACAACTTTCATGTTGAGTGAAATCAGATGAGTTAATCAGATGAGTGTTAATCAGATGAGTCATGTTTAACCTTTCATCCCTAGGACTTATTTATCTTATAATTGGATGTTTATACCTTGAACCACCTTCATCCAATTCCCCCAACTTTGAACCATTTTGAGTTCAGATCTGTAACTCCTATCAGCTTTGCTTTTGGTCTTTAGAGCCACAAAACTACTCCAGTCTGTCCCTGTGCAGCTCTTTAAATGTTGCAGAGAGCCATCTTGCCCTGTCTCCCCTGTTTTCTCTTGTTGTATTAAATCTTTGTACTTCCTTCAGCCCTGTCACAGCAGTGTGTCAGGTCTCTTTGACATCTGAAGAGAAGCTTCGGTGGGTCAGTGATCAGCCTGAAAATGACCCAGAAGGAGTGAGAGTTCCAGGCATGCTGTGGTCATAGCCTGGTAACTCAGGGCTCCATTTCCTCAGGCCAGGAGGTTATAAATCAACATAGGTTCAACAAACCTCTCTACACAGATCAGCTTCTCAGCTTCGTTTCTGGAAATCAGAGACTGAACAGAGACGAACAGCTTTAGCGTGATTTGGAGTGAAAACTCATCTCTCAAACTGTTGAAGGGAATCCAGGTAAATCCTGTGCGGTGACTGCCTCAGGCTGAATCCTCTACAAAAGGCTCAGGAACTAGGCAGAGATAAGCTCTTACTGCTTAGTCAGACAACCTGACCGTGAATACAGGAGCATGGCCTTACATTCTTTCAAAACCTGATAACTGGCTTTACTTTCTTCAAAAACCCGATGACTTGTCATTTTGAAAATAGCAGTCTAACTCTCCTCACTCTTGCCTTTCTCCAAGATTTTATTCTCCTGCTTTTTGTTTCTGTTTTACCTCTAAATCCAACCGTCTTCCCCACCTACAGCCTTGCATTCCCCAGCTGCCTTTTGGCAGTACAGAGAGCAGATGATAAAAGAAACCCACATATCAGTTAAGTACCTTCAAAAGGATCGATTGTCTGAATGTTGAGAGAGATCTTGAATTCTGTGGAAGGCTGGGAGCAGCGGGGACAGAGCCTGGTTATGTCTTTTGAGGGTAGGAAAAGATTCGGACAAAATGGAGAGGCAAGGTTGGAATCTTCTGCCCTCCTGCAAATATTGTCTTAGTCTGGTTTGAGAGGAGTAGAGAATTTATGTGCCTGGGAGAAAGCATTTAATGGTGGGTTCATGTGACTCACCATTCTGAACCTGAAGAAGGACCCTCACTAAAGACAAAGAGTAAAAAAATCCGTCTCTTGCAAGAAGGATGTTGAAAATTCACCGAGCTGAAAGCCAAGATATCCAAAGCTGCTGCTTTCTCCTGTGAGCAGATGTTCACCTGATATTTTGTTTTCAGTGTTCCTGCAGGTCATATTCCCTGTGGCTGGACTTTTCCTTGGCAGGGTAGGATGTGTGCCCTCGTCTCTTCCCACTAGAGGCATAGGGCAAGCCTATAAAGCTCATTTAAGCCAGAACTCGGCAGAAGGAACAGCTGGTACTTCTGATAAAACTTGACACTTGACTCTGAAAAGGCGCTCCTGAAAAAATCAATATGAAAGAAATCAAAAAGCATTACCAATCTCAAGCCTCAAGTTTGGATTGCATTTGGCCCCTAGTGATGGATACCTTATAGAGTAGCTTAAAGTAGAAGTTAAACCTCACACATAAAAGAAGTGCAGAGATATCCAATCCATGGCCAGTGTTGTTGCTCCTCACCCCTCTGTCTTCCTGTCTTAACACCGACTTCCATCTTCAAAGTTACTTTATGGTGCAACATGCCAATTAGAGTTTGAGCTGTCATATTTTCATCCCAGAGAGGAAGTAGCAAGGCAGGAGGGTACCTTCAGCTCTCTGATGCTTTTTCGAGAGCTTTTCCAAGAGGCTTATCCAACAACTTCCTCTTCCAGCTCATCGATCAGAGTGTAGTTCTACAGGTGTCCCTCAGGGGAGGCTGGGTAATGTGATCTTAGCAGCACACAGTGCTACCCAGGGTAAAATGGGGGTTTCTTCCTAAGGAAGAAGAGGAGAATAAATGTGGGGCAGATCACCTGTAGTATCTACCTATAAAACAGAGACTAGTTGAAGTAGAAAACAACAAAGATTAAAGAGAAGCATCTATGAAGCTAGAACTCAAGCAGTAAGGAACTAAGGAGATGAGAGAGGCGTCCACAGGTGGTCTTGGCCTTCCGAGGCTTTACTTTCTTCCTTAGCCTAGTAATGGGCAGAATGGCCAGAAGGTACAGGCAGCTCAGGACAACTCAGTCTGATATCCCAGATATAGGGAACTGGCTTTTGATAGCTATTCCCCTGCAGGCACCAAGGGACATGGAGTTTTTAAACCATTCATGAGAGCCACAGTTTTCTTCAAGAAAGATGAAACACAATTTAACTCCTCATGCATTACTTTACACAAATATTTGAAAGTGGCAAATCATCCACCCCTTTCAAAATATAATTTAATTCAAATGTGCAAGATGATTAGAGGCAAGACAACTTTTAGGAAGTGACTAAATTCTATCGTAGTTTAGCCTTCTTGCCACCACTGTGAAATTTCTTAACCAAGGCTAGTATTTTAGATAGGGAATTTCCAAACCATTTCAGAGAGCAAAGGAGTATTGGTCTCTGCATGTACACGTCAAATATCAGTGAAAAACATTCTTACAGATTTCATTCATAAAAGTGGCTTTAAAAGGAAAATAGGTGAGACCTGAACTGTTTATAGAGTACTCACAATTTCAGAGGCTTGACGTAACAGATATCCACAGTAAGATTACATGTCACAGTGACCAAGACTTTCCTGATCTTGCTAACCTTGTGGATTAAAGGAGGCGTGTCACAAAACTTAGAGTGTAACTGTAATCATCTCTTCAGTTCAAAGGACCAAAAAAACCCTACTTTTGACCATTTTGAAATGTTGATTTCTACTGTCTGTTTGCTAGGATAATCCTGGCATCTTTTAGTAAAATGGAAGTGACTATTGTGGGTCCTTCAAACATACCTACAACAATTGCATGTCTGTATCTAAGCATGCGAAGAGTATATTGATATTTAGCCTGTCTGAAGAATGCCTTTGGTGGGGATGCAGTTTTATCTGAATAAATGTGTGCATCTGGTGTTGGTATAATTTTTAGAGTGTGACTGTTTCAATCACTGATGAATTCCACATGCATACTCATGTATCTTTCGCCTCAGATCTAACTGGCTCAAAAGCCCCGATGCAGACTCTGACCAGCTCTTCCGCATGGTGGCAGAGATCTTCATCCTGTGGTGTAAATCTCACGTAAGCACACACGGGGGCCCTGGACTTGGAGTCAGCAGTGAAAGGTACACACCTTGGAAAACTTTCTTGTAATGTTTGCTTTTCTGTTCCCCCCACTCAGAACTTCAAGAGGGAAGAGCAAAATTTTGTGATTCAGAACGAAATTAATAATTTGGCATTTTTAACTGGAGACAGCAAAAGCAAGATGTCGAAAGTAAGTCCATAGAAATCAATTCCGAAGGCTTTCTTCCAGCCTTGAACCAAGCTACATTTCCTGGGTGTGTGAAGGGATAAGCGCCTACTGCGTTCAGGTCAAACCACACAAAACCAACGATCTCCACTGTCGTTTCTTTGAGAATGGGCCAGAAGAAACTGCTCTCAAATAAGCATGGGCATCACATTTGATGAATAAGTAGCTGCTTTGTGTGTCAAAAAGTTTGTTTCGAGACTTGCCTAAGGCATTCGAGAGGTCTGCAAAACCAAAGCTGCTCTTACGTGTTTTAAAGTAGAAGTACTTCCTGTGTAGAAAAGCTACAAAAAATACATGTGCCTAGAGCCGCCTTTTAATTAGCTGTAAGGACATTACTTTGCCTTGAAGATGTTGTTGGCACCTGTTCTTACAGTGCACTCATTTTCCTCCTATCTGGAACATCTAATAACTGCGTTGTTTCAGCTGTGCTGACCTCTTAATGCCTTCTATTTATTTTCCATACAAGTTGTACTCAGAAACCCAAACATTTGTCCATCCCACTATAGGAAATGTTTGAAAGAGGGCATTCCAAACATCTGTCTGAAAACAAAGTCACTTAGAGGGAGGGATACAGCAAAAATAGAGGAGGGGGAGCTGGCCCCCCTGCTCCTCCTGAGTCAGTTCTGTGCAATGAGGCTTCACCATTTTATGGGAGAGAATTCTCAGACACACTCCTTCAGGGGTATACACAAAAGCAAGGCTTACTTAAATGTGCTGTTTCATTCCCAGCTGTTGTGGCTTACCTGAACTCTCTTCCCCTGAGAAGTGTCCCTTGCTGAGGGTTGACTGCATTGTCAACTGTATGTGACCTGTGACATCTGAGATGTCCATCTCTCATGGCTGGTACAGTGCTGCGTTTGAGAACCAGGAAGGTGGAGGTTGCATGGGGACCTCTCAGAAGTGAGAATCAGTTCTGGAAAGATGATAGTCATGGGTTGACAGTGAAGCCCTTGGGACATCTTTCCAAATAACCATTTGCGATAGAAGATCTTTGTATGCACAGCTGCAGACCAGGGACTGGTATGTCACCAAAAGTGAAAACTTCAGTACCCAAAACTTCACGAAGCGTGGCTAGCTCTGGTCAGCTGCAGTCACTCTGATGTATGCTGGTAGTAAAGTTTGATAAATAAAATTGTGCACTTACAATGCAGAGAGATTAGGTATATATATATATATATATATATATATATATATATATATTCAGTCAAGAGGAATCTTTGCTGCAAAGGAATCTTACTTAAGATGTATCCCTTAGATAATTTTTGATTTTCCAGAGTTTATTTTGCATTCAACTTCTGGCAAACAGCTACTTGTGTGAGGTACAGGAGAAAGGATATTTTCAGACTGCTAATCTCTGGACATCTGTCCCTCAGTTCCTCTGAAGACTTTTCTTACAGTCATTGCAAGCTCTCCTTTGACCCTGCTCACCTACAGAAAGTCACTGATGCTCAGATTCCTTGCTTCCTTCAACCTGGGGGTAGATCTTTTGGCCTTTGGTGGAACCAGGTAGCATCCTTTGTTATTGTCAGCGGATGGTAACAAAGCAAAGGAAATGAATGTGATACAGGGATTTGGATCCCAGATGAGCAGAAATGGCAAAGATATCTTAACCCTCTGGTGATGCGTAGATACTCAGGGTCCTTGGGTTTACCCTTGGAAAGAAATGAGGTGACAAAGAATGATGTTCTAGAACTAACCTACTAACAAACTAACCTGAAATTGTTCATTCACATCATTGAATGAGGAAAAGAGTACATTAGCCTTGTCAGAAGATAGAATCAGAATTCAGGTGGAAGGAAGAAAGAAAATCAGGGACTTTGGGTGCATCTTCCCTGCTGGTAAGGTTAGTCCACAGGAGCAAATTCTTTCGTTTCCATTGAAGTTGTATGCCAGTTTTTTTCTGAGTGATGTTGGAAAGGGTAAAAGTTACAGTGTACTGAATGGAAGGACACTCCCTAGATGTTAAATAATATTTGCTGTACTCCTCAAGGTAACAAATATTCATATTGTTCCAGTTGCCTTGGTTGAGACACAAAGTGTAGTAGTAAACAGAACTAGATACCAAAGGAAACAAAAGTCCCACACTTGGCTTTATGATGAGTATAAGGATGGCCTTGCATCATTCACTTAACTTCTCTGGATCCCAGTTTACCAGTTTGTAGAATGGGCTTGAGCTTACTGCCTGACATCTCCCAACTCTACTAGTATGCCCTGTTAAAAAGTAAATTCTAAATGCATCTCTTGAATTGAATAATATTACATAAATGCAGCACATTATTTCAGATAGGGAGATACCATGCCTCCAAAAAACAGTAACCCATAGCTATTTCTGGTATTTTTTGGATGTAAAAGTACTGATTGAGAGGATGGGGAGGGAGTGTTCTCTTTAGTATCAGCTGAATCCCCATTGCCACCCTGAAATTAGATGTTCTCTCTTCTATCTGATCTGAATAGTCACCTGTGCTTGCTTTCATCTCCACTCTTAATTGAATTCTGGTGTTGTATAAATGATCTTGGCCTCAGTGCATATGGCAGAGAGATGTGTGCTGGAGAGCTGCATGCCCACACACACTACACATGCCATTGCAGACAAAAAGGAAGCGGACAAAACATACAGTGGGCAACACTGTTCACACTTGATTAATGGGAGGTCAGTTCAAAGGTACGCACTTTTTCCAGCAGCGAAAGCACATTTTGAGGAGAGCTCGTTGTATATTTTGTTTATATAACACCGGTGTGCAGATATGTCAAGCTGTACATAACTGAGCTGAGCATGTGTTTTTTGTTTTTAAACTTGTTTTGTTTTTTGGAAAAACGGCAACAGCTTCCTCGGAGGGGAATGGTAAGTTAGAACACGGTTAGCCCAAGAAATGTCAGTTCCTCGACCAAGATTATAAACAGAGGAGTTGTGATGCAGGAAATGTTAGGGTGCCTCATTGTTTAAAGCCACTCCACCCTGTGAGTGTGATTTCAGTGTGCTGAGAAGGGACAGGACACACTGAGAAGACGTCTTTATGCTCCTCGAGGGCACGCAGAACGCCACGTGTGAGCCTGCTTCCGCCTCCGTGGCTCCCCAGTTGGTCGCTCACCGGGCTCTCTCCTTCCCCCACCCCTGCACCTTGTCTCATTCGTATTCCCTTTGTTCCTGCCCTGGGACCGCTTGTGCTCTTTGTCCCTCGCCCGCCTTCTCTCCCACTTCCTGTCCTCCCTGTCTCTTCCTCCAGCCTTTCCCCTGCTGCCCACCCCGCACCCGCCTGCCCCCTCACTTCCTCTCTGCCCTCCCGCCCCCACCATTCACTCCTCTATCCTTCTCTCTTCTCTTGCTACCCTCCCCCCTCCTTTGTTCTCTCCCTCTATCACACACACACACACTTTCTCACTCTCACACTGGCTCCTGGAAATTCATCTTTCTCTCTGCTATCCAGTGTAGAGTTGACTGGTCTCCACCTCCCCTCCCGTCTCCCTGGGAATGAGCGCTTCAGATCGCACACCTCTGCCCTAGTGCCAAAGCCTCCCTCCACTCCTCCAACTCCCTTTCCCTTACGAGTCTCTGCTTTTGCCTTAATTTCACACATAAATTGGCTATCTGATCATAAACAATTAGGGATTAAGTGTGCAGAAATGAAGTGATTTTGAATGCATAGGAATTTCTAGATTTGTTTGTAAAATGAGAAGTTTCAGCTAACATTTAAAAATAGATTAAAATAGAGCATGCACGAGAGAACATTTCAAGCATTACGGAAATGCACTGAGTTAACTAATCTTAGCAATATGTGAAGAAAAGAATAACATTAGAACTTATAGCATATAGGAGCCTTTGACCTAAGATGTATTTGAAGGTCACAGCACAAGAAGGGAGATGCCCTATCCTTTGGGTCATGAGGTGATCCTGAACCACCTTGGATATTCCTAGAGTATGGTTTTTAGCAAACCTTTGTTTAGGGGAAGCACACGCATGGCCCCTTAGCTCAGTCCTCACTCTTTTTGTAGCCACAGATCTTCTGGTGGTGACAATGTGGTGGGTGGAAGGAAGAAAGACAATCAGGGTCTTTGATTATGTGACAGATTGTTTGCAGCCCAGCCAGGTGACAGGACGGAGTGGGGAGGAGAGAAGGCGTGAACTCTAAAGAGTCACTTGGGTGGCCAGATCTGGAGACCATCTGAGTCTGCACACTCTGGAATGTGTGCAGAGTGTCACACACTCTGGAATGCGGGTCTCTGAGATGATGTACTGCTCGATCTGGGTATAAGTCCTTTCGATCCAATTAACCTCCATCCTAACCTCCTGCCCCCCTCTACATGCCATCATCAACTGGCTTCCAGCGTGGTTGGTTTTCTGTCGTGTTGGCTAAGAAATGGGGGTGGAAGAGCTGTGACTAACATGCTTATGCTTTGGACCCCTGCTTTCACTGACTGACTTCTCCTTGTTTCTTTTCTCTTATCTTTCCACACAGGCCATGCAAGTAAAGGTACAGGTCAAATGCATGACGTGTCTTTTCTGTCCTAGTATTAGAGGTGCCAGACTCTGGCCACCCTCTGCACTGTGATCACCATGGGGGTGGTCCAGAATGGATTTTCCCACTTGGAGATCCCCCAGGCCTGCTCCAGGGAAGACAACTGCCTGTCAAAGAGTGAATGTAGGCCTACCCACCCTTGGAATGGGGAAGCCGGGGAAGCCAGCCAAGCCTCGCCCTATCTGAGGTCTCCTTGCCATCTCTGCTCCCTTCCCAGCTGCCCACTCTGCAGCCAGCACACTAACAGAGATAGGGACGCTGACCAGGGCACTGAGAGCCCAGGAGACTCACTCCCCTTACCTACCGTTAGTGGTCCCAGCCCTTCCACACTATACATATCTGGCTCTTGTGCAGGACTCCAAAGAGAGAGTTTTCCAAGGACTAAAGTCAAGGATTTGAAATCAGCAAGGATTTGAAATAGCCGTGTTTGCATAAAATGTGCACCCAGTGGCATAAACCCTGGGACAATTTTCTAGTATCCTGTACAGGTTATTGCTTGGAAGTACTTCTCTTTCTCTCCATTAACATATGTCTGCTGCCACCGTCCCAAGACCTTTGCACCAGGTCTGTAGCTGAGACAAGGAGATGTGCAGGAACCAGGTTACATGCAGCTCTTAGTAAAGAAAAATGGAGCCATGGCGAGGCAGATGTCGGTCTGGATGTTGGCCCGGACTCATAATTGCTATGTGTCCTTGGAAGAACATCACTTAACTTCCTCAAGCATCATATTCCCCTTTATATAACTGACTTCTTGTTATCTCAGCATTGTTGGGCAGATTACAAATGCTTTATCTAAGTCCAGGCACATTGGAGCCACATCATATATGCAACGTTTATAGTTAGAACAACATGAGATTGGCCAAAGAAAATAGCGAACAAGAAATTATTTAAATTGTATATCAGATCCACAATTTTGCATATTTATTGTATATACATGTTACTATTTACCTCTTAGGTAATGTCCATGTAACTATACCTCATTCTATATATATTAAAAACTGGGTTCTATCCCTTATGGACAATTTGAGGTATTTTCAAGGGTAATTTAGACTTGAGAGTTTTGCCTTAGGCACAACCTGTAGAATTTTATACCTGATACTAGAACATCTAAGGAACCCAGCAAGCTCTCAGTAAAGGTAGGAATTTCTGTAGGAATCAAGCTTTCCAGCTGTGTGTCTAGAACGCAAGACACTTTGTATCTTGCCTCAGCCCCACCCTCCTCCACTGCCCCTCCCACTGCTGTCCTGGGTCTGACCTGTTGTTCTGGAGCACCAGACACAAGTGGCCGTTGTCAGGCAGTATTTGGTCAGACTGAGTTTTGCTGATCAGGGATTTCACTATGGTTTCTGCAGTGTAACCATTTGAAGGCTTAGCCACCACAAGCTGGGTAAAAGAAGTCATCTCCGTTTTGAGAATATCCATTAATAATACTCTTCCATCACACTTTGGCAAGTAAACAGATGGGTGCTAAGGTCGTGTGATTCTGACCCTACTTGGTCTTCTCTCAGAAAACCAGTCCTCCATAAAGCAAATTCTACTCCAGCCGGGGGCCCCAGGTCTTACATGCCATTTTCAAAGGAGGGGTTTGGCCTCTCAGTGGCTTCCAGAGCGCAGAGTGTTTGTGTCATTGGAAACCACTGTGCCATCACAAGGATGCTGCACTCACTCACGGGCACCTCATAAAGCAAACGCTTTAATAAGCCCCAATATTCCCCCATCATGGACCCTGACTTCAATCTCTGCCTCTGGCCTCCCAGCCCTTCCTCACTTCCAGCAGGAGCCCACTCAGCTGGGGCAGAGTCCAGCAAGTGATGTACCACATGGGCAGGGCAGAGCCCTGTTTCCTTGGGCCCACCCATATCCACCTTCTGTTGTGGGTGCAGAGGGTCCTCGGTTGCCTGGGGCTGCCACAACCCAGTGCATCGGCCTCCTCTTGCAAACCTCCCACTTCACTGGATAAACGCCCCCAGAAAGGGTCCAGAAAGTGAAACCAAAGAAGGGCGGACTCTCCCAGACTTGGGGCGGTTCCTCTTCATCTGTCTGCACTGTTTCTCCTAACTTTGCCCCAGCCAGATCCCAAAGCAGCCCTACCAACCTGGGCGGTCCCGTTTTCCTGCGGACCTTAGGATACCTGTGCCCCAAAATGCTCGCTCCAGCCCTGGCCAGGAGCTAGTATTCTAGGGTAGATGCGCTCTCACTTGTTTACTGCTGCCCACCATCAGGATTCTCAGTTCTCTTCTGCAGTCATTTTGTCAGTTAGCAAATCACTCTTTATAGGAACACCACTTTTTCCTTCCATCCAGATGCAAGCGAGCAGAGACCGTGGGCGTCAGTGCTATGTGTCTGGTCACGTGGTGCCGTGAGCATGCGCACAAGGAGAAGGCTTAGCATCAGGGCTGGCCTTGAATGGCCCCTTGGTTGCCTTTGTGTATCACGATCCTTTACTGTCCTCTGAAATGTAGAAAGGCCCGACCTATACAAGGGAGGACCTATACAGGAGGCAGGCTGCCTCCGGGGTGAGGCAGTGCCTTTCAGAGTCATTGAGCCCCTCTGTTTGTTTCAACCTCATCTCCTAGTCTGGAGGACAGGACCAGGAGCGGAAGAAGACAAAGCGGAGGGGAGACTTTTATTCCATCCAGACCTCCCTCATCGTGGCTGCGCTCAAGAAAATGCTGCCCATTGGTCTGAATATGTGCACCCCAGGCGATCAGGAGCTGATCTCCCTCGCAAAATCACGGTACAGCTATGTAAGTCACCCATCTGCTTTGGTGGAGCATTTAATACAGGTGGTGGTGATCTGTGCTCAGCCCTCCATCCCTGGGGATCAATGAACAGAAGTCAAGGTGCACAGAAGCAACACGCCATCATCTTTACAGCTGACTTGGGAGTCAGCGCATGCTCTTTCGGATAAGTCTCTGTCTGTTCTCTTCTTTTGTTCTTATAGTAAAAATCCCAGCAAAACTCTTAGTACCTCCCTGCACCCCACTTTACATTTCCATAGTAACCTATAGGAATAAAATTTCACATCTCTTTCCACAGAGGGACACAGATGAAGAGGTGAAGGAACATCTGCGGAATAACTTGCACTTGCAGGAAAAGGTGATGTAGCAGGAAGACGATGAGAACCCACACGGGCTTTCTGGCTGCAGGGTGCCCCATGCCCACTTAGTTTACTCATATTTTTCTCAATGTGTTCTAATAACAGTCTCAGAGTACTTGTGCTTAATTGGTAGAACTCTCTGCCTTTAATTTTTCATTTTTTGGTCCTTGATTTTTGTGTTTTTCTTTGCCAGTTGCAAGGAGGTCCAGTAAAACATGTCTCCCCTCCTCCCACTGTGTGAACATCAAACCATGGCAGGGGGGTTAGATTCAGTTCAGTCGCTCAGTCGTGACTGACTCTTTGCGACCCCATGAGTCACAGCACGCCAGGCCTCCCTGTCCATCACCAACTCCCAGAGTTCACTCAAACTCATGTCCATCAAGTCGGTGATGCCATCCAGCCATCTCATTCTCTGTCATCCCCTTAGATGAGGTCTTAGAATTTACTGACTGTGAGGTGTGTTAGAGTGTAACAGAAACCTGGGGGATGTTTTAGCACTTTCAGCTTTAGAGATTTGTGAACAAAGTAACTTTGTGTCTGCGTTTGTATAACCCCCACCCCAAAATCAAACAAAATCAAGACCAATTTTGATTTTAAGTCTATTTAAAATTTTTCCAGGTCTGCAAATCTGAACAGCCTTTCCCCAAAATATGTTATGCCCTAAGATAGAAGACTAAAATAATACAAATAGCCTCTCCTTTCTGTTGCAACTGTATAGGAATGGTGGGTAAAGTATACTATTAAAAAAGACACTAAAATGAAATTCTAACTGCCAGAAAAAAGAAGGCATTCTAAATCTTAGTAATGAAGAGAAGTCGAGGAAGTGAGGAAAACTCATAGAACTTTCCTGACCAGATACATATCATAGGGGATGAGGGCTTTAGTAACCTGGAAGAGGAGTGTGGACCAAATTTCCCATGCTTGGCATAAATTTAGAACAAATCTGGATGACTCCAAACTGTGGAAAATTCTTAAAGAGGTGGGAATACCAGACCACCTTACCTGTCTCCTGAGAAACCTGTATGCATGTCAAGAAGCAACAGTTACAACCTTATATGGAACAACTGATTGGTTCAGAGTTGGGAAAGAATACGTAAAGGCTCTGTGTTTTCACCCTGCTTGTTTAACTTATATGCAGAGTACATCATGTGAAATGCCAGGATAAGTCACAAGCTGGAATCAAGATTGCCAGGAGAAATATCAACAACCTCAGATATGCAAATGATACCTCTCTAATGGCAGAAAGTAAAGAGGAATAAAAGAGCCTCTTGATGAAGGTGAAAGAAGAGAGTGAAAAAGCTGTTTTAAAACTCACCATTCAAAAAACTAAGGTCATGGCATCAGTCCCATCACTTCATGGCAAATGGAAGGGGAAGAAGTGAAAGCAGTGACAGATTTTAATTTCTTGGGCTCCAAAATTACTGTGGATGGTGACTACAACCACGACATTGAAGGGAAGCAACCTATGACAAATCTAGACAGCATATTAAAAAACAAAGACATCACGTTGCCAATGAAGATCCGTATAGTCAAAGCTACAGTTTTCCCACTCGTCATATTCAGATGTGAGAGTTGGACCATAAAGAAGCCTGAGCGCCAAAGAATTGATGCTTTCAAATTGTGGTGCTGACTCTTGAGAGTCGCTTGGACTACAAGGAGATAAAACCAGTCAATCCTAAAGGGGATCAATCGTGAATATTTAATGGAAGGATTGATGCTGAAGCTGAAGCTCCAATACTTTGGCCAAATGATGCCAAGAGCTGATTCATTGTAAAAGACCCCTGATGGTTGGAAAGATTGAGGCCAAGGGAAGGGAGCAACAGAGGCTAAGATGTTTGGAAAACATCCCCGACTCAATGGACATGAGTTCAAGCAGACTCCCAGAGGTAGTGAAGGACAAGGAAGCCTGGAGTGCTGCAGCCCCTGGGGTCCCAAAGAGTCTGACATGTCTTAGTGACTCAACAACAAGAGAGCAAGAAACTTACATAAGATGAGCCTGATGCAGTGACGCCCATAAATTGCCTGTAAAAACAGCCATGAAACCACTTAGACTCTACCTATTAGAATATGGGCCAGTCAACAAAACTCCTGAATACAAATTCATATTTTTAAAAAACAAACAGTATGAAAAGAAATCCATGACCATTAGACAGAAAATCAACAAAAGGAAGACTTCAAGCCTAAGGAACTACAGAAAGGAATTTTTTAAGTATTACAGAAATATTTAAAGAGATAAAGGCAGCCATATAAGCTATAAATCAAGACTTGGACATTATTCTGTAAAGAAAGGAGAGGGGGTGTAGAATTGAAAAAGACCTCACAGTGATTTACAAAGTTAAAAATAATCATTGAAATTAAAAATTCCATCTATATACTGTATGGAGATTCCTTAAAAAACTAGGAATAAAAATTCCATATATAGGTTTAAAAATGTAGTAGATACAGCTGAAAAGAGAACTTATGAATTGGATGGTTGATTTAAGGAAATCATAATGCAGCACAGAAAGAAAGGGATGGAAAATATGACAGAAGGGTTGAGACATATAGGCTATAATGAGAAGTTCTTATGAAGCATCTACATTGTTCCAGAAAAATATGATAGAGAAAATGAGAGAGGAATTTGTAGAAAAGACTCTTGAATACTATGGAACCGTTCTAGGAGACAAAGGCCTTTTCTATACAAGAGGTATAAGAGATTGCTCATCTCATGTATGTGCTTCAATCTGCAGTCTGATGATCCAGCTGTAAAGTGGCAACTGAACCTATACAAAGATGTTTTAAAGAGTGAAGAACCTTCCAACCCAGAAAAGACAGTGGAGCGTGTGCAGAGAATTTCAGCAGCTGTCTTCCACCTAGAGCAGGTGAGTAGCATCTACCCTGAGGCTTGAGGAAGCAAGACCGCCTTGCAGAATACAAAATTTCTCTTGACCCTCAGCTTTTAGTTTCGAACACCCTGTAAGCACCCTTGTAAGAAATCAAGAAGTAAGGATCATCCTGGGTCATCCCAAAGTGTCATCTTGGTGCCTCGTGGTAGCAAGGCTCCTTAATGCTTAACCCTTCCAATGTTTTACAAATTTTTGCGATTAGTTCAAATAACCTATCTAAGTTCCCTGCTCATCTGTAAAGCTACTATTAAGCAGTAAGCGACCAAAAGCAGTTGGGAGAAGAAAGAAAACCTAAGACTTTTACAAACTGAATCATTTAGTGCTGAGTACCTTTGACTGACCACAGTTGAGAAATCAGATTTCTTCCAGGGTTGAGAAGTCTAGGCTGTAGGTGACTATTGGTATTTTCTGCCACCCTGATCAGCTTAGTGTATACCTAGCCATGTGATTTCTTCTTAGGTGGAACAGCCTTTGAGGTCCAAGAAGGCGGTCTGGCACAAACTGCTATCAAAGCAGCGGAAACGGGCAGTGGTGGCCTGTTTCAGGATGGCCCCTCTCTACAACTTGCCCAGGCAAGTATTCTGTCTTTTTTTCCTGGCATGTGAGTCAGAGATGGGAATTAAGGTATCTTCCTGTAGCTATGCTCTCTTCTGGCTCTGACACTCATGATCCCAGGGGTAGAGATTGGAGTCCTTCATCTGTGGAGCCATTGCAGTCTGCACATAGTATAATGGCTTACAAAGGTAAGTATAAAAACTGAAAACAGATGAGATTTCCTGGTGTCCCCAAGCCTGCCTAACTTCACCTTTTGGCACTGTAAAGTCAGCCATGTAAGCATATGGAAGCTTGTTTTACCTAGGTAGGATTCTTTGTGCAGCTGTAAAGGCATACTAATAAAAGGAAACTTTTCTAAAAGACTTCACCCCAAATTCCATCCATAGATCAAGCAACATTTCCATGTTCAACCACTTGATTGACACCAAAATTATGTTTCCTCAGCAAGTACAGAAATGTAACCTGAGAATCCTTCAGCATAATGTACTTGCCTTCAAGATAAAACTAGGGAACTGTTTAGAGATGCCCCAAGAGGCCAGTCATGAACATAAGGCATTTACCTGGATGTTTAGTCTATACTCTGAAGTCAAAAATATGTGAAGGCTTTTCTGGAATGTGTGTGAACATGTGCTGCGCCAGTAAAGGGCAGAGTATTGAAATAGACTGGGCCATTGCTGACCACTGAGGCCAACTCAGTGTCGTTGGTGGTGTGGCAGCATTCCCATCCTTGGGCTAATTGCACAGTCAGTAAGTCTGGGCCTATGATCAATAAACAAAGCTGGTAGTTGAAGAGCCACTGCTTGATCAACTTCCAGTCAATCGGAATATCCTCACCTGGTCAGGAAAAAGAAACTGACTTGGCCAAATAAATTCTGTATCGCATGTAAATACATGTGTTTCTTTGGAATCTCAGATGAAAGACTATTCTATGCTTGACATTTTGCTTTCATCGAATTGTGTATGTTGGCTATCATTTTCCCAGAGTGTCCCATATCCCTGTCCTGAGCCAGCTGGCCAGCTGAGCTCTCTAAATTAGGGTCTTTGAAGATGGTGGAGAATCATGGCCTCTGAGACACACACCTGCTCCTACAGGTCTCTTGAGAAAATAGACTAGTGTCTCTGGAAAGGTTGAGGCATCACAAATCAAATAGAATTCATTAATTTAAGAAAACTGAAAAATTAAGTCAGGCAGTCATGGGCATGAAGGTTGCTGAAGTCTTGGCGGACAAATGAAATTTATAGCCCAGTGGAAGAAGCAAAACTGCTTAGGATTTTTGTCTGTTTTCTAAAAGTGGTAAAACATCAGAAGGCATTTGTTTCCCCTTCTGGTAGAGAGCCATACTTGATGTGCTTTAACATGACTTCCAGAGGGCTCAGCTTTAAGCTCCTATCTCCCGGGCCAGCTTGATAGCAATTACATCTCTCAAAAACAAGCATTTTTTTCTAAATCCACTGAAAATGATAGTACCATCCTTTAGTATTTAGGTTGCTCCTTCAAGAACTCTGCCACTGAATGGATAATAATAAGTCCAAGAATCCGCAGTCTCCTTGATGAAGCATGGCCACCCCCACCCCTAACCCAGCTGTTTTTTAAAAAAAAAACAAAAAACAAAACAGTTCATATTGCATTGGAGTATTGCTGATTAACAGAGTTGAAGTTTCAGGTGGACAGCAAAGGGATTCAGCCATACATATGCATATATCCATTCTCCTCCAAACTCCCCTCCCCTCCAGGATGCCACAAAACAATGAGCAGAGTTCCCTGTTCTTTACAGTGGTTCTTGTGAGTTATCGATTTTTAATGTAGCAGTGTCTAACACAGCTGTTTTAGAGAGGCTGCCCTGGATTTCTACCTAGAAGTTATACATAGGAGGATTATATCCCTAGGAGGATTATGCATAGATTTCATAATAACAACAATAAAAGTGAATAAGAGGCTAGTAGTCAGTACCATGCCTTTTTTCCGTCTTATGAGAATCTAAACTGCATGGAGTCTTCCAAACTAAAGGGCTAAAGGGATTTATTTTTATCATGTGGAAACTTTCTCTGCTGTGAGTTTTTAAAAGAAAACCTGTATGCTTTTCCCCAGACACAAAATTAACAATTTCTTCCTGAGCACCTTTCAACGGGTTTGGCTGGAAAAGGTTAATGAAAAAACTCAGTATGACAGGCTTATACTCATTTTAATGGTAATGTAACCTGTGGAGAGACCCGCTCATTCTCTGCACACTTCTCCTTTCTTGACCATGATTTAACATGACCATGAAAACACAAATTTGTACAATTTTTTTTTAAAAAAAACACCTCTGATTGGTCAGATTTTGAAGAAAGATTGTAAGGGCTATATTCTACCAGAAATTTTGACCAAGACTTGATGAGTCTGGTCTTGACCTTCCTTTTCTCTTTGGTCCTCCTCACATTTTGGTAACCACTTACCTGCTCTTCAGTGGTTAATATTCCCAGAAGTCAGTCGTGTCCTGTAGAGAAGAAGTGGCTTATGCCAGTTTATTCAGTGTTCCCAGTTGCCAGGGCCAGCACTGGAACCCATGAAGCATGCAGAAGTTTTGCTGATGAGTACAACACACCCAAGCTTAATTTCCTGAGTACAGACTGGACCCCTTGCAGCTGTGGCTCCTCAGAGGCCCTGTAAAGAAGGACACTCTGCTGCTTTGAGTATATCTGAGACTGCACTGCTCACCAGCAGCATAATTTAGATTGGATTACCAGGACAGGTGATCAGTCTAAAGGAGTCACCAAATTGCCATAATCACAGATTACTCAGGGCTGTTCCTTGACCTAATGAATTCTCATTAGAGGGGAGACGTGATACAGACCCAGTGAGACCAGAGCAGGGTTAATGTGACCTTCAGGTCTTGAACTGACCATTGTTAGTTCATTCACAAGGCTGTCTAAATATTCAGGATCTGCCATGTTAGCAGGTTCTGGTTTCTTTGAAATAAATGCGTACAGTGTGCTCCTGGCCACCCTGACCAATCAGAAGATAAGAATTGTACAAACCTGCTTACTAACCGTTAACCGCCCAAACTAAAGCAAGGTGTCCCGTGGACCCCTCTTGACCTCATTCTCACCCCTTCCGCTCAGGCACCGCTCTATTAACCTCTTCCTCCATGGCTATCAGAGATTTTGGATAGAAACAGAGGAGTATTCCTTTGAAGAGAAACTAGTACAGGATTTGGCTGTAAGTACTGACTCAACTGGGAGCAGATATGGGTGCGAATGAGTTTGATTTTTGTATTCATGTGTGTGCATTATAACTTTGAAAGATTCACAAAGAATCGGGTGTATAAATTTGAAAGGAACTAACTGTATAAATACTCAGAGGAAGCCCCACTAATAGTCCTAAGAGCCAGAGGATGAATTTCACTTGGAGGTACTGGTCCTGTGATCATCTTCCTCCTTATTATTAACAACTAATATTTCTTGGGATGCGCAGCCATGCCTTGGAAAATTTGTGCCAAGTTAAGTTTTGAGCACCCTTGGTTGCAGGAGGCCAGCCCGCCTAGCCAAGGCCCTGCATTTCTGGTGGGTAGCTCCCCTCTGGGGAAGGCACATCCAAACGCCCTTTTTTCATCTCACATTTCTGTGTTTGGCCTTTCTGAAGATTTCCCATGTCCCGTCTCTCACAGGCTTCATGTGCTTAAACTACTTGAAACAACACGCAAGTATCACTGAGCTTCATCCTGGTTCAGAAAGAAAATACACCCTCCTCTCCTCTGGCCAAGCCCTAGTTCTTTTCCTCTTTCTCCTTATTTCTCCCATCCATCTTTTTCTCTAATCTCTACTCTCTCCATTAGTCTTACCCTGTGTAACTCATGTTTATACTTTCCATGCAACTTTTTCTGTATTTCCCCATCTCCCTGGTGGCTCAGAAGGTAAAGTGTCAGTCTGCAATGCGGGAGACCCGGGTTCAGTCCCTGGGTCAGGAAGAGCCCCTGGAGAAGGAAATGGCAACCCACTCCAGTACTCTTGCCTGGAAAATTCCATGGATGGAGGAGCCTGGTGGGCTCCAGGCCATGGGGTCACCGAGTCGGACACGACTGAGCGACTTCACTTTCACTTTTCTTTCCATCTCCCTCAGTTTCTTTTCCTCTTCCTGCCTATTGTCCTTTAATCTTTTCTCGCTCATTCTCCATAAAACCCATCAATCTTTTCATATGTTCCTGTCAGTGAGAAAGACATTTGCTTGATTTTCCCAGTTTCTTGATCAGTGTGAAGTTGACAATGAGCATCATTTCAACCTTCCCCTTCTTCTGAACCATTCACACAACCTATGTAGTTCTCACCAATTTCCTGAGCATGGTCCACCCTGCTGGTTCTACCACTGCTGGGAAATCAACTTATTCATCTGGCATCAGCTGCTACTTCTATAAAAGGAGACAGAGAAAAGACTTTCTCAGAGGAGAAACTGCAAGGCTCGCAGCTCCAGGATAGCATCTCTCAGGGACAGCAAGATTTTCAAGATAAAGGCTGAGTTCAGGAAAGAGAAACATTTCACTGGGTTCAGTCTAGGATAGTGGTAGACGCCCAAAAGGCCCCAGTGCTTTGTAACTCTTGCCCCACCCCCATTCCCAGCCCAGCTCTCCAAGAGAAATGTCAGGTGTTGGTGGAGAGATACAGCCTCTTCGGTACTCTCCAGGGCTTCCCTCCTGAATGCGGGTGCCCAGAGCTTGCATGAGAGTTCTGCTGACTGGAGTCTGGAGCGCCTCCCCTGCAGTCAAGCTTTTGCTTTTCCTTCCATTTTGTTTTAACCCAAAATTGCAATGTTTATTTAATTGGCTGGAAAATACATTTATATATATATTCCATCCCCAGACCTTGCATCCTTAGGGCTTCTGTCCTGAAATAAACGTATGACGTCGTGGTTCTCTTTGTGCTTTGAGTTGATGCGCTCTGTGCCTGGCGCTTCACCTTTGTTCGCGTGCCGTGGTGTGCCACGTGCGGAAATTCATGCCTGAAACCTGTCTGCCTTGGTTTGTGTAGAAATCTCCCAAGGTGGAAGAGGAGGAGGAGGAAGAGGTGGAAAAGCAGCCAGACCCGCTTCATCAGATCATCCTCCACTTTAGCCGCAACGCTCTCACGGAGAGGAGGTCAGCACCATGGAGCGCCCTGCTCACATCCCAGGCACCGCTGGGTCCTCGCTAAGCTGTCCTCCCCAAGTGGCATTGTGCACAGAGCGGGTGCCAGATTTGAATCGCCCTCCTTGCTGTCTTGTTCTTGGCCATCAAGAAACCTCTCGGGGAAAATACAGAAACCATAGCCCTTTCATCATATCGCCTGACATGGAATCTGAAGATGAAGCAGCCTGAAACTGTAACTTCATCCCTGAATTCCATGTCAAGCCAATAATGATCCAGATTTTCAGAGTGGTTTCTAAGAACTGGGGTGAGGGAGGAGGGCTTCTAATTAATTCACTGGTAAATGAGGATTTATATGCCGCTCAGTCTTTTCTACTGTGTCCAAAGTCAGTCTGCTAAATATTTCCTCCATTCTTTCCAGCAAACTGGAAGACGACCCTTTGTACACCTCCTATGCCAGCATGATGGCCAAGGTACACTGGATTTTCTTCCTGTCATTGCAGTCTTCCTGCTTCCCTTTGACCTCTTCAGGCACATGGAAATTGTCACATTGAGCAGCTAGCCTGGGACTTGGGTCATGGTGTGGGCTCCAGGCTTTGCGCAATTCACGTGCTCAGCAAGCAACATTAGTAAACTATTCTGCCATCGTCCTATGAAAACGATGCTTTGCAGAAACAGTGGGTCTGGTGCCTGGGTTCACATGATGCTTCTCAGCCAGCTTCACAGGGTTCAGACATCCAGATCATCCTCGAATTTTCACTTGATGCTCAGAACACGTCCAACAGTTCAACCATGTCCGTAGGTAAAGGAAATCCAGTACATTTGAAAACAGGCTTAGAAATTAGAGGAAGTAACTAGCGTTCTAGAAGAGATGAAGTGATCAGAGAGGCCACACGGGGTCAGTGGCCTCTGAAATCCTGAGTGATTGAGCGAAACTGCTGCTTCTCCAGTGGGAGCACTTCATGTCAGGCAGAAATGGGGGTGTGTGTGGGAGGTGCAGGAGCACCCCTTCCTCTGCCAGGCGCTCTGTGGGGTCACTTTGGGATTCACATCCTGGCTTTCCCTAATCTTATGGCCAAGCCTCTGATTCATATTGAGAATGGGCCGGCTCTTTGCATTCCTATCTCTTGATTTGCACCAGAACTTTACAAAACTCTTTTAAGTAGGAGAGTTCAGGTCTGTGGTTAAACAAGGGACGTCTCCTTTTGACTATGTGATCTCGGCGTTCCCATTTCTCTTTTCCGAACTCCTTGGTAACCACAAAGGTGGTATTTAGGGTAGAATGTTGCCTCCTGGGATCCAAATGTTCTCAGTTTTACAGAGTGCTGAGGTCCTGAGGTGCCTGTGAATTATAGCCTGTCCCCTGCCCTCACACAATAAAGCAGAGTCCTGTTTGCTAGGCCCACCTTTAACCTGACTGTTTGCCTCCTCCTCTCCTGGCTGCATGGAATCCAGAGTTGTCAGAGTGGGGAAGACGAAGAAGAGGAGGAAGACAAGGAGAAAACATTTGAAGTGAGTTCTCACTAAGTTTTAGGCCATCCAGGAGGGCCTTCAGGGGTGGATGCTGACATTAGCCATGCAACTGGCCCACCATGTGAGTCAGGTGGCAAGAAGGCAAGTCGGCCTGGATGAGTACGTTGGCTGTGGTTGCTGTCTGTTGGCCTAATGAAAGGTAGCAGGCAGCCAGTCAGCAGACGGTCCTTCAAGTTTGTTCTTCTAGGAAATCTCCTACATTGACCCAAGTATGGTAGCAACAGGGACCATGGAAGGGCACATTCAAATATTCAAAAGTGAAAACTCACAGCAGTGGAGACACTGGATGGTTTTTGCACTATTATTCTGTAAATGTACTTAATGACGATCTTGATTTGGGGCAGGGAGGGACCCTGAGTCTCTCAAAATAAAACTCCATTAGTTTATTTGTACTGTTTTATAGATGAAGTATTCAAGAGCAGAAGTAAATGAATACAGGGATTTCCCTGGTGGTCCAGTGGCTAAGACTCTGCACTCCCAATGCAGGGGGTCTGGGTTCGATCCCTGGTCAGAGAGCTAGATCCTATATGGTGCAACTAAGACCCCAGGGCAGCCAAATAAATACATATATTTTTCTAAAGTAAATGGATACAGTTCTGGAAAACTTTGGCTTCTAGCATCTCACATTTGTTAAGTGTGGTCTGAGCTTTCTGGATAAGTAGGCATATGTTGTACTCAGATGAATTCCAACTGAGCCCTCAGCAAGTTTTCCTTTATAACATTGAAAACAAACCATTTTAGTCTGAGGTAACTATTTTTTTGCCTATGCTGGGTCTTCACTGGGGCATGCAGGTTTCTCTAGTTGTGGTACATGGGCTTAGTTGCCCCATGACATGTGGGATCTTAGTTCCCAACCGGGGATCGAACCTGTGTCCCCTGTTTTGGAAGGTGGATTCTTAAATACTGGATCACCAGGGAAGTCCCTGAAGTCACTTTCTATAATCATAGTGTCACTGTAGAATGGACTGTGTTTTGTACTTATCAGTACAGAAAGTAGGAATTTCAGCATCAAAATGTGAGTAAATTATGGATGGACAGTTTTGGAAAACTGGGTCGCATCTAAAAATAAACTTCCAAGATCTGTTTTGTTCGAAATTATGCATGTAGCCTTCCTAGGTGAGTAAAGAGTCTCTCTCTCAACTCATCTGACCACAGTGAATTCTCTGGGGGTAAACAAATCCCCTCCTGCCCTGCTGTTTTTTCCAGGAGAAAGAAATGGAAAAGCAGAAAACCCTCTATCAGCAAGCCCGGCTGCATGAGCGTGGAGCTGCCGAAATGGTCCTTCAGATGATCAGCGCCAGCAAAGGTGATTTCAGAGACTTGTGCATGGGTCCCTTAACTAACACTGAGATGTCACCCTGTGACATGAAGTCATTATTAAAGAATCTGGATAAAGCCCAGTAGGTATGATTTACCCTGTTTCCTTGGTGATTCTGTCTAATCTTTACTTCGACAGGTGAGATGAGCCCCATGGTGGTGGAGACTCTGAAGTTGGGCATCGCCATTCTGAATGGGGGCAATGCCGGTGTGCAGCAGGTAATGGGCGCTCACAGGAGGTGGTGCAGACTGCCTGGGGTATTTCCATTTAACAGCTGTCACATTTGGTAGAAGAAAGGTTGACTCTGCTGCATGGATGGCCACCGAGAATCACCTTTGCTGGAGTTTTGTCCTCAGTGGCCAGTTATGTTGAGTAGCTGAAAACAGGTAAAACCAGGACTGGGAGTCTGCAGATAAACATGTGCATACTAAAGAGGGGTTATCTAGGGCTCAAAAAGGAAAAACATTACATTTGTTTCATCATTAGGTGATTTTCTGCAAAAATACACTCTAGAGGAAATTTTCTCAGCCTTTGGTTTTTATTTCACACTTTCATTTATTAGGTGCCTTACTGTGAGCAAGAAGCTTGATCAGTTAAGTGACGTTCATAACCCCACACACTTGTTTGTTCAGTCATTCATATTCATTCATTCATGTTAACAGCTGCTTAGCGGAGAAGGCAATGGCAAGCCACTCCAGCACTCTTGCCTAGAAAATCCCATGGAGGGAGGAGCCTGGTAGGCTGCAGTCCGTGGGGTCGCTAAGGGTCAGACACGACTGAGCGACGTCACTTTCACTTTTCACTTTCACTCATTGGAGAAGGAAATGGCAACCCACTCCAGTGTTCTTGCCTGGAGAAGCCCAGGGACAGGGGACCCTGGTGGGCTTCCATCTATGGGGTCACACAGAGTCGGACACGACTGAAGTGACTTAGCAGCAGCAGTGATCACTGACTATGTACTAGGGCCAGGCTCTCTTCTATGGGTAGAGGATGTAGCAGTGGATCATGAAAATAAAACTCCCTGCCGTCATGCATTAAAAGAGAGAACACACAGAGATATACAGCGGAGTGCCTGGCCCATGGAATTCATTCAACGATCTGAACTGGAACTGGCTACAGAAGATAGACATGGCAGTAGTGTCTCCTGAGCACTCCAGGCTCTAGCTAAAAATAAAAGCATCTGTGTGCACAGGAATATGAAATTTCAAAGACTTTTGGCATTCCCAGGGCCTTTGAGAATTTCCAAATCCATAACTACCACTATTGCATATAGTTTTTCCCAGGCTTTAATTCGTCGCAAACCAAATTTCTCATTAAGAACTACCATTTCAAAGACAGCTCTTTCTGTTCTCTTCCATCACTACCCCATCAGTTGATTTTCTTACAGAGCTCTTTAAAAAAGCTAAGAAGATTCTTACTATGCCAGACCAAGTTCCTAGCTTGCCAGTAATAAAGAACACAGGAAACTGTCTCTTTGTGAGAGATATTGTGCTCTCAACTAGTCTCATTACTAGCTAAGCTCCTTCTTCCAATGCATTAAACATTGCATGAGCTGTTCAGATTTTACCTCAGTAACCATAAACATTACTAGAGCCTAGTCCTAGAACCTGTTCCAAAGAGAAGAGGCTTCAAACAGTAAATCTTTGAAGTCAAAGATCTACTGTACCATCAACACCAGTTCAGTTCAGTTCAGTTCATTCGCTCAGTTGTGTCTGACTCTGCGACCCCATGAATCACAGCACACCAGGCCTCCCTGTCCATCACCAACTCCTGGAGTTCACTCAAACTCATGTCCATCGAGTCGGTGATGCCATCCAACCATCTCATTCTCTGCCGTCCCCATCTCCTCCCACCCCCAATCCCTCCTAGCATCAGACTCTTTTCCAGTGAGTCAACTCGTCGCATGAGGTGGCCAAAGTATTGGAGTTTCAGCTTTAGCATCAGTCCTTCCAATGAACACCCAGGATTGATCTCCTTTAGAATGGACTGGTTGGATCTCCTTGCAGTCCAAGGGACTCTCAAGAGTCTTCTCCAACACTACAGTTCAAAAGCATCAATTCTTCGGCGCTCAGCTTTCTTCACAGTCCAACTCTCACATCCATACATGACCACGGGAAAAACCATAGCCTTGACTGGACGGACCTTTGTTAGCAAAGTAATGTCTCTGCTTTTTAATATACTATCTCGGTTGGTCATAACTTTCCTTCCAAGGAGTAAGCGTCTTTTAATTTCATGGCTGCAATCAGCATCTGCAGCGATTTTGGAGCCCCCAAAAATAAAGTCTGACACTGTTTCCACTGTTTCCCCATCTATTCCCCATGAAGTGATGGGACCAGATGCCACGATCTTCGTTTTCTGAATGTTGAGCTTCAAGCCAACCTTTTCACTCTCCTGTTTCACTTTCATCAAGAGGCTTTTTAGTTCCTCTTCACTTTCTGCCATAAGGGTGGTGTCATCTGCATATCTGAGGTTATTGATATTTCTCCTGGCAATCTTGATTCCAGCTTGTGCTTCTTCCAGCCCAGCGTTCCTCATGATGTAATCTGCATATAAGTTAAATAAGCAGGGTGAAAATACACAACCTTGACATACTCCTTTTCCTATTTGGTAGACCTTTATAAAATAAAACATCTGCCCTAAGAGATTCTAGTTCTGTAAGTAGAGAGTGGGGCTCAGGCACATGAAAGGTTTAGGTCCACAGGTGGAACATTTTCGTGCTTACCCAGGGTTATAAAACCACCTCCTGAATCTCACTTGATGTGCCTGAATGATTGGGAACTGCCATCTGTTCATCACAATTAGGAGGATTGATATTTGTGCCATAGTTTTCATTGCTTTTCCTTTTCAAATGTGTCTCCCTTACAGAAAATGCTAGATTACCTAAAGGAGAAAAAGGATGCTGGGTTCTTTCAAAGTCTTTCTGGTCTTATGCAGTCTTGCAGGTAAATATGGGAAAACCACCCTTAGCACTTTTTAAAAATGATTTACTGTTCAGGGAAAGGGGCCTGGGGTGGAGAGTGCCACATAAATAAACTGGCTTATCATGGAATTATTGAGAAAAGAATACCTACTTCAGAAGAGGATGGGTATTATTCCTTTAGCCTTCAGGATTACCTTCAAATAGCATTCAGAAGGGAAAATGTAACACACACACACACATATACACAGAAGGGAAAATGTAACACAGACACAAACGCACACACAGAGGGGAAAATGTAACACACACACACACAGAGCTTACCTGTCTACACCTGTTTAGTGTTTGAATTGCCCTTACTCCTTTTTTGTTATGTTGTTTTCTTTGGAGCTGAGTGTGAGTTTCTCTTGTTAAACATGTACACTCGTAAGTCAAACTAGCAAAGAATGGAGAACACCTCAGTGTGACTCAAGGCTCTATGTTCATTAGATCCATTAGGTACTTTGTTAATCTCTAACCTTAACAATTCTTTGAGCCTGAAGAGATATTTAGTGGGTACATATTTTGACAGAGGTACATCCTGATGTGGGAACATTTTGACATTGTCTGAAAAACAAAGCATTAAACTTTCCATTTATATTACCCAGTTGTGTAAGCCTCCCCTCTGACAGATGAACAGTAGGTAACCAAAAGTCCTAAGGTTACCATACTCGCTCATTTCAGAAACAAGCCAGCAGTCTTTCTAAGAAAAGTGTCAGTTTATTCTTCAAGATTCATGTATATATATTGAATCATATGCAACTCATTCTGAAAGAAGTCAAAGTTAAAATCACCTAGCTCATTTGCCTCCAAATAATAATTCTTAAAATTGGAACGTTGGACCAATTGAAAATTTGGGGGATGGATTTTTTACTTGGTGAACTTCATAATATTGCTAGTCATATTGGATTGGGCAAATACTGTACCCTGGGATTGTAGGGAACATATCTGAGCTGCAGTGCAATCCCTTGTGTTCAGCTCCATTTTTCCCCTCACCAGCAGCCCATTCGTTTATTTCTTTTCTCTCAGGAGAAGAAAATGTAATATTGCCAGACCTGACTCACTGAGGATAAAATAGTACATGTGGACTCAAAGATGGCAAAAATCAAGGCAGTTTGGTTCCATATTGCTCATGAAATTCTCAATTAAATTTCTGAGTTCCCTTAGTAATCTGTAGCATTTAATATTGCTAAGCTAATTTATAATGTCTTAGAGGGATAGGTGACATACTCTTAGAGGCCAACTGAGTTCTACCAGAAGTTTTAAGATATTTTAATGTTTTTTTGCCGATTATAAAATAATACATATTTGTAAAATAGTGAGCCATTCAAGAAATTAAAATTTGAAATGGGTATTTTGGGATGGAATAAAGGCCAGAAATGTCTGCTACACAAATTGTCTCCTGAATCTGCAGTGATGCTTCAAAGCAGCTATGTCCAAATGTCCTGTTTCTATATTCTCCCAAAATTGAAGAATGGTATTGTATTATTGAGCAGACCCTTTTAACAGCAGAATCTGGAAAAAACCAACATGAGGGCAATAGGAATTTTCACTTTCTCTGTTTCATCTAAATTCCAGAACATATGTGACTCCCTAAAGGGGGAGAGGGATGCTGGATTTTTCACTAGAGTCTTTTCAAACCAACAGTCATTTTCTTTGCCAAGTGGTTAAAGAAAGAGGGGAGTTTTCAGAATCTTACTGGACTCTGCCATAGGTTTCCCTAAGATCTATATTCTTGTGAGACTTTGTGGTCTTAAGTTCTATGAAATCATTCATATTGTGGAAAGAGATAGACTCTATTATTGAAACACAGTGAGCCTCAGTTGGAAATCATATGATCCTTATCCTCATGACCACAGCTTTGTGGTTGACCTAGGGGTTCCTGGCTAAGCAGGATTTGGTGGTTGTTATGACTGGGAAGGTTATGGAAGGTGAGGACCAAATGAAAGCCAACTTGTCACAGGTTCAGGAACACATAGGGACACCATGGCCTCTCAAAAGCATTATCTTGGCTATTATTGGCTCCTGAAGCATAGAGTAAAGGAGGTGGCCCTTCAAAATCTGAAACTCTGTAACTCTCTCCATGGATATTTATCCTAAGTACTAAAAGCCACGATTCCTTGTGTTTCTCAGAAAAAAAAAATGTAGGTGAATGTGGGAAGAATATGAATTAGTGCAGTTTTAGGTAATGTTTCCCTTAAGAAATCTTAGATACAGATTATTCCTTCTTTATTTGGAAAGCTTTTCTAAATCTTCAACCATAAGAAAGGACTCCAACTTGACAAACAATGACAGTCACTGTAAGTGTTTCTGACCCCTGTCCTTGCATGTGTCAAGAGCTGTGAGCTCCAGGCACTGCTTGTCACAAACCCAGAGAACCGTTAGACTCAACAGCACTGTAATGTGTAATGTAATTTATGGTAATACAAGGACAGGATATTCTTAGTTGATGGGTACATTGACATTAAAAACCCATTTTCCCAGTGTGCATAGCCCTGAACCTTGTTTTCTTTCGTCTGTTACAAGTGTCCTTGATTTGAATGCATTTGAGAGGCAGAATAAAGCTGAAGGCCTGGGGATGGTTACTGAGGAAGGAACACGTAAGTAACTGAGAAGGTGAAGGCTGCTCTCTTTCCGATTAAAATCCTGGTTAACTATTTATGGTTAGAGTTCCTGCTCACTGCTACTTAATCTCCAAGGACTTGCTCCATTTTAGCAAGATGTTTCCATCCGTAGTTTTGATAAAGCACATCCAGGTTGATGTGTTCACAGAACCAGTCTTAGCTAAAGATGGTCTATCTTGACATTTGTGGTTTTCTTACTCTGTGTTCTTCTGTTTTTCTCTTATCACCAGTCATTGTTCGTGAGCGTGGTAAGTTTGAATCTCTGGCCTGAGTTCCTACCATGTGTGTGAGTCCTAAGGGATCTTGCTTAATTGGCTCGGCACAGACACATTTTCGGCTTGGTGGTTGCATGTTGAGTTTAAGTCAGAAGCCTGTTGTTTAATTAAAGAAGTGTCTTCCATCTTCTAAAGCATGGGTTATGGACTGTGAACCATTACTGCCAGCAGCCTAGTTGTTTTCCTTTCAAATCCTTCCCGGGGCTAACAATCCTAGCTTTGTTGGGCATTGCTTCAGTTCCAATTTAAATTGGATTTGTCACCATTCATTCAAAGTTCCCTTTCCACACAGCTCTGACACAGTTTAGCATTTTTGCAGTCATGTGTATCCGAAGGTATTCTATGTTGAAAAAGCAAACAAATGCTTGCCCATATTCTGTGTTTTCAAGGTGAAAAAGTACTCCAGAATGACGAGTTTACACGAGATCTCTTTAGATTCCTACAGTTACTTTGTGAAGGACACAACAGTGGTAAGTGGAACACATTGATTTGTCAAGGGAAAACAACATTCAGGTGCAAAATTATGATTCATTTCATGTTGCCACCCTTACCACAACCAATTGCTAATTCAAGGACAACAGTTAATCCATTCTTCAATTTAAAAAACCCTATGTAACATGAGCTTGAAACTTCATGGCTGGTGTTATTTAGTGCCATCCAGGCTAAGTTGCTTCCAGAACCTTCAGATGTTGAAGTTAATGCCCACCCCTTGCTGTCAGGTTCCTCAGAGCTCATGAAGTCCAGTTTCTGGTGTCATAGGGTGGGTGGGCTCAGGGTGGCGCTCTGACCACCTGCCAGGACCCAAACAGGGTGCCCTTGTCAGGCTTTCCATATAGTGTGTCTCTTCTGAGCTTAGCTGAGAGGGTAAGGCTTGCTCCTCAGGCATGACAGGGATGAGCTCTGACCCAACCCTGGCGTTCTCAGATTTCCAGAACTTCCTGAGGACTCAGATGGGGAACACCACCACTGTGAATGTCATCATCAGTACCGTGGACTACCTTCTGCGTCTGCAGGTGAGTGGGTGCTGGGTAGTAGCACACCTCATATACACTTCTAGAAGCTAAAGACAGTTAGAGACGGCCAGGGACGACTGAGGATATGGTCCAGTCCGAGTGCAGAAGATACTGTAATCCATGTCCACACACTTACGGGAAGTCAAATACCTAAATGTGAGTTTGGAGACTGACGTGATAAGAGGGAGCGGTTAGATACGAAATCTGTTATAACCTGCTGGTTTACTTTATTTTAGCTGGTGTAAACTTAGCCACAGTGCTCCAGAGCTATGAAACAACCTGTGAGTGAAAACAGACTTTGACTAGGAAAAAGAGATACAGAAAGTGACGGGAAATGAGTTTCCAAGTGCTTAGTGTTCAGACATCAGTTGGTTTAATCGTTTGAAGGAAAATTCAAATAATTTCAAGAAGATCTACACAAACATAAAGGTTTCTCTTTTCTCTTTGCTAACTCCTCAGCCTGGTTCTGCCACTTACCAGTTCATGACCTGGAGCGGTCTATTGAGCCTGCTTGTGTTCCATTCTCCTCATCTATAAAATGAGGCGTGTACTGTCTCATGGGTAGCAGTAAAGATGAGGAGGTTTAATACATGTAATGTGCTCAGAACAGTGCTTAGTGCTCACAGTGCCAGCTGCTGTGTTGCTGAGTATTTGGGTGATCATATTTATCTTTAATGTAACATTTTGCATTGTGAATAAATTGTCCTATAACGTGGTCACCCAGCTCTGGCTGAACACTGTCCCCTCTTTCACCTGTTCTTTCCTGCGGAAGAAGTATCTGTACTTGGGATCAGATCTCTGTGCTTTCTCATAGAGTCCCAGGCTCCTGTTGTAACAAAGTGGTCACGGAAATGTAGGATGCTTTTGTACTCTTCCTGAACACGAGATTTAGCTCCACTTACTGATATGTGAGAAACACTAAACTCTCTTTGTGTGTTCTTAGGAATCAATCAGTGATTTCTACTGGTATTACTCAGGGAAGGACATCATTGATGAATCTGGACAGCACAATTTTTCCAAAGCCCTGGCGGTCACCAAACAGATCTTCAATTCTCTTACAGAGTACATCCAGGTATGTGCTACGAAATGTTTGCTTGCAAACAAAGGGAACATTTTTAACATTCCCATATTCTGTATTCCCTGCAGAATATTGGCTGCACATGTAGACTGTGGATCCAGCTCTAGCACTGACAGTATTTCTTATCTATCAACAGGAACCAATAGTACCTACACTCTGTGAAAAGCTGTAGTTTATGGACCCCACTATCACTTGCATATAGCATTGTCACACTTGATTTGCATTGATCTAGTTAACATTTTGCTTTCCGTCCTAGACTGAAATTTTTTTGCAGACAGAAAATTTCTTAGGTGGTTTATTTTTATTTTTATTTTTTTTTTTGAACAGAGGAAAATTTATGCGTCGAACCTGGACTGGTCACTTATGATAATATACATGCTACAATTCCATTCTCTCCAATCATTCCACCTTCACCCTCTCCCACAGAGTCCCAAAGACTGTTCTAAATGCCTATGTCTCTTTTGCAGTCTCTTATACAGGGTTCAGGTTACCATTTTTCTAAATTCCATATATATGCGTTAATATACGGTATTGATGTTCTTCTTTCTGGCTTACTTCACTCTGTATAATTGGCTCCAATTTCATCCACCTCATTAAAACTGATTCAAATGCATTCTTTTTGATGGCTGAGAAATACTCCATTGTGTATATGGAGTGGTTTAAAATTCTTAGGTGGTTTAAAATTCTTCATTTCTGGCATGTGTGGCACATCGTAGGTGTTCAGTAAGCATGGAGAGTGGAATGGAGAAATAATTGATAGTATGAAGGAATAAAGGGACGATGATATTATCTTGAGCCTTGATGTTAAAAACAGAATTCATGAGAGCCTACTCATTTGTCAGAAATCAGCTCTATGGAAAAGGAACTTCAGAAGCACATAAACTAAGTACAATGACAGGCAAATCAACAGGTGAATTTCAGGGTGAATGTCTACACCTTACAGCATTTTCTGTTACATCTGACAGCATTATGTATTCATTGCCTGCAGTGGTCTCATGAAAGGAGTAGAGGACGTCCCTAGGCAGAATTTGCTGTAAAATCAGTAATTATATCATGGTCCTCTGTGATGGAATCTAAGATTTTTTTTTAAGATCTATATGATGAGCCAACTGGCACACTCAGATCATATCTGCTTACTGAAATAAACACAAGACTAAGAGTTGAAAAGAAGGCGTTCAAGAAGAGATTGATCCGTCTTTACTCAAGGATTGTAAAAACATAGGGAGATACAGCTAGGAACATGTGACCAATCTGAAGTTTCACAGCACATGAACTACTTGTGAAGATCATTGAGCAGATTGACGAGCATCTGATTTGCTCTCTGCAGAACCTTTCCTAAGCTCCAGAAAATTCCATGGAGCACTTAGCCCAAAAGTAAAAGAAGATTCACCCTTGTTTGGGGTGAATCTGAGATTCTTTAACAATCAGTCTTATTTCAAAAAAGAACCTAGAGGCGTCTTGGAATCGCATACCACGTGCACATGAACAGTGAATTTTAAACATGCTTACTTGATTTAGGGATGCAGGCAAAATTTCTCCTGCTCACCTCTTCCCTGGGAATTCAGCCAAGCCTTTTCTAGAACTTGATACTAGAACACTAGTATCAGTGTTCCTTTTGAAATTGATTGTGTGATTTGGAGAGTGATTAAAGGGTAGAAAAATAAAGGAAAAAGCATAAGGAACATAGATGGACTGTGACAGAAGACTCAATGTATAAAAAATACATAAAATAGTCTCATTGAAGAGGTAGAGAGTAAGATGCTGGCCTGAGAAACTTTGGAAATGAGAACAGTCTGAAAGACCAAAGGCAAGAATAAGCACTTTAGTTGATGAAGTTTTTCCCATGTGGCTATGTGTTAATAATTCTGAAACCATACATACAGTGGGTAGTCCAAAAAGTTCACTTGGATTTTTCCATATAATTATACAGAAAGCCCTGAATGAACTTTTTGGCCAACCCAATATAATGGAACTGAACCAGGTTTCTCACTGATGAACCAGCAGAGGAGACTAGAAGATCCCTATGGGAATGAATGAGAGTTGGAGACACTTATATGCTAATCTCATGTTCATCTTAACATAAATATAAATGGTTACATATGAAATATTTATGGATATGTGTATATACATGGATTCAGTTCAGTTCAGTCGCTCAGTCGTGTCCGACTCTCTGCGACCCCATGAATCACAGCACGCCAGGCCTCCCTGTCCATCACCAACTCCCGGAGTTCACTCAGACTCATGTCCATAGAGTCGGCGATGCCATCCAGCCATCTCATTCTCTGTCATCCCCTTCTCCTCCCGCCCCCAAATATTTCTGCTGCTCTGTCAGCCAGGAGGACCTAAAAAAATGATACCCCAGAAGCAGCAAATACAACTAGAGCCCAGTTCTTGGTTCCTAATACCACTCTCCATTGGAAGGAAATAAGGCTCCTTAGAGAAATGGCTGATTCTAGAACTAGAGCAAGAAACATACAAGATGAGCCTGGAGAATCCTATAGTGCAAGAAAATGCTTAAAAAGAATGGTGGAGGTATGTCAAAGGGATACGGGAGCCAACTGAAAGAGCTCCCAATGGCCAAAATTAGAAAAATTAGAGCTACAGAATAATGTAAATAAAGTAATATTGAATTATAACCCAAAGCATAAAATGAATATGTGAAGTCCATACTGATGTAAATAAGTGCTCAATAAATAAGAACAGACAACTCTCCATTCAGAAGAATTCCAAATGATTTATTTTTAAAAAGAAAAGAAACAGTAGTTCAATAATGATCTTCAAAAGTAGGGAAGGTTATTAACATAGAAAATGCAGAGTGGTCATCATGCCTCAGAAAAGATAGAAATGATATACCTGACGTGTAGTTAATGATGATAAAATCCTAAAGTAGTTTAACATTCGTAATTCAGATTTTTTTTACTTGAGTAGATAGCCATGTAGTCATTACATTTAATGAGTAGCTTTGCCTGCAGACAATGGAAATACATGGTCCTTGATTTCAAATTGTGCTCCTTGGAACCCTGGAGCTCCTCAGAACCCCTCTTAGGCCAAGGTGGGGGGCTGGAGTTGGCAGGAGTACCCTTCAGCCCTGTTTCAACCAGAGCATTTATTTTTATTATATTTATTATAATTACATAATTTATTACATTTATTTAAAATAATGTTCTTTAGCATAAGAACAAACGCTAAAGAAAATCTCTGAAAATCACCACATTGTGAAATTCCTAGTGACTTTTCCTAGAAATAGGGTCTTAGGCTGGGTTGGGGGTGGGAGCGCACACAATGGGGTTGGGGGAGAAGTAATAAGTAACCTGGGAAAACATTGAGCTACAAGATATGTGACATTTGGAAAGAGCTGATGTCAGATGCCCTTACTAAGGCAAATTTCAGAGCAGCTTGTGATGCTTGGTGAGACAAGAATGTCCTCCTCTCCCCAGGGCCCCTGCATTGGGAACCAGCAGAGCCTGGCTCACAGCAGGCTGTGGGACGCAGTGGTCGGCTTCCTCCATGTGTTTGCTAACATGCAGATGAAACTCTCCCAGGTACTGTGGCCTGTTCCCCATTCCCCATGTGTCATTGATGTGAAATGCTTAGTCAGTCCCCACCCCCTGGTCTTCCCACTGTGGATGTGGCTGCTTGACCAATTGCCTGGAAAAGCCAAGCAGATCAGATCTCATTTGTAAAACAAGGGCCTCAATGGGAGATGGGAATGAACACCTCCTGGGGGGGGGGGGTCCCAGACAGGCTTTTGCATGAACACAGCTTCCTCCTTTGTGTCCCACCCACCTACCCTTTCCATCATTGCCTCAAAAGTTGCTTTTTATGGTGCTGATCCCTTTTGCTTCCTTGTCACTGTTTCACAGTTTATGAACATGATCCACTACCTTGTCTGATCTGTCCAGTGTCTGCATGTCTCTGATTCACATCTCCCTTCTCTCTCAACCTTTGCTGCCCCTCCTCCCCATCTCTGCCTTTCCTTCTCACTCCCCATCTCTCTGGCAAGATGAATTGGAATCACTCAGAGCATTTATTACAAACAAATAAATGTAGTGTCTGTAGTAGTTGATCGCCTCTCTCCATGGCATCACATGAGGGAGAACTTTAGGATATGTTTCAGGCTGATTAGAGTCACATTGGCAGCATTCATGTAAATAATGTGTATCTAAAATTTTCAAGGCTGTCACATCTGCCTCTCTCTTTTGGAATGTGCTATTTACACCTTTCGTTTTTCCCCTTTTGACTCTGGCCTTATGGGAAGAGAGAGTTCTTGGGAGGGCTGCCAGTTTGGCAGTCATACATCCACTGCTGTGTCAACCCCACAGGGCAGTGTGGTGCAGAGTCCCTAGAGACAAAATCCTGACCCTGCCACCTCCTCATGGGTGTCTTCCGGGAAGTCACTTCCCCTTTCCGGTTTTTACTTTCATCATCTAGAAAATATTGGGAGTTAGAAGAGATGATGACCTCAGAGGGCTCTTCTGGCTCTAACAGTCTACACTTCTGTGATGTTTTGTGGATATCTGTGACACCCTCCAAAGGTGGGAGGAAAGCCTTCTGAAATCTGAAGGGCTAGCTAACGAACTGTGTCCTGGTGAGAGAGTGTCTGTAAAAGAAGTGTGGCCCAGAATCCATATTTTTAATCTCACCCTCAGATTCCCCACCTCAGACCTTCCAAGGGTTGTTTCCCTTCTCTAACACAGGTATCAAACCCAGAGCCCACTTGGCAATGCCCTTGTCTGCCATGCTGAAATGAAAACCAAACAGACTGGTATCAAAACCATCCGGAGGAATAGCCTCAATGATACAACATTTTAAGGGATGAGTGGTACCCAGATCACCACCGATTAGAATCAGGAGAACCTAAATTAAGAAAAAAAGGAGAACCTATTTGGTGATTAGAACCTTGATAATTTAATTGGATTGCAATAGTATTCCCCAAAAACTCACTGGTAATTCTTCAGTATGAAAAATGGCAACCTAAGCTACTAGAGATACCTAACGGGTCTTTGGTGGATTGGGTTGTTCAGTAGTTTTGGACAATTGGTGTATCTGACATGTTGTGCTAATAAAAGAAAAACTGTAAAGGAACTCTTCTGGATGAGCCCTGTTACAGCGAGCCTCCTGACACTACAAAGAGAGGATGCTAAGATGTCCGCATCCACCATGAGAAGGGAGCTCATTCTGGAGATGGACACAGCCTTCACCTGACCTTCCCAGAGCAGGCTCTCCTTGCTCACTGCCCTGTACTTTGCTGAGGGATCAGATAGCTCAGGGGTATCTCCTGTTTCTGTTCTAGGATTCCAGTCAGATCGAGCTGCTGAAGGAACTCTTGGATCTCCTTCAGGACATGGTGGTGATGCTTCTGTCCCTCCTGGAAGGTTGGGCTGTTTGGTATAACTAGGCATTCACACGACTGTCATTGGTCTGAGCACTAACCGTACTAATCATGCAGCGTATCCTTCTGGCAGGTCATTGATGCCAGATGACATTGGTTAGAAAACCAAATTTTCAGAAACAAACAAAAGAAAATGAGTGAGGGGCACATGGCCTGATGGACAAAGCCTGAAACCAACTCATTTTGTATCAATAGGAAAGCCAGAATGAACTGGGGAAAACCTCCAAGCTTTGCTCTTCCCTATCCTCTCCTCTCCCCATTGCTTTTCAATACATCTGGCTGCCAGTGTGTATGCCAGCCATCTAGTTGGGCACCCTCCTAGGTCTAAGGGGATTCGAGGGGCACCACTTATCCCTATGTGTCCCTGATAATCTGATAACAAAGCCACTCTCCAGGCCCCAGGCCAGGTAAAAGGCACTGGCGTGGCCGTCTCCTCTTCCCTGTGTTTCCTTCCCCCTTGGCTCCTAGTGGTGTAGTCTTTATGGCTTGCTGCTCCCTCCTACCCATTTCCAGATCATCACGGTCAGAAAAAGAGCTGGCTGATTTGGGATAGAAGTCTTCTAAAAATATCTGCCTGACCAGTTCCATGATGACTTGGGTTTATTTATGTATCTATGTGTCTTTTTGAACCTGCCTCACAGGAAATGTGGTAAATGGAACCATTGGCAAGCAGATGGTTGATACACTGGTAGAGTCATCTACCAATGTAGAAATGATCTTGAAATTCTTTGACATGTTCTTGAAACTTAAAGACTTAACCAGCTCAGACACCTTCAAAGAATATGACCCCGATGGGAAAGGAATCATTTCCAAAAAGGAGTTCCAGAAGGCCATGGAAGGGCAAAAACAGTACACACAGTCGGAGATAGACTTTCTCCTTTCGTGTGCAGAAGCTGATGAAAATGACATGTTTAATTACATCGATTTTGTTGACCGGTTCCATGAGCCAGCCAAGGACATTGGGTTTAATGTGGCAGTGTTATTGACAAACCTTTCTGAGCATATGCCAAACGACTCTCGCCTTAAGTGTCTGTTGGACCCAGCAGAAAGTGTACTCAATTACTTCGAGCCATACCTGGGACGCATTGAGATCATGGGTGGGGCCAAGAAAATTGAGCGTGTTTATTTTGAGATCAGTGAGTCCAGTCGAACTCAGTGGGAGAAGCCCCAGGTGAAGGAGTCTAAGCGACAGTTCATCTTTGACGTTGTCAATGAAGGCGGGGAGCAAGAGAAGATGGAGCTGTTCGTGAACTTCTGTGAGGACACCATCTTTGAGATGCAGTTAGCATCGCAGATCTCGGAATCTGACTCAGCCGACAGGCCAGACGAGGAGGAAGAAGAAGATGGAGATTCTTCTTATGTGTTGGAAGTGGAGGGTGAAGAGGAGGAGGAGAAGTCTTTTGAGTGTGCCTCTGCGTTTGCCATGGCTTGTGCCTCGGTGAAGAGAAACGTAGCCAACTTTCTGAAGAGAGCCACCCTGAAGAACCTCAGGAAGCAGTACAGGAAGGTAAAGAAGATGACCTTCAAGGAGCTGGTGAAGGTGCTCTTCTCTTTCTTCTGGACGTTGTTCGTGGGGCTCTTCCACTTGCTCTTCACTATTGTGGGAGGAATCATTCAAGTCCTCTGGAGCACAGTGTTTGGAGGGGGACTCATAGAAGGGGCAAAGAACATAAGAGTCACCAAGATCCTGGGCGACATGCCTGACCCAACCCAATTTGGTATCCACGATGATGCTATGGAAGCTGAGAGGGCAGAAGTGCCTGAGCCAGGCATCACCACGGAACTCGTGCACTTCGTCAAGGGGGAGAAGGGAGATGCAGACATCATGTCAGATCTCTTTGGACTCCACCCAAAGAAAGAAGGTGGCTTAAAGCATGGGCCCGAAGTAGGTTTGGGTGACCTCTCTGAGATTATTGGCAAGGACGAACCCCCTACCTTAGAGAGTACTGTACGGAAGAAAAGGAAAGCACAGGTAAGCACGTGACTTGTTTCTATCACCTTTCTTTATCCCCAGAAAAAGACTTGCCACTCTACCTTGCAATCAATACTGATACCAGTTCTCTAGGAGCAGACACTGTATTAGACACCAGCTCTGCCATGATTACCCTAATCTGATAATTCCAGCTTTGTCATGTCTGAGGAGATGAGACTTAGATGGTTGTCTCAATGTCTAATTGCTGAATGGTCTTCCAGTTTACATTGTAAGAGTTCAAACAGGGTGATCCATGACCTGCCACTTGCTTCCACACCTTTTATTAGGTTAGTTTGCAAGGCACACAGGTTCATTCAGTAACTAAAAGAGTAGAAAACCAGGTATACCATAAAAGGAGACCTTTCTGATAAGGTCATATGTCTGCCGTGTCCTGAAAGATCCGGATGTTAGCATGCAGTTTAGCACAGTGCCCAGTAGTTTTGTCATTCTGGGGACATTTTCATCCTTATGCTGCCCCTACTATCCAATTTGAACTTTGAGTCGGTGGACTAGATTGAGTGAATAAGATAGCAAGAATTCAGAGCCCTTCGGTCATCAAAAGTTCCGGATGTTGCAGTATTCAACTCACATCATTCTAGAGTATGAAGCGAATTGTGAAGAGATCAGAGCCCAAAGACAACCTTTATTCATGAATTACATCTGTTAACCAAATAGTTGATGTACACTTATCACTGTATGAGGCTCTGGGAATACAGTGGTGAATGAGGAATGCACTATTCCTATAATTCAGTGAAAAAGGTTGACATTGGACAATCAGTACAAGCATGGAGAATATTAGGAAGGAGGGCCGTCAGTGCTATGGAAGTGTGTAGGAGAGGTGTGGAGAATCAAGAAGGGGAGCTTCAGGATCATAAACATTCTGACAGCATTACTTGATGTACTCTCTTTTGCTCCCTGGTGTAACCCAGGGACTAGAGCAGAGTTTGAAACATAACAGGGACTCATTTGAGGCCAGCTATATGCCAGGCTGTATTCCTGGGATATGGGAACACATTGGTTAATAAGAAAGACAACACTTTTTGCTTTCATGGAGCTTAACTTCTAGTGGAAGAAGACCGCAAATAAATAATTACCATTTGGAGCACGTGCTGAAATGAATGAACAAGATTGTGTGTTACAGAGTGATTATGGGCCCTACTATAAATAGGATGCTCAAGGTGCATCTGAAAATGTGTCATCTGAACCAAGTCCTGAAGAATGGCAGGCACATCAAAAATCAGGACGGTCATATTCCAGGCAGAGGATCTGGCTTGTGCTAAGGTTCTGGTACAGGGAAGCATGTCTCAAGAAAGAAAAGGAGGTCTAGGGGTTTGTGTTGGAAATGCGTCAGATGGTACAAGATGAAGATGGAGAGAAAGGCCATAATCATAATGGCTTTAAAGGCCTCAGTGTGGAACTTGAGAGCTTCCCTGATGACTCAGCAGTAAAGAATCTGCCTGCAGTGCAGGAGCCATGGGTTCGATCCCTGGGTCAGGTAGATCCCCTGGAGGAAGATATGGCAACCCACTCCAGTATTCTTGCCTAGAGAATCCTACGGACAGAGGAGCCTGGTGGGCTACAGTCCATAGAGTCACAGAGTCGAACATGACTGAAACAGCTTAGCACATGAAAGAGCTTGAATTTTATTCTCAGTGCCATAGTCATCAATCAGACAGGGTGGGGTAGTGGAAGAGGATTGAAGTCAGGGCAGGGATGCTGTCCGATGGAAGCGGGTTCTGGATTAGACCTACCATGACTCTGTTCCATCTCTCCCTGACCCCATGGAGCAGTGGGACCACTGCCACAGGGCTCAGGCAATGTCCTAGCACAAGTTTTCTCTTTAGATTGAATAATTGCAGGGAGATTTTCAAGCCTGAAATCTTTGATCTCTCCAGAGCCATGCAATGTGTAGCAGGACACTTATGTTCTGTGATCCTGAGAACTGCCAGAGCATAAAGAGAGAGAGCCAATGGGATTTCTGACCATGTACAGTGGCTAGTGATTTGGTTCATCATCATGAACATATTTATTTTAGGAAAGTTTAACTGATTGTTATTTTTGTCTAGGCAGCAGAAATGAAAGCAGCTCATGAAGCAGAAGGAAAAGTAGAGTCTGAGAAGGCAGAGTAAGTTCTTGGTAGCTGTTCCAATTGCTATGATTGATAGTTCTCAGTATTATCTACTATTCTGTGGCTATGGTAAATAGAAAGCTTGAGTTCTATTAACAAAAGGAACAGATATTGTGCAAGCTTTGGATACATTTCTTTTTCCTTTTTATGACTGAGTAATATTCCATTGTGTGTGTGTGTGTGTGTGTGTGTGTGTGTGTATGTATTCATTCCTCTGCTTATCACTTCAGTTGCTTCCATATCTTGGCTATTGTAAACAGTGGTGCAATGAACATTGGGGTGCATGTATCTTTTAGAATTATTGTTTTTGTTTTCTTTGTATATATACCCAGGAGTGGGATTGCTGGATCATATGGTAGCTCTCTTTTTAGTGTTTGAGGATCTCCATACTGTTTCCCATAGTGGCTGCACCAATTTACATTCCCACCAACAGCGCACAGGCATTCCCTTTTCTCCACACCCTCACCAGCATTTATTTCTATTCTTTTTGATGATAGCCATTCTGACAGGTGTGAGATGATAGCTCATTGTGGTTTTGATTTGTATTTCCCTGATGATTAATGATGTTGATCATCTTTTCATGGGTGGATACATTTGTTTTTACCCCAGCTAGACAATAAACACATTCTAATAATTGTGTTCACTTTACAGTCCAAATAGTAGACCAGGGTTTCACCATCTGACCAAGCAAATGATCACACACTCACACTTAGCAGCTTCATGTAATGTTGATCATAGTGCTATCTATTGATAGTAATTACTGAATAACTGACGGATTGGGGGCAGGAGGAGAAGGGGACGACAGAGGATGAGATGGCTGGATGGCATCACCGACTCGATGGACATGAGTTTGAGTGAATTCTGGGAGTTGGTGATGGACAGGGAGGCCTGGTGTGCTGCGATTCATGGGGTCGCAAAGAGTTGGACACGACTGAGCGACTGAACTGAACTGAATAACTGCTATACACCAGGCCTTATGCTAAGTTCTTTTATGCAATACTTCATTTAATTCCTAACACAAACTTGGAATAGGTACTATTGGCAATTCTCATGAAAGCTTAGAAAATAAAGGACATTTCTGGAGGGGAAAAAGTTTGGTAAGGCAAATTTCGGAAGACTTCTAAATAGTATATGTACACCTGTGTCCATGACTCAACAAAGCTGGTAATCAAGACCTGAGATGCCCAGCCTCAGGGAATACGTCTCCCACCCCTCTCAGTCCAGATTTCTCTTTAGTCTCCCTGTCAGGGTCAGGCCTCCGTCGGCCCTCGATGCTGAGTGGCTTTGTCATTCCTGCAGCATGGAAGATGGGGAGAAAGAGGACACAGCCAAAGAAGAAGAGCAGGCCGAGGCCCTGTGGGCAGACGTGACCAAAAGGAAGAAGCGGCGGTGTGGCCAGAAGGTTGAGAAGCCTGAAGCCTTCATGGCCAATTTCTTTAAAGGGCTGGAAATCTATCAGACCAAGTTGCTGGTAAGCACTCTGGCCCTGGTTCCACTCGGTGCAGGCGTTGGCACCGACAGACCTCAGAGAGGTGGCCACTGACTTTGTTTCACCGTTCGATTAGCTGCGCTTCCTCGTCTTTCGCATTCCTCTTCCTTGCCTCTTCTTGATTACCTGCTTGTCCCTTCTGTGTTGGAGGGAAGAGAAAGTGAAAGTGTTAGCCACTCAGTCATGTCTGACTCTTTGCAACCCCATGGACTGTAGCCCACCAGGCTCCTGTGTCTATGGAATTCCCCAGGCAAGAACACTAGATTGGGTAGCCTTTCCGTTCTCCAGGGGATCTTCCCAACACAGGGATCAAACCCAGGTCTGCATTGCAGGCAGATTCTTTACCATCTGAGCCACCAGTTAAGAGGGAAAGGAAAAGGGGAAATGCAAGCACTCCAGCTCCTCTGCCCTGTGCTCTCTCCAGGAGGGAGAGCTTTATGTGTGCCTGTGGGGACTTGACCCATGCCAGTCAGAAACTTCAGAAGCAGTGAGATCATTCGGATGCAGAAAGAACATTCCTGTGGTGTGTTTGGTTGCCATACTAGTTCTCAAAAGCTCTGTTACTCCACGGTCCTCAGCCCAGCTTGTAATAGCCTTTCTCTGGCGAATTGCCCACTGAGGCACAGTTGCTAAAGGCCAGGGCCACACCCTCCCAGCATCACTGGTGGGAGCCTTTTCCACGGAGCGTGAGCACTCCCGCAAGCAGCTACCATTCCTGTCCTCAAGTGCTGGTGTTTCCACTGGGCATGGGAATGGGGAGAGGCAGGGGAGCTTGGGCTGCGACTTTCAAAGGACAAGGACTCTCAGCCATAATCTGGCTCCAGTTGGGGTGGGAGCTGCAGGGTTCTTGTGTGGGCCTAGATCACTCATAATTTCCAGATTGACTACTTCCTTTGTGGAGCACAGACACACACACAGACACAGACACACACACACAGACAGACACACAGACACACACACACAGACACACACACACACCCTTCAGAGCAGCATTTGACACACACAGACACACACCCCTTCCTTCAGAGCAGCATTTGAGACCTGTGCTAAAGGGTATGTTTAGCCTTGGGCATTATTCTAAGCAGTTTTTAAAAAGTCATCATTTTTTATCCCCCATCAAATAAGTTGTAAGAAGACCAGGATTGTCCTGGGTGAGTGGTTGTGGAAGAGTAGGACTAGCCCTGTGTAGACCTCTTCTGAGAAGATTCTCTGTGTGAGAGAGGGAAGGTCCCTCCCCCTGCCAATACTCTCCTACTTCTGCTTGTCCTTTTTTTTTCAGCACTACCTGGCCAGGAATTTCTACAACCTGAGGTTCCTTGCTCTGTTTGTAGCCTTCGCTATCAACTTCATCCTGCTCTTTTACAAGGTGATAATTTCATTTGGGGGCTATTTGCTGAATAGATTATATGCTTTTTTTTTAAAAGTAGAAGGAGTTATGCTCTTAATTTAAGCAAAAATTCTAATATCTAAGAAAATTTCTAAGACACTAGCTTCTAAAAAATGGATCCTGTCTTTAGCAACGGGGGGAATGGAGAGACAGGTCGCAAGGGAAGCCAGTTAGGGCACCATTTCAGTCGTTCAGGATTGTTCTAGTTGTTACTTAATTCTTCAGATACTTGTTGGATGTCTGCAATGTGCTGGACCCTTTATTAGGAGCTATAAGGTATTTCAAACTGAATAATAAATACAGTTCTTTCTATGAGGGATAAAAGTAACAGTCAGCCATGATAGCTGACCCATATGTTAGAACTATTACGAAGAAAGAATGAATAGAAGTTGGTTTCTGGATGTGAAGGAGAGGGACTCATCAAGATAAATGGAGATTTTAAACACTGGTAAGTGAGGCTTGTCACTATAGGTGCATAATAAATGTTAGTAGAATGAATTAATGAATGTCATAGGTCCTGGATTCTTGACATAGTCTTTAACTGGCTGTTGTCACTTGCCTCTCTCCCTTCCTATTTAAAACCACAGATATAATTTCTATAACACATGCTCTTACCCACATCAGTCTTGCCTTTGACAAATGAATGGTTTGCTATTGCCCATGGTAGAAAGATGGAACTGTGTCGAAGGGCATGGTGAAGGCTGGCTTTAAACACATTGAGACTGAAGTGATTCAGACAGGCAGGCAGGTGCAGACAGCTAGCAGGCAGCGGGACCTGCAGGGCGACAGCTTCAAAGGCGCTGATCTGAGAATCACTGTGTAAGGATGGCTGTGACGTTCACAGCCTCTAAGAAAGAACAGAAATGTTTTGTGTGTGCTGTGTGTGCACTTGTACACACATGTTTGTCTGAAGTCTCCTCCCAGGCCCTAGCATTTCAAAGATTATCTCCTGCAGCAAAGGGATTGTAGAATATGTAGTAAGACATTCCTAACTTTTAAATTTGGGGCTTATTTTCAAGAGCGAGGATTTGTCTCTTAAAAATATTGTTGGGATAAAGTACTTAAAAACCTTATTCACTCATCAGGTAATATGGAGTCACTACTATTTGTACAGCAAATGCCAGCAATATAAAATATATTTGGAGAGCATAGTGGCAGAGGTCTTTCTGATGTTTCTGAGAGGGTGTGTATCTTGGACCAGGTCACCGAAGAGCCTTTAGAAGAAGAGACAGAGGATGCTGCAAACCTGTGGAATTCCTTTAATGACGAGGACGAGGAAGAAGCAGTGGTGTTCTTTGTCCTGCAGGAGAGCACTGGGTACATGGCGCCAACACTGCGGGCCCTGGCCATCATCCACACCATCATCTCTTTAGTCTGCGTGGTGGGCTACTACTGCCTAAAGGTCAGTTGCCAGGCACGTGGAGTCTAATCAGAACCCTTGGGGAAGAAGTGCGTTAGTTTCTGGTATATAACAAAGTAATGCATTTGCGTGTGTGTGTGTGTGTATATATGATTCATTCATATGTTCAATCATATATATGAATATATTCATATTCATTCATTCATATATATGTATATATATACACATACACACGCACACATACATACACACATTTTTTCATATTCTTTTCCATTATGGTTTATCACAGGGTACTGAATATAGTTCCTGGCTTTCTCTGCTTCTCCTCCCACATCATCCGTGAACCAACAGCAGTCACTGATTCTGCACTGTGCAGTGCTCATGATCAGCCTTTGCCACCTTCCTATCCTGAGTCTTTTATTTCCTCAGTGTTGTTTCCTTGTTTTAATAAAAGGGTAAGCAGCAACTGTATTTAATATCCTGTAATAAAGCATAATAGAAAAGAATATGAAAAAGAATGTGTATGTGTGTATGTGTATGTATATATATGCATATGTATATATACATATATATATCTGAATCACTTTGCTATATATCAGAAATCAACACAACATTGTAAATCAACTATACTTCAATAAAATTTTAAAAATAAAGGAGAGGAAAAGGGTATGCAGTAACTCTCTACAAATCATTATCAAAAATTTAGCTTTTTGTCTTGGAAATAAAGCAGCAGTATGAGGGGTAGAGATATCATGAGATTGGAGACCAAGGTCTCAGGGATGTTGCCACATAACTAGTAGCTTCCCAGCTGATGAGAAGCCCTGGCTCTGTCTCCATTAAGCTTTTGTGGCTTGTGGAGCTCTGACTATCCTGCCTTCTTATATCCTGAGATTCCAGTGGTATCCTCTGACCTTACTAACTAAAGTTTATGTATCTGGTGATGGTTGGGGCAAGTGGGTTATTTTCCCAGTATTTCCTATGTACATACCTCTTTTGCAGTAGGTCTTTATAAATGTGCCAGTATATCTAGGCTAGAAGCAAAGTCATAATTATAAGAGAATGGGAAGCAATGGTAGAGAACAAGTAAGTGTGCCTGGCAGGAGCTCTTCTCAGAAGGTATGTCAGGAAGAAAACTTCAGTAGCAAGAGACTGTATACAGAGCCCAGTGAATCCTCTCATTCTAACTATTAAACCATATTTCATTAACCAAGTTTCAAAGACATGAGAATATGACCCTAGCCGAAGGTAGTTGGAAATTTTACTGTATTTAGCTGAAACTCCAATACTTTGGCCACCTCATGCGACGAGTTGACTCACTGGAAAAGAGTGATGCTGGGAGGGATTGGGGGTGGGAGGAGACGGGGACGACAGAGAATGAGATGGCTGGATGGCATCACCGACTCGATGGATGTGAGTTTGAGTGAACTCCGGGAGTTGGTGATGGACAGGGAGGCCTGCCGTGCTGTGACTCATGGGGTCACAAAGAGTCGGACACGACTGAGCGACTGAACTGAACTGATTCCAGTTGTTCAATATAGTTGATTGACCTAGAATAGTTTATTGTCCTTTCTAAATCTTGGTCAACCTACAGCTTAAAAGTTTTAGGAGACATAACTCATTCAGCCCTGTTATTCATCTACATACGGCCTTCTTACCAGCACAAGCCAGAAAGTCCAGTTTGTAGTACTGTCAGCTGTTTGAAGGCTGGCCCAAATCAGATCAGCTCTGGAAAGGGAGGTATATGAGCCAGAGGAGTGACAGGTGATTTATTTAGCCTTGGACCCACAACGAGGCACCCTAAGAATCCCACTGCAAAGAGATTGCTGCCTTGACATTGGAAGGCCCATTTGTGAGATATGCATGGGGGAGGATGCTGTCACTAGAAAGCCTGCTCTGAATACAGTGTCTTCCTGCTCCTAGGTTCCTTTGGTCGTATTCAAAAGAGAAAAAGAAATCGCCAGGAAGCTGGAGTTTGATGGCCTGTATATCACTGAACAGCCTTCTGAAGATGACATCAAGGGGCAGTGGGATCGCTTGGTGATCAACACACCGTAAGTTTTGCCCCCACCCCAAAAAGGAAAAAGGAATATCTACTGTAAATAAAACAATACTTTCACAGCAGCTCTGGAGACTGATTAAGCCTTCCTTTGATTTCTGGGACTTGTTTTCTCCCCTGCCTTTTCAAAGTAGGGTCTTGTTCCTCAAACAGTTGTATGTATGCTATGCATTTAATGGCAGACAGAGGATATTATCAGAAGATGCTTAGCATATTTAATTAAGACCAGAAGGTCCAGCACAATACTACTTAATCTAGTTTTCCATGTTTGAGTCATAGTGTTTCCTTGGCCCAGGAGTTTGGAGATCAAGCTGATCAGCTTCTTCAGAGTCCCTAAATGGCACAGCAGTCCTGTGACAGCACTGTCTCAGAAGTCTTCTCCTAAAACAGACAGCCTAGTGGATACCGAAACTCCTCCCAATATAATTTAATAAGCAGTTCCATGGGCAGCTAAAATAGGATCGAATGGGTGATGATGTGAAGACCTGTGGCGTTAAGCCTGCCTTCTTGGTAGGCATGTGTATAATTGCTAATGTGGTAGGAAAAGGCATTGATCCTGGAGGCAGAGAGGCAGAGTACTGAGTCAGCTCCGTCACTTAGATTCTGTGACCTAGGGCAAGGGAATCAAGTTCCATAAGCCTCAGTTTCCTCTTTGTTAATAGACTGATGAGAATACTACCTCCTACAGTCCTGGGATGTCACATGGCTGTACATTTCCTTTCACTGTTAAACAAAAAAATGGCCATCACCAGTAAGTCAGACAGAGAAAGATAAATACTGTATGATATCACTTATACATGGAAATCTAAAATATACAGCAAACTAGAGAATATAACAAAAGAGAAGCAGACTCAGTGATAGAAGGACCAAGTAGTGATTACCAATGGGGAGAGGAGAGCGGGGAGGGGTAATTTAGGGGTAGGGGTAAGAGTAAGAGGCAAAAACGTTTCAGTGTGAAATAAGCTACAAAAATATATTGTACAACACAGGAAATATAGTCAAATGATTAAGATTGTACAGTTATACATATTTCACCACAATAAAAATTTAGAGAAGAAACGACCGTCACCATTAGCAAAGGTGATGCTCTAATGCCAGTTTATTCACAATAGGGAAAATGAGAGCTGGAAGATAATGTGCTGGAAGAAAAGTAAAGCAACAGGGCGGAATATATAAACAAAGGTAACTTTTGAAACACGGCTGCACCAATAAAATATGTACATGCAGAAGCAGCAGGCCTGACTCTTGGGGGAAGAAAATGCTGCTCATCCAAAGTTAGTTAAGCAAATTGAGAGACGCAGCTTTACAAAGGCACCGCTGAGCTTTGTAAAACTATTAGGGGAGAAAAGGTGAGAGCCTGCAAATCAAAAGCATGTTTCTGCCTGCAGGTCACTGCCAATCTCCCCACTTAAAACTAAGGGAAACTACTAAGACTAATTTCTGAGCCCACGTTGTTATAGTACAAAAATTTTGAATATTAATCACAGAAAGCTTACCAAAGAAAGATCATTTATCAGTTAACGCTTGTGTCTGTGGCACAGGATGATATGGCCTTAGAGTCCCAGTAAAAAGACAGTGCAGTTTCTAGAAATTTATCCTCAGGAGATAATGAGACAAGTATACTAAACTGTTTTGACAAGGATGGTTGCTAACATTTATTTGAAGTGGCTGAAATACCCATGAATAGGGAAATGCACGTATAGGGAGAACAGCTGTTTTAAAACATTTCAATCAATGAACCTTTTTCTTCACAATAATGTTATCATTGTACATGTAGTACTTTGTAACCTGCCTTTTTAAAGTTAACTGTTAGGTCATATTTTTATGTTGTTAAATACATATAGAAGAAGATATAGAATGCATGTCTAAAGTGTAGTAATAAAACAAACTACAAATCTTTAAAACTGGAACATCAATGAAAACTTTGAAGTCTTAGATATTATCCTCCCTGTCCTCCGCAGACCCCAGCTAACCACTCTCCTGATTTTAGTGACACTCATTGTTTTGCTTTAGTATGTAGTGTTACCACTTAGGTATGTGTCCCTAAACATGTGGTTTCACGTTAACTAGTTCTGAACTTTATATAAATGGAATCAAACTATACGCATTGTACTGTCACTTCAGTCATTTGTTCAGCACCCCATTCAAGATCTCAACTAGGTTGATGTGTGTGGCTGCAACTGGTCATTTTCAAAACTGTAGCACTTTCCATTCGGTGAGTGTATGATTGTATATTTAGCTATTTTCCTGACAGTAGGTGTGTAATAGCATCTTCTTGTGCATTTTGCTAATTTCTAAGAGATTGAGCCTCTTATGTTACTTTTCTTGACCTTTCATATATAGATGTATCGCTTATTTATGCATTTCCCTCCTGAAGGTTCTTTGCCTACCCCTCACTTAAAGGAATGTTACCAAGGGGAATTGTGCTTTCTACCTTGTACGAGTTTACCTGCCTAGTCAGGGGACAAGAATATTCAGATCATAGTAAGATCATATCTGTGAAAGGGGCTTAACCAAAGCCTTCTGTCACTGGCCCTTCAGTATCACTTGTGGAATCCTCCACTTATGCCAAAATGTGGCCAAGGCCGAGTTGTGTTACAGACTATTTATATAAGATTTAAGAGAAAGGAGATATCAGTGTGGATAGAGGAAGGGTGGCTTATTTTTGTTTTATTTTAGGTTCTAAATATAGAACATGAAAAATACCAAGTAGCAGAAAAATGGACAAAGAAGAAAACCAAAATATCTATTTCCATCTTCCATAGATAAAATCTATTAGCAGTTTACTTTGTAAGCCCAGCATTTGTTTTTTGCTTTTAAGAATCATTTGGACATTTAAGAGCAAGACTGTTTCAAATATCCAAAAAAAAAAATCTTTTTAAGATTGCCACCCTGTTGTGGGAGAGGTGGCATTTGCTCAGGGTTATTCTTCTGAAAGGTCCGTGGACAGAGGATGGCCCCCCTTCCTCATCACCAGCATGGGTGGCCTCTATAGAACAGGGGACTGTTGTGTTCCAGAGCTAACAAGAATGACTTAAATGAAGGAAGACATAAGTAAGAATGCTTACATCAAGGGCAGAGGTTCCTTCCTTGGCTGCAAACTAGACTCAAATGGAACCTCTCTGGTAGGATTTAATCTTTCTGGATAGGAGTGAAATATTTTAAATGGTTTCTGCCAACCCACCTGAAAGTAACAGTTCTTTCTTGACTCTAACAATAAGAAGCTATTTGCAGTGGAGCTGGTACAAGCTGCCTAGCAGAAGAAAGAAGTTCCCTCGTGGGCTTAAGGTTTGGATGGTGTAGGGACCATCTCCGAAGGAGAGAGGGATCTGATGCCTGGAGAAGGGGGAAGCTATACACCACAGGAATTATGCTGGAATGGAGAAGAGAGAAGAACATGCCATTAGAAAAATTCCCATGTAATTAGCTAGTGCAGATTTCCAGACTGGAAACCTCACAGTGAGGGACTTTGTCCACACTTCCCACCACTGTGACTGCAGCCCCTGCCCCACTTACTGCTGGAAAGTTGGCACTTGAAGTGAAAGTGAAAGTCACTCAGTCGTGTCCGACCCTTTGCGATCCCATGCTCTATACAGTTCATGGAATTCTCCAGGCTAGAATGCTGGAGTGGGTAGCCCTTCCTTTCTCCAGGGGGTCTTCCCAACCCAGGAATCGAATCCAGGTCTCCTGCATTGCAGGTGGATTCTTTACCAGCTGAGCCACAAGGGAAGCCCAAAGTGGGCACTTGATGAAGCTTTGTTGCATGTGTTTCCTGGCTCTTAACCATAATTTTGAAGCAGAAAATGCAAAGTAGCTTTTCAGGTGTTTCAGATGAGAACTCACCACAAAGTGAGATCAGAAATCTGGTAGACCTGTGGTGACTCTGAACTTCAATCAAGTCTTGAATTCTTCAATGAACAGGACAAAAACCAAAAAGATCATAGGTCCAGACACTCGAAAACTGCCAAGTTTCTTGATGTGCTTGCCTTGATGTTAAGAAAATCTCCTTTTTCATTTTCTTTTTCAGATCTTTTCCTAATAACTACTGGGACAAGTTTGTAAAGAGAAAGGTATGTCTTGTCAGGGTGGCAGGGGAATTCCATGATCTCCAAAGAAATGTAAATTTCTTCAAATTCTCCATTAACAAACATGGATAAATTTAATGCTGCTTTTATGATGGTATCACAAGGAGAGTAAGTCAACAGGAAGGGTTTTATATGAACTTATTTGGGGGCTTAGTTAAACAGCTTAACGCAATCACTTTTCTATGTACTAGGTTTTTTCCTCCCTTCCAAAATGATAGCCAGAAAAGCAGTTTTCACTTAATTGTCTTTATTGCTTCTGTTTTCTGTGGGGGTTATTTTTTCTCTTCATTTTCCTTTTGCATTTTGATTCATATCAACCCCTTCGAAGAGCCCAGGGTGTGACACAGCTCTGGAGACATTGGGGCTGGAGAAAACACTGATGGTGGTGCATGACCTGAGCTCACCCTGTTCTCTGCTTTAGGTGATCAACAAATATGGAGATCTCTACGGAGCAGAACGCATTGCTGAACTCCTGGGTTTGGACAAAAATGCCCTTGACTTTAGCCCAGTGGAAGAGACTAAAGCAGAGGCGGCCTCCCTGGTGTCATGGTACAGAGCTTAGCAGTTAAATCTCAGTCTGGCTGCCTAGACCCTTTGTCTTTCCAGTTGTCCTCCCCGTGCTGGAGGCAAAACTCATAATCATGTCTTTGTTGTCTCAGGCTCTGTTTTTAGCCTAAGTGTTTCTTCCAGGTTCTAATATATTGGGGCAGCAGGGGGATACTGCTTTAAAAAAACGTAAAGACAGCCTTCATGCCTGATAGAGCTGAAGGAGAAAGACATTAAAATTTCAGGATGTGTGACTCAGCCACTCTCATTCTCATGGTGAACACACACAATTTCATAAAGCTCAGAGCTGTATTTATAGATGTATTAAACCCCGAGAGAGGAAAAAGAGAAACTTTTTTTCCCCTTATTAAACACTTAAATCTTGACATTTATAAGCTTTGAAATGACTTGTTCCCCTTTAGGCTAAGTTCCATCGACATGAAGTACCATGTCTGGAAGCTGGGAGTTGTTTTTACTGACAATGTAAGTATGGCATCTGGGAAAGTGAAATCCTGTGCCCCAAGTCTGGGGATGTCATTAGATGCCACAAAGATACAAGCTATGGAGGCAGCCCAGGAAGATGCAGGGAGTTCTCGTGGAAGACAGAGAGCCTTAGGGTGTGGAGGGATACTTCTCATGCAATAGTATAAGGCAGAGGGGGGCTTCACTGGGCAATTCTTGGGTCGGTTCACAGCCCAGGATGAGAAAAAGTGGGTTTCATGAATGCCTGAAAAAAGCTGCTCAATTTCTTCTACTCCCCAGTCCTTTCTCTACCTCGCCTGGTACACAACCATGTCAGTCCTGGGCCACTACAACAACTTTTTCTTCGCTGCTCATCTTCTGGATATCGCGATGGGCTTCAAGACTCTGAGGACTATTCTGTCATCTGTCACTCACAATGGCAAACAGGTATGGGGTTTATACTGGTGCCGAATGGGAGGGACCAAGATACGGATAGGAAAAATCATAACCAATAATAGGTCATCCACTAGTGTATGACAGGAAGATATGTGTTATAGTGTATAATGCGCCTTTCGTGGTCAGACGCTTGAATGAATAGTGATTGGTTTTGCAAAACTGCAGCCAATTGAAAGGCAGAAGACCTTGATTCCAAAACCTTTAACATTTAGATCAATGTATGTACTTAGAAAAGTCAGTAGGTACTTCTGATGGACGTATGGAAGTGAAGCTGCTCAGTCGTGTCCGATTCTTTATGACCACATGGACTGTAGCCTACACACTTCCAATTAAGAACCAATGACAGATATCTATGAAAGTGAAAGTGTTAGTTGTTGCTCAATCGTGTCCGACTCTGCAGCTCCATAGACTGTAGCCTGACAGGCTCCTCTGTCCATGGAATTCTCCAAGCAAGAATACTGGAGTGAGTTGCCATTCCTTTGATCTTCCTGACCCAGGGATCGAACCCAGGTCTCTGGCATTGCAGGCAGATTCTTTACTGTCTGAGTACCAGGGAAGCCCCATAGATATTTATCTACACACACATATAGCTATATGCACGTATCTGTGTATGTCTATATATCTGTATAGTCATTGCTCTATATCTAGTCTCATCAGCATCCAGTCTGTCTACTACAGAACTGTCAGGGTCAATCCCTTCATTAAAATTCCCAAATGGCTCCTCCTGTCAACAAACTCCCTAGCATTTTACTCCTCATTAAGTGCAAATCCATGAATAAGACATGTTCCTTAACATCTCTAAATCTTTCTAGGAGAAAGGAGAAAAGAAGGTGAAGTTAATTACAGCCATTATGGGGAATAATACGGCAAGTCCTCAAAAAATTAAGTATAGAACTGCCATATTATCCAGTAGTTCCACTTCTGGGTATATATCTCTCTCTCAAGGAAATGAAATCAGTATCTTGATGAGATATCTATATTCCCATGTTCATAGCAGCATTATTCCCAATAGCCAAGATAGGAAAACAACCTATATCCATCCTGGATAAACAAAATTTGTTATGGACATAAAGCAGAATATCATTCAACTGTAAAAAAGAAACTTTGTCATTTGTAGCAACATAGATGAACCTATAGGGCATTATGCTTAGTGAAATAAGCCAGACACAGGAAGACAAATACTGTATGGTGTTATTTTATGAGAAATAATAAAAAAGGCAAACTTCTAGAACCAGAGAGTAGAGCAGTAGTTACCAGGGGGTGTTGGGGGAAATGGCAGTATTGGTCAAAAAGTACAAACTTTTAGTTATTAAGCAAATTAGCTGGGCTGGAAGAAGCATAAGCTGGAATCAAGATTGCCAGGAGAAATATCAATAACTTCAGATATGCAGATGACACCACCCTTATGGCAGAAAGTGAAGAGGAACTAAAAAGCGTCTTGAGGAAAGTGAAAAGGTTGGCTTGAAGCTCAGCATTCAGAAAACTAAGATCATGGCATCTGGTCCCATCACTTCATGGGAAATAGATGGGAAAACAGTGGAAACTGTCAGACTTTTTTGGGGGGGCTCCAAAATCACTGCAGATGCTGATTGCAGCCATGAAATTAAGACGCTTACTCCTTGAAAGGAAAGTTATGACCAACCTAGATAGTATAATAAAAAGCAGAGACATTACTTTGCCAACAAAGGTCTGTCTAGTCAAGGCTGTGGTTTTTCCAGTGGTCACGTATGGATGTGAGAGTTGGACTGTGAAGAAAGCTGATTGCCGAAGAAATGATGCTTTTGAACTGTGGTGTTGGAGAAGACTCTTAAGAGTCCCTTGGACTGCAAGGAGATCCAACCAGTCCATTCCAAAGGAGACCAGTCCTGGGTGTTCATTGGAAGGACTGATGCTAAAGCTGAAACTCCAATACTTTGGCCACCTCATGCGACGAGTTGACTCACTGGAAAAGACTCTGATGCTGGGAAGGATTGGGGGCGGGAGGAGACAGGGACGACAGAGAATGAGATGGCTGGATGGCATCACCGACTCTGTGGACATGAGTTTCAGTGGACTCCAGGAGTTGGTGATGGACAGGGAGGCCTGGCATGCTGTGATTCATGGGGTCGCAGAGTCGGACACGACTGAGCAACTGAACTGAACTGAAATTAGCATTGGGGAATCTAAAGTAAAGTATGGTGATTACAGTTAAAGCTACTGCATTGTATACTTGAAATTTACTTAGAAAGTAGCTCTTCAGTGTTTTCAACACACACATACAGGAAATGTGTGAGATGATGGATGGGTTCATTAACTTGAGCATGGTGATCATTTTATAATGTATGCATATATTAAGTCATCACATTGCACACCTGAAAAAATGAAAATTCCAACCAGAAAAGTTAAATTAACTTTTAATTGTTCTAAAATGAAAGGGTGCTAGATCATCAGATATTATGATGGTTTATTTCTTCTAGGCTTCTGGTAGCAGCAAGTTTCTTGGTTGTGTTTTGGTTGACACTAAAAAGAATGGAGGGAAGGTAGAGATAGATATTTGCTGCCACAAAAGCTAAAATTTTGGGGAGGTGATAACAGAACCGGTGATACAGATGTTTGCTTAGAGTGGTAAATTCTTCCTTATAGGATCTGGAGAGAAATAGCATTGTGTATTATTTTTCCATGTGTGTCTTGGGAAGTTTTATCCTATAAAAGTGGCCTCTCCCAAAATGTGATTTATGGAATGCCAGTTCTCCAATATTTTTTTTTTTTATCAACAGAATTATTTTCTTCCCCTTTACTCAGATATTGAAAGCTCACATTTTGTTGATTTGGCTTGGTGGCATTATACAGCAAAAGTACACCTTAAATGAAAAGTATAAACAATCATTTTTTTATATGGGCTTGCTGACTAAACTCTGACAAGATGGTTTTTTTAAAATGTGGCTAGGTTGTATGTGCCAAGTGTTGCAACAGGCTCACAACCAAAGTAGATGCTCACCTACCACAGTAGATGTTATCCTCACTTGAGAAAGAGAATTGAGACTCAAGAGAGGCTAAGTATTCACCCAAGTGCACTTTAGCACTTCTAAACCAGCTACCTTCTGTGAAGTCTGCTATTTAAGATATAAGTTACTAAATTCATTATTCAAGAAGTTACTGAATATGTCAGTTCTGGTACTTATCTTGCCCGCTTCCTTTTGTGTAGCAACTTGAGGGCAAAGATTTTATCTTATTGATCTTCATCAAATGAAGCCCAACACCTCTTCCCTGGTGTAGGCCAGATGAGCAGGTCTTCTGTAGTCCTCATTTATGGTGATTGCTAAAAACCAAGAAACAGGCCCTATGACTCCAGCAAAGGTCCAAGGTAGGTTTCTTCATTATGAAAGATGTCACTCGGAAGTTACTGTAAGAATTTTTATAGTTGAGCAAAGCTGTGACTGTTAACCAGTTCATGGTTGAAATATTGTGATGTGGGGCTAGATACCCACCAGCCCAAGGAATCTGTAGTTTCCAATTTTACAAATGTTATTGAAGTATAGTTGATTTACAGTGTCATGTTAATTTCTTCTGTCCAGCAGTATGACTCAGTAATTTTTTTTTACTGAAGTATAGTTGATTTACAAATGTGTTAATTTCATGCAGTTTCTTTAGAAGCAGCATTAGAACTGACAGTTACCAGCAGGTAGGGAAGGATAAATTAGAAGTTTAGAATTAACATATACACACGACTACATATAAAAAAAATTTGGAGAAGGAAATGGCAACCCACTCCAGTATTCTTGCCTGCAGAATCCCATGGACAAAGGAGCCTGGTGGGCTACAGTCCATGGGGGTCGCAAAGAGTCGGACATGACTGAGCGACTAACACACACACAAAATATAAACAAGGACTCACTTTATGGCACAGGGAACTATACTCACTATTTTGTAATAACCTATAGGGAGAATATGAAAAAGAATATGTACGGGGGTATGTGTATAACTTGGAGAAGGAAATGGCAGCCCATTCCAGTATTCCTGCCTGGAGAATCCTGTGTACAAAGGAGCCTGGTGGGCTACTCCGTAGGGTCGCATAGAGTCAGACATGACTGAAGTGACTTAGCATAGCATGTATATAACTGAATCATTGAGCTGTACACCTGAAACCAACCAACATTGTAAATCAACTACAAATAAATAAAAAGCAGCTACATCATGAAGCTTCAGGTCATTGCTCTCTCTGTAAAAAAAACAACGTAACCATCCTTAGAGCGCCATCACTCTTCTCATCCTTAAATCCCTCTAGTTTACATGTGCCCCTCTGCAGCACCCCAGGCGTTAGTCTGCCCAGGCTGTTGTAACAATATACAGTAAGTCCCCTACTACGAACCTTCAAGTTGTCAGCGTGCCCCATATGTCAGCTATTGTACTGTACCACTGTACTTTTCAATTTAAAATGTCTTATTTTTTGTGTTTGTTATGGATTATTTATGTGAAAAGTATTATAAACCTGTTACAATACAGTACTATATAGCCAGTTGTGTTAGTTGGGTATCTAGGCTAACTTCTTTGGACTTACAAATACCCTCTTGGAATAGAACTCATTTGTACCGAGGGGACTTACTATACTCAAGACTGGAGGCTTAGACAACAGACATTGATTTCCTCTCAGTTCTGGAGGCTGGAAGTCCAAGATCAGGATGTGGGTAGCTTGGTTTCCCTGAGGCCTCTCTCCATGGCCTGCAGCGTTTTCACTTTATTATGCTTTAGTGCATTCCTGGTATCTCTCTTGAGTCCTAACCTTCTCTTCTTGTTAAAAAAAAACCAAGTCAGATTAGAGCAGTGCCCACCCTAAGAGCCTCATTTTAATTTAATCACCCCTTTAAAGGCCCTGTCTCCAAATGCAGTCACATTCAGAGGTGCTGAGGATCAGGGCTTCAACATATGAATCTCAGGGACCCAATTCAGTCCCTAAGAGCCCATCATGACTCTCTTCTCCAAGCAAGCCTGTTTTTCTTCTCTGGTCTCGTCTCTCTTTTGGCATCCGGAGCGTCACAGCCTTCGTTCCCGTCCCCTCGTCATTCACTTCCCTGTTTCCTTGGAGTCTCCCACCAGCCTTTCAAGGTGAAGACTCACTTCCTCTCCCCTCTCTTTGCTCCCAGTTGGTCCTGACCGTCGGTCTCCTGGCCGTGGTGGTGTATCTCTATACCGTGGTGGCATTCAACTTCTTCCGCAAGTTCTACAACAAAAGTGAAGACGACGACGAGCCCGACATGAAGTGTGACGACATGATGACGGTGAGCTCCCTGCGGGCCGCCCAGCCTGGCTCGGGGAGCAGGGCGGTGGGCAGAGTGGCAGCCTGGGGACAGAGCACGACCGAGATGAGGACAGAAACGGATGTCTGGTCCACAAGCGAGGCGGGCCCTGGAAAGACAGAAGTGGTGCAGTATACCACTTGTCTGGGTCCAGGTGGAAGGAGCAGCACACAGGTAGGCGGGTCCTCATCTGTCCTCGTTGGTGTGTGGAGATGATGTGAGTTACCTGTGTCTGTATCTCACGGAAGTCAAGTTTGGATTCTTTGCCTTTGAGAGCTGGGAGCAAAGAATCCCATGAACCTGGCGCTCAGTTTATTTCAGCAAGCCAGTGGGGCTTTTTTCAGAACAAATCTGAAAAATGTCATAGCAGTGGGATCAGGTCAGGGCAGCTCTGCGGGGCTGGAAGGGCCTAGCTGCAGCAGCATCTCTAGACATTTATAGGGACCAGATTTCAGGAAAAGAATGTGTGTATGAGAGACCAGTGACAGTACACTGCTCCCCTGCCCCACTGTGATCATTTCTCCAGAAAATGGAGGCACTTTTGGGCTAAAAACACCCCATGATACTTTCTCAGGGCAAGCACCCATGAGACAGCAACACCACAGTTGCTGAAGCCCCAGTGTGACCAGCCCAGGCTCTGTGCTGCCCCTGGCTTTTTATTTTCCAGCCCTAGGACTGCCTCCCACACTTGCATCCCGAACCATCACAGCAGTCAGGAGGAGGGACAGGGGGCAGCTACCTGGTGCCCGTGTGCAGCTTGGGAGGAGATGCTGTGGGGAACCCCGCGCTCCTCGGTGTGTGGAGAACGCGGGAGGAGGGGAGCCTTTTCCTGGAGGCTGGCACTTTAAAATTAAATGAGATAAAATTCATATCTGGCCTATGCCATCCTCCTCAGAGCTGAAAATCCTTTTATCTTATACATGCCTAGAGTGAATTCTCATGTGTGTGTCCAGTAGTTCAAAACTGTTTTTTAGAAAAGGAGCAAAAAATATCTTTTAAAGGCTACATGGAACAGCAATCTTTCCATCTTTATAGACACCAGAGGGTGCAAGCCCAGAGTCAGCGGTATGAATATGTTATTGTGAAGCGTACCCTTCTCCTGCCTCAGGGCTGTCATATTTTTAATTACATGAATGATCAGACCATCTCCATAACAACAAACGAAACTCTGCAGCTTTTACTCAAACTGCCATGATTTTTCTTCTCTAGTGTTACCTGTTCCACATGTATGTGGGAGTGAGAGCTGGAGGTGGCATCGGTGATGAAATTGAAGACCCTGCTGGGGACCCTTATGAAATGTATCGCATCGTTTTTGACATTACCTTCTTCTTTTTCGTCATTGTCATCCTGCTAGCCATTATCCAAGGTATGCTTACCAGTAATGTTGTATACACGGGGCTCAGTCTAGTTCTCTTTACCTTTCTGCATCTGTCACTTAATTGTTTTATGTAAAGAGGTGTGTGCATTCACTTACTTGTTAATTCAAACAAGGCATTTCTAGACATCTACTATATAGAAGGCCAAAGATATACCCAGGCAGTGATACAAGAAACTTGAACATCCTTGCAGAGGACCACCCTCCTTCACTGCCAAATCTGAATTGATCATTTCCATCTTATTCTACTTCCTAAATATCTCCTGTGGCTAGTATGGGCCCTCATGATTTCTGCCCTGATCATTTACCTCCCAGGCAATGGGGTGGGGAAGGAGCAGAAAGAGGAGCTGTGAGAGTGTGACATGTTTTTTCTTTCTTCACAGAGAGAGGTACTGGTATGTTAGTTAGTAGCTTGTCAGGAATTAGAGAACGATGGTGATAGATTTAGTTTAAGTCATGCCAACTCCAGAGACCTATGAGCCATACAGGTGTTGAGGACCAACAAGCAGTTAACTCTAATTGGTCTTTTAGGAAACAAATCAGGAATGGTATAGGATAAAAATATTACATAGGGACATATAAAATAAGTATTAATGAATGAAAAAATAAAAGAAATGGGATCCATTAGTGGTGGTGGTTGAAGATGTGGTTGTAGAGATTTCCCAAAAACAAAAGCAAAGAAGCTGAGGTGGAACCCCGATTGATACACATCAGTGTCTAAGGGGCTAGAAGAGGAAGAACCGATAAGGAAGACAGAAAAGGAACAGCCCAGCAAACAGTAGGACAAGGAAGGAAGGATGAGAAGAAAGAGTCAAGGAGGAGTGAGTAGTTAGCATCCAATATTGCAGAGAGGTGGAGTAAGAGGAACCATAAAAAATGATTAACCAGGATGCAGCATCTGAAAACACAAGTGGGTTTTGTTTTTGTTTTTTTTCTGATTTGGGTTTAATTGTATCATTCAGCTTCATAATTCCCCTTATTTTTTAAACAAAGTGGCCTCTGCTCTGAACTACTAAACAGGTTATGCAAAGCATTCTGTTTTCATATTTAAAATTCCAGGTCTTATTATTGATGCTTTTGGGGAGCTGAGAGACCAGCAGGAACAAGTACGAGAGGATATGGAGGTACCTACCGTTCTACTAATCCCAACTCCGTTTTTGTATCTCACAGCAAATGGATTTTTTAAACAATAGGTTCTGCTATTCCTCAGCCCTAGGCAAAACTACTACCCAAGTTAGTTTTCCATGCCTGTCCTCTTATCTGTGCCCATCCACCAGGTCTGGGCATTTCTGCTCCACCCTCTGTGCCCTGCCCTCCTCCCACCTGCTGCTTCTGTCATGCCCCATGCTTGGGCGAGAGCAGGTGCCCTCCGTGAGCCAGAAGCTAGCTATGTGATGCTGTGGAGTAGGTGACTAACAGCCTGAAGCACGAAAGGGAAATATTTTTCAGTCTCTCTCAATTCAGTTAGAGATCATCACCCTTTTCCCAACTGCCTGTAATGTCACGCCTACTCATGCCTTTTCTTCTTCCCAGACTAAATGTTTCATCTGTGGGATTGGCAATGACTACTTTGACACAACCCCTCATGGTTTTGAAACACACACCCTGCAAGAGCACAACTTAGCCAACTACCTGTGAGTATCCTTGGTCAGCGGAGGTGACAGGGCTGGGGGAAGAGCTGAGGGTTAAATGCAGTTTACGGCTCACAGTTCGCGCTCTGCTAATGTCTTTTCCTCCTTGGTCTCTGGAAAGCAGGAGCAATTAGGAGAGAACTTGCAGGAGTTCCCATGAGCCGTATCTTTGCCATATACCCTGCCTCTCCTGTCTTCCTAGATGTGTGCAGACTGTTTCTGCTTTCTCTACCTGGAATTAGATCCCATCCCTTCCCAAGGTCCTATCACCTCCAGCAGGTTTTCTCTTGGGGATTTTTCCTAGAACCTTATATTTTTTAATCCTAAACAAAGAAAAAAGGCTAAGGCCCCACTTTTCCTTCTCTTCCAGAAAAAAATGGAAAAGTGTGCCTGTTCACAGCTTCCAGTTTCTCTCACTCCCCACTGCAGCTGGCCTTCCTCCCCACCAATTCCTATTTGCTCTTATCAAGGCGGCCCCTGGCCTGCACGATGCTGGATTCCAGGGTTAATTTCCAGGCTGGGTTTCTTTAAGATGTGTGTGTTTTCACATTGCTGGATCCCAGCACCTGAGGCCTGGCACCCAGTAGGTAAATAATAAATATCTCATTCGGGCAGAAGGTATTCAGAGTCTGTTATGTGCCACAAACTGCCTAGGAAACTTACAGAATTTGTAGGGAATATACATCACCTGACAATTCAGATTCTCTAAGTGATCATTATTTTCAAGAAAAGAAACTGCTGGGCTCTGCTAACTGGCCTGGCCCTTCCCCTCTGTGTCTACCCTTTATTGTTTAGAAAACCCTAATCTTTCTTTAGGATAGAATGGGCCTCGCCACTGAGGGAGGTTGTTGTCAAAGAGAAGTAACAATGTCTTTTTGCTAAAATGAGTTAAGACAGAAACACGGGTTTGAAAAAAAAAAATCACTTGGGCACACCTTTCCTCGAACCATGAGTGTTCATCATTGTTTGCATCTTCATGGAGGTGATCAGGATGGATGTACTTCTAGAAAAGGTGAGCCTGTGGCTCACCTCAGGCCCGTGGATAGAGAACAGTTGGGACTCTTGAAGGTACTTCCCATGGCACTCTGTACATAATAGTGTTATTTATCTGTGCCCCTCCACTAGCAAGCTTGAGGAGAGAGAACCAGTCTTTTTCATGTTTAAAACTTCCCCCCACCCCTGAAAATTGTGCTTTGTGAATTAAATGTACTAGGAAAGCAATAATGTTCTATATCACAAAATACTGGTAATGTTTCTTTTCTTAGTCTGATAAAAGGAAGAAGGAACGTAGTTACTGCTTCACTGTGGGCCACAATCTGAGACTATAAACCTAAGAATATCCTGGGAGAACTCAAAATCTGGGGCTTAAGCTCTCCTCACCCCCCCAAGGATGCTATTTATGCTTTCTCTTCCTTTCACCAGCCTCACGGTCGTTTTCCTGAAGGGCACAGGCTGATTCCCCTGGATGATATCTCTGAGATTATATAACGTGAGCCGAGAGGCCAGCCCCAGCCTCCCATGATTCTGTGTTCCAGACATACTCAAACCTTAGACACAAGCCTCCTGGTTAGAGCAAGTGAAACTACACTGGCCTACCTCCGTTGTCTGTAAAAAACAAAACTACACTACACTTCTGGAAAAATCAGGGCAACTGAATGAGAGTCAATACTTTTATCAATACTTTTCTGTGACGTATCTTTGAGATACACATGATTTCAATTTTTCATTCCTATATAGAGAATAAACTGGCCAACTAAAAATTATATGGTTAGAGTTTTGGCTACCATTTTATTGTTTACATTAGGAATTTTTTAGAAACAATAAAATGGTAGCTACAAATGCTTCCTCAGAAGTGATCTTAGCTCAAGGTTTGGTGATAGTAAAAAGGATCTCTTTTCACAGAAAGGCTCATTTTGAGATTTATGTATATTATTATTAGAAAACAATGGTGTCTGTTGTTGTACCACGTTTCCCCAACTCTGAAAGCTACAGTGGTCAACATGATGCTAAACAATGTATTTGATCCTCTCCCCAGTTCACTTGAGTAAATGAACTTTAGTTTTCTAACCAAAGTATCTAATACTGTCTTTCTCTCGGTTATTAAAGCTTTTTTCCTTGTTCCAGGTTCTTCCTCATGTATTTGATTAATAAAGATGAGACAGAGCACACGGGACAGGTGAGCAAGTTCAATATCTAATAGAGTCACACCCCTGCGTTAGAGCTTCCCTTTCCTAAGTCAAAACTCAGTAGAGAAACGACCCCATCCGTCTCTTCTGCGAATCTCCCCACTGCTTCCTGCATTGTTATACCATCTCTCTGTGAATTACAAAGTCAAATTTTAAGCCAACTCCCATGTGTTCCAAAAGGCCCCCTGGTTATCCTTCCCAGCACACACTGGCGTTGGCCAAGCCCTTAGGGTCGCTGCTTCTGAGCAGAATAACCTCCTTCTGGAGGTGGGGAGTACGTTAACGGAGAAAAAGGCAATGTGAAGCCGAGTGGGCGGTGCAGCAAAGAGCAGGCGCGGCAGAGTAAAACGGTGGGAGAGACAGCACGAGGATGCCAGCGACCTCCTGTGTGGGTGACTCAGGGCCGCAAAGGGGTGGATGTGGCACAGTGCGTCAGAGGGATTCTGTGACTAAGTATGAACAAGAAACAAAGGCAGAGGACAGGGGGAGGGAAAGGTAGGTTGCCGAGTATTCAAACACTACTGGCTTTGTAGGAAAACTTCATGGCTCAGACACTTAGAGGCAACTGGCATCCGTATGGAGCCTTGGCTCTCCTGGCCCCTGCCTTGGTGGCACTCAGTGCTCTCTCATCATACATTCTGCCTCCTCCCAATTACAAATGATGTGGCATCAACTCACTGCTAAATCTTTTAAGTATTCTTAGTGGCAATCATTGTGTTGGTTTCACTGTGGGTTTTTTGTTTGGGATGGTGGTGGGGGAAGGTGGTGGTCAGGAGAAGGGAGAAATGACTTCTTGCTTCCAAAATAGCCTGGGTTGGGGGGTGGCTAGGAATAGAGCAAGAAAGAACATGCCAGTTGGGCCTCATACTTATCCACATCAGTTATTCCCAAAGGGAGACACAGAGATGGAAAATAAATTGGGTTTCAGCTTACTGTGGTTGCTTCTCACTATTTCAGGAATCTTATGTCTGGAAGATGTACCAAGAAAGGTGCTGGGATTTCTTCCCAGCTGGTGACTGCTTCCGGAAACAATACGAAGATCAGCTTGGATAAATGGGAATGAAAGAAGCCTCCACCATATCCTGGATGGTCAATAAAATCCTTCTTTTACAATTTTGCAACACATTGGAAAAGTGACATTTCCTAAAGGCCTCCCGTACAAGGAAGAGTTCATTACACATTTGTGATATTTTGGAATTGACTTGGCTTTTTGTACCTAATGGACTTACACTGTGGGAGATGACCTGTCAAAATGTTAAAAGGATGGCACAGCATCAAGGAAACTCTAGTGGAAAGCCTTCACGTTTTTCAGTTTTAACTAGTATGTTGGGATGACATCACTGAGGGAAGGGCTGGAGATGTAGGAAGTTTTAGATTCATAATACCTGGAATTTTAAACATTTGAATGCCATGTGACAGTAGCCACTAGTGATTCATGGCCTGAGCTACAAAAAAAAAAAAAATCATTTTAACTGCAGTCTAATTTTTCCCATGGTACTTGCTAGTGAATGTATCCAGAATCAGCTTGAAAAGCTTTAAGCAGTTAAAGAAATAGAAAAAGAAAAAAAAAAAAAAACCACTTTGTCGACACCGAAATATTGATTAAGTGCCTTAAAAACCTCTTTAGATATAGCTATGCAAGTTTTTTATGTTTATGTTCAAGAGGGACAGTTCCATTAATTAGTTGTGTTGATCTCTTACTTTATGAAACTGCACTTGAAAAGTTATTCATAAGATTTTTTTTTTCAGTAACAGCTTATCAATTGCTGTTATTAGAAGTACTGTACTGAAAATTCAAAAAAAAATCTCAACCTTAAGCCAAACTGAGCAATGCTTTATGGTCCCTTGTAAGTAGTGGAGCTGCTCTATTTAGGTGAATCTCCTCAAGTAACATGAAGTGCCCACCGCAATAAAGTCATACACTCTACTCCACGGCTTGGCCTCTTGTAACGAACCATCTTCTGGGTGATTCCCAGCCACCCTGTGACTGCAGGGAAAGGGACATGGGAGTAACAAATAGCCCACAGCTCCCCACACAAGAAAGAAAGAAAAAAAAAAATCTACAGACCAGTGTTTCTTTATTTTGGCCAAATGCATGCCTGGTGGCTTAACTCTCTTCATCAGCAGCACCTGCTATTGGGTAAACACAGAGAGGAAGAAACTGGAAACAAGGCCCGAAACATCTCTTGCCCTTAAGACGTCTATTCAGTTACTAAGCCAGAGAACAAATGTAGTGAGCCTCTTAAATGTCTACTTCAGATGTTGTTGAACATGGAGGAAGGCATCTACTGTGCTAAGCATGATGGCCACATGGGCGTGGGCCGTGCTTGTAAACCAGCTGTTCTAGGACAGCCTTCGGCCTGTGCACCCTTAGAGGGCAACCAAAATTGGCTTCAGGCCGTTTTCCTTTTCTTTTCCCTCTCGCTTTTCCCCTTTCTTTCCTTGTCATTAGGAAATCATGCTGTCCAACCAGTCTTCAAGCTCTTCCTCTGTAACATTTCTGGATATGCTTGGTTGCCCCGAGGCCACGTTCTTTTCTTCCAACACAGATGGGTTTGCAGGTTCTAAGAAAATAAACGCAATGTTAACAACTTCACGTTAGTCTCAGAATTGAGGGTTAATGCTTCCCTGGGGTTTGATCCATGCGAGAAATCAACCAAGTTGTTACTTTGCTCCCTGTAAGAGGAAACATTCTGTCGTACTCCCTAAGAAGATCCACTAATACCTAAACAAATTCATAAATGGGGTAGATTTTCTCTTCTATTTATTTGAATGGTGAATCTCACAGTTCATGAGGGTTTTTATCTTTTTTCTTTTTAAAGACCAATAGCTCTGTTTCCTTTTTACTAAACAGTGATCCTGGAAAGCCATCAGAGGGCCCTAAGAGCAGTGTATGGCCAGGGCAGTCACTGGGCCTCTCCCTGTCAGATGGGCAACCATTTCGCAGAATGGGCATGTGAGGAACTCGCCTCCTCTTTAAACAAAAGCGGAATAGCAAGCGAGAAGCATACGGACTTGGTCCACAGGCCTGTTCAGACAGTCGATTAAAAGGTCTGCTGCTGCACAGCTGAGGCCACAAGGCTCTAAATGCCTTTTATAGCATGAGTTCCATTTGTAGCCCCAGGTTTAAGATTGCAGTCAGGCAGGTAGCAGCTTTGGAAGGCCAGTATTATCGAGTGAGAGCGATGTCAGAAAGGTCAGCTCAGGGGGAAGCGGAGATGTGAGCACAGAAATAGATGTCAGTGCACGAGGCCAGATCGATGGCAGACACCGAAAACGATGTGTGGGGATGTGACGGAGGTGAAGCTATTCTCAGAAAAACACCAGAATCAAGAAGATGGGTGGGGAATACAATGAAAACCGTACCTGCTTCTTCTTGGACCACCTCCCCAGTTTTCTCTGATTCCAGGTCCTGAGTTGTCTGGTCTGATAAGATGTCACCTCCCTCTTTCACAGGTGCATCTAAATTAAGCAGCAGATCTAGCTCTTCCTCCAAATGATCTGCTGCCAACTGCAGCAGGGAAGTGGTGTTCTGAGAACCCCTGGAAGGACCCGGTCCTGGGCCATCTTTACCCGGGCACATGGGGAAGCCAGCGGTGGTGGATTTCATCTCAGAGAGGGACCCCTTTCCTCCTGGCCCCGAGGGCCCCTTCAGCTGCATCCCTAGTCCCTTGCCATCATTATTTCTCTTCGGTTTCACCTGAGGCAGCTCTAAAGGAAGGGCAGTCTGAAAGAGAAGCACAATATCTGAGTTAAAACTGAGAGTCCTGCCCTATTTGCTTAAGCAGGAACTAAAGCAGAGGAAGCCATCAGACTTTGTAGAGTAGGAAATTCAGTTCAGACAGGAAGGTCACAAAGTGTCTCCATCCAGGTTTGCCCCAGCACGCCTTCTAATTAATAGGGGTAAATGTGGGACACCTCCCCACTAAGTCCACCTGAGCCTTGTGCTAACCAGATTAGAGCTGAAATTAAAAGGCCCACGTGTTCCCACCACTGGCCTGATATCAGACAGAACCACAGGTCTATGTGAATACACACTTAAGCCCATGACGAGGCAGACGTCTGTAAAAAGCACTGAGGAATAACACATAAATCAGATCTGTTCATTGTACTAAAATGCACAAATACAGAGGTGAAGGGACAAATTCACTAAGTAGAAAAATAATGTTTCTAACGGTCATTCGTAAGTAAAAATTGCCAGACACCAAAGAAAACATTCTGACTACATTTGTAAAAACTCCCCAAACAGGCAAAACTAACTCTTGAATATTAGGAGTCAGGATAGTGGTTTTAGGGAAGTACTGCCTTGGGTCAGGGCTGGGTGGGGTGGGAGTGATTCTGGGTGGTGGCAATATTCTGTTTCTTGATCTAGATGGTGATTCCATGGTTATAAAGATTTACATGTGCACTCTTCTACATGTTGTAATTTAATAGAGTTAGACCCTCCCCCTAGGTGACTGTAATATAGAAGACTAAGAACCACAGTTCTGGGGGAAGCCTGGGGTGACCAGCCTGGGAGCAGTTGGGTAGGTTCAAAAGGAGGTTCAGCTGCTCTTGGAGCCACTGTCCCCTTACTTGTACATTTAAGCATCCTGAGCAGATCCAGTTTGCTAATAAGTCCTCAGGGCTTTTAAGCCAGTACAGCCTCAGACATGAACACTCAACCAGCACTGTCAGTGTGCAGGGTAAAGCTGGGATCTGGGCCCCTGTTCTAATCTCATAATCACTCACATGGTCTGGAATGGCTGTCCGGCATTGTTTTTGTTTGTTCAGCCCCCAGGTGAGTAAGGTACAAACACAGTTGAGAATAACTGCTCTACATAACGGGGGAGGGATGGTATTTTAAAACTATTTAGCCAGGTTTTCAAAGTTCCTGTGATTACATCTTTCCTCCTAAGGCCCGCCATCCTTCACTTTGGATTTCTCATAACACTTTCCCCCGTTTCTCTCCTCAGTCCTGGGGTCCCCACCACCTTCACCCCAATGAGGTCCTGTTAACCATTCCTCATTGTGTGGGACCAAACCAAGTATGTCCGAACTCTAACCATCTCTGGACACCCAGAGGAAAAGTAACACTTGCCCTATCATTTAGACAACCCCAGACATGCCTAAAGAAGCCCCAGGGCGATTCCCCATCAGAGGCAAATACCAGCCTTTCTACTTCTCAGCTCCAAAGTGTCCCCCAGCCCTGAATTCTACTTGCCCTAAATTTGAGGCAAGTTAAGTGCCATAGAAACGGCAATTGGATGGGTAACCATTTCATGGTGATGTTTAAGCTTGGCATCATACTCGTCTGTAGAACAAAACTGATCATTTTAGTTGTTCAGATTCTATTTAGTACTGCCCAGGGTTTCAGTTCGGAGAAGGCAATGGCAAGCCACTCCAGTACTCTTGCCTAGAAAATCCCATGGATGGAGGAGCCTGGTAGGCTGCAGTCCGTGGGGTCGCTAAGGGTCGGACACGACTGAGCGACTTCACTTTCACTTTTCACTTTCCTGCATTGGAGAAGGAAATGGCAACCCACTCCAGTGTTCTTGCCTGGAGAATCCCAGGGATGGGGGAGCCTGGTGGGCTTCCGTCTATGGGGTCACACAGAGTCGGACACGACTGAAGTGACTTAGCAGCAGCAGCAGCAGGGTTTCAGTTAAAAAGCCAGTCAAGTCTCAAAGAAACTTGCAAGTTCCTCTGCTTTAGCTGTTGGGGCCTTCCTCTCTTATCCCATTCAGTGGCTCCTCTGACCTACCTTACACTGGTTGTAACCCCCACATTTACATTTCTAGCCCTTAATTCTGAACTATAAATTTCTACATTCGATTTACTATTATTTTCACTTTGAAATCTCAGAACAAACTCATACTCTGTCCAAGCCTCACTGATACTAGTTACCACTGGGTTGCACAAGCTGGAACACCTAGAAGAATTCTTTGCCTGCTCCTGCTCCATTACCAGTATTCCACCAGATCCTATTAATTTTACTTTTGTAGTTCAGTTCTTGGTCAAGTCCAATTCCCCACCATTGCTGGTCCAGGCTACAGTATTACTCACCTGAACAGGGCAAGAGCCACTTAATTCGCCTCTGCTCATCCACTCGACTCTTGCATGGATGTGCATATGCAGACTTCCCCATAAACACACCCACCCCAGTCCCACAGTCTTCTCTCCATTCTGCGGCCAGAATGTTCTTTGTTATTGTTATCATTATTACTAGAACTGCTATTACAGATCTGATTGGGTTACCCTTCTTTAAATCTCAACTCAAATCTTCCTATACTTTGGCTCTCAGTGTATCTGTAACTTCTTCAGAAAAGTCATTCCTACATCACACCAAAGTAGATCAGGTTCATTATTACAAACTCTCACAGCACATGGTGCTTATCCTTCATAGGACTTAGTGCAATTTGATAACTTGATTAATACCCCTCTTTCCCAACAGATTAAGCTCCATGAGGGCAAGAACCATGTCTGTCTATTCAGACCTGTAACCTGAGTGCCTAACACAGAGCCTGGCACATAAACATTTTGGGTACAACACAAGCCAGACTCTACTTTGACATTTCATGCAATTCCATTACATTTTATCCTTGAAAATGTTCCAAATATATCAGTAAAACAGGATAAAAACTTTGAAAAGTATTTCATTCTCCCTCAAAACTTTAAAAAATTCTGATACAAAACCCTCAGCCTGTTGAGAGGAAAAGCTGATTCTGAGACATCCTGCAGGGAGATATTTTTCAGTTTGCTTCTTCTCCTGCCCTAATTTATACCAGCCTCAAGATGTCATCAGGGTTCTTACCTGAACCAATTCAGCAGCAACATTGAGTCGGAGTGAGAGAGGCAATTCTTGAAGGGCTCGAACCAATGACTCACAGTCCACATAAAATGCTGAATTCTATAGAAAACAGAGAAACTGATCAATCAAGATGATTACATATGACCTTTCAGAAATAAAAGGGCACAAGATGATAGTAGTAACTGTAAATAAATCCTCCATTACTTTTATCTGGGAGTAATCCGATCATAAATCACACCTGATATGGTTCTAATTACTATCATCTCTGCATGAAAATAAGCAGAACCACGTTCTTGAGCCGCAGCTCAGGTGGTCAGAGTAGCAGCAGGGTAGCAATCACTCGAATCAAGACTGTATGGAATGGAAATTCCCCAGTGGTCCAACAGTTAGGACTCTGTGCTTCCACTGGGCGGAGGCAGGGGTGGTATGGGTTCGATCCCCTGTCAGGGAACTAAGATCCTACAGGCGGCACTGCATGGCCAAAGGGAAAAAAAAGACTGCATGGTAACCTGGAAACTGTGGATGTTCTTGGAATTTCAGAGAAAATTCTAAGCATTTAATGAAACATAACTGGACACCTCCTCCATATTCAGATGGCTGGCCCTTTGGGAGAGCAGTGAAGAGCTGTCTCGACAGTGACTTGGGGCTGACAGGCACAGCCAAAGGAGTCCATGTGCATATATTTCTCTTCCAACCAGAAATCAGGGGGATGGAAACTTACCCTCCAGCTGACAGCTCTATGTGTGAGGCCAACACTAAAACTCCCTGGGACTCCATTCCCATTCACAGGTGCAAAGCCCCTTCCAGGCAATGCCTTCACAGATTGACTGTGTTTGAGAAGGCATTCCAGATTATCTCATGACTCCTAACAGCTGCTTCCAGGTACCCAGGCCATGGAAGAGAAGGGAAAAACTAAAAGGTGGATGAAATCACCACAACCACCATACCATCATCCACCAAGGACTGTCACATGTCTAGGTAGAACTGTGCCTTCTGCTGTGATCATGGACTTCAAGTTAGAGAAGAAAACCCAGGGGTCATGGAGTCTCAAACCCACTATAAGGATGTCTTGGGTAGATGGGTTTATGATGACTGGAGGTAGGGAGTCATTCCTGGTGTTCTCAAGTAGAGCCCCAGCACTAAATCCAGACCCACTCAAACTCCTGAGCCTCACAACAGAAGTACACAGGGATCGAAAAATGCAATACGGCTTTTCAGCTGCCCTTTTGAAAGTTTCTGAAGATGGCTAGCTCTTAGAGGAGCGATGCCGGCAGCACCAGATGTGGCCCCTTGCCCTGGGGCGGGGGAGGGAGAAACTTACATGTAAAAATAGAGAAAGATAGTATTTAGGGAACAGGATGGAGGAAAATAAAGCTCTTTCAGGAGAGCAGGAAATTCAGTACACACACAGGCCCTGCCTCAGTCCTGCACTCGGCACACCCAGTGTTCATTAAGGCCAGCACGGCCAGCCTTTGAAGTTTGAAGAAAACCTCTCAGAGCACTAGAAAAATGTGATCCTGAATGTGTAACACACGAGTAAATCGCCTCATTACAAAACAGAAATCTCACCCTTCCCACTGCTGAGGTGTCTGCAAAGACACCACGTATAGACCCCCTGCTCTACCCACCATGCCTGCCAACTACTCAGAGCTGCTAACCACTCTCAGGTCTCCAGAGGAGGGCCACCGAGACGCGCTGCCTTCTAGCTACAAGTGCTCAAACTTCTTCCCGGCTTTCACATCGAGCGCGACACACTATGAGGTATATTGATAACAAGGAAGAAGTCTGTGAGACGTTAGGAATGGCCAGGCTATGCTCGTGCATTGAGTCCTGAGTGACAGACCTTTGGCTGCTCCGACCCCCATGGCTCTAATTCCCACCCCCCACCCCAGGCCCAGGTGGCAGGGTGCCGTCTCCATGAGGCCCTCATGACACTTCAGCCCAGCACAGTGGTTTCTCCTGGTATCCCTGTAGAAGTCCCAGGGCCTAGAACCTGCCATCATCATACGCCACTGGCTAAGAAGACTTCCCCTTTTGCCACCAGCTTGTCCCCTAAAGAGCTAAAGCTGAATGCCTTCGACATAAAAGGGAGCTGTAGTGAACTCCTTGTAATAGTAAAGTGTGAATTTGAAAACAGGTTTGGCTGGAATAACCACCATGAATTAGCTTTTTTTTTTGCTCCGTGTTGTAATCGGTGGGTTAACTGTGTGGGTTAACTGTGCCTGGAGTGCCCGGCTTCCACACCTACCTGGCCAACGCTATATCCACTCACAGTTGGAGCGTGTGTGAAGCCTGGCCACCTGGTGCCTCCTCTTCTGCAGTCTTGGATGCTGGAAGGGCACAGTGAGCTAAAACTCCACTTACAGCCTCTAATCAGACCATTATACCTTCCTTGGTAGCTACAGAACTCACTGTCCACATGTGGGGACTCAAGGGCACTTTACAGTGGAAGTGCCCAAATCAAGCAATACTTAGGAGTAAGCTGGGATGCCTTCCATGTACAGAGTCCCATCCAGAACTGCACTCCTGGGGGGAAGTGAAGGAGGGCATATACGCTGTTAGGAGCCAGGTGTTCAGGAACCACCACGTGTCACCCAGTGTTTGCTAATGCTTGAGGAAGTTCTATGGAATAAACAAGTCACTAGTCAACAAAACTGAAAAGCAAAATGAAAAGAAAAAAAAAAAAAGCGCCTCAGATGATTTTAAAAGTAATGGGCCTATTTTTTCACCCTACAAAGTTCTCTTCCCACCTCACACATTCCCTCCTCCTGTGTTCCCACACTGTCCAAAGACCAGGTCTGAAAAACCTCACTCAGGGATCGAAGGGACCAACTCCCCTGAAGAAATGGGGCCAACATGGCTGAAGCAGGGACCCTGACTGCCAGGCCACATCACCTTCACCCTGCCCGTGAGCCACAGACTTGTGAAGGCCAGCCACAGCCACGGTGCTGGGCGCTCTCCTGTCAGGGGCTTCACCTCTTCAGCTCTGCTTCCTCATGTCACCAGCTGCACTGGGGACAGGGAAGCACATGAGGAATAGACAGACAGACAGACAGACAGGTAGGTAGACGGACAGATAGGTAGAAGATAGATATATAGACAGATTCTCCTCTTCTTTTTCTCTATCAAGTAAGCAAAAATAAAGAGAACCAAATGAGGAGTGGAGTGGGACATAAGGCAGTTCTGATGGCGAAGTGATGAATCCATTTTGGGACATGTCCTACCAGTACTTCAACTCAACACACTCATGGTCAGGACTGCCTTCTTTGCTTCATCAGTTGTCACTGCTCACCTCGTCATCATGCTGGGAAGCTCAGAGCCTCTGCCAATCTTTCTTGTCCTTATGTCTCCTGTCTCCCTCGTCCTCCACGCAGCCTCGTCCATCAGTGAGCTGTCTTCCCTGCCATGGCCCTACGCTGTCAGCACACATCCCCTCCCATTACCCAACACAATATCCTCCCACTGCTGTTCCTCCTCCAACCTCTGACCTCTTCAGTCCCTCCTTCCCCAAATTGTGGAGGTCCAATCTAGCCACTTCTGTTTTCTTGCTAAACAATACGCTTGTGAACAAGTTCAGTTTAGTTGCTCAGTCGTGTCCAACTCTTTGCGACCCCATGAATCACAGCATGCCAGGCCTCCCTGTCCATCACCAACTCCTGGAGTTCACTCAAACTCATGTCCATCGAGTCGGTGATGCCATCCAGCCATCTCATTCTCTGTCGTCCCCTTCTCCTCCTGCCCCCAATCCCTTCCAGCATCAGACTCTTTTCCAGTGAGTCAACTCGTCGCATGAGGTGGCCAAAGTATTGGAGTTTCAGCTTTAGCATCAGTCCTTCCAATGAACACCCAGGATTGATCTCCTTTAGAATGGACTGGTTGGATCTCCTTGCAGTCCAAGGGACTCTCAAGAGTCTTCTCCAGCACCACAGATCAAAAGCATCAATTCTTCGGCGATCAGCTTTCTTCACAGTCCAACTCTCACATCCATACATGACCACGGGAAAAACCATAGCCTTGACTAGACGGACCTTGGTTGGCAAAGTAATGTCTCTGCTTTTTATTGTACTATCTAGATTGGTCATAACTTTCCTTCCAAGGAGTAAGCGTCTTTTCATTTCATGGCTGCAGTCAGCATCCACAGTGATTTTGGAGCCCAAAAAAATAAAGTCTGACACTGTTTCCACTGTTTCCCCATCTATTTCCCATGAAGTGATGGGACCAGATGCCATGATCTTTGTTTTCTGAATGTTGAGCTTCAAGCCAACCTTTTCACTCTCCTCTTTCACTTTCGTCAAGAGGCTTTTGAGTTCCTCTTCACTTTCTGCCATAAGGGTGGTGTCATCTGCATATCTGAGGTTATTGATATTTCTCCCGGCAATCTTGATTCCAGGTTGTGCTTCTTCCAGCCCAGCATTCCTCATGATGTACTCTGAATATAAGTTAAACAAGCAGGGGGACAATATACAACCTTGACGTACTCCTTTTCCTATTTGGAACCAGTCTGTTGTTACATGTACAGTTCTAACTGTTGCTTCCTGACCCGCATACAAGTAACAGTAGTAATAAAGGCTAATTTTGAGTGTTTCCCATGTGTCAGGAACTGCACAGAAGAACTTTTATTTATAACCCAATCTAATCCTCATGACAACTCTGAGTTATACTTAATGATTAGTTCCATTTTACAGATGACAACTAGGGTTTACACTCAGGATTGTGTCTCTCTGAAGGCTATGCTCTTACCCACACGCTAAACTGCCCCCAGATGAAAATGAAAACCAAACTGCTGGTACTAAGTGGCCTAAACCTACCCTGGAAGCCTCTTCTTCTGAGAATACCACAGTCCAGCTATGCTCCCAACTCTGAGCATGGCCTGGTCTTTCAGATCTTATCATTCTCCTGTTGTTCCCCAGAGAGGACCTACCAGAACCATACTCATCCACCAAGGCCCATTCAAATGATCTTCATCCCATGCTCCTACTCTCAATCACTGTCAGTCCAAAGCAGATTTCTCCCAACATATTATGTTCATTTATTATACCAATTATCTTATGTTACATTCTTTTTCATTTATCACCTAAATATTTATTGATCATCTGCCACATGTCATCTACCACTATGCTAAGACAAGGGGCCTAGGGTAGTGAACAAGCATGAGCTTTGTCTCATTCATCTTTGAATAAGAGGCATCTAATAGAGGAGATCAATCCTGGATGTTCATTGGAGGGACTGATGCTGAGGCTGAGGCTGCAATAATTTGGCCACCTCATGCGACGAGTTGACTCACTGGAAAAGACTCTGATGCTGGGAAAGGTTGGGGGCGGGAGGAGAAGGGGACGGCAGAGAGTGAGATGGCTGGATGGCATCACCGACTCTGTGGACATGAGTTTGAGTGAACTCCGGGAGTTGGTGATGGACAGGGAGGCCTGGCGTGCTGTGATTCATGGGGTCGCGGAGAGTCGGACACGACTGAGCGACTGAACTGAACTGAATAAAATAAATAATAAAGAACAAGTGCTCAGTGTTTTGATGAATGAAGAACCTTAGAATCATCTGAAAATCTTAAGATAACTAAAACGTTCTCTTTTAGCCAACATGGTTCAAAGGAGTCGAAATGAGAGCCATTTGGCTTTCATTAAATTCTTCCGTTAATCTGTTTTTAACTTGTCCTACAACTCTAAACCATACTCAGTTCAGTTCAGTTGCTCAGTCATGTCTGACCCTTTGCGACCCCATGAACCGCAGCAAGCCAGGCCTCCCTATCTATCACCAACTCCCGGAGTTCACCCAAACCTATGTCCATCGAGTCAGTGATGCCATCCAACCATCTCATTCTCTGTCATCCCCTTCTCCTCCTGTGCTCAATCTTTCCCAGCATCAGGGTCTTTTCAAATGAGTCAGCTCTTCGCATCAGGTGGCTTAAGTATTGGAGTTTCAGCTTCAACATCAGTCCTTCCAAAGTACACCCAGGACCAGTCTCCTTTAGGATGGACTGGTTGGACCTCCTGGCAGTCCAAGGGACTCTCAAGAGTCTTCTCCAGCACCACAGTTCAAAAGCATCAATTCTTCAGCTTTCAGCTTTCTTTATAGTCCAACTCTCACGTCTATACATGACTACTGGAAAAACCATAGCCTTGACTAGACGGACCTTTGTAGGCAAAGTAATGTGTTTGCTCAGGTCCATCCCAAACAGACTCAAGAAAAACAAATATTTTTAATTTCCAACTTTTTCTATGTTGTAATACATACTCTTTGTAAAGTGACAGGCAGTTATTTTACAAGTCACTTCCCTCCCCTCAGTCTTTCTGAAAAGTCAATGTCCATCCCAAATAACTGAACATAACACCAGTCCACCTGGGAGTGCAAGTCACCTACTGTGTGTGTACTGAGCTGACAGCAGAATGGGGAGGAAGGGACCACACCTTACCCATCAAGTCTGCGGCTCGGTCTCCTGTCTGAAGCTGTGGGCAGATCACTGATCACTGTATCAGACAGTATGCTCTAGCCCTGGGATTGGGGAGCATATGCCAAACCACCACTCATTCATTCTCTGTGCATTTTTAAAGGGTGAGAATACCTGTCATCTCTCATATGAAAAGAATCAGTGAAATCCTGCTTGGAGAATCATCAAAACTCCTTTGGGAAGAAAATATGGCAGGAAGACAAAGAAAATAAAGTGTGTGGGTTTTATGGATTCATTGAAAGACTGTGATACTTGTTCTTATTTTACAGTTTTCTGCTCCTAATTATAGATAAAAGAGTTATTTAAAACTACAAAGTTAAGGATTCTTTTACGTAATACCAAAAACAGTGTGGGAGAAAAAAACGGAATTCTCAACTAATTCTAAGAGGAATTTTCACAGAAAGGGAAAAAGTGAAAGGCCAAACGGCAAGGTAATCCACTCAAAATCATAACCATAATCTCCAGCCCTGCAACCCAGTCTGTACGAACTAGAGTCACAGATGAACCGTATGAGGAGTTCACACAGTGGCCTGGTACGAAGGTCAACTCCAGGTCCAAGAACTTGTAAAATTTAAGCTCCCTGAAAACTTTCTGAGCAATTTAGGTAACTGAGACTGAACTGTACACGAAGTACTAGACTCTTCTCTATGCGAAGACTCCGCCTAAACAACAGTGTGAAAGATGCTGGTCTTTATCCTTGAGAAGGGCCAACCCACATTCAACACAAAGCTTCACCTTACCTGTTTGGGGCATGAAGCTTCACCATCCCACTCTTTCTCCTCGGCAAAGCGGAACTGTGAGAAGGAGTCCCCTGGGAACAGAAAAAAACATACAACTTTATATCAAAGCCAAAGGCGAACACTCAGTTCTCTAAATTTCCCTTTGGAAGGAAAAGGGTCATTTCTGAAGAGCTGACCATCCCAAACTTGGTGACACCATTCGATAGAAAGTCCTGGTCCATATCTTTCCACAGCAATCTGTGTGTAAGGGGCACTTGAAAATATTGTTGACAGCTGTATTCATTGTTTTATTCAACTCTCATTAAGCCACCATCCTACACACTTGAGAAACAACTAAACAGTCCAGGCCTGCAGACATGGCCATCTACCCATTTTAAGCATATTTTCATCTCTCTGCATAATGTATGCAAGGAAACTGATATGTATGATTTTGGGGGTAGGCAAGTAGAAAAGGAAGGAGAAAACCAGAACTGAAGGAAAGCAATTCTCCACTGAGCCATAATATGATGACTTAAAATATCTCTTTGAAGTGAGGTTACCAACCTCAACCATCACTCCAAAAATCACCTGGTAAGAATGGCAGATGCAAAATAAAACGCAAAGGATGTGCCTTATATTAGTCAATGTGAATCACGACGCATGGCTGGAATGAGCATGAGCTCTCGGAATAAAGAAAATGAATCAAGATAAACAAGCTTGACAGATGATTCTGCACAGGGAGCCTGACACAAGGCTTATTTTGTAAACGTGTACTTACCTGATTATTTGCAATAGGGATAGCCAATTTATAAGCAAAGAATTATTTCTCCACCTAGCTTTCAGGATCCTCCAAAATGTGGTCCTACCTCATTAATGCACATTTACTTCCTATTTCTTCAGACTTCCTGCTCCAGAGTCAGCCTCTTTTCACATTTTGAACATACTTCATTTTCTATCCTATCCTATCCTCATTTTTCTTTTAATCCTTCTCCCTTGTCTGAAAGACCCATACACTTCTACCCATTCATATCCTATTTATATTTCAAGATTCAGGTACAGGCCCACTTCCTCCTCCTATGGTATCTCTCAGGTTATTTAACCATAGAATCCATTCTTTACTTCTAACTTAAAAGAGGGGGAAAAGAAGTGAAGAATTCCAAATTAAAGAGACAAAGATAAAACCTCCAGCATCTAACACTTGACAAGATCAAGTTCAAGGTAAAACAGACAAAGAACATCAGTCTTTATCAGGAGAAAGGGTAAAATCACAATCATTAGTCACTAGCAAATCAATTTGATCTCCCAAAAGTATGATATAAAGGATCTGAATTAATAAGGTCTCGTCTGGCTGTGCATGTGGATATATAAGTGCATGGGTACATATATGTATTGTGATTATATGTGGATACTTCATAAATATTTGTGCAATACTGGTATTTTAAAAGGACCATAGAAAGGTTACAAAAAAAAAAGACCTTTAAAAATACCCTAAAATGTAGCAGTCATACAAACCATATTTGTTGGTGATAAACATTTGTAGCACATACAGGCAAAGAGCCTATCTCTTACATACAAAGAATTTCTGCAAATTAACCAGAACAAAACCACCTAGTAGGAAAACAGGAAAGAGGGGGAGAATAAGAAATGCAAGTGGCTAATATGATATGACAACGATGAATTGACTCACTGGAAAAGAGTCTGATGCTGGGAGGGATTGGGAGTGGGCGGAGACAGGGATGACAGAGAATGAGATGGCTGGATGGCATCACCGACTCAACGGAAATGAGTTTGAGTGAACTCCAGGAGTTGGTGATGGAAAGGGAGGCCTGGCGTGCTGTGATTCATGGGGTCGCAAAGAGTCGGACACGACTGAGCGACTGAACTGACTGAACTGAACTGAACATGATATGAAATGAATCATGAATAAATAAAAAATCAATCTGGTAGATCTTTTAAACTTGGTTGAACAGCTGAATGTTTTATGAAATAGTGTTACTTTTGACATTCGTGAACTTCTATATTAAAAATGATCCTATGACTGCCTGGATCCTATAGTACGTAATCAGTACTAGATATCATCAATCATCAGTTCAGTTGCTCAGTTGTGTCCGACTCTTTGCAACCCCATGGATTGCAGCACGCCAGGCTTCCCTGTCCATCACCAACTCCCGGAGCTTGCTCAAACTCATGCCCATCTAGTTGGTGATGCCATCCAACCATCTCATCCACTGTCATCCTAGATAACAGTAATGCAAACAAGGCATGCTCTATGTACTTTTAATATCTAAATATTCAACTTCAAATACAGGTTAAGTTTCCAAAAGTGGTAAACAGCTTGTTTGAAATCAATGCTCTTACAGAAAACAACTAGGAACATTCCCCCACCACCATCCCAAACAATCTACCTGAAGACATTAGAGAGTTACCAAGGCAGTGAGGTTGTGAGGGACAAAGTTCCCAGGCTGAAGAAAAGCACAAAGAGGTGAGTCTAACATTTAGAACTGCCTTTCCCTTTGGGGCATTTGTTAGTTTCCAAAGTGATACTGAGAGACTGAAAAATTAAGCACCAAGTAATAACCAGGAGGTTGTAAAACGACTGAGACCTTCCACTAGTCTTATGGCACTGGGTGGACAAAAATGGGAGTTCAGAGCCCATGGGTGAAGAAGAGTCCTGGAAAATCAAGACGTTTAGATGAAACCCTTGGGGACTACATCTTAGAAGTAGGGATGATGGAGAAGAGGCCAGCCTCACAAAGTCCGAGGCAAAGGAGTGAATCAACTCAATCTCTGATTCTGACTAAAAGAGGCAAAAGTAAATCCTTTTTGAAGAAAAATGACATTATCAACAGCCAAGCCAAAATTCATTAAAAAACCATCAGGTATATCAGGAGATGAGACCAAGATAACAGAAAACGAGAGAGAGGAGTAAACCAACCAACCAACCAACCAAATTCAATCAAAAAATGGGCAGAAGGCCTAAATAGACATTTCTCCAAAGAAGACAGATACAGACAGACAAAAAGCACATGAAAAGATGCTCAACCTTGCTAGTTATTTAGTTCAGTTGCTCAGTCGTGTCCGACTCTGCGACCCCATGGACTACAGCACGCCAGGCTTCCTGTCTATCACCAACTCCTAGAGCTTGATCGAAATAATGTCCATTTTGTCGATGATGCCATCCAACCATCTCATTCTCTGTTGTCCCCTTCTCCTCCTGCCTTCAATCTTTCCCAGCATCAGAGTCTTTTCCAATGAATCAGTTCTTTGCATCAGGTGGCCAAAGTATTAGAGGTTCAGCTTCAGCATCAGTCTTTCCAATGAATATTCAGGACTGATTTCCTTTAAAATTGACTGGTTTGATCTCCTTGCAGTCAAAGGGACTCTCAAGAGTCTTCTCCAACATCAGCGTTCAAAAGTTTCAATTCTTCGGGGTTCAACTTTCTTTATAGTCCAACTCTCATATCCATAACATGACAACAGGAAAAAGCATCGCTTTGACTAGATGGACAAAGGTCGGCGAAATAATGCCTCTGCTTTTTAACACACTGTCCAGGTTGGTCATAGCTTTTCTTTCAAGGAGCAAGCGTTGTTTAATTTCATGGCTGCAGTCACCATCTGCAGTGATTTTGGAGCCCAAGAAAATAAAGTCTGTGACTGTTTCCATTGTGTCCCCATCTATTTGCCATGAAGTGATGGGACCAGATGCCATGATCTTCGTTTTCTGAATGTTGAGTTTTAAGCCAGCTTTTTCACTCTCTTTCACCTTCATCAAGAGAATTTTTAGTTCCTCTTCACTTTCTGCCATAAGGGTGGTGCCATCTGCATATCTGAGGTCATTGATATTTCTCCTGGCAATCTTGATTTCAGCTTGGGCTTCATCCAGCCTGGCATTTTGCGTGATGTACTCTACATAGAAGTTAAATAAGCAGGATGACGATATACAGCCTTGACACACTCCTTTCCCAATCTGGAACCAGTCTGTTGTTCCATGTCTGGTTCTAACTGTTGCTTCTTGACCTACAGACAGATTTCTCAGGAGGCAGGTAAGGTGGTCTGGTAATCCTATCTCTTGGAGAATTTTCCAGAGTTTGTTGTGATCCATACAAAGGCTTTGGCGTAGTCAATAAAACAGAAGTAAATGTTTTTCTGGAACTCTCTTGTTTTTCTATAATCCAAAGAATGTTGGCAATTTGATCTCTGGTTCCTCTTCTTTTTCTAAATCCAGCTTGAACAGTTCTCTGTTCACATACTGTTGAAGCCTGGCTTGGAGAATTTTGAGCTTAAAATTTTTTAAGAGTCATTAAAAAAAAATCCAGTTATCAGCTGGCTTGGAGAATTTTGAGCTTAAAATTTTTTAAGAGCCATTAAAAAAAAAATCCAGTTATCAGAAACAAATCTTGTGATTTTTGCAATGCAAAAATTTCAAAAATAGGAAAAACTATAAAAAATCACAATGACCTTCATAAAGTCATTTTTTTTCTCTTCCATTATGGTTTATTACAGGATAGTGAATATATTAATAGTTCCCTGTGCTGTAGAATAGGATCTTGTTGTTGTCTATTTTGTATATATTAGTTTGCATCTGCTAATCCCAAACTATTAATTTATCCCTTCCCAAACCCCTTTCCCCTCTTGTAACTGTAAGTTTGATTTCTATGTCTGTGATTCTGCTTCTGTTTTGTAAATAAGTTCATTTGTATCGTGTTTTATATTCCACATATAAGTGATATCATACTGTAATTGTCTTTCTGACCAAGAAGTCATTCTTGATTGATACCAAATACTCACATAAAAATACAAAGAAAAGAAAGTGAGAAAAATAAGATATTCAAGCACTTTCTGTTTACAGTAATCAAACAACACAATTTTTAAATCCTAATGAAGCACACAGAGGCTAATCTTAAAAAAATAAGCTGGTTAAATGACTACTAAAGAATGTCTTACATGGAACCATCAGTTCAGTTCAGTTCAGTTCAGTCACTCAGTCGTGTCCGACTCTCCGCGACCCCATGAATCACAGCAAGCCAGGCCTCCCTGTCCATCACCAACTCCCGGAGTTCACTCAAACTCACGTCCACAGAGTCGGTGATGCCATCCAGCCATCTCATTCTCGGTCGTCCCCTCCTCCACCCGCCCCCAATCCCTCCCAGCATCAGAGTCTTTTCCAGTGAGTCAACTCTTCGCATGAAGTGGCCAAAGTATTGCAGTTTCAGCTTTAGCATCAGTCCTTCCAATGAACATCCAGGATTGATCTCCTTTAGAATGGACTGGTTGGATCTCCTTGCAGTCCAAGGGTCTCTCAAAAGTCTTCTCCAACACCACAGTTCAAAAGCATCAATTCTTCGGCGATCAGCTTTCTTCACAGTCCAACTCTCACATCCATACATGACCACTGGAAAAACCATAGCCTTGACTAGACGGACCTTGGTTGGCAAAGTAATGTCTCTGCTTTTTAATATACTATCAAGGTTGGTCATAACTTTCCTTCCAAGGAGTAAGCGTCTTTTAATTTCATGGCTGCAATCAGCATCTGCAATGATTTTGGAACCCAAAAAAAGTCTGACACTATTTCCACTGTTTTTCCATCTATTTCCCATGAAGCGATGGGACCAGATGCCATGATCTTTGTTTTCTGAATGTTGAGCTTTAAGCCAAACTTTTCAATCTCCTCTCTCACTTTCATCAAGAGGCTTTTAGTTCCTCTTCACTTTCTGCCATAAGGGTGGTGTCATCTGCATATCTGAGGTTATTGATATTTCTCCCAGCAATCTTGATTCCAGCTTGTGCTTCTTCCAGCCCAGCGTTCCTCATGATATACTCTGCATATAAGTTAAATAAGCAAGGTGACAATATACAGCCTTGACGTACTCTTTTTCCTATTTGGAACCAGTCTGTTGTTCCATGTACAGTTCTGACTGTTGCTTCCTGACCTGCATACAGGTTTCTCAAGAGGCAGGTCAGGTGGTCTGGTATGCTCATCTCTTTCAGAATGTTCCAGTTTATTGTGATCCACACAGTCAAAGGCTTTGGCATAGTCAATAAAGCAGAAATAGATGTTTTTCTGGAACTCTCTTGCTTTCTCCATGATCCAGCGGATGTTGGCAATTAGATCTCTGGTGCCTCTGCCTTTTCTAAAACCTGCTTGAACATCTGGGAGTTCACGGTTCACATATTGCTGAAGCCTGGCTTGGAGAATTTTGAGCATGACTTTACTAGCGTGTGAGATGAGTGCAATTGTGCGGTAGTTTGAGCATTCTTTGGCATTGTCTTTCTTTGGGATTGGAATGAAGACTGACCTCTTCCAGTCCTGTGGCCACTGCTGAGTTTTCCAAATTTGCTGACATATTGAGTGCAGCACTTTCACAGCATCATCTTTCAAGATTTGAAAGAGCTCAACTGGAATTCCATCACCTCCACTAGCTTTGTTCGTAGTGATGCTTTCTAAGGCCCACTTGACTTCACATTCCAAGATGTCTGGCTCTAGGACAGCGAATACGTTATCGTGACTATCTTGGTCGTGAAGATCTTTTTTGTACAGTTCAAAGACCCCAAATTACTGAAGCAATCCTGATGGAAGTAAAGTAGGAAGCACAGTGCTCTTAGACTTCAGACAATACTGTAATACAAAGTTACAGTAATCAAAACAGTATGGTATTGGTATTATATAAAAACAGACATATGGAGTGCCAAGAAATAAACCCACATACCTACAGTCAATCAATCTTCAACAAAGAATGCCAACCTCTCTAATTCTCTCACTAAAGATGAAAGTGTGTCCATATTTGTCAAAATTACAACTCCTAGAATCAAGAGTACTTCTAGAAAACATGTTACCAAAACTTTTCTTCTTATATCAAGAGGGACAAAACAATGGTGGTGTTAGTAAATGTGTTACTCCTATATCTTGTACATCAGACATTTGGGTTTCTTTAAATAAGAAAGCGTGATGCATTCACAATGCATTCAGTTCTGCTCCTGCTTTACTCTCTGGCTGAGAGAGTTCCTGTCTCTCACACTATCAGTATGAATCAGAATGAAGAAGTACAGAATGGAACCCAGTGAAGAACAGGGAAAGCCAACTGTTGTTGACATGGAATAAACATGGTGGAATATGTCTTAGGAGTCATAAGCATTCAAAGTTTTAGACACTCACCAGGTATCTAAAGTAATTAAAGTAATTATAGCACAGCATAATGAACAGAACCAGAAGCATAAAACGAGTATAGCACTTTCTTCCTTCTCTTTCTTCAAAGACTAATTTCATGATGTATAAGAGGTTGTGGAACTGCCTTGCTTTTTACTTACACCATATTCTCAAACAAGATGGAGCCAAGCTAGTGTTTATTACATAAGGTGCTTGAATAACAGAAACAAAATCCCATAATATTCTACTTTGCAGATAACAATAGCAAAATAGAAGGCCTGCTAAATCCAATGATTATTTGTTATGAAGTAATTTATTCACTATTACCTGCTGAAAATGGGGGGAGGGGGGAAAGAGGGATTTAAACAGAACTGATGCACCCTGGGAGTTCACATTTTTCTTGTGTTATAAAAGTCCCATTCTATTCCAACAAAGCTGAAGTTGGTGTAATGCAATAAAAGCTGAGATACAAGTGATACGGAAACAATTCTGTGTCTCTTGAAGTTCAACAACATCACTCTACTGCCACATTTCTGCAGCCAAAATGAATGACGGATTTTTTTTCTAATCGATTAATTGCAAAAAGCAGCAAAAAAAAATGTTAGAAAGTTAGGTATATGTGATCTTAGGTATCAGAAAGCATATTTCAAGCAGTGCACAATGCACATGAAAAGCTAGTCAACATCACTAATTATTAGAGAAATGCAAATCAAAACTACAATGAGATATCACCTCATACCAATCAGAATGGTCATCATGAAAAAGTCCACAGCCTTTCAGCCTGTGGACACTGTCAAGTGTCACTGAAGTCTCTCCCTGCTCCACTGTCATCAGGTCTAAGTCAGAGTCTCTCAAAGAGCCTGAACAGCTATGGAAGCTCTTCCTTGGTGGATTGGGCTTTGAAACAACTGATGAGAGTCTGAGGAGCCATTCTGAGCAATGGGGAATGCTCACAGATTGTGTGGTATTGATGGATCCAAACACCAAGTGTTCCAGAGGCTTTGAGTTTGTCACATGTGCCAGTATGGAGGAGGTGGATGTGGCCAAGAAGGCAAGTTCACAAGAGGTGGACAAAAGAGTTGTGGAACCAAAGAGGGCCATCTCAAGAGAAGATACTCAAAGACCTGGTGCTCACTTAACTGTGAAAAAGATTTTTGTTGGTGGCATTAAAGAAGACACTGAAGAACATAATGCAAGAAATTATTTTGAATAATATGGGAAAATTGAAGTGACTGAAACCATGACTAAGTGGCAAAAAGGGAGGCTTTACTTTTGTGACCTTTGATGCCCGTGATTCCGTAGACAAGACTGTCATTCAAAAATACCACACAGTGAATGGCTAAGCTGTGAAGTAAGGAAACCCCATCTAGGGAAGAGATGGCTAGTGCTTCATCCAGCCGAAGAGGTCTAAGTGGTTTGGAGGCATTGGTGGTGGTTGTGAAGGTGGTCTTGGTGGGTATGACAACTTTGGTCGTGGAGGAAACTTCAGTGGTCGAGCTGGCTTTGGTAGCAGCTATGGTGGCGGTGGACATGGTTTCAATGGAGATGGCTACAGTTGATTTGGTACTGATGGAAGCAATTTTGGAGGTGGCAGAAGCTACAGTGATTTTGGCAATTACAATCAATCTTCAAATTTTGGACATTAAAGAAGAAAACTGTAAGCATAAGTTCTGGCCCTTATAGTGGTGGAGGTTAATACTTTGCCAAACCAAGGTGGCTCTGGTGGTTCCAGCAGCAGTAGCTATGGCAGCAGCAGAAGGCTTTAATTACTGCCAGGAAACAAAGCTTAGCAGGAGAGGATAGGGAGAGAAGTGACAGGGAAGCTATAGATTTGTGAACTCAGTCAAGCACAGTGGTGGCAGGGACTCGCTGCTAAAGAAGACATGTTTTAGACAATACTCATGTGTATGGGCAAAAAACTTGAGGACTGTACTTGTGATTAACTGCATAACAGGTTATTTTAGTTTCTGTTCTATAGAAAGTGTAAAGCATTCCAACAAAGAGTTTTAATGAAGATTTTCTTTTTGCACAAATGTTGATTGTTAAATATAACAGTCTGATCACAACGCTGAAATAATATGTCTTAAAAAAAACTATAAATATTAAATGCTGGAAAAGGGGTTCAGAAAAGGGAAACTTCCTACACTGTTGGTGGGAATGTAAGTTGGTATAGCCACTCTGAAAAACAGTATGGAGGTTCCTTAAAAAACTAAAATTACCTCCTAGAGAAATGGAAATAAAAACAAAAGTAAACAAGTGGGACCTGATTAAACTTAAAAGCTTTTGCACAGCAAAGGATACTATAAGCAAGGTGAAAAGACAACCCTCAGAATGGGAGAAAATAATAGCAAATGAAAGAAGTGACAAAGGATTAATTTCTAAAATGTATAAGCAGCTCATACAACTCAACACCAGAAAAACAAACAACACAATCAAAAAGCGGGAAAAAGACCTAAATAGACGCTTCTCCAAAGACATACAGATGGCTAACAAACACATGAAAAGATGCTCAACATCACTCATTATTAGAGAAATGTGAATCAAAACTACAAGATATAACCTCAAACTGGTCAGAATGGCCATCATCAAAATGTCTACAAAAAATGCTGGAGAGGGTGTGGAGAAAAGGGAACACTCTTGCACTGTTGATGGGAATGTAAATTGATACAGCCACTATGGAAGACAGTATGGAGATTCCTTAAAAACTAGGAATAAAACCACCATATGACACAGCAGTCCCACTCCTAGGCATATACCCTGAGGAAACCAAAATTGAAAAAGACACATTGTTCATTGCAGCACTATTAACAATAGCTAGAACGTGGAAGCAGCCTAGATGTCCATCAACAGATGAATAGATAAAGAAGCTGTGGTACATGTACACAATGGAATATTGCTCAGCCGTAAAAAGGAACACATTTGAGTCAGTTCTAATGAGGTGGAGAAGGAAATGGCAACCCACTCCAGTGTTCTTGCCTGGAGAATCCCAGGGATGGGGGAGCCTGGTAGGCTGCCATCTATGGGGTCACACAGAGTCGGACACGACTGAAGTGACTTAGCAGCAATGAGGTGGATGAACCTAGAACCTATTATACAGAGTGAAGTAAGTCAGGAAGAGAAAATAAATATCATATTCTAATGCACATATACGTAATCTAGAAAAATGGTACTGGAGAATTTACTTACAGGGCAGCAATGGAGAAACAGACATAGAGAATAGACTTGTGGACATGGGGAGGGGGGAGGAGAGGGTGAGATGCCCAGAAAGAGTAACCTGGAAACTTACATCACCATATGTAAAATAGATAGCCAAAGGGAATTTGCTGTATGACTCAGGAAACTCAAACAGGGGCTCTGTATCAACCTGGAGGAGTGGGATGGGGAGGGAGATAGGAGGGAGGTTCAAAAGGGAGGGGATATATGTATACCTATGGCTGATTCAGAGGTTTGACAGAAAACAACAAAATTCTGTAAAAGCAATTATCCTTCAATAAAAAAAATAAATTAAAAAAACCCACTAAAAGTAGATCTACCATATGATCCAGCAATCCCACTCCAGGAAATATATCTGGAGAAAACTCTAATTCAAAAAGATACATAAACTTCAATGTTCACAGCAGCACTGTTTTCAACAGTCAAGACATGGAAGCAAACTAAATGTCCATTGACAGATCAATGGATTGAGAAGACATGGTGTCTGTAGGTATTATATGTTACTGAGCCATAAAAAGAATGAAATAATGCCATTTGCAGCAACATGGATGGACCGAGAGATTTTCATACTCAGTGAAGAGAAAGACAAATACCATATCATATCACTTACATGTGGGCTCCTTAAAAAAAATAATACAAATAAACTTATTTACAGAAACAGACTCAGACAGAGAACAGACTTGTGGTTATAAAAGAGGAAAGGGCTGGGGGAGCATAAACTAGGAGCTTGGGGTCAGCAGATACAAACTACTATATGCAAAATAAACAACAGATTCGTACTCTATAGCACCGAGAACTATATTCAACATTGCGTAATAAGCCACAATGGAAAAGAATATGGGGGAAAGGACAGTGCACAATGCTTCAATTTGGAGGGTTCCACCAATGAAACTCATGATCAAACAAATCTCCACATCTAGCAGTGAATGAGGAGATAAATCTTCATCTAGCCTATTACCTGGTTTTTATCCAGTTACTCTTAGAAAGGACAAGTGTGAGGAGTACCATTGCCCTCCACGGCATTCTATTCTGGCAGAACAAACTAAATAACATTGTGCTCCTCCACCTGCCTCAGCCAAGCTAACATCTATTGAGCATCGCAAATGTGGAGGATGGCATGGTGACTATAGGGACAATCCAACAGCAGGCAGTGGTGAGAAATGGGAATGCCTCTATATGGTCAAAGTTAAATCTGGCCACTAAAAACTTCCATAATCAAGTTTTAATTTTATTTGAAAGTTCAGATTTTTTTTTCATGTATTTCAGTACATCCATTCTATAACAGTGATATTTAGCTTTAGCTTCAGCTGAATATGATTCAACACTTGACATTTTGGCCAGAATGCATATTTAATGTGTATACAATAGTCAATTAGTGACATTTTATAAGGTCATTTTTTAAAAATACAGGAGTTTATTTAATGTATGTACAAGTTAATACTGTACTGCATAACTGAAACTTGCTAAGAGAGTAGATCTAAAAGTTCTCATCACAAGAAAAAAAAAACTGTAACTATGTACGGTGATGGATGTTACCTAGACTTATTGTGGTGATCACTTTGCCGTATATACAGAGTCATGATATTGTACGGTTGAAACTAATGTTATATATCAATTATACTTCAATTAAAAAAATAATATAGCTTTGTATGCACTGCTATGGAAAGATGACCATCATCTCAATTGTTTCATAAAAAAAAAATAAGTTTTAGTGCAGTATGAACAATACACACATCAGTTCAGTTCAGTCACTCAGTCATGTCCGACTCTACGCAACCCCATGAATCACAGCACACCAGGCCTCCCTGTCCATCACCAATTCCCGGAGTTCACTCAAACTCATGTCCACAGAGTTGGTGATGCCATCCAGCCATCTCATTCTCTGTCATCCCCTTCTCCTCCCACCCCCAACCTTTCCCAGCATCAGAGTCTTTTCCAGTGAGTCAACTCTTCGCATGAGGTGGCCAAAGTATTGGAGTTTCAGCTTTAGCATCAGTCCTTCCAATGAACACCCAGGATTGATCTCCTTTAGAATGGACTGGTTGGAATACACACATGCATACACACATATATGCACATACATATTTGTACATATCACAAAAATACTAATAATGCATATAAGTAAGTCAAGATGATTATATTTTAAGAATGATTTTCTCAGAGGGCAGGGTTGAAGGACACGTATCCTTTCTGCATAATACATATTCCAGTTGAATTTTCCTTTGTAAACAATAAGCACATGTTACTTTTGGAACTGAGCCAAACAAAATAAGGAAATCTAGAAAAAAGCTGAAACTTCTTAAGGGCAAAGACCTTTCAGAATGCATTTAAGACAAAACATCCATAGACTTCAAGAGCTGCAACACTAGGTGTCATTCATTCTAACCCTCACTTTCTAGAACAATAAAGAGAGGCTCAATGGCCTGTACAGCCAGTTAACGACCGGACACTAAGACCTTGACTCCTAACATTCATTATTATACCTATAACTATTAATAACAAAGCTCTTTCCACTATTTCTACTAGTCTTCTCAGCCATCTGAGTTCCCTACAAAAAAACATACTCAATAACTGGATATGGAACAACAGACTGGTTCCAAATAGGAAAAGGAGTACGTCAAGGCTGTATATTGTCACCCTGCTTATTTAACTTATATGCAGAGTACATCATGAGGAATGCTGGGCTGGAAGAAGCACAAGCTGGAATCAAGATTGCCGGGAGAAATACCAGTAACCTCAGATATGCAGATGACACCACCCTTATGGCAGAAAGTGAAGAGGAACTCAAAAGCCTCTTGATGAAAGTGAAAGAGGAGAGCGAAAAGGTTGGCTTGAAGCTCAACATTCAGAAAACAAAGATCATGGCATCTGGTCCCATCACTTCATGGGAAATAGATGGGGAAACAGTGGAAATAGTGGCAGACTTTATTTTTTTGGGCTCCAAAATCACTGCGGATGCTGACTGCAGCCATAAAATTAAAAGACACTTACTCCTTGGAAAGAAAATTATGACCAACCTAGATAGCATATTAAAAAGCAGAGACATTACTTTGCCAACAAAGGTCCATCTAGTCAAGGCTATGGTTTTTCCAGTGGTCATGTCTGGATGTGAGAGTTGGACTGTGAAGAAAGCTGATCGCCGAAGAATTGATGCTTTTGAACTGTGGTGCTGGAGAAGACTCTTGAGAGTCCCTTGGACTGCAAGGAGATCCAACCAGTATATTCTAAAGGAGATCAATCCTGGGTTTTCATTGGAAGGACTGATGCTAAAGCTGAAACTGCAATACTTTGGCCACCTCATGGGAAGAGTTGACTCACTGGAAAAGACTCTGATGCTGGGAGGGATTGGGGGCGGGAGGAGAAGGGGACGACAGAGAATGAGATGGCTGGATGGCATCACCAACTCGATGGACATGGGTTTGAGTGAACTCCAGGAGTTGGTGATGGACAGGGAGGCCTGGCATGCTGTGATTCATGGTGTCGCAAAGAGTCAGACACAACTGAGCAACTGAACTGAACCGAACTGAATAAATATTTCATTTACTGAGTAGTGACATTTGATACACTACTATTGATATGTTAACCATATTGAAGATATGAAAAATCAAACTACGGAATTCCTCACTTTAGGAATCATTTCAGGGGTTCCTGTAAATAAGTACTTTAAAAAATAAGAGGATTTTTATAGACCTCTAAGTATTCTAACAGCAGTAGCATCAGAGAGATAAAGGTGATACACCAACCATCACTGTATGGTTGTATACCCAGGATACTCACTCTGCCTGACTTCTCAAGCTAGTCTAACACAAATTTTAGGATCAGTGACAAAGTGGACACCAAACTTGCTAGACTTCCACAATACCAACATGCTATCAAACACTGTTACCTATAGTCATAGATAAGACAGCTTTGAATGTTAGGCTTACCCTTTCAGCCATATCAGCATAAAAGGGCTTTCACTCAAGTAAAAGAACTTAACCAGTAAAAGTTCAGGCACAATCTTTATCTGGGCAAAGAAACCTACAAGACTTTCAGTTTCAAAAATACAGATCAATGTATATAAAGAGCAAATGTGGAAGATGGAAAATGTGCCCAATGATTTGGGAGTGGCAATTCCCATAGCAGACATTTATCCTAGGTATGTGGATCTTTTCCTTATCAAACTGGCCCAGACCCTTGTGGTATGTCCGTTGGGAAACCAACTGTAGAAAGCAAGAGGAATCTAGCACTGTCTCTGGATGAGTACTTCATTTTAGGGCTTCCTTGGTGGCTCAGACAGTAAAGAATCTGCCTGCAATGTGAGAGACCTGGGTTCAATCCCCAGGTTGAGAAGATCCCCTGGAGGAGGGCATGGCAATCCACTCCAGTATTCTTGCCTGGAGAATCCCCATGAACAGAGGAGCCTGGAGGGCTGCAGTCCAAGGTGTTGCAAAGAGTTGGACACAACTGAGTGCCTAGGCACGCACATACTTCATTTTAAGCTCCATTTTCCTGGCTCTTCTTTATTGTGATCACCTTCCTTTACATCTTCCATAGCCCTCAGAATATGCCCTCAATCAGGACACCATGTCTATGGGAAATCACAACTTTATAGGCTGACAAGTTCACAGTCTTCATAGAAAGACATTATGTCCCAATGGTCAACATCATGGTTGCTATAAAAAATGGAACATACCCTTCTTCTCTCTGAATTTCTCTAGCTCAACTATGAGACATAACATATTTGGAAAGGCAAGGTAGATCCCAAATTCACACACGAGCACAGATCAATCCAGAGATGATCCACAGTTCAGTCTACAAGGATGTAAAAAGGTCCTTGCCACCCCCAATTTCTAGCTTCCACTGATGAGTCTTTCTATTAATAGATTTACAGGTCAAGCACTTCGGTATTTACCCTAAAACAAAGCAACAGCTAACACTTTGGTCTTTGTGAGGAAGACTATAAAAGCCACTTCAGTGATGAATTTTAAAAGTTAGGTTGAGGCAAAAGAACAAGAAAGTCAGAAAACTCTCTCCTCTAGCTCAACAGTGACCTATAATTAGCTTTCTCACCAGGTATGGGGCCCCAAAGGCCCTTGAGCATCAAATATCCACATTGAGCACTACAGAATAGGATGTGCCTATCTTCCCAATGCCCCTAAAAAGGTGCCTCCCCATCTGCATGGATACATTGAAGGAAAAGTCAAATATACTCAGGTACCACAGAAGGGTTCTAGGCTTTATGAGCAAAGGATGATGCTGACATTCTGGAACTTAGAATCTAGCTTGTTTTCCCCAAAACAGTCAGCAAATATTCCGGATTAACCCTGTTCCACAGTAGACAATTTAGTAAAATTTCTCAGATCAACTGTTACAGAAACCAGACCAACACCAAACTCTGGTAGATGAGAGTAGAACTCGAAGATGAGAGTAAATGTTCAGACAAGGCTGAATAAATCAAAGAATATGAAGACTATTCCTCAGATGGACAATGAAGTCATAAGATCCTAGAACTGATCTGTAGTAAAAAGTGCGTCAGTGAGGATGATGTCTGGTTGCATGTAATGAAACCTGAAAAATTTTGGCTTTAATGAGATAAAGCCCCCACTGTTGCTACAAAGAGAGGGGCTTGGAAAGACCATGAAGATCAGAAGTAATTGTTCCTAATCCCTTGGGTCCCTTGAGGTCTTGCCCTGCCAGTGCCTTCCTGGAGCCCAGACCAGTATCCTACTGCCTTCTATTCTGGGACTTTTGTGTCACAGCTGAGCTATCATAGGATGAACTTCCTAACATCTTCAGTTGACCAACCTAAAAGTGCTGGAGACTTGATGTCCCATAGGGTCATCCCTGACCATCAACCAGCTCCCACCAAATACTTTCTTCCAAACAGAGTGTAGGGAGACAGCAGCTTCAGATAGCCTTTCTGAAGATATCAAGAAGACAGGCAGCTGGCTTGTTATCAGAATTAAAACACAATGTACGGTTACATTTATTCTCCTCCTCCCCTGCCTGTGCAGATGGCATTAGTGGTAAAGACACCGCTTGTCAATACAGGAGATGCCTGACACAAGGGTTCGACCATTTCTGGATGAGTACTTCATTTTAGGGCTTCCCTGGTGGCTCAGATGGTAAAGAATCCGCCTGCAATGTGAGAGACCTGGGTTCAATCCCCAGGTTGGGAAGATTCCCCTGGAGGAGGACATGGAAACCCACTCCAGTATTCTGGCCTGGAGAATCCCATGGACAGAGAAGCCTGGTGGGCTACTATCCATGGGGCTGCAGAGTTGGGCACAACTGAAGCAACTCAGCAAGCAGAGCAACATGCAGCAAACAACATAAAAAGTTCTATTTCTGTCAACTAAATGAAGTTGAAACTTAGGCGGTCAAAGACTGGGATGGTGGCCCAGGCTCCCTCTAGTTCATTGCTCTGCTATTTCTATGGAAGTACTTCTTGCCACAATCCCAGATGATGACCAGAAAGCCTGCTGCTGCCTCCAGAGCTGATACCAGATCCTCATTCAAAACCTGTCAGTTTGGTTCAGTCGCTCAGTTGTGTTCGACTCTTTGTGACCCCATGGACTGAAGCACACCAGGTTTCCCTGTCCATCACCAACTCCCAGAGCTTGCTCAAACTCATGTCCATTGAGTCAGTGATGCTGTGCAAACATCTCATCCTCTAAGGTCCCCTTCTCCTCCCACCTTCAGTCTTTCCCAGCATCAGGGTCTTTTCAGGTGGCCAAAGTATTGGAGTTTAAGCTTCAGCATCAGTCCTTCTAATGAGTATTCAGGACTGATTTCCTTTAGGATGGATTGGTTGGATCTCCCTGCAGTCCAAGGGACTCTCAACAGTCTTCTCCAACACCACAGTTCAAAAGCATCAATTCTTCAGCAATCAGCTTTCTTTATAGTCCAACTCTCACATCCATACATGACTACTGGAAAAACCACAGCTTTGGCTCAGTTCATTTCAATTCAGTTCAGTCACTCAGTCGTGTCCGACTCCTTGCGACCCCATGAATCACAGCACGCCAGGCCTCCCTGTCCATCACCAACTCCTGGAGTTCACTCAAACTCATGTCCATCGAGTCGGTGATGCCATCCAGCCATCTCATTCTCTGTCGTCCCTGTCTCCTCCCACCCCCAATCCCTCCCAGCATCAGACTATTTTCCAGTGAGTCAACTCGTCGCATGAGGTGGCCAAAGTATTGCAGTTTCAGTTTTAGCATCAGTCCTTCCAATGAACACCCAGGATTGATCTCCTTTAGAATGGACTGGTTGGATCTCCTTGCAGTCCAAGGGACTCTCAAGAGTCTTCTCCAGCACCACAGTTCAAAAGCATCAATTCTTCAGCGATCAGCTTTCTTCACTGTCCAACTCTCACATCCATACATGACCACAGGAAAAACCATAGCCTTGACTAGATGGACCTTGGTTGGCAAAGTAATGTCTCTGCTTTTTAATACGCTATCTAGGCTGGTCATAACTATCCTTCCAAGGAGTAAGCGTCTTTTCATTTCCTGGCTGCAATCAGCATCCAAAGTGATTTTGGAGCCCAAAAAAATAAAGTCTGACACTGTTTCCACTGTTTCCCCATCTATTTCCATGAAGTGATGGGACCAGATGCCACAATCTTTGTTTTCTGAATGTTGAGCTTCAAGCCAAACTTTTCACTCTCCTCTTTCACTTTCATCAAGAGGCCTTTGAGTTCCTCTTCACTTTCTGCCATAAGGGTGGTGTCATCTGCATATCTGAGGTTATTGATATTTCTCCCAGCAATCTTGATTCCAGCTTGTGCTTCTTCCAGCCCAGCATTCCTCATGATGTACTCTGCATATAAGTTAAATAAGCAGGGTGACAATATACAGCCTTGACGTACTCCTTTTCCTATTTGGAACCAGCTTTGGCTAGACAGACCTTTTTCAGCAAAGTAATGTCTCTGCTTTTTAATATCCTGTCAAGGTTGGTCATAGTTTTTCTTCCAAGGAGCAAGTGTCTTTGAATTTCATGGCTGCAGTCACCATCTGCAGTGATTTTGAAGCCCCCCAAAATAAAGTCTGTCACTCTTTCCATTATTTCCCCATCTATTTGCCATGAAGTGATGGGACCGTATGCCAGAACTTATACAGGACTGGGGAAACAGACTCTTGGAGGGCACAAACAAAACCTTGTACACATAGTTTCACTGAGTTAGACAAGGAGGTCCATGTGATCAGTTTGATGAGTGTTCTGTGATTGTGGTTTTCATTCTGTCTGCCCTCTAAGGGATATGGATAAGAGGCTTATGGAAGCTTCCTCATGGGAAGAGAGTGACTGAGGGGGAAAGTGAAAAGAAAAGTGAAGGTGAAGTTGCTCAGTCGTGTCTGATTCTTTGCGACCCCATGGACTGTAGGCTACCAGGGTCCTCCGTTCACGGGCTTATCCAGGCAAGAATACTGGAGTGGGTTGCCATTTCCTTCTTCGGGAGATCTTCCCAACCCAGGGATTGAACCCAGGTCTCCCGCATTGTAGGCAGATGCTTTACCATCTAAGCCACAAGGGAAGTCAACTGAAGGGGAAACTGGGTCTTATTCTGATGGGCGGGGCCATGCTCAGTAAATCTTTAATCCAATTTTCTGTTGATGGGCGGGGCTGTGTCCCCTCCCTGTTGTTGGACCTGAAGCCAAACTATGGTGGAGGTAATGAAGATAATGGCTGCTGCTGCTGCTGCTAAGTCACTTCAGTCGTGTCTGACTCTGTGACCGCATAGACGGAAGCCCACCAGGCTCCCCTGTCCTTGGGATTCTCCAGGCAAGAACACTGGAGTGGGTTGTCATTTCCTTCTCCAATGTGTGAAAGTGAAAGTGAAGTCGCTCAGTCGTGTCCGACCCATAGCAACCCCATGGACTGCAGCCTACTAGGCTCCTCCATCCATGGGATTTTCCAGGCAAGAGTACTGGAGTGGCTTGCCATTGCCTTCTCCGAAGATAACGGCAACCTCCTTCAAAATGTCCTGTGCACGTACTGCCCCACTCAATGCCCCTGACCCTGCAGCAGGCCACCACTGACACACGCCCCTGCTGGACACTCTTGGACACTCATGGGCAAGTCTGGGTCAATCTCTTGTGAAGACACTGCTCCTTTCACCATGTAGGGCCACCCAAGATGGATAGGACATGGTGGTGAGTTCTGACAAAATGTGGTTCACCGGAGAAGAGAATGGCAAACCACTTCAGTATTCTTGCCTTGAGAATCCCAAGAACAGTATGAAAGGCAAAACCTGTCAACCCCCACCTTTAACAGGCATTAACATAAATGTTTAAGTCACAGGGTCCAGAGATAAGAAGGAAAGCAACAAGGAAAACAAAAACCAGACAGAACCAGCTGGAACCAAAATGGCAATGAATCTGACCTCCAAAAGACTCCTAGTCTCATTTTAGGTGGATTTTACTACATTAGCATAATAAATAACATAGCTACCATAGCCAGGACTGGAAATCAAGGACAAAAAAATGGATAAAAAGGAAGAGACATCCCATTTCCTCTAAAGCCCTGCCCCTTCTCTTTAGACTAATGCATATACACCCTATCACAGCCACCCCTCTCCCCTCTTTGTCTTTAACTCAAGTGCCTCTCATCACCTGGCCAAGAATTTCATCTGTGAACAAAGCTCCTGCTTCTCCATTCTTTGGCCACTGAACAAAGCTTGTGCTGCAACAATCTCAAGTTTCGGTTTTGTTATTTGGCTACAGAAACCCAAACAGAAAAAGAATCTTTTACCACCAAGACATTACTTTGCCAACCAAGGTCCATCTAGTCAAGGCTATGGTTTTTCCCGTGGTCATGTATGGATGTGAGAGTTGGACTGTGAAGAAAGCTAATCGCCGAAGAATGGATGCTTTTGAACTGTGGTGCTGGAGAAGACTCTTGAGAGTCCCTTGGACTGCAAGGAGATCCAACCACTCCATTCTAAAGGAGATCAATCCTGGGTGTTCATTGGAGGGACTGATGCTGAAGCTGAAACTCCAATACTTTGGCCACCTCATGTGAAGAGTTGACTCACTGGAAAAGACTCTGATGCTGGGAGGAATTGGGGGCAGGAGGAGAAGGGGACGACAGAGAATGAGATGGCTGGATGGCATCACCGATTCGATGGAGGTGGGTTTGAGTGAACTCCGGGAGTTGGTGATGGACACGGAGGCCTAGCGTGCTGTGATTCATGGGGTTGCAAAGAGTCGGACATGACTGAGCGACTGAACTGAACTACCAAGGCAGAGGAATGGCCTCGGCTGGGTTGGGATCTGAGCAGAGCCCACACACTTAGTTCCCAGCAAAACTCTACAGAGCAAGATGGACAAAGGGTTGGAGAGAAAGAGGCAAAAGACATGCAGCAGTCGTCTGTTAGGTTTTCCCAGAAGCTATCACAGAACATCTCCACTCTCTCTTTCGGATAGAACTGTATCTATCCCTTTATCAAGCCACAAGGAAGGCTGGATAATTAATTTCTTCCCCAGTGGCTAGTGTTCAGATAACAATCAGGGGTTTGAGTTAAAAAGGAAGAATGCATATGAGGTAGAGAAGCAACTGCAATCTGTGACAAACTGTGAGAGGGTCCTACTCAAGAGGTCATCAGTAAGAGTCAGCTGCTAGTTAGTGACTGTGTGCACCAAAGTGTGAGTCGCCTCCAATGATTTCAGTGAAATTCTTGTAATTTTCAAACTTCTCAAACTATAGTTACCATTAATTTTAGACAAAATGCGCCTTTCAACTTTTTCCCCATTCTGTTATGAAGAAAGTGAAAAGTCAAAGTATCAGTCGCTCAGTCGTGTCTGACTCTTACTGACCCCGTGGACTATAGCCTGTCAGGCTCCTCTGTCCATGGAATTCTCCAGGCAAGAATACCAGAGTGGGTGGCCATTCCCTTCTGCAGTTTATGAAGTAAGAGTGGGATAAAGTTCTAGTTTCCAGCATAATCCAAAATTAGTACTGTTTACTGCCATTTTCAGGGAAAATGAGCATAATGTGATGTTAAGCAACAATGACTTTAAGAGGAAAAATTCATTCATTAAATTCATTGATTTTTTTTCGTTCTTTCATACATTTTTCAGCACAATTGTGTCAAATACAACTGGATGCAAACAATATAAATAGAGAAGACTTACTCCCTGGTTTACTTGCTCTCAAATCTTGAGTTGAACAAGTCATAGAGGAAACTACAGAAAAATCAACAAACAAAAGAAAAGGAAATTTAAATTCCTTTTCCAAAAATTTAGTGAGGTTTTCACTCTCTCCCTTTGTTTTAAACATACATTCACATAAAATAGTTACTAGCACTCGTGGTGCTAATTTCCCCAAATAAGATTTGGTCCACTTAAATCTTTGCTTAGGCTTTTTTATTTATCTGACACCCAAAATGTTAGCTCTGTTGGTTATCAAAGCTAATGAAACCGTCATACATATAATCTAAGGTTCCAGGTCTAATCACTCAAGGAGTAGACTGCCCCCTAATCTCATTAGCAATATTGCAATGATATACAATTCACTTCCAGAGGGAGGAGAGGAGAAAGAAAAGCCAGATCAATGCCAAATCATCATTATCTAGAAGGCAGCCTGTATTTGTAGGACACCACTCAGTTTCAAGCACATGCCCGCACCCACTTCAGTGCAGGACAGAAAAAAGCACAGTCCCACAAGGACAATGACACTCTCCTTTCCAAAGGTCACTGCAAAACTCCCAGCAACCTGGTCCCACAGTGGAGTCAAACCTTCCCTGAATTTCCTGGCCCATCATCCATTCCCCCCTACTATTTAATTGAGTACTTTTTTTTTGAAAGTCAATCTATCCCTATTACCACTTACACCTCTCAAACATAGTATTTTCTACCTTAATCTGCCCAAGTTTTCCTCTTGCAATTAAAAGTTCTCCATCAAGGTAAATGTTAAATAATTAAAATCCCCAAACACTGTAATCCCATGATGATGCCCTCAGAGAAAACTGAGCATTTGTGAGAGAAAATGTCTGAACCACTTTCTATCAGGAATATGAGATGACTTTCAATTTGTGGTTTAATGGCTAAATGTAGGCCAGACTCTTAAATATTAAAGGATAAAGAAGTCTTATCTATTAGCTTTGATTGGTTTCACCATTTTCTTACTATATATCAGCTCATTTCATCTTTCTGATACTAATTCACATCTTCATAGTATAAAATCCAAATTCACATCCATATCTTTAGCTACTGTCTTGTCTGTTCTCTCCTTCTAGCTTCTACTTTAAGATTCTGTAAAGTCTTATATCATATAAGAATTCACTGCTCACCAGCACAATATTCTTCATAAAATCTCCAACTGGGCAGCTCTAGTAAGCACAAACAATACCAAGCTGAAGACAGAAGACCATTAGTCAATATACTGTTTTCTTTCTTTTTTTTTTTTTAATTGGAGGATAACTTCTTTATGGGCTTCTCATGTGGCTCAGCTGGTAAAGAATCCACCTGCAATGCAGGAGACCTGGGTTCGATCCCTGGGTTGGAAGATCCCCTAGAGAAGGGAAAGGCTTCCCACTCCAGTATTCTGGCCTGGAGAAATCCATGGACTATATAGTCCGCAGGGTCACAAAGAGTCGGACACGACTGACTTTCACTAACCGATTCACTCATTGCTTTATAATGTTGTTAAGTTTCTGTTGTACAACATGAATCAGTTATATATATATATATATATATTTTCACATATATCCCCTCCCCATACACACACACATATACACACACGTGTCTCCCCCCGACCCAGCCCCGCATCCCACCCTCTAGGTCATCACAGCGCACCGAGCTGAGCTCCCTGTGCTACATGGCAGTCTCCCACTACCTGTGTTACACACAGTAGCATATATATGTCAATGCTACGCTCTTAATTCGTACCAATTTCTCCTTCCCCTCCTCCCCGGTGTCCACAAGTCCAGTCTCTACTTTTGTGTCTCTAGTCCTGCCTTACAAATAGGTTCATCTATATCATTTTTCTATATTCCATATTTGTGTGTTAATATATTCGCTTTTCTCCTTATGACAGACCCTAGGTTCATCCACATCACTACAAATGACCCAATTTAATTCCTTTTTACGGATGAGTGATATTCCATTGTATATATGTACCTCTCCATTCCTCTATCAATGGACATTTAGGGTGCTTCCTCAATATACTTTTTCTGAGGTCAACTCATGTAAGTAATGTAGAACCTGTGGAAGTTAGTTCTGATTAACTTCATGTCTCAGATCCTTGCTTTTCTTTTTAAAATTCTCTTATTTCTAGCTCTTGGGTACACCAGGAATGAGTTCAGTAAGGCAACGTCTCCCCAGAGGAAACCATGAGCAGGCCTCAAGACAGAAGGAATTCTGGCCACTGGAGCAGCAGAAGGCAGGTGAGTGTGGCTCAAGCATGCTGAGGGGTAAAGAGGCAAGACAAGGCTGAAGGCAGGCTGGACCACATTCTTCACGTGACTCAAGACTGTCCAACCAGTATCAGGTTCCAGTGGTTAACACTATATTCCACAATAATAACCAGGCTTAGTGAAATCCAGCTCTCCCTAGTTCTTATTGTTAAACACATTTGACATGAGTATCCACCCAAATTCTCATCCTAATTCTCAAGGACAATTACCCTTACCATTTACAGATTAATAAGACAACACAAAAGAGTAAAAACAATTTTTTAGATAAAATAGCAGGGTCTGTCAAATTGTCACCTTCAAAACAAAGAAGGTGGAACATAGAAAAGTTCTCTTTGCATAGAATAATAATTGTCCTCTTTAACGTTACCAGAGCTACACGTCATCTCCCCCAGCCATGTCTGAGAAGCAGAAATGTAACTACGATGCTAAGGAATTTGGCAAGCTACCCTAACTAGTAATCAGCTCGGGGAAAAATCTGGTGGGAACTCTACAAAGTTTGGGCACAGAAAAATCTCCATGCTTAAGAACATGCCACTTTCCTATTTAATATCCAGAGTCACTAATCTGGAAGGCAGACCTTCACACTGTCAGTGACAGAAGGGAGAGGAAATGTGAGAGAATGAAACTGGGGAGTACACGCCTCAGAACGTGATAAGTCCCTATCGCCTGTTCCAGACTGGCAGAGAGGCAGCGCTCAGCCTTCCGGTTCTCTGTTCCTCTTACTCACAGATTCTAGCCCCGGTGCTGCCTGGCGCTGGCTTCTCAACCCTGTCTCCCAGACTTCAGCTATTTAAGACCAGTTGTTTTGCTCAGTACCTTTCCTGATGCAACTCTTAAATATGAATCTCAGCCTATGTTTTGATGACATTTAACTTCTAGCCTCTTCCAGTCCATCATTTGACTGTGGAATCCATTGCAAGGCTGTTTTGTTCTTCACATAGATGGCCACTATATATTTTGATGATAGCTGGCAAGTGTTCAACGCTTAAGTGTAAAACTATGAAGCCAGAAAAGCAAATGGCATACTTGGAAGCCTTAGTATTTGTTTTAACTGAACAAATTTTGATGGGTACTTTTGGGGTCCTGGCATTAATTATGTGCTGCTTGTATTGGAAAGTCACAAATTACCTCGTATTGGGTGAATCTGTTTAAGAAGGTCAGTAGTGTCAATGTTGATTCTCATTATTTACGACTGCCTTAGAGTATACTTGGCTTGCTTTTATCTAAAGTTTCCATTCCACACCTGAAAGACAGAGTGCTGAGTTTTAAGAAAATCTGATATACAGAAAGTCAAAGTTATAAGAAAGTAACTTGGTAAGCTGGACTATTATTTACTGACTTTTACCAAAGGATTTACCAAATATATTTACCAAAGGATTCATGAATGGATTCAGAGATACTAAGATTCCTTGACAAATTTAAAATGTGACTGAATTTCCAAAAGCTTTACTTAACAGTTTTCAGAATATGTTTATTGTTCAATGGTAGGAACATCGGGGGATTATCTATAAAGAAACATCTGTTGTTTGGATGCTAACTCTGAAGTGTTCCTGATTTGATGATCATATTTGTGTTTTATTATATACTCAGAATAAATATTTTTATTTTCATGGGTACTATCAAAAGTAGCAATGTCTTTTTAAGGCTTCAAAGCTCAAAATGGAACCTGCATAAATGAACTATTCTGTTCCGTCGCTCAGTCGTGTCCGACTCTTTGCGACCCCGTGGACTGTAGCCTACCAGGCTTCTCCGTCCATGGGATTCTCCAGGCAAGAATACTGGAGTGGGTTACCGTTTCCTTCTCCAGGGGATCTTCCCGACCCAGGGATCGAACCCGGGTCTCCCGCATTGGAGGCAGACGCTTTAACCTCTGAGCCACCAGTCTCTCTAAATCATTAATATGTCTCTCATGTTTTAAAAGCAGGGCAAGAGTAGTAAATGTTGGGTTTGTGTTTTTGCTTTTTTAAAGCAAGAATTATCTTATAAATCTTTTTAACACAAAACTATAAAAGAAACTTTAGACAAGGTGCCAGTGGAATAAATCTGTTTACTAAATTCCATTTGACAAGTTTTAGGAATTACTTTTGACATAATTAAATTGCTATGTTTACAGGAGATGCCACTGGGTAGAATTCAGCAAGTTAAAGGCCTATATGCTTTCAGCACTCATATTTGCAAATATAGTCCCACCTGGGGCTTTCCAGGGGTATTAACCAAACAGCATGCTTTTCTTTTAAACTTTTGTATATGCCTCTAAAGTATAAGGTCTCTTTTTTAATAACATAGGAATAATATCATATGTAAAACAGCAGTAGTTAAAAAAACAATATTATCAAACACATAGATAATATGTAAGTATACCCATAAAATGTTTTGGGTTTCTCTTAGGAGGGGGAGAGGTGGAAGAATGTTTTTTTATAGTTAATGCATTCAAACCATAATCCAAATAAATTCCCCACAAGGCATTCAGTTGATTTGTCTCTTAAATCTTTTTAGTATTCATAGCTTTTTTGTTGAGGAAAACTGAGCATCTGACCTCTTGGTCTTTTCACTTCCTGTATTTTGCTGATTGGTACTCTCATATTATTGTCTAATCTATGCTTTTATTCCTTGTATCGCCTATAAACTGGTAGCTAGAACTAGAAGCTTGATCAGACTGAAATTCAATTTTTTGGAAGGATGCTTTTTAAATCAGAGAAAATTAATTGAAATGTATAAGGACAGAATCCAATTTCAGATAAAGGCATAATGCTGGGCTTTTAGAGTTATCTGGACTGAAGGTAAGTATCCCTATGTTTGCCAGAAATTTTTAGGAAAGGAGCATATCCTAAAGTTGCTCATCAGTAATATCATTTAGTAATGAAATTAAGATAAGCTTCCATTAGAAGGGAAAGTTTTATAAAAACTGAAGTGATTGATGATAATGCACAACCTATATGGCCATCAATAATAACATCACATAAAATCCAGGTGTCACTGACAATGAACTTTTATTCAGATGAGAACAGATTAGATCATGAGCAGCCAGGGAAATGACTGTATTCAGCCAGTCCCCAACTTATGATGGTTCGACTTATGATTTTTTTACTTTCTGATGATGCTAAAGCAATACAGATTAAGTAGGGACCATAGTTTGAATTTTTGTATTTTCCCCCAGGCTAGTGATATGCTGATACTCTTTGGTGATGCTGGGCAGTGGCAATGAGCCACAGATCCCAATCTACCACATAATCATGAGAGTAAATGACAAAAACACTTATATCCATTCTGTACACACACAGTCATTCTGCTTTCCACTTTCAGTACAGTATTCAATAAATTACATGAGACATTCAATACTTTATTTACAAAACAGGCTTTGTGTTACATGACTTTGCCTGGCTGTGGGCTAATGTTAAGTGTTCTGAGCATGTTTAAGGTGGACGAGGCTAAGCTATGATGATCAGTAGATTAGGGTATTCAGTGCATTTTCCACTTAATAATACTTTCAGAGTTGACTCACTAGAAAAGAGTCTGATGCTGGGAAGGATTGGGGGTGGGAGGAGATGGGGACAACAGAGAATGAGATGGCTGGATGGCATCACCGACTCGATGGAGGTGGGTTTGAGTGAAGTCCGGGAGTTGGTGATGGACAGGGAGGCCTGGCGTGCTGTGATTCATGGGGTTGCAAGGAGTCGGACACGACTGAGTGACTGAACTGAACTGAACCTCATTGTAAGTCAAGGAAGGTCTGTATACGTAACCAGTTTTGAAGT